>NC_091393.1:88353647-89022814 GCF_032191515.1 Phaenicophaeus curvirostris | reverse complement strand
AGTATACTACAAGTTTAACTGCACAAAAATACACTTATAAGCTGTATTTCAGTTCTATTTCAGTTTTGTCGTGAACTGAACGCATTTCCCATGACGTACGTGCAAAGAAAGAGGTACTGCTGCAATTAGAGCAAATATACCTGTGACTCAGCACATGGAGATACTGTTCTCAAGTGATTTAGACAACCTGTATTTAACTACTGTACGTCAAGAGAATCAAAGAAATGACACCTAAAAGGAAAGCTGGTAGCAGACTAATGAAGTCTGAGACTGCATTAACTCAGAAGAACATTCATAAACAGTTTAGACAAATGATTCCCCAGTGATGGCCAAGAATTAGTCCTTCCCTTTATTCCAACTACCAGAAGTTGAAACATTAAAAACCTTTAAAAGTGTAATTCAAACTAGGAACCACCAGTGGTGCTTGAAAGAAGTAGCTGAAAAAAAAAGTTCCAGAGGTTCATCCTCTGGCTCCACCACTTAAGACAACAAACAAAAAACCCCCACCAAATAATGCATATGGACAAAAAAGGTGTGGGTGAATCCTCTCACCCCCATTGCAATCTTCCTGCGGTGCCTACATCGCTGAGGGAAAAACAGTTTTCAAAGCAGTTCCTCTCCTTGTGCATCTATGTTTCATCACAGCCAGATTGGACCTTCCTGGTGTTGTTCCATACAGCTCCTTTTCAGTCTTTGCAAATCTACATGCTCCTTGCAAAAGCTTTTCAACATCCTCATTATCCTTGTTTTCTGAACTTGATTCCCAGTCAGTCTTCATCTTTCAGCTCGCACTCCTCTTCCTCATCATCTAGGAAGCTGTTGTTAGGGTTATATTCATTTGGTTCATCATCATCATCATCATCATCATCGTTGTCACCATTTTTCTCCACAGCCCTTTTTCCTGTAGGGACAAAAATGACGTTTATTCATGGATCATAAATATAGAATGAAAGAGATCTCCCAGAAACCACTGAATTGGTCTGTCTCCTCGAGAAGAGAGAGAATCATCTAAAGCATCCTCCCCAGTGCTAACAATCTGGGGGCTGATATTCCAGACTCACGAAAAGCTGGGCCAGCTCTGACCACTACACTGCAGCGCTCATTGGTCTGATGGTTCACAAAGTTTTCCTTCCTGGTCTTAAACCCAGCCTCTTGTTACAGAGGACTCAGGAAGTTAAAATCCTCCTTTTAACACACCGCTATAGCACATTTCAGCATAACTCAAGAGCTTTTAACTCAGAAGCCAAAGCTACTGTCTAAAATGTTGACTATAGAGACGAAGCTCATATTTATCAATTGTTGCAACTCCAAATCACTTCTCAAATATGGCTGTTAATAGATTTCAAATATAACACAACAAATTCAAAAAAAAACTGGCCAAGTTATTACCAAAGAAAACAAATGTTAAGTTTCTCCCAACACATCAGCATACTGGTGACCTATCCATTTGGTTCTTTTTCACCAGAAATCTGATATTCACATCTATTTTATTGAACTGAAAGCAAATTTCAAACCACAAGCTGCAAAAATTAACGTGACAGCAGACTGTCTGCTGTTCATGGTGTATTACTGATGGCTTGCTGTATCTTTTAAACAAAGACAAACCTTTAAACACACAAACATTGAAGAGCAAACAAGAAATTATTTTCACATGTGAACAGGTGTCTCTGTGACATGACATGATTCCTCCAGTATTTGACCAGTGTTTCCATTGCATCCAAAATGTTAAAGTAGCAGAATCGGTAAAGTATGTGCCTAAATATTATGAACCCTTAGTCTTCCTTGGGCAGCCTGATCTAGTGGGATATCCCTGCCCATGGCAGGGGGGTTGGAACTACATGATCTTTAAGGCCTCTTCTTCCCCAAACTATTCTATGATTCCATGATTCTTCATACCCTCCTTGATCTGCAAAACTTGCAAAGTAAACCAGTGCCACGCTTCTGGAATATGGATACAACCCATCTGAAGCTGGGAGTCAAGCCTCTACCGCAACAACTACAGAGAGAAACTGAGTTCGCTGAGCAAGCTGCAGGTAGCTAAAGGACATGCCCTGTGCACCACTCAGGTGTTCAAAGGCTGCCAAAAATACCTGATTCACCTGCAAGATGTCTCTCATGTTGTCCTCATTAGCACAACATGAGAGCAAGTTACCTGAGCTGCCCTGCAGCCCCAGGCTCTGTCCACAGCTCAGAGAATGCACTCAGCATGATTCTCTGAGTCCTACTAAAACACCACCCATTTTAAAGGTTAACATCATCCGAGCCTGCTGAGTTGTATGGTTTTTTTTCCCCACTACGCCAGACTCCTTCCCTGTTTTATCTTTAAAGCTCCACAGGGAGACAAAAGCACAGCTGCTCGACTTAGCTGCACTGGTAACCCATGTTGTCTTGCACAGCCAAGTTCTCCAGCAATAGGAACTCAGATAAAAAGCCAAAGCAAGAGAACTAGACAAGATAACCTGAGACTGCAACTTTGAGGATGAATAAAAGAAGTGTGATAAGCATATACTTTTGGAACTACATGGTAACATACTGTACTGTCTTGATTTTGAAATGTCCATGCACTTCATAAACACAGTATTTCTAATCACTCCCAGAACAGTAAAGGGAAAAAAAAACAGAAGAACTTCCTTCTCTTCTTGCCTGCATAGATCTTAAGGATCAAATCAGGTAATAGTTACAATTTATTTCCAGCCCCCAAATTAAATCTTAGAAAGGGAACGCCAACAGGTACAAGGTAAACAAATCATCTGGACATTTTACTCCTCACGTTACTGTGCTCTACACTCTAGTTCAATAAGTTTAAATAGGAAAGCACTGATCAGGCCATAATTATCCCATTTTTCAATAAGAGGACTCAATTTCTTTTCAGCTAAGAAACACCTACCTGGTTCTAGTTTTATTACTTTAACTGCTGCTAGCTCAACTCTACCTTCTCTGACAACACGGAGTCAAAAAGCAGCTGAGATACACAAGGATCTAGGACAATGAAACTACTTGTTTAGGGTTCTTTTAGAAGAAAAAAATAAACAACACATGAGGAGCCAATAAATTAAAACATCTTAAGCATAAATGACTCATGCAAAGTTTCCTTTCTGAAATACACTGAACTCTCATTTTTTGTTGGGCTTACAGCACGCATTTTCACTAAATAAGCATTCTGTTCAGTTAGATCTAACACACTAATTTAAAATCCATGCTGTGCTTGATAACAGTGAAACAAACAGCAAGAATTCTGCAGCTAGCATGCTCTTTTCTCAGCACACATCCGTAGGAAGCATTATTTCAACAATGCTTCTCATCCTGGACTTCTTTGTTAGCAACAAGGCAAGCTATTTCAAAAAAGCCCTACTAGGCAGCTAATTTGTACCGAGATCTGAAGTTTAAAAATGCTCAAGAAACCTTGCACAGCCACACAAGTCTGAAACTACTGATGTACTTTGCTGTTAAAACCCGTAAGCAAGTAAACCACTGAGATACCCACTGCGAAGCCGTTGTAACATACACAGCTCTCACAGCAGACAAGCAGGGCCCATGGAGCATCAAGGGCTGCACCCTGCAGCATATGTGACTGCTTCCAAGACTCCCACGAGAGCCACCCAATACCTCACGCTCATTTCACTACATGTCCCTTGGTCCTTACTCTGCACCAGCAGCAGCAGCCTCTCCTTGCTGCAAGGGTGCAAACCAAACAAGCCTGCAACAGAGGAGTCTGAAAGAATTCCCCGTGGATACACAGAAGCTCTGTGGCCAGCTTCAGCAGCAGTTACTTAGCAGCTTAAATGCGTTTTGTATAGGTCCTTGTCATGCTGCAGACAACATTCTATGAGCAACCAAGGATGATTTTTTATTTTAAAGCCATTAAGGAGCAACATAAATGATGATAATAATGAATCCTCTTCCAGAACTGTTGTGTTTGACTGCTAATTGAAATCCGTGGAGCCATTTGCCCAGTTCCTTCCCGACAGTTCCATGCACCCGCACCCAGCAGCAAAGCTGCTCCCCAGCGCAGAAGCAGCAGTTCCTGCTACAGCATCTGCGCTCCCCATAGGAGTTTTGGTACTGGAACACCCCTGCACTGAATGCTGTGTCCACTCCAGCCCCTACGCAGTGCACAGAAGATGAGATCGGTCCTAAAAACACAAGAGACTTCAGAAAGGAGAGTTTACTGATCTGCTTAACCCTTTAGGTGACAATTTCACAAGGACAAAAATATGTTGTCCGGCTTGCCAGAGCACGGTACACTGAGCAATCACGTGAGAGCAATTAATATTTGTCCAGCATGCACTACACACCATCTCACTCAGAAGCTTATCAGCAGCCTTGCAAAGACAATCAGTCTTGTCTAGCTTGCTGAGTTTGAGTCAGAAGCCCCCTTTAAATCCCTCTTAACAGTTAGTAAGATGCCCAAGACTTGTAGATGTGCAAACAAGTCAATTTTATTGAGAACAATTGATTATAGCAACTCAATGACTAAATAAGGGTTAGGTGGTGACTGGGCCTAAGATACTGTTTGCAAAAATACATTGAAAGTCAAGCACCTGAGCACAGATTGGAGCGATATGCAAGTAAGAAATAGGTAGTTAAAGTCAAAGTAGAGAGAGATACTAGTAATTAGTTTGATGGAAAGATATACATAACACCACTGTCTTCCTCCAGATGACTTTCTAGTAGGGGAAGGCAAGATGAAGTCCTGCCTACCGGCTGATCCCAGAAGTTTAGATAACATTTTCCCCTCACAACTTTCCCCTTTGTTTACATTTTTATAGCAATTTTCACCTTTGGGATGCAACCCTGCTGACTGGTTGAAAAGTTGTTCTCACTTTGCTTGCCAAACTTAACTGTGAATGCTGAGTAGGAGAGGCTGTGGGAATGGTTTGTCGAGGAGGAAGGTAGCCTTAAGTGTAGGGGTGTATTTTAGTATGATAGTGATATAACAATGATGTTATAATGAGCACAGGTCAACTGGAGGGCTGGATTGTCAGAGCAGCAGCTGCAATTAATCTTGGAAAATAACTGGGCATTTGAACCACAGCCCTTGCAAGGGAATCACAGTCCTTGCTGACAACAGGAATTGGCTATGCCTGTCCCCAGACATCCCATCCCCCACTTCACAGAGTGAGATACCCTTGCTGCCTTCTTTTCTGATGAACAGTGTGCTGTCCCCAGCTGTGATGCATCTCCACTAACTTAGTTTTTAAAGCCTTGTACTCAGCCTGCTGGGGGGGTTGGTATTCAGTCCCATTTCTCCTCACATTTAGCTTTATTTCCACAAGCCTCTCCTCTACCCAGGGGAGTTTTGGAACTGAAACACCCCTGCGCTGAAGGCCATGTCCACTCTACTCCCTTCACATGGCACATAAGACCAGTTCTGCTTTTGCTTTTTCCTTCATCCAGTTTCAAATTGAAAAAGGACAGAATTACAGAATTTAATGATGCAGATACATACCCACCTTTTAAGCTGCTAATATTCTCATCTAAGTCACTTAAGGAGCTCAAGGGCTCATACCTTTTATTGACTGATCTCACCCAATGCTGCAAGGTATTGGTTCTTAACACGGCAGCTTCAGAGCTGGATGTGGAATCACAAGTGGAAGGCAAAAACCCCTAACACTATAAAAAGTAGCCAGCAATGAAGTCTGGAAATAAATGCCGTGTGGATTCCTGTGTTCAGAGATCAAGCCAGCTCACTCCTGGCACACCTGATCTCAAACCTCCCCCTGTACGTTTCTGTGGCAATAATCTTCTGCAATGCTGGGAGTTTGGCATTTGCAAATAATTTGCAGGCAGATGGTTGTGGAAAGATCCCAAGACCAGTGGGAATTCTACAAAAATCAACAAGTCCAAACTTGGTAGGTTGTGGAAAGAACAGTAAAAAAAGGAATTTTCTCCAGCAGTTCTCCCTGAAAGTCATTTGCCCACTCCACCGATGGCAGCAGGGTCTCCACTCAGTGCTCATCCCCATGGTGGAACAAAGATGCAAAGACATTAAGAAGAGCAAAAACAGAAGTTCCTTTTATCTGTATCAGAGAATAGAGGCAACACATGAGAAAGTGGCACCAATGAAGCAGGAGCTAAGGTTTTGATGTATTTCTTTTCCCAAAATATTTGCGAGACACAAACTGAGACAAGATGTTCAGGAATCAAAGGTCAGCTGGCCATTCTCTAGACCAGTATTGCCAGGGCTCATAAAATCCAGAAAGGAAGAAAAAATCTGATTTATTACAGGCCACCAGTGCCTTTGGGAACAGCAGGCTACCAACTGCTTAAGGGCATAAATTGACACAGGAATCAAAGCCATGTAAATGAAAATGTTGTTGGCAACATTGAAGAATACTCAGCTCAACCCCCCCCAACTATTTGCACATCACCTCTGTTTTGTTACAGGCACGACTTTGTAAGATGCTTGATGTAACTCAAACTCACTGTGAACTTCCAGCAGTCTTCAGATGAGGCAGCTCTGGACAACGGAACAGATTTTAAGCCCTGTATTTTACATAACTTCAGATGAGCATTTTGCCACACTAACATTTTCACTATCGTGGCCACACAACTTCACGTGAAAAAAATTTAAAAACCCAAATATCACCTCTCTTTCTGCCCCTCGCTGAAAAGTGTTATAGCCACTCTTTATGGCCCCAGGCCACGTTGAGAACTAAACCCAGGTGAAGCTTCACCTCCTACAACAAACTTGCACAGGTGCCAGTTAGAAGATCCATAATTGACCGCATGTATTTGATAGAGCACTAATGGCACAAACAAGTTATCCATTACCTTTCTTGGGACACATTCATTATAGTCTTCGCTAAAACTTCTTTGAAAGCTGACTTGGGGAGGGGGGCGTATAATTAGAAATATATTGGTTTAAGCCAGAAATCCATACTAGCAGACTTGCAGTGCACTAGAATGTTTCCAGGTACCAGCTCACCAGCAGAAGTCACTGCAGCAGGATCTTACCAATCTGGCCCATATCCTCCTGCCCTCTGGGTCTCCGTAGTGCAGTCTGCACCACAGGCTCTTACTTCAAATTCTAACATCTTCAGACTGGAGCCTGTGTGTTGTGGAAAGCACCTGCATAAAAAAATGCTTCCAACTGGCTCCAACAATGAACTTCAAATAAAGAAAAAGAAAAAAAGCCCATACCAACTCAGACAGTTCTGATTGCTATCTCCATGCTAATCACAGCAGAGGAACACAATTCATGAGTCCATCTCAGTTTGCCAAGTTGCAAAGGCTTGTTCAAAATAGCAGCTGAAAGCAATCGTAGTCCTTCTCCATACCAATACTTCCCTGTCAGCCATGGGGAAGCCTTGGATTAGATTCTTCCCTCCAACAAACCTTTTGCAGAGACTACAAGAATTGCTGAGACCTCTCTCTCTTCAGGAGAATTTTTCCACATGCTGCTTTGCTCACAGAAGTCACTTTGAACTTGGCAAGTTTCTCCATCTTCCACAGTGCTTTTGGACTAACGTTACTGAGTGAGGAAAATCATTCTTTTTGATAGAACTAAGTCTCTTCACCCTAAAAAGCCAAAGCACACCCGTCACACACATACAAACACTGCAAAGAATTAACACAGAAAATAGTTTATTTTCTACTCCAAGGGATCTGAATAACAACATTTCAAACTCATCAGAAACAAGCTTTCAAGTAATACTGCAAGGGACACACAATAAAAGTACACATCCAGACCTCAAAAAGAGCTGGAGACTCCTGCAGACAAGATGTACTTCCTAAAAACACTGCTGAAGGTGAAAATCCAGTCACAGTTAATAGCAGCTCATTTGGGTTTGCAGTTCTGCAAATGAAGTCTCTGTCACAAAGAAACTCCTCCCAATACTGAGAGGTTTTGTCTAAGTAAGGATTTCAGGACTCTACCTCATTACAATATCTTACAGTAAAAATACTTGATGCATTATAAGGCATCTTCCACCTCTCCAAAAGAAGGAGAGAAAAGCAGAACCTTCCGATATCCAAAGAAAGTGAGCTGGACTAACAGATGGCACAGGCTTTGTTCCGATCAACAAGGCTCCACCAGATCACTGCCATGCTACTCTTGAAGCGTATCAGGATTCAAGTTCACTTTGACACAGTGCAAGAAAGCTACCGATTCCCAGCAGTACAGATCTTCTTGTATTTGTGTATGAAAGCATCCGTCTTTCCAAGACTAACTCCATAGACACCATCTGGCACCAGAGACCCAAACCGTGTCTGTCTGCTGCTGACGGAAGCTTCTTCAACACCGTTCACTGAGGAGGAAGCGTTCCCATCAACATTCAGGGCTTTTGCAATGGCAGCTTCCCTTGCGCCATCAGCAAAGACAATAGGAGAGTCACTTTTGGCATGCTTGGCAACGCCATCAATGCGCTTATGGAGATCTTGGCTCAGTAGCAATACAATAGTGCCTCCAACACGCAGTACTCTGGAAAAAAAAAAGGAAAAAAAATAGGTTAGGTGTTCATTCTGCCTGACATGCATTCATCTGTGCAGAACTCAACACTGCTGACGCTTCAGATGGCACTTGCATTCAACAAAACACTAGGCCTGTTAATGCTCATGGCTCAACTCGATAAACTACACTTCCAAATGGAGTTTAAATTCCCTATCTTTATAACTCTTTCTAAATGGGAGAACAAGGTCCTATCCTAACTCCCAAACATTTCTGGCCTCAGGAGTTCTTTCCACTGCATCAGCAGGGAAGGTAGATTCTGTTTTCCCCCTCTTGGTATTATTTCAAGGACTGAGGGGAGTATCAATTTCAAACACTGGTTTTCGGTTGCATAAGCCTCCACCACTCTGCAAAGGAACAGCTTCCCAGGGCAACAGAAGATTGGTAAGGCAATTCTGAAGCTGACCTTTCCATTTGGAAACTTTAAAAGGTCTGTTCTTTCTCTGTTCCACTGATCCTTAATGGTTTGCAAACTCAGGAAGCAGAGGAAAATTCATCACTGTGTGTAATCCATTTTTCACAGTACATGACCAGACGTGACACTTGGCTTTGAAAGAGAGGAGAAAATAGGACTATCCTTGCTCTGTTCACAGCAAGTGGATTGAACAGTCTTACTCGTGGGGCTCTCACAGTAACGGTCCCTTCCTCATTTCCACATTCCCAGGGAAATATTTTGCTTAGAGTGGCCCAGCAGAGCAAATAAGACCAGACTACAAGCAGAGTCAAAGGGAGGGCTGGTCACTGTAAGCTGACACAAGGTTGCCCTGCTGTTCTGTGGAGCTACCACACCTTCTTCACCACCTTCCCACTGCATTCCTGCATTGGGTGAGCAAAATGAACACTGCTGAAGACCAGTCCTACAGAAAGGACTGTCAGCCTTTCAGCCAAGAAAAGAAATAAAGAAGCACATGGTTTGAACTGCCTGATAGAAGCAGCCTGCTATTAGTTTGGCTGAACTCTGCTACAAAACAACAGGGTGAAAGATGAAAGGAGGCATCTAAAAGCAGACCAGGTGGCCAACTGGATATACACTAACAGAAAGGAAAATTGATACCACCATTTTCTGGTCTGACATCTTTCTTCCCAACAATATAGGCTAGTAAAAGCTTGATTGTCAACCCAAAAGGAAAGCCTATGATTTTATACAAGCTGACCTCAACGGAGACGCTTTATCCACCTGGCCGTGCGTTAAGTTCATCTAGGTCATCCTCTCCTCTTTCTCCTTTCTGCCTTAAGGGTATTTGTGAGTGTGACTCAAACATTTAACCATCGTGCCTTGGAAAGAATACTTGCGAATGTAGCCCACACAACAAGCTCATTCCTTGTCAGCTTGTGCTGCCGCCAGCATTTCCACAGCTTGCAAGACAAGCCACAACAGCCTTCAAGGGACAATTAAAGGACTCGGACTTTCACTGGCTGCACGGGATCCGACTAAAAAAACTGGAGTGTGTTTGGAATAAAGAAAACCTGAAGCTGGCTGAACACTTAGGATCACAAACCATCATGACATTTATACCAAACACCGAGCATGTCAAGGGCCACACGTACCTCTCCATTTCCTGGAGAATATCTGGAAGGAGCTGAAAGACTTTTGTTATCTTGAACTTCTTCCCAAACGGAATATCTGCAATCACAGCATCAAAGCTTTCTGAAGGCAATGGCAATGCTGCAGAATAAAGGCAGGTCTTTAAATCGTCCTGTGTGGAAAACGAGCAGCAGCTATGCCCTCAAGCACCTTACAAAACTGCCTGCCAATGCTTTTGCGGGTTATGCACCCAGACTCATGGCTCCTTCTGTACCTTTCCTCACAAATGGCACCACAAAGCCACCAACCCAATGCAGACCGAGAAGAGACAAATGCATGAGTGTGTGGGTTAGCTCGCAGACTCCTAGTTAGTGGGGATATATTTGCTCCATAACAAGACTCTACAAACAAGGGACTGCATGGGTCCAAATCAGCTGCTGCTTCTCAACACAAGGGAATCTTTACAAGCAAAAACACAAAAGAAGAACTAAGCTTGCAAGCATTTTACACTAAGTACATGTATGAATGGCAACGAACCACATTTTAAATTCTTCTCTATCCCCGTTTTCTCCAATCAGAATCACCTAGGTTCTGTTGGAGCTTGAGTCATTGAAGTACCTTCCCAGAGTTTCTGCATCCTATAACAGTCCGTTGTTGTGACCATGAGGCAGCACTGCACCCTTGTGGTGATGAAGGTTGGCCATATACCAGGCTACGCCGGCCAGACAGGGCTTTGCCAGCTTGCCAAACAATGAGACTACGGGTTCTCCATCTCTCAGGATGCTCAGAACTCGACTGGACAATGCCCTCAGCAACCTGACCCAGCTTTAGGGTTAGCCTCATTCCCAGCAGATGACAGGACTAAAGAGCTCCAGCAGTCCCTTCTCACCTAAATCCTGTCGTGATTCTATGCCAGCCTTTCCAGAACTGGCAGGAGATATTTCTTGGACCATCCTTGGATCAACACTTGCAGCCCAACAATTTTAGAACAATTTTATCTACAAATGGAAGGACAAGTTACCTACAGTCCTTCAACACATGCAGAAATAACAGCATCTGATCAGTGACAAAGACACCAGTTACTTGTTCAGTATTAGAAAAGCCTGACATCAAAGTACTGTCCGTTACCTTAGAAGCTCAGCACAATCACAGCTTTTAAAGAAGAAATAAAGCTATATATGTTCTTACAAAAAACACATAATATTTCTTACAGTTCTGATAAGAAATACATTGCAAGTTTAAAAAATATGAACGCTTTGTCACCCGTGCACAGGGAAGAACACCCAGCTCTCGTCTGGTGTAAATTTCATAAATGACTAATTTAGATTCAGGCTTTGAGGTCCAGAGTAAGGTCATTAAATTATTATGTTCTCCCCTGATTAACTTATGAAGTGAGAGCATGAGCAGGAGAGAGTCTTCCAGGAGAAAGGCATCGTCATTTAAGATACTCGTACTGCAAAACATCAACGAATTAGCTGATCTTAATGCAATTACTTATCTGGTAAATTGAAGTTACAAACCACTTTTTGTCTGTCCTTGCTGTTTTCCCATAAGACAAAGAATTCTTATATAGTATGTACTCTCTGTGGCATTCAAAACTTTACCATTCAGACAGACAACTACTGCCCATGTCTGACAATTATTATTTTCATTGTCTTCTGCTGAGTATATTCTCACCAAAGTTCCTGGGAGCAGGAGGCAGGGAGGGGAAAGCAAAAAATTATCCATTCTCTAGAACTACAGTCACTACTTGGCTCTTTCATTAAGAGGTAGCTCTACTACACGTAACCTCAAGAGATCCTATGTTACCTGCGTAATCCTAAAACTACAAAATATTTCCAACATGTATCACTTGGAAAGCCTACAGCCATACCTTTCACAGAAGCTTTAAGCAACTCAATCTTATCCATCAAGCCTGCAGTCCTAAGATTCTCATCTGCACCTTCTAACTGTGAATCACTTAGATCAGCACCCCAGTAACACGCTTCCTGTTCAGAGAAAAAGAGAAAAGTCACTTGGACGGGAACCAGGTGTATTTATTTTAGAAAGGCTTCTCAGAACTGTCTTGTTGCACACCTCTCCCAAGATAAACCCCTTGCTGGGAGATCTACTACCATTCCACAAAGCAATACATAGACTCAGAGGACAGAGAACTGGGTGAAGTTTGAGCACTCTTGACTCCTTCCGTATTCTGGTCTGCTCAAGACACTTGTGACTTACAGAAACATTTAGGCTCTGTACTAACAGCAAGACCCCAGCTGGCTACAAACAGCCATGCTGCCTCTAATAGTGGAAACTGGCTGTACTGTCCCACTGACACCTCTGATCCCAGGATAAGTCGAGGCACTTTTAGAAGTCCATGCCTGTCTTGCACAAACCCTGTGCTTCCTGCGGAGCAATGTTTGTCCTAAAACACTCTCAACAACGGCACAGAAGGACCGGTTTGGTTCTAGCTTTTCAGTAACGCACTTTGGTATAATGGTTGCACACATTTTTTCCCGATGGAACTACAAGGTCCTGCCTGTTGCTACTGTGATACTCACAGGCCACTCTTTAGCAGCTTCCAGAAGTATCGTTCCCAGCCCACACATGGGATCCAGCACAAAGGCACCTGCCTGCAAAAATAAAGGGGTTATTGTATCTCAAGCAAGACAAACTCCTCTCCCAGGACAAAGTTTACTACTGACGTACGGATCACCTAGGTATTCCCACTGTGCAGTGTAAGTAAAAATAATTACTGGTTTTCCAGGCCCAACTGGCTTGCAAGAGAACATAGCAAAACACATTAGTAGTTTCACTAGAGACAATGCATCGATGTATGTAGCCCTGAGGTGATGTTTAGTGGAAAAGACTAAAAGTGGACTGCAGACAGATATTGGTACCAAATTAATCTGTGGAAAATATCACACTCGCTTCTATTTTCCCCTCGGAAGAGCAACCCAAACAAAATTTGAAGCCTGGAGAGTGAAAAAAACTGTGAATCCTTTTCCTCATTCATGTCTTAGAGCATGGGACACTACAATCACCACACTTCTTCAAAGCTCCCTGCTCCTGCCCCGATAAGCAGCAACCCCTCCATCATTTGGGACTCTACAGCTTTGCCATGAACATTTTGCTTACCCTGATTTCAGCCAGAGATGCCATGGCCCATGCAACTGTTGACCGCAGCCCTGCTGTTTTGATATACTGTCTGTTTGCCAACGGAAGCCTGCAGGCAGCAAAAAATCAATGTTAGGCAACAGCACAACCACCCAGAAAAGCCCATGTAATATGAAAGAATAAATGACCTGGACAGATCTGCAGACAGACACAAACGACAGCTTGCTTTTATCCATAACTCATCACAAAGTCTGGCCTACAAGCGCAGATAAGCTCCACACAGAACACAAGACTAACACGACAGTCCAGTGAATATCAAACCAGAAGATAAACGCTCACAGTCAACAGCAAGACTATTTAGAAATTATGCCTGTTCTGATACTGACAAAACAAATCTGATGAGGAGGACGCCCACCTGAAAAGGGGAATCCCCACCACAGAGTGAATGTCATTAAGATGGACAAAGATCTGAAAGAGGGGAAAAAAATTACATTTGAAACTCTCCATCTGACACATCAATAGCTTTAACTCATTTAAACCAGACACAGAAGATGTTTCTACAAACTTCTTATCCTAGTTTTAAGAACAAAAATATACACTTTGGACAATTAGATTAATTGGAAGAAAGCACACTAAATTATCAGAATGCCTCCTTGAAGAGAGCATCCCAGCGCTCAGCTATTCCCACACACACGCTTATTTTTTGGGGCATTTCAGATGGAGGCAAAACTGAGTAATCCTTACAGAAGTATAGGCAGCTGAAGAAAATGCCCTCCTGTCCTACAGAAAGCATCTTAAAAGACAAGTGAGCTCCCCAACAGATTTGGCATGACTGTAGTCCCTCCCCATGGAGCCCTAAGAGAGCCATGATGCTTTTGAAGTATCTCAGTGTTCAGCACTTAAATGGTTTCATAGCAAAAATCTGGACAGGAACAAAAGCCCCACTTCAGGCTCAACAAGGCCGTATTTGACGCACAGCCGATAAAAAACAGAGCCAGTAGATGAGCTCAGAGCTTTTAGAGATGGTTTCAGACCTCCCAGCACCAGTGCTGAGAGCAGCTTCCACAGGCCAAGCACAGAAATGAAGAAACAGCTTGCCAAGGGCAATGAAACCTTTCCAAGATCTCCACACAGCCTGCACCATGGAGGATGCCTAAAGCAGGCTACTTTGAGGGACGAGCCCTGGGAGGAGGCTCTTCCATCAATGGCATTCTCAAGTTCTTCAAGAACACAACCTCCCCGCTCACTCTCTTCCCCTGTAGAGGCTAAACTACCTGCTCAACAGCTCAGGGGACCTCTGCTTTCAACACAGAGTTCAGCACTTTGCAAGCAGGCCAGATCCTGAACCATCACCTGCATGGATCCTTCCCCTCAGAGGGGGGCCATGCTGGCCATTCCAGTATTTAAGCGCTCGGGAAGGCACTCACACAGTGTCTACTGAAAACTTTAGCTCAGTGCTACCCAATGATTTCTAAATTCAGCAGCAGAAAGACAGAGAGAGGCCACCATCCCATGTGCAAAGGGAGCAAAGAACAAAATGAAAGATATTGCGAGCAATTCTGGAAGAAGCAAGAAGCCATCTAGCAGACAAGCACTACTACCTCTAGATCAGGGTTCCGCAGATCAGCCCGCCACCCAAACTGCTTCATGAGCGCTATGCCAACGGCTCTTCCGATCTCCTGCAAGGGGGAAGAACAGACACGGGCAGTAAAACCAACAGATTTAAAAAAACTACCCATTTCAGCCTCAACTGCACAATCCTCAAGTACCTGCCAAAAGAACGGGCCTCTCTTTATCCCTATGAGATTAATTCCTACAAAGCCCCAAAAACGGACAACAGGACACAGGGAGTAGAGCAAACACACCAAAGGACAAAGGGATTATCGCTTAGCTGGAGTGTGAGAGGCTGAAGTTTAAGTCCCGCCCAAGCTACAATAAAAGCTGTCATCACTTTTGGAATTATAGAACACGCACTAAAAATATTTCTGATGGACATAAACTAGATCACCCAGGAGGAAATCTCCAAACACGCAACTGCTACTCACAATTTTAATGCTTCTATGGCATCTAGAAAGCTCTCACTACTTTCAGAGTGCAAGAGTTGAAACATGACACAAATTTAAGCAAACATTCATGTTGGCAGGCTCATGCGTCCCACCTGCCCACGTTCCTAGCTTCAGCAAGAAAAAAAAAAAACAATCTAGTTAAACCACTGCTGTCTTCAAGTAAGAGAAATCTACATAAATTGAAACTACACAGAGCTTTGTTTATTTTTTTTCCCCTCACAGCAGAAAGTTAATACAGATGGGATCAGTGCTAGATGGAAAGGGCCCCTGGAAGTCCTCTACGCCACTACTCTCTCCCAGGGCCAAGATCCACTCCCTGTGACACCTCCCAGGCCTGCACTGCCCTCCTAGGGAACAAACACTCCCCAATACCCAGTCAGAGCCCACCGACCCGCAAGTTCTGGCCTGTGCCTTTCTTTTACACCCTCTGCCACAACTGAGAGGAGTTTGGCTCCACAGTCCTTGCAAGGGCCCTTTTAAGTAGCTGTAAGCTAGTATCAGATCACTTCTCAAGCTCCACAAGCCCAAGTACCTCAACTTATCCTCAATAAAAGGCACTGATTTGAAAAATACTCAGGGTAACAGAGCCCAGAAATTAACAGCAACCCTAGCATTTCTACTTATTTAAAACAAATGCAGATTAAGGGCTTGGTTGAGAAAATACAGAAAAACCTCCAGCAGTTTATTGAATAATAAACATACAACACAACTGAAATGACAAACGAAACTACACATCTCCCTTCCCCTTTGGTAAATTACTTTAAAACAGAGATACTTGAGCATACCTGCGAAGTAAGTATTTTGGCAATTGCTCCACTACAGCGACAAGAAACTCTGAAACTGAAGCCAAATTCCTCATTTGCAACAGCTTCCTCTTTGCTGCTTTTGGAAAGGTCTTCTAAGGAAGCCTGGCTTTCAGCCCCACAGTTCTGGTCGCTCTTTCTCTCAGGTACCATATAACTCTCTCCATCTTCTGCCTGACATTCCTCAGGCTCTCTCACTTGTTCTGCTTTCTGCCTTTTAGTTACAATATTTGTCTCTTCTTCTGATTTTCTCTTGAGAGGCAACCTGTTTTCTGGAAGCACATCTTTTTTCCCCTCGCACCCACGAAGGTTCCTCCAAGTAGAGATTACATCCAGCCAAGACTTTGGTTCCTCAGTGACAAGGCTTTTAATCTCATGCAGCATCTTCCCTGGAAGAAAAAGTAGTTTCAGCTTAAGTACTACAGTCTCAGAATTTGATTTTCCTACAGATTGAGAACAGCTGTTAACAGACGGCGTTCAAATTTTGTTTGTGTGTGAATCCAGGAACCACAGCAGCAGGCATCACTGCCATCACAGGCACAACCGAGCTCTCAGTACCCACACATGCCACCAGCAGAGACCAAGGCATCCCTCTGATTAGAAGCTCTGCAGAACCAAGATGAAATTGTGCAAGGATTGTATTCTGCAGAAGAATTCAGCAGCTCTAAAAAAACTGGACCATTCCCAGGGACAGAGGGCCAGCCAACCATGCCATCCTCCCCAGAAAGCACTTGGTCCAGGATTAGAGACGTGGGATACTTTCCAAGAATCAAAGACACACATTGATTCAGCTCAGAATCAAGTCCTCTATCCCTGGAGGTGTTCAAGGCCAGGCTGGATGGGGCCTTGGGCAGCCTGATCTAGTGGGATGTCCCTGCTCAGGGCATGGGGGTTGGAACTAGATGATCTTTAAGGTCCCTTCCAGCCCATATTGTTTTATGATTGTATGACTCCCACCGGGGTTCACGATTCCAAGTACACCCGAGAGAAGGAGCTGGTGCCAGCCTTACCTTTCTCCCTAGAAACGGGGAGCGGGGGCTGTTTGTGGAGCCGCAGGAACAGCCGCTCTCCAGACCGGAGCTCCCTCAGCTCAGCCAGCTTTGCCTCTGTGCTGAAGAAGACCTTTCCAGGGACGCTGACCACCTCCAGGGAAACACAAGCTCCGATCGTGGCAGGAAGATGTGCAGCTGGCCACCCCAAACAAACGCACATTTGGGGCGAGCAGCAGCCCCTCAACCCCGGGTCCCCCCTCCTCCCCTGGCCCTTCTCCACCCTGGCCCCTCTGGGTCCAGGATTAGAGACAGGGGACACTTCCCAAGAATCAAAGACGCGCATCGATTAAGCTCAGACTAAAGTTCACCAGTTTGTTCTTTCTGAAAGGAAATATCTCTTCCCTATTCATCGAGCTGACTTCGGTCCTGCAAGGTCTGAAGCCTGAACTCACGCCTGGGGGTAGTTCTCCTGACCCAGCTGTGACGAGGGACGCACGAGGAATACAGAGGCCAATTCGCTGCAAAACCTCAAAACCGGTCAAGGCACAGGGGGCTGGGGGGAAGCTGCGTCTTTTCTCGGTTAGAACCACGGCTAAACTTGATCCTCAAAGCCGACGGCGACCTGTCATCTCCCAAATTCAACCCACCCAGCACGCTCGGGGCGAGCAGCCGCCCCTCCAGCGCGGGCCCCCCCTTCGCCCCAGCCGGTCCCCTCTCGCCTCCCTCGCTCCCTCTCGCCTCCCCCCGGCCCCTTCTGGCCCCGTCGCGGGGGAGGCAGCGCCGCCCCCGACCCCGCGGGGGCCGAGGGGACACGTCCCACCCCTGCGCCGGCCACCCGCCTCTCCTCCCTTCCCTCCCCTCCCCTTCTCCTCCCCGCCCGGCCCTCACCTCGGAGGCGCCGAGCCGCGCCCGCACCTCCCGCTCCAAGAAGGGCTCCAGCCCCCTGCCCGCCGTGCAAAAGAACCGCCCGCCGCCCGCCGCCATCGCAACGCGGGGCGGGGAGGGGGCGGGGCCCACGCGGGGCGGGAGGCGGGGCGGCGGCGCCTTCCCCTTCCTAGCGGGCGGTACCGCTCTGGGCCAGCTCCGTCCTCCCCATAACCTCCTTTCAGGTCCTTAGATGGAGCAATGAGGTCTCCCCTCAGCCTCCTGCAGGCTAAAAAACCCCAGCTCTCTCAGCCGCTCCTCATAAGGCCTGTTCTCCAGCCCCTTCACCAGCTTCGTTGCTCTTCTCTGGACTCGCTCCGGAGCCTCAACATCCTTCTTGTGGTGAGGGGCCCAGAACTGAACACAGGATTCAGGGTGCAGCCTCTCCAGTGTTGAGTACAAGAGCAGAATAACCTCCCTGGACCTGCTGGTCACACTGTTTCCGATACAAGCCAAGATGCCATTGGCCTTCTTGGCCACCTGGGCACACTGCTGGCTCATGTTCAGTTGCCATCAACCAACACCCCCAGGTGCTTCTCCTCGAGGCAGCTTTCTAGCTACCGTGCCATGCCATGCCATAGCATAGTATAGCATACCACACCACAGCATCCCATCCCATATCATAAGCACAACCTGCTTGTGCATCACACAACCTGCAAAATGCATCACAACACATGCCATGCAATGCCATGCCGTACCCCATGCCGTACCCCATGCCGTACCATGCACGCAGCACAAAATGCAATACCATTGCAGACCATACAGATGACAGAAATGCCTTAGCATACCATTCCTACCAACCACAGAAAACCAGCCATGCCACACAGTAGAAACCATAGCATCCAAAAGGTACCATACACACAATACAAAACACACCATACTGGCTTCAAAATCCATACCATACCATTGTAATTACCATACCATGCAAAATATTCTATCAAACCATACCATACAATAGACAACATACCATAGTAAACATTTCCATACATACCATATAAAACACCGCACTACACCGTACAAAGCACCAAACCCTAAATACCATACCATACCCTACAATACAACACAAATTAAAATAAAATGCAAAATACAATACAGTACAGAACCCATTACAACCCAAATATATCACAAATACATTACAATACAACATACACCTGGGGCAGGGCAATCCCCAATTTCAGTACAGGATGCAGGATGATGTGATTGAGAACAGCCCTGTTGAGAAGGACTTCATGGTGCTTGTTTGATGAGAAGCGTGACATGAGCCAGCAATGTGCACTCACAGCCCAGAAGGCCAGCCGTATCCTGGGCTATATCAAAAGAAGCGTGGCCAGCAGGTACTTTCCAGTACGTGAAAGGGGCTACAAGAAAGCTGGGGAGAGACTGTTTACAAGGGCTTGTAGTGATAGGACTAGGGGCAATGCCTATAAACTATTTTGATAGGAATGGTTGGACTCGATGATCCGGTGGGTCTCTTCCAACCTGGTTGTTCTACGATTCTATGATTCTATGAAACTGGAAAGGGGCAGATTTAGAGCAGACATAAGGGAGAATTTCTTCACCATGAGAGTGGTGAGACACAGGAAGAGGTTGCCCAGGGAAGCTGTGGCTGCTCCGTCCCTGGAGGTGTTCAAGGCCGGGTTGGATGAGGCCTTGGGCAGCCTGGTCTGGTGAGAAGCGTCCCTGCCCATGGCAGCGGGGTTGGAACTAGGTGATCTTTAAGGTCCCTTCCAACACAAACGATTCTATGATTCTATGACACGTGAAATAAACCGTAGCAAAAAAGCCCTTTTTAAACTTTGGAAAACAGCTTTATGATTTGTTGGTTTTATTCTGTAAGATAATACCAAGGAGAATAAATGCCTGGAAAGTTGGTGTAAAATGCAATTTGCTAGAATGTATGTAGTTCTTTTGGAAATGCAACAAGCAAGAATCCTGTTTACCGCCTTATACAATGCCTTAGTTGGGAAATATTCTTCTTTTTTCAGAAGGAAAAAGTAGAATTAATAATTTATGACTTAGAGTGACGTACCTTAAAAAGAATGCAGTTAATGTTATAGCCCAACACCCAAAGCCCCTGAAAATCAGGAGAGGATTTAAGCAAAGCTGTCATTCAGCCTTTGGCTACTTTCAATATAACAAAGGAGATTAAAGAAAAGCGCACTCAACCCTCCATATCCTCTTTTATCTTTTATGTTGTGGTCTTTAGGAAGGCCTGTAAATTATTAAAGCATCTGTGCTATGTTGTAAGCAAACCTAGCATATTTGTGGCATTAAGTGCCACAGGTAAGATTAAGCCGTACCACTTTACTCCAGTTTAGGCTATCAATTCAGCTCTGTGATCCTGACTAGAAAAGAAAAGGTTATTAATTAGCTGGGAACTAGGTTCTTTCTCTAGAAGCACAACCTGGTGGCCGAAGGAAACAATAACTTGAACATCTGTGTGTGACAAATGCAAGTAGACAGTCTGGAGTTTGCTGCTGAGCGCCTTCTGAGAAGTGTACCAGTACCGTATGGATACCAGGTGGAGAGGTCCGATAAATGAGGCAACAAGGGGGAAATGGAGAAACGCAGAAGTGCAAGATTTTTTTTATTGTAGAACATAATGTTTCTGACATTAGAGAAATGCTGTAATATATTAACAAACTGCTTATTTATTCATTTTGAAGACTTCTAAACCGAAAACATCACCCCAGCTGTTTGAAAACATGAGTCTATCTGTCTTTTAATCCTATGAATTCTGAAAGAAAGACATAAACCAATTCAGGTAATAGGAGGTAAAGTCATAGTTTACATATTCTTTATTTGTATATTATAACAATACTGAATTTTAAAATTAAGTCTTTTCTATGTGAGCTGAGAATTCCACTTAAACAGGAATAGACTACAAAATTGCATTAAGGCAAAAGAGTTCTATGAAGAAGCCTGCAGTGAAACTGTACTGCTGGGATTTCACTCCCAGTAAGCTGCTACTGACATTTTATCTGACATGCTGTTGACTGTCTTTTCACATCTTGTGTTATTAAACTAACAATTAAGGAAAATCAGAAAAGCCAGTGATTCATAAATTGGTAGGTGTGGCCTAATACATGAGGTATTTTTCTGGAAATGTAGAAAATCATATATACATATATATATATAATGTATCCATTTAAAATGAGAAAGGAATAGTAGAAAAGTCACTCATGAAACACTTTTTATTAAGGAAATAGCTCATTATCCTTTTGTGTGACTCACAAAGTCACCGTTAATCAGCTATGTAATCTGTAATTATATATAGCATTACTCTGCGCACATGGGTGCAAAAATCCATAGCTAGAATTTCATTATCCCTGGCTCAAGGACTGACAGAAGAGAAAATTATTAAACAACAAAATTATGTGTTTCTTAGCATCACGAGGTGACAGTTCCCTTGTAATAAATAGGTAGTGTAACTTTGTATTTTCATTCTGCACATGTTAACCCTGTTTAAAAGCACGATACATTGAATGAAAAATTAAAATTCTTTTTTCTGTCCTTAATTGTTTTCTCTTTCAGATGCATTTTCTTCTGTTTGGTTCACTTGGTTCACTGACTACAAATGAGCACACTCATCTTTTCTATTTTTTTTATATTCTTTTACTACTCCTCACTCATTTTTTCTATTTTTTTTAAATACAGAATTAAAGGGCATTTGATATTAAGTTCTCTGCTCTCTCCAAAATGTGGCTTCTACTGTTCTCTCACATCCTGTTCCCTTAAACATCTCCTCTAAATTACTCCCTCTCCCTCCCCAATCCATGCCCCCAAGGAAACCTTTCACATTTCTATTTCAATATCTGATGACAACATGAAAAGCAGAATGCAAGGTAAGGATAGAACACTGATTGATATGAATGTGAAATGACAGTAATGGTCTCTGTTTGGGCCATGTCTGGAGACTTCAGTATAATGAAAAATCCTCCACAGTCAGTATTTTTTGTCCCTCTAGTAATATTAGCTATGATAATGTTGTAAAAGCTGTTTTAACAGAAAACTTGGTTCTGCTGCACAAAGTTTGGTTCTACCAATACACTGAAATTTTTTTTTTTTCATCTTTGAAGCATTTCTAGAGTGGGATTTCTTTTTTTCCAAAAATGTGGAAGAAACAGATATCGGTAACCTTCATTGTAATTAGTACATTTCAATAATTGCTTCAGTATTATTCAGTTCTGGCCTCTCGAGAGATTTCAGAAGTGTTATTCAAAGTTAGGATATTGTTCATGAATAAGATTTCATGTGCGTATGACGGTAATACAGGGAACTGACAATTACCTTTCCTTTCCTGAGTCAAGCACTGTGACTGTAATGTGAAAAGAAAGATGATGCAATATTTATTGGTTCTGTGGTAAGAAGAAGAGGTTCTGGTGAGGCGTGCAGTGTTGTCTTTTGCTTTACATACTGCTAGAAATGTTAAGTACTCTTAGAATCTTACATTTAAAAATGTTGATGTTGTTTGATGTACTGCTCGTTAACCATGTCAAAGTAGCAGATGTTTCTGCTATGCAACTCCAAGATTTGAGAAACAAGAATCACATCACATCACACAATAAACAAACCCCCACCACTGGAAATCATCATCAATGAAGATAAGAATAGAGAGAACAAATAAGGGAAAGGCCAAGTTGCCAAGAGTCCTCCAGGTGACTTGTAAAAGTCTGGCTCTGGGTCTTTCTGCTGCTTATGGATCATCCAGGCGACTTTGGAAGAAGCAGCTCTGTTGCACAGCAGCTGGGGCAGGGCTCTGTCTCCCTGCATGGGCTGGCCTAACCACAGCTTCCCAATTGCCTCTCTGGAAGATGCTTAATTATGCTTTTTTTGGGGCAGAAGAAAGGGATAGCTGCTTCATAAGTGGAGATTCATTTAAAGTTCTGAAACAAGAAAAAAATATTGGGCCAATTATAACGTGCTAAAGGCATTTATACACTTGCAAATCATTCTAAGAAGCGTTTGTCAGACTACATTTCAAAAGTTTAGGTTGCTTTGGAACAGCTAGAATTGAGGCTTTCAGATACAAAGAGATTGGTCAAATTTAACAATTATTTAGATTGATGACAAAGCCCACATTAGCTAAAAAGGAGATGATCTGTTGTCTTGCCAAAGCTGAAGTTCTGCTTACAAGTTCCAAGAAAAACTAAGAATTTTCAGCGTCTCTAAGATGACATATTTCGTTTCTGTTGTTGGATATCCAGAAGAGTTTTCAGTGTTTTTGCTTTCCAAAAAGAGCCTAAGGAAGAAACAAAACCTGGGAAATTTCAGCCTAACTGCCTGAAGACTGGCAAAACCATCAGCAGCTGGAGAACAGCATCCTGTAAGGGACGGAATCAGGCACCATGAAATTACAGATATTGTATGGGCATTAGCTGCTCTGGAAAAAGCCACATTCACTAGTTAGTGGTATGGAAGGTTTTGCTAGATTCAACATGACTTAAAACTTACTATTAAAGCTCAAGGAATCTAAAACGTGGATAAGGAAGGTGCACTGTTGGAGAGGAGGAGGAAAACCACCAGCTACCCAGTGAAGCTGTGAAACTGTTTCTCTTTAGTTTGAAAGCAACAGTCATTCATAAAACACACAGCCACATTTACAGACTCACAGAGTGGTTGAGGTGGCAAGGGACCTCTGGAGATCAGTTGGTTCAATCCCCCTGCTCAAGAAGGGCCAGTCAGGGCTGATTGTCCAGGGCCATGTCCAGACAGCTTTTGAATATTTCCAAGGGTGGACACTCCACAGCCTCTCTGAGCAATGTGGTGCCAGTAAAGAAGTGAATTTTTTTTAATGGGTGGTGATACAGAGGAAAGTTTCTTTTTAGTTTGTGAAGTTGCAGTTTCCCCTGAAATTTCCCCATGTCAAAATTGTTTTGCTGAAGTCCTTTAGCTTCTGGCATGTTAGCTCTTACATTTTACAAACAACACAGTAAATAATATTTTTCTATAACTTACAGGAGGAACAAATATATGTAGATGGGCAGACAGCCATACTCACTGAATATCCTTTTTTTTTTTTTGCTGAGAAAAGCAAAAGACTGCTGAGAAATTCTGTACATCTGGCACTTGAAACACAAAGAATGTCTTTCCATGTTAAAAACCTTTCTGAGTGACTTAGAGCTCAACACATAACATTAAAAATAGGGACCAACATTCTCATTATATTCCTGTAGGATTAGGCACTGAAACATCACTGAAGACCTCGTCTCTCTTGCCAATTTCTTCAAGGCTTTGAATATGTCTTTGAGTGAAGCTATGAACTAAATGTATACAAAATATTTGAGGAATTGTAGCATTTCAAATTCCCAGCACTGACTTATTGCTCCCTCACCCTCAGGCTGAACCAGCACTTCTGAGCTCACAATTTAAGTCCCTGCAAGGTATATTAAAAAAATAGGCAGTAAAGACAGTATATTTTTTAAAAGCCAGTATGTTCAGCAACCACTTCAACTAATCAAAAGAAAACGCCAAAGCAAAGTGTCACTTAAAATGCAACATGTTTATTTGGAAATGACCAGTCCTGCTCCTTTTCATTCCTGACTTCTAAATGAATAGACTTCTTTTCCGAATATTGCCTCCTTCTCTCTTTTATATATGCAGATACGTTATCAACCCTTCTCTTCTGTTTCTGCCCCACTTGCTGGTCTTGTCAGTCACCACAGCCTCCCCTGGAAAAGTTATAAACCTAAGGGGGAACACCCAGTTGCAGTTGTGATCTGCATAATTGTTTGACACTTTATCAGTAATTATGGCTGATCATGGTGATCCTTAAAGAGTTTAGTAGTTTCTGGTTTTGTTTCTCCCCAGCTGGAAAGACTCCATGTGTGCTCACCAAAAGGAATGTTTGTGTCCTAAAGCCAGTTCCTTGATGTCAGGAAATGGGGCACGTTCCTTGTGGGGACCATGGCTTCAGGAAATTTTAGAACTGCTTAAGTGAAACATGTACCTTGCTCAATAGGAAAATGTTGACTATAACTGAACAACTTGAGGTGAAGAGAATCTAGTTCTATTTAGAAATGTGGATTTTAAGAATTTCTGATCAAAACATTTTGTTTGAACAAACAAAGACTTATTTTGTTTCAAGCTACAAGTATTATTTTAAAAATCAAACATCCTAGACTGCAAAGACCTTGTTTTCTGCTTTTCCTACTTAGTTTAAGAATACCCAAGACCTCCCAAAAACTTAAAAGCAGAACTGAGATCCAGGCAGGCAGCTGGCTCTGACACTAAGAGCAAGGATCAGCAAAAAAAGCAAAAAGCATCAGCAAAAAAAGGGCACAGTGGCAGAGAACTGATAATTTAATCTGATAAATACATATTTTTAATTAGGTATCTCAGCCTTTACATTAAAACAAGAAGGAAAAAATAGAAAAATGAAGCAGAACTGGATTGATACTTTTTTAAAACAAAAGTATCTTGATAGTGGAAAAGAGAACAGCAGAAGAGTGTCATCTTCTTGTTTTCCTTGATGCCTGCTACAAAGAACTTGTCTACTGTCTCCTACACATATTTAGACAAAAGAAACCCTTCTCAGGAATATATATTCTATAGTCTCTACTCTCTAACTTTGCAAAAAGACTTTTGAATCTATATGCAGCTTTACCCAAAACTTTGCTCATTCGATAATTCTTGTTCAGAGAAACTCATAAAAGAGAGAAATCTGTGGCATTTTCTGCTGACAAAAATTACAAGAAAACATGCAACGGCTTCTGTAAAACCCCATTCATTTTGAAAGCAATCAAATGTTGGCAGCTCAACCTCAGGCTTGTGTATTTAAATCAAATTTGAAAGACTAACTTCAGTAATAACATTTAGCCTTGGAACCAGATTTGAAAAAAAAGCATAGCACTACAAGGTGTGGAAGAAGGAATCAGTTCCATGATGTTGTTATCTGTAGGATGAAGTACCTAAACAGTTCTTGCAGTAAGGTCTAGAAACTCAATTACCTTTCTACTAATCTTATTGCCTATTGCCTCGTCAAAAAAAAAAAAAAAGAAAGAAAAGAAGTGGTGCCACTTCATTTTGGGTCAAGCACAATCTTGGTAGTACCTCGTTTGATTTCAGAGTATGCATGTGTGTGTGGAAAGGATAGTGGTGGGAAATGAAAACTGGAAAAGCTATTGCAGGACCCGTTACTTCTCAGGTTTTATAAACTGGTGCAAAGAGAAACATACACGGCAGTAATGTTCCTTGATTTCATCCTTTTCCATCCTGTCTAAAGCCAAGTCAATCAATTAATACTATAGAAATGAACCTTGCAAAGTGGGCGCTATTGACACATTTTGTAGGTCTGAAAATGAATTTATTTCTTTAATTCTCCTTGCCAAAAGAAAAGTATTTTATTGTGAATTGTGTCCACTGTAAGATGATCAAACCCATCAATTCAATTTCTTGTTAACATACTTGATGTCAAATGCATAAATTAAAGGCTTAGCCATCAGCTGGTCTGCTTTTCTTACAGGGGTGGAACATGCAGTCAGCACAAGAACACGAGCACTCTCCATTACTGTTCCTCCCCCTCCTCTGCTAGAGATCATAGAATCACCAGGTTGGAAGAGGCCTACCGGATCATTGAGTCCAACCATTCCTATCTGCCACTAAACCATGTCCCTGAGCACCTCATCTACCTATCTTTTAAACACCTCCAGGGATGGTGACTCAACCACCCCTCTGGGCAGCCTGTTCTAGTGCCCGATGACCCTTTCTGTGAAAAATTTCTTTCCGATATCTAGTCTGATCCTCCCCTGGTGGACCTTGAGGCCATTGCCCCTTGTCCTGTCACCTGTCACTTGGGAGAAGAGGCCAGCTCCCTCCTCTCCACAACTTCCTTTCAGGTAGTTATAGAGGGCAATGAGGTCTCCCCTCAGCC
This sequence comes from Phaenicophaeus curvirostris, assembly GCF_032191515.1. Taxonomy (NCBI): domain Eukaryota; kingdom Metazoa; phylum Chordata; class Aves; order Cuculiformes; family Cuculidae; genus Phaenicophaeus; species Phaenicophaeus curvirostris. The sequence goes on along the minus strand of NC_091393.1, from coordinate 88,996,084 downwards.
TCCTCTCTCCAGGCTAAACAACCCCAGCTCTCTCAGACACTCCTCGTAAGGCCTGTTCTCTTGGCCCTTCACCAGCTTCGTCGCTCTTCTCTGGACTCACTCCAGAGCCTCAACATCCTTCTTGTGATGAGGGGCCCAGAACTGAACACAGTATTCGAGGAGCGGTCTCACCAGTGCCAAGTACAGAGGGAGAATAACCTCCCTGGACCTGCTGGTCACGCCGTTTCTGATCCAAGCCAAGATGCCATTGGCCTTCTTGGCCACCTGGGCACACTGCTGGCTCATGTTCAGTCAGCTGTTGACCAACACCCCCAGGTCCTTCTCCTCCAGGCAGCTTTCCAGCCACTCTTCTCCTAGTCTGTAGCACAGCACAGGGTTGTTGTGCCCCAAGTGCAGGACCCGGCATTTGGCCTTGTTAAACCTCATGCCATTGGACTCAGCCCATTGGTCCAGCCTGTTTAGATTCCTATGGAGATTCTCCCAATGCCGCTGGGTTCAGAACTTCTGCTTTACCGTATGGAGAATGTGGACTTGGCCATCAGCAGCACAGAAAGGGTGTGAAGTGGCTGGTATAGCCCATTTGCCCCATGGGACAAAAGATGCAGTTTTCTGAGTCTATATTATTTCCACAGTTTAACACACACACACCCCCCACACCCCTCCCCGCCCCAGATCAATAGACTAGGATTTCAGTCTACCCTTAGTGAGCAGTTTAAGGACAAGCCCTTAAGCTGTGTTATCACACAGAAGTCTCTTTTATCTTCACAAATTGTGTCCATGGTCTTGATTTAGCTTTTGGAAATTACTGGGCCCAAACTCAAGACCAAAATTAGCTGCAGGACACACAATGCTTTTCCCAAGCGTCTAGAAAAGGAGGTGGAGGAAAGAAGAGGCAGATGCAGGATGAATTATATTTTTCATTCACTGTAATTCATTGCCGGGGCGAAACTTAGCAGTTAAGCTATTTGCCATGCTGGTCTAGTTTTCGTGAGCGCTTGCACACAGCATGTCCTCTTGGGTATATTTACTCCCAGCTCCCCCTCTAACTCCCTCATGGAGCCCAAGAGCTGGTGGAAATGAAAATACTTGCAATAAACAGGCCCACACAGGTTGAATCCGTGTTCTGCAGTAATACCATCAATCCCTCATTCTCTCCTAAGGGCGCATCCTGCAAAAATTGCTGGCATGTATTTACTGTATATCACTTGTACAGGACAGTTAAAGAGACATAACAGCACATACTACGGAGAGAAAAGTAGGAACAGTTTTTCTGCATACTGGTAGTGGGTACTATATAGCTACCAGGTAGACAGTTTAACCCACAGTCAGCTGTAAGGCTTGGATGCAGATACGAATTGCTTAGTCCCGAGCCAAGGTGGACTTTGTCTTCCATTACTAAAAGGTATGTCTGTGTTGATGTAGCAGGTAGCTTTAAAAGGAATCCAGGTCAAAGCAAAGAAGGTCAGCAGATTCCTAGGCTTGTGCTGCTATCTGGTGGAATCAGCTCGGGAAGAAGACACTTTAGAAGAGGCAGGAACTAAGGAGCTAATGAGGAACTTTTCACTGGAGGCTTTTTAGAATCAAAATGTAGGATTGGAAGTCATGTCAACACGAACAGTTCACAAGTACTGCAAGACAGCAGGCTGCAAGCAGGGACTTAACTACCCTTCCTAACACAGTAGGTCTGCTCGTTCATGCTATTCCAAAGGCATTGGTAGCATCCATCATGATAGGCACAAAGTTGTGCTAGGTGATGTCTGGCCCTTGGTCAAAAGCACTATGGACAGCAGCCCAGAGGGGAAGATGTGAACTTTAAACTCAGAAGCGTAGACTTTTCTCCTTGTTATAGTGCAGTATTAAGAGGACAAATTCATGAAGATAATCCTTGCTATGTAGAGGACTCTAAAGCCACAACAGAAATGTAGCCCTTCCCGAGTTCCCCTGTCCCCTCAATCTAGCATGGGATCAATGCGGAGAAGAGGTGTAAAGTTGTGCGCTGGTCCCTGTTCGTCCCTGGCTAGCACAAATACTTTCTTTGTGTGCCTGGCTGCTCTTAGCTGTGCTGCCTATGGCAGCTTTGGGTCTGGCTGCATGGCAAACTTTGATATGGCCCCAGATTTGCTTTTCCTCTTCTTGCTCATTTCAAAGTGGCAGTGAAAGAAATATCTGTTGTGGCAGGAATCTCTTTGCCAGAACCGTGGGAGAAAGAAATAGAGCATTTTGAAAGAAAATTCTCGTGTCACTGTACACTGTACACTGCCCTAAGAACCACGGGGAGATGGGAAAGGGAGTCAGGGTCTAAAATACCATCAAGCAGATACCCTGAGAAGCAGGGGGACATGGACTGTCACTCAGAAGAACACGCAGCCAAAAGGCATCCTGCCCTGACACTACAGAAGCCAGGTGGGTTCTCATGAATGGCCTCCATATTACTTAAACCCAACTTCCTCAGCTGATGAACTGCTTTAATACAGAGCAAAGAGTCTAATTTTATGTTTGAGGATGAAAGTGTGCTAAAAATGATGTGCATGCAAAGTCCTACATTGCTTCAAATTATTTATAACTTTTCACAGGCTAAGCTTCTGTCAAGTTTAATTTCATTGCTTCTAAAAATGGTATTCTAGACTGGAGTGCTAAAAGGGGAAAAAGCTGTCAGGGAAAGAGTCATTTCTGCTATTGAGTTCCATACTTTCTTCTAAACAAGTTTTCTTTATTCTTCTGGAGCTCCGGTCATTTCATTCTGAGAGTCTCTGGCATCCATTTGTTACGATACTGAAAAAGAAAACCATCTCATATGTATGAAAAACTCTCCCTAGGTCCCCCAAATATCTCCCATAATCTTATTTTTTTGTTATGACTCTTCGCTCCCACTGAAAAGCTCCTGGTAAATTCAGAAAGAATTGTTTCTCTTTCTCATTTTGTTAAGTTTAGTTAGATCTAAATAGGAGAGCCACAATAAAAACTAAATGTGTTACTTTGATTACGATTTTTTGAGAGTGTGTTCTCATGGTTTGAGTTCTGAATTCACCACACACATCACATGCCTTGAGACATTTTGGTGGAATGGCTACTTCAACACGAAAAAGCTCAGACAGCAATTCAAGATCCGGCAATGGGGGCAATATTGTCATAAATAGCCAATAATTGACAACCGTTAACAGTCTTATATGGTCAAGCAGATGTTTCAGAATATCCTCTTGTAATAAATGTTGTTGGATGGACAGATGACTATAAGAAAATAAGAGGTCTTTCTGCTGCAATCACCAGAAGCATTCACATGCCTTCAGCAGCTGCTGAGGCAGCTGAGAGCTGAGGCACTTCATCAGAACAGACAGTACATTTTGTTTTTCTACTACAAATAGACATTTGGTCTGTCCTTTCTCCCTCTCCTTTTGTGTTCTGCAGCTGCCTTATTGCAACAGGACTTCAGTTTGGTAGACATTAACTATTAAATGTGTCAAGTTGAATCAAATACTAATTTGTTCTCTTCATTATGTTAAAGCACTATCCTTTCTTTACTCAGAGGGAATAAATGTTTGAGCTTTACTCTCCAGTCCGTTTTGAATGAAAGTTCTTACAATGTGACTTCTTGAGGAATCTGGCTCCAAAATAGATACAAATGCATGTGCATTTGGTAAGGAGATTTGGATCAGCAGACTCATTGAAGTGGTTTTTGGTTTGTTTTTGGTTTTTTTTTAATGTAAAAGTGAAATACCTGTTGTTTTAAAATACACCTAGGTGGTTTTTCTTAGAACTTTTATTTATATACTTGTATAGAAATATTGTTGGTGCTTTTATGTCATTTGTATCCCTTTTAAGAGGTATTTTTTTCATTTACCTGCATCATTGGAAAGGAAAATGTTTGCTAACAAAACAAAGTCATCGCTTTGGCTCTTAATTTCCTGTTTATGTTGGAATTGATAGGTGATTCCTCCTTAGCAAAAAGAAGGATCTGCTAATCAATTCATAACTCGTTCACATTGTAGCCACAGAGCTACACCAGATCATAACCCCTGATTGATATCCAAAGAGTACCCACTGGTTTCAACAAATTGGATGATCCAAATCTTTCCCATAAATGGTTTCAATCCAGTATGAGCCAAAGGGCTTAACAGCAACCTGTGTAGGACAATCAAGACTGGCTCAGTATTAAATAATATAGGGTAACGTATCTATTGTTGTAGCATCTAATGACTAATTGCATTCTTTCCTACTAGAATTCACTGACATAAGTGTTTAAAAATATATTTAACTTTATCTGATGTAATATCTAAGCAGACATTAGACTTTTATTTAAATATTCATGATAGGAGTCTCATCCTCATGTGTTGCAATTTGCTTCAATTTCTGTTTGCTTTCAAATTTGTTTTGCCAATGACAGTGCTTTAATTAAAAGGTATTTGAGCACCTCATTGATTCAGAAGAGGAAGACAGGCGGGAGGAATTGGCCTAGAGTACTGTACTTATGTGCAGAAAAAAAGACTTAGAAAAGTAGAGACAAAAGCAGTTCTCAAATTCTTCCCTTTGCTGTTCTACGGCAATAAGTCTGTTTTGAATAGAACATGTTTGTTTTTTTTTAAAAAAGGTTGGTCCATCCACACATTAGTTCTGTATTTGGCTTTTAATTACTGGTTTGGATTGATTGCACAAGTAAGAACCAAGAATACTGGTAGATATATTTGAGAATTCAGAAAACCATTCAGTAGAAATTAGATGCAGGCATATTCAGTAAACCCTATACGCTCATCATCAAGGCTGATACGGCTTTCAGGATAAAGCTGAAGTTGTTCTTAATTTGTAAAAAATGTCTTTTTTCTTTTTCACAGTAGGATACACCTGATGGTTTAATGGATCAGCATCTCTTTGAGAATCTTCTACCTAAAAGCTAACTTAGAAAAGACGTGACACGTAGTTAGTACAAAGTGTCACCTGAATCATTTATGTAACATTTCTCCTACTGCACTGCTCATAATATCTTCAAAAATGGAGATGAAGAGGTGCAACAGAAGTGATAATGTAAGGGAGAAGCCTGAGATATTAAACAACAGCACAAGAGGCGCAGTTTATGCTTTACCCTATAAAAATGCTAAGACGAAGGCAATTCCAGGTCGTAAAGACACCAGAAACCTTTGTGTGAGAAAAACAATACCTCTATGCTTTTACAATGTAGTGAGTATGCATTTACATTGTGATACATATATGTGCATTAGTCAAATAACCACGATGTTTGCCCACAAACCAGTAGCGGACAAACCCCAAATATATTCAGGTCCATGAGAATTTTTTGGATCAAGTTTTCTAGCAAAATGATGGCAGCTGGGAAATGTTAACTATGTTCTATTTGTCAGCTTCACAGAAGAGAATATATGTATTAGAGATTTGTTCTCAATGTTATGGTCACCACATCGACATTAGTTGGAGTGTCACTGCGTCTGGTAAAATTTTGCTGAGCAAGGGGCTAAAACTGCAGGCCATCTTCATCGTGCCACTCCTTCTTTCTTCCTTAGTTGATGCCCGAGGGCAGGCACCCTCCATCCACACCTTCTGCCCATGGGTCCACAATCTCTGTTTAAGCCCAATACTGAGTTGTTGGTCTGTCTCTCAATTCAGGTAACTGTTGTGCTTATTTTCAGCCCTGTCTCCTGCTGCTCTTGGCTGGGGAGAGCCACACATTCCTGGGGCTCTCTGGATAGTCCCTGGACATGATTCATCCCCGACTGTGCCTGGGACCTGCTTGCAGTGCATGGCTTTGTTTGTCCAGCTGAGCCACTGCAGAACTGTGTTGTGGTGTGAAGACACTGCCCTGCCATGGTCACCCTCGGCTCCTAGCCTATTCCTCCCAGCTCTTGCTGCTCCTTGGAAAAAGTAGTATATTTTAATATTTTTCAGTATACTTAAAAGTTTCTTTTATTTTTCCACACAATGGTCTGTTCAGCGAGAGGTGGTGGAAGCTAGGCTATTTGAAGAAGTTACTTTTGTAATATACAGTTGGATTAGAATACCATCATGACATAGGTTTGAAATAATATCATGGAATGGAAAACAAAACAATAAAACACAGCTGGCATGTTTCCGCGTGTACTACTCTGAGCCACAGTTTGCTGACTATGTAAGACCTCAGGGTGAGGTGTTTGTATTAACTTTACCTAGATACCCTAGCACGCTTCACCATTTTGCTTTATTTTCCTCTGTCAGTTTTTGTGCTTTGTGAAAACGTTCCTTGACTTTCTCTGGGAGCTGTAGTTGGGACTTTACAACCAGCAGGTTTTTCCATTATCTTCTGATTTTGCAATTCTGCTCTGGTACTGTAAAAGTAGGAAACAGCTTAAATCAAAAGCACACTTCTTCTAAGCCATGTACTAAATCAATTTGTGCCATTAATAGAGGAATAGATTTGAATCTCTTCTGCCTAGGGAGGTGGTTGAGTCACCTTCCCTGGACGTGTTTAAGGGACGGGGGGACGAGGCGCTGAGGGGCATGGTTTAGTATTTGATAGGAATGGTTGGGCTCGATGATCCAGTGGGTCTTTTCCAACCTGGTGATTCTATGATTCTATGAATGGTCTCCCACATAAATAAGAGCTATTCACCCAAGTAAGTGTTTTCAAGACCTTATCCATACAGTTTAGGTATAAAAATAGTTTTCATAAACTTCCACCACCAATTAGAGAATCCAGGATGTCTGGACAAGATTGACTGCCAAAGTGAATAAACTTGACCTGCTGAACAACATGGCTATAGGGGAATTGCACTAGGATGAGTCTTTTGGCATTGAAGAGGCAACTGTTTGTCAGCAAGAGGCAGCGTGTAGCTCATGGCATTACCTTCCTTCCCACTATTTACTATTTACACAACACCCGCAATCACGTTTTCTACCTACTGATATGCTAGCTACTGAAAATTATGTATGCACATCAGAGCAGTCATTCAATGCAAAGTATGCAAGTAGGGCAGTATCTGCAATAATAACAATACCTGATCATGACGTGGAACAGGGTTTGGCCTCAATGACTTCCTTGCAATCCTTTTTAGTCTTGTGATTTGTAACGTAGTACGATACACTCCATAAAATCATTCATTGTTACAGTCTTGTTTCTCCAGCAGATGAATCATTAATATCTACATATGCTGATGCCTAACTAATCCTTTATGTGACAGAAACCCATGATAGCAAAAATCCAGTCTAAGGAAGAACTGCACAATTTATCAAAAAAGTCTGAGCTGGTGGTCAAATTCTCATTCAGACATTAAAACCCCAGTGGATGCCAGTGTGTCTTCTCGGTGTAAAGCCCAACTTCTTTACTTGCATTTGTTGTTTCTCAGACGTTGTCAGGGTGAAGGGCTGTGTGCACCCAATGGGCTTTTCTGTGGCTCCTGATTAACAAGGAGATGGTGAGGTGTAGAAAAAGGCACGGCTCCATCCCTCCCCATGCTAATAGGGCCCTATAAGTAGTACCTACAGAGAAGGCACAGTGTGTGTGCCCACCACCCCATATGATTGGCCTGAGGAAGGACTGTCCTGAAGAAGAACTCCTGGACCACGCGTTGCTGAAGAATTGCTGCTGGAGGAGTTGCTGCTGGATGGACCATGTTTTCCTGAGGAACCACTGTGCCCCACTGGAGTAGTGATAATTTTTCTTTTTCCCCTGCTACTTCCTTCTCTCTCTTTCTTACTTAACTTACTGTGCCTGCTTTTTTTCTTGGCACTATGGTGTATTGGAGTGAATCAGAGTTATGGTGTAGTTTGTTTAGTGCCCTTGGCTGTGTTCAAGGTATCAGCCTGTGATCTGACAAGATTAAAATCTGGTTTTGCAACTCTGAGAACCTGCGACTCAATTGTGCACTTGAGTATCTCTTCTGAGATTTTGGATGCAACCATGACAAATACTGCATTTGAATTAACCCTGGGAGAGTTGTTGGTCTCCCGTTTGCCACACGGATATCAAAAGAACCCTTTTTACCCTCCTTTTTCCTCTATGCAGGTCGAGGTGGGCTCCAACACTACTGGTTGTAGAGGAGGTCGAAACACATGGTTTATCAAGAAAAAGACAAGCCCTTCTTTCTTCATCCTGAGACTTTGCCATGGTTATCAATGTGTGCTATTATAGAGAACTCTATTTCAGTAAAGATTTCAACTTTAGAAACTGAAACTAATACAAATTTTGGTTGCCTAGCGTATAATAAAATGCTTCCTGAAGCTGTGTAATAGTATAATCTGAACTGGGATGTGGGCAGAGGGCATTTTCAATGAAGGATCTTTGTCAGTTAAAAAAACAGTTGATCCGGTATGACGGAAGAAAACGGGACAACACGCAGTGATCAATATGATCCAAGTGAAGCCATTTAATCGAAGCTCATAACGCATTTTATACCTCACTTAACTCAAGCAAGCCATTGTTTTGCCAGCTGATTTGACAATTCTCCATTAGCAACAAGTAATCATTAGTTACAATACATTATTATATTTTCCCATGAGAAACAGCTATGTGAGCATTTCAGTCTACAAATTGATAGACTACAAAGTAACAAGTCAAGGACTACCAAGGAAAGCTTCCTGTGAGAAATGAGAGGAGTATAAGGTAGAACAACTCTCTCTTGTTGCAAAGAGAAACCTTGAAGACAGTGTGTCATTTACCGTAGCTGCTTCTTCGGCAAAGTTAGCTTTAATTCTGATGCAAAAGCTGTGAGGCCTTATGCTAAGGTGCCTTTATTTCATTTAGCATAAGCTGCTCAGTGCTTGGGGTGCTCATTAAATGACCTCTGGCTCGTAACCACCCATCACCGGTACCCTAAGGCTTGGGTTTACAGACATGAACATCTGCTGCAATGTAGATTTTTCTCTCAGCTCTTCTCTGACAACATCACTGAAATAAGAAGGGGAGTATATTGCCAAGGACTCCTCTTGCAGGGATTGGTCTACTTTTTATTAACTCTTGGGGTTTCCCAGTCTTCTAGATAGATCACACTTGAATGAACCCAGCCTAGTAGAAAGGTAATGCACAGTGCATGCAATTGTCAGTGTCCTATCACTGTTTTCAAGCCTGTTTTGTAAAAGAGAGAGAGGAAACTGTATTGCTTGCTATCACATCAATTTATTTGAAAGAAATATTTATACATATATCACATGTCCCAGAAATTCCATAATTATGAAAAACCACTAACATGAACGGCTGAGAGAGCTGGGGTTGTTTAGCCTGGAGAAGAGGAGGCTGAGGGGAGACCTCATTGCTCTCTACAACTACCTGAAAGGAGGTTGTAGAGAGGAGGGTGATGGCCTCTTCTCCCAAGGGACAGGGGACAGGACGAGAGGAAATGGCCTCAAGCTCCGCCAGGGGAGGTTTAGGCTGGACATTAGGAAAAAAATTTTTACAGAAAGAGTCATTGGGCACTGGAACAGGCTGCCCAGCGAGGTAGTTGAGTCACCTTCCCTGGAGGTGTTTAAGGGACGGGTGGACGAGGTGCTAATGGGCATGGTTTAGTGGTTGACAGAAATGGTTGGACTCAATGATCCGGTGGGTCTCTTCCAACCTGGCTATTCTATGATTCCATGATTCTATGATTATGAATCCCACTGGATAAGAGAATGATTGTTCTCTAATCGCCTTCTATACATTCTGGGCTGCCTTACTCCTTCTGTAACCATTTTGTGCTTAACTTCCAGCTTAGTTCAAGTGTGTTATAATACTGCACTAAGCTCAGTATGGAAGTAAAGGATATTCAAAAGTGGAGAAAAAAAACCCTTAAATTAGAAGCAAATATGTATTTTTAATTAAAAACAATAAGGTTTAGGGTGGGTGGTTTATATTTAATTTCTGGTTTTACTTGTCTGCTTGCATTTACAGATACAAGGTTTAGGCCAGAAGACTTTGAGTACAGGTATCTCTGTAATAACAGGATTAATCTTGCAGAGGTAGCACTAATTTCTGCGGTGGTGACTTTTAAATTTAGTTATGCATTTTCTAATTTATTGTCAAAATATGACCTCTGTACTCAGAGATGTGTAGATAGTTGATTAAAGTTTTTTTTAAAAAGGTGTGTTGTGTTTCAAAGGTTACTTAAAAATACTCAAAGCTGCAATAGGAATTGCCCATATATAATCAGAACACGTGGCAATTTCTATTTCTTCTTAGCCAGGAATACACTGAGCATAAGCCAAGGATAAAAAGAGTTCAAGAGACATTTGGCTCTAGTTTCCTATACAAGATCACTATTGCAATTATTCACAAAAAGCCCATATATATTAATGTTACAGTACATTGTGTGAATAATTAGGTATCATTACCTTGATATAATACAAAACATTACAAAATCCAGTTATATTCATACAGCAATAAAAAAAGGGATCTGATATGTACAACAGGGTACAGACAATGCAATACATGCACTTTGATAAATACCATGGCATACTATACATACAATATACCGTCAATGCAAAACACAATACACTCAATATACAATGCAGACAAGACGATACAGACAATACCAAACAGACAAGCCTACAAGAAAGCCTAAAAGAGGTGCAGGCGAAGAAGAAAAGCGTGGAAATCTCCAGAGTGGTGCAAGCGAAGAAGCAAATGCAGGGCTCCTCCAAGCTGCAGGTGAGAAAGAAAAGCACAGGAATCCTCCAGGGTGGCTCAGGCTGAGAAGAAAATTGCAAGACTCCTCCAAAGAGGTGCAGGCTAGGCAAAAAACCACAGGACTTCTCCAAAGGGAGGCAAATGTAGAACTGATGTGCTGGACTTCTCCATGAATCTGGATGAGAATGCAGGACAACTCCGAGCGCAGCTCAGGAAAAACAAAACTACAGGACTCCTCCAAGGTGGTGCAGCCAAGAATGCAGAGTGCTAGACTCCGCTTGGATATCACGGTGAAGAAGCCCGAAGCAGAGATCCTGCAGAGCATCATGGTAAAAAGCCAAGCGCAGGACTTCAAAAGGCTGGTGCAGCAAAGAAGCAAAGCGCAGGACTTCTCCGAGGCGTTGCAGAGGAAGAAACGAACCTCTGGACTCCTGAAGGATTCTGCGGAAATGCAGCCAAGTGCAGGGATAGAAGCAAGCGCACAACTCCACGAGGCAGCGTGGGGAAGAACCGAAGCACAGAAATCCTCCCAGGCAACACGAGCAACGATGAAGTGCAGGACTCCTCAAGGGCAGGATGGTAAAAAAGCCCAAACATGCAGGACTCCTCCTGGGCAGCGCAGGGGATGAATCCAAGAGCAGGATGCCACGGGGCTCTCAGGGTGACAAAGGCTGCCTCCCGAGACCTGCTCGCTGGGCCTGACTCCTGAGCAGGACTGTGCATAAGACCCTGCTCCCAATTGCTGTCACAGAGCGTCTGACCTGCTCTTGGGGGCGTCTAGCACTGTGCAAAACATCGTCCTAGGCAGCAGCACAGTAGAAAACAAGCCACGGTACAGGAAAACCCATACCTTACAAAATAGTCCTAAGATAACAGGCCATGCAATAAACAATACAAAGTACAAAACTACCAATGCAATACAAGCTTCGACACAGACAATACCAGGAAATACAATCTTCAATACAAAATACAAAAGCAAATAATATACAAAATAACTAGTAAACTTCAAAGCAAGGCGTAGTACTTACAGGCAGTGTGGAGAGGAAGCAAAGCACGGCTCACCTCCGCTGAAGTGCAGCAAAGAAGCACATGGTGGCAATCATCAGGGGCGTGATGGCAAAACAGCAAAGCACAGGGTGCCTCTAGGGCACCAGACAGCAACAAGCGAGGAACAAGACGCCTCCAAGGCCATGCCGTCAAAAAGCAAAGCACAGCAAACCTCCAGGAAAGCAGGAAGCAAAAGGCAAACACAGCATTCCTCATGGGTGGTGAAGAAAGAAGCAGATCACAACATTCCTCTGGGCCATCACAGCAAACAAGCAAAGCGCAGGATTCCTCCAGGGTAGCACAGGCAAAAAAGCAAAACTCAGAACTCCTCCAAAGAGGTGCAAGCAAAGAAGAAAATCATGGCAAACCTCCAGGGTAGTGCACGCGAAGAACCAAATGCAGGGCTCCTCCAAGCTGCAGGAGGGGAAACAAATCACAGGACTCCTCCAGGGCAGTTCAGGCCAAGAATAAATCCACAGGACTCCTCCAAAGAGGTGCAGGCTAGGCAAAAAACCACAGGACTTCTCCAAAGGGAGGCAAAAGTAGAACTGATGTGCTGGACTTCTCCATGAATCTGGATGAGAATGCAGGACAACTCCGAGCGCAGCTCAGGAAAAACAAAACTACAGGACTCCTCCAAGGTGGTGCAGCCAAGAATGCAGAGTGCTAGACTCCGCTTGGATATCACGGTGAAGAAGCCTGAAGCAGAGATCCTGCAGAGCATCATGGTAAAAAGCCAAGCGCAGGACTTCACCAGGCTGGTGCAGCAAAGAAGCAAAGCGCAGGACTTCTCCGAGGCGTTGCAGAGGAAGAAACGAACCTCTGGACTCCTGAAGGATTCTGCGGAAATGCAGCCAAGTGCAGGGATAGAAGCAAGCGCACAACTCCACGAGGCAGCGTGGGGAAGAACCGAAGCACAGAAATCCTCCCAGGCAACACGAGCAACGATGAAGTGCTGCACTCCTCAAGGGCAGGATGGTAAAAAAGCCCAAACATGCAGGACTCCACCTGGGCAGCGCAGGGGATGAATCCAAGAGCAGGATGCCACGGGGCTCTCAAGGTGACAAAGGCTGCCTCCCGAGACCTGCTCGCTGGGCTTGACTCCCGAGCAGGACTGTGCACAGGACCCTGCTCCCAATTGCTGTCACAGAGCGTGTGACCTGCTCTTGGGGGCGTCTAGCACTGTGCAAAACATCTTCCTAGGCAGCAGCACAGTAGAAAACAAGCCACGGTACAGGAAAACCCATACCTTACAAAATAGTCCTAAGATAACAGGCCATGCAATAAACAATACAAAGTACAAAACTACCAATGCAATACAAGCTTCGACACAGACAATACCAGGAAATACAATCTTCAATGCAAAATACAAAAGTAAATAATATTCAAAAGAACCAAAGCACAGAAATCCTCCCAGGCAACACGAGCAACTACGAAGTGCTGCACTCCTCAAGGGTAGCATGGTAAGAAAGCCCAAACATGCAGGACTCCTCCTGGGCAGCGCAGGGGATGAATCCAAGAGCAGGATGCCACGGGGCTCTCAAGGTGACAAAGGCTGCCTCCCGAGACCTGCTCGCTGGGCTTGACTCCCGAGCAGGACTGTGCACAGGACCCTGCTCCCAATTGCTGTCACAGAGCGTCTGACCTGCTCTTGGGGCCGTCTAGAACTGTGCAAAAAAAATCGTCCTGGGCAGCAGCTCAGTAGAAAACAAGCCACGGTGCAGGAAAACCCATACCTTACAAAATAGTCCTAAGATAACAGGCCATGCAATAAACAATACAAAGTACAAAACTACCAATGCAATACAAGCTTCGACACAGACAATACCAGGAAATACAATCTTCAATACAAAATACAAAAGCAAATAATATACAAAATAACTAGTAAACTTCAAAGCAAGGCGTAGTACTTACAGGCAGTGTGGAGAGGAAGCAAAGCACGGCTCACCTCCGCTGAAGCGCAGCAAAGAAGCACATGGTGGCAATCATCAGGGGCGTGATGGCAAAACAGCAAAGCACAGGGTGCCTCTAGGGCACCAGACAGCAAGAAGCGAGGAACAAGACGCCTCCAAGGCCATGCCGTCAAAAAGCAAAGCACAGCAAACCTCCAGGAAAGCAGGAAGCAAAAGGCAAACGCAGCATTCCTCATGGGTGGTGAAGAAAGAAGCAGAGCACAACATTCCTCTGGGCCATCACAGCAAACAAGCAAAGCGCAGGATTCCTCCAGGGTAGCACAGGCAAAAAAGCAAAACTCAGAACTCCTCCAAAGAGGTGCAAGCAAAGAAGAAAATCATGGCAAACCTCCAGGGTAGTGCATGCGAAGAACCAAATGCAGGGCTCCTCCAAGCTGCAGGAGGGGAAACAAATCACAGGACTCCTCCAGGGCAGTTCAGGCCAAGAATAAATCCACAGGACTCCTCCAAAGAGGTGCAGGCTAGGCAAAAAACCACAGGACTTCTCCAAAGGGAGGCAAAAGTAGAACTGATGTGCTGGACTTCTCCATGAATCTGGATGAGAATGCAGGACAACTCCGAGCGCAGCTCAGGAAAAACAAAACTACAGGACTCCTCCAAGGTGGTGCAGCCAAGAATGCAGAGTGCTAGACTCCGCTTGGATATCACGGTGAAGAAGCCCGAAGCAGAGATCCTGCAGAGCATCATGGTAAAAAGCCAAGCGCAGGACTTCACCAGGCTGGTGCAGCAAAGAAGCAAAGCGCAGGACTTCTCCGAGGCGTTGCAGAGGAAGAAACGAACCTCTGGACTCCTGAAGGATTCTGCGGAAATGCAGCCAAGTGCAGGGATAGAAGCAAGCGCACAACTCCACGAGGCAGCGTGGGGAACAACCGAAGCACAGAAATCCTCCCAGGCAACACGAGCAACGATGAAGTGCTGGACTCCTCAAGGGCAGGATGGTAAAAAAGACCAAACATGCAGGACTCCACCTGGGCAGCGCAGGGGATGAATCCAAGAGCAGGATGCCACGGGGCTCTCAAGGTGACAAAAGCTGCCTCCAGAGACCTGCTCGCTGGGCTTGACTCCCGAGCAGGACTGTGCACAGGACCCTGCTCCCAATTGCTGTCACAGAGCGTGTGACCTGCTCTTGGGGGCGTCTAGCACTGTGCAAAACATCTTCCTAGGCAGCAGCACAGTAGAAAACAAGCCACGGTACAGGAAAACCCATACCTTACAAAATAGTCCTAAGATAACAGGCCATGCAATAAACAATACAAAGTACAAAACTACCAATGCAATACAAGCTTCGACACAGACAATACCAGGAAATACAATCTTCAATGCAAAATACAAAAGTAAATAATATTCAAAAGAACCAAAGCACAGAAATCCTCCCAGGCAACACGAGCAACTACGAAGTGCTGCACTCCTCAAGGGTAGCATGGTAAGAAAGCCCAAACATGCAGGACTCCTCCTGGGCAGCGCAGGGGATGAATCCAAGAGCAGGATGCCACGGGGCTCTCAAGGTGACAAAGGCTGCCTCCCGAGACCTGCTCGCTGGGCTTGACTCCCGAGCAGGACTGTGCACAGGACCCTGCTCCCAATTGCTGTCACAGAGCGTCTGACCTGCTCTTGGGGCCGTCTAGAACTGTGCAAAAAAAATCGTCCTGGGCAGCAGCTCAGTAGAAAACAAGCCACGGTGCAGGAAAACCCATACCTTACAAAATAGTCCTAAGATAACAGGCCATGCAATAAACAATACAAAGTACAAAACTACCAATGCAATACAAGCTTCGACACAGACAATACCAGGAAATACAATCTTCAATACAAAATACAAAAGCAAATAATATACAAAATAACTAGTAAACTTCAAAGCAAGGCGTAGTACTTACAGGCAGTGTGGAGAGGAAGCAAAGCACGGCTCACCTCCGCTGAAGCGCAGCAAAGAAGCACATGGTGGCAATCATCAGGGGCGTGATGGCAAAACAGCAAAGCACAGGGTGCCTCTAGGGCACCAGACAGCAACAAGCGAGGAACAAGACGCCTCCAAGGCCATGCCGTCAAAAAGCAAAGCACAGCAAACCTCCAGGAAAGCAGGAAGCAAAAGGCAAACGCAGCATTCCTCATGGGTGGTGAAGAAAGAAGCAGAGCACAACATTCCTCTGGGCCATCACAGCAAACAAGCAAAGCGCAGGATTCCTCCAGGGTAGCACAGGCAAAAAAGCAAAACTCAGAACTCCTCCAAAGAGGTGCAAGCAAAGAAGAAAATCATGGCAAACCTCCAGGGTAGTGCATGCGAAGAACCAAATGCAGGGCTCCTCCAAGCTGCAGGAGGGGAAACAAATCACAGGACTCCTCCAGGGCAGTTCAGGCCAAGAATAAATCCACAGGACTCCTCCAAAGAGGTGCAGGCTAGGCAAAAAACCACAGGACTTCTCCAAAGGGAGGCAAAAGTAGAACTGATGTGCTGGACTTCTCCATGAATCTGGATGAGAATGCAGGACAACTCCGAGCGCAGCTCAGGAAAAACAAAACTACAGGACTCCTCCAAGGTGGTGCAGCCAAGAATGCAGAGTGCTAGACTCCGCTTGGATATCACGGTGAAGAAGCCCGAAGCAGAGATCCTGCAGAGCATCATGGTAAAAAGCCAAGCGCAGGACTTCACCAGGCTGGTGCAGCAAAGAAGCAAAGCGCAGGACTTCTCCGAGGCGTTGCAGAGGAAGAAACGAACCTCTGGACTCCTGAAGGATTCTGCGGAAATGCAGCCAAGTGCAGGGATAGAAGCAAGCGCACAACTCCACGAGGCAGCGTGGGGAACAACCGAAGCACAGAAATCCTCCCAGGCAACACGAGCAACGATGAAGTGCTGGACTCCTCAAGGGCAGGATGGTAAAAAAGCCCAAACATGCAGGACTCCACCTGGGCAGCGCAGGGGATGAATCCAAGAGCAGGATGCCACGGGGCTCTCAAGGTGACAAAGGCTGCCTCCCGAGACCTGCTCGCTGGGCTTGACTCCCGAGCAGGACTGTGCACAGGACCCTGCTCCCAATTGCTGTCACAGAGCGTGTGACCTGCTCTTGGGGGCGTCTAGCACTGTGCAAAACATCTTCCTAGGCAGCAGCACAGTAGAAAACAAGCCACGGTACAGGAAAACCCATACCTTACAAAATAGTCCTAAGATAACAGGCCATGCAATAAACAATACAAAGTACAAAACTACCAATGCAATACAAGCTTCGACACAGACAATACCAGGAAATACAATCTTCAATGCAAAATACAAAAGTAAATAATATTCAAAAGAACCAAAGCACAGAAATCCTCCCAGGCAACACGAGCAACAACGAAGTGCTGCACTCCTCAAGGGTAGCATGGTAAGAAAGCCCAAACATGCAGGACTCCACCTGGGCAGCGCAGGGGATGAATCCAAGAGCAGGATGCCACGGGGCTCTCAAGGTGACAAAGGCTGCCTCCCGAGACCTGCTCGCTGGGCGTGACTCCCGAGTAGGACTGTGCACAGGACCCTGCTCCCAATTGCTGTAACAGAGCGTCTGACCTGCTCTTGGGGGCGTCTAGCACTGTGCAAAACATCTTCCTAGGCAGCAGCACAGTAGAAAACAAGCCACGGTACAGGAAAACCCATACCTTACAAAATACTCCTAAGATAACAGGCCATGCAATAAACAATACAAAGTACAAAACTACCAATGCAATACAAGCTTCGACACAGACAATACCAGGAAATACAATCTTCAATACAAAATACAAAAGCAAATAATATACAAAATAACTAGTAAACGTCAAAGCAAGGCGTAGTACTTACAGGCAGTGTGGAGAGGAAGCAAAGCACGGCTCACCTCCGCTGAAGCGCAGCAAAGAAGCACATGGTGGCAATCATCAGGGGCGTGATGGCAAAACAGCAAAGCACAGGATGCCTCTAGGGCACCAGACAGCAACAAGCGAGGAACAAGACGCCTCCAAGGCCATGCCGTCAAAAAGCAAAGCACAGCAAACCTCCAGGAAAGCAGGAAGCAAAAGGCAAACGCAGCATTCCTCATGGGTGGTGAAGAAAGAAGCAGAGCACAACATTCCTCTGGGCCATCACAGCAAACAAGCAAAGCGCAGGATTCCTCCAGGGTAGCACAGGCAAAAAAGCAAAAATCAGAACTCCTCCAAAGAGGTGCAAGCAAAGAAGAAAATCATGGGAAACCTCCAGGGTAGTGCACGCGAAGAACCAAATGCAGGGCTCCTCCAAGCTGCAGGAGGGGAAACAAATCACAGGACTCCTCCAGGGTGGCTTAATGTTAGAAGAAAACCACAGGACTTCTACAGTGT
The DNA here is from genome assembly GCF_032191515.1 of Phaenicophaeus curvirostris. Classification (NCBI taxonomy): domain Eukaryota; kingdom Metazoa; phylum Chordata; class Aves; order Cuculiformes; family Cuculidae; genus Phaenicophaeus; species Phaenicophaeus curvirostris. The sequence goes on along the minus strand of NC_091393.1, from coordinate 88,978,171 downwards.
TAGACCGGGGATGAAGTGATGCACGGTACTCCTCTAAATATCTTGATGAGAAGGAAGGCGCTGGACACCTCCAGGCATTGCTGAGAAGCAAATATAGCCCTGGGTAACTCCAGAGTCTTGGAGGCGAATAAGTAAAGCATTGGTACAAGCTTCAAGGTTGTGCAGGTGGTGATCCACAGGACAGGATGACTCAAAGATGTTTTAGATGGAGAAAAGCACTGGACTCCTCCAGGCAGAACAGGTGAAGAAGGAAAGCACTGGACTCCTCCAATGTCCTGTAGGAGAAGTGAAGCATTGGAAACCTCTAGGGTGGCACAGGTGAAGAAGTGAAGTGAGGGAGTCCTCCAAGTTACGACAGCAGGTATGCAAAGCCTGCACTCTTTTGAGGTTGTGTGGTGAAAAATAAAGTGAAGCAAACCACTAGCACAGCAGTGCGTACAAGCTAAACGCCGCACACCTTTGAGCACTGAAGTGAGGAAGCGAAGCACTGTACTTCTCCACAGCATCGTGACAAAAATGCCAAGCACAGCATTCCTCCAGGGTGTTTCAGCCAGGAAGCAAGCTGATGCACTCAGAAAGGTGAAAAAATGATGCCCTCCGAAACAGCCTGGCGGTGATGTCCTCCTCCAGAGCCATACAGGTATATATATGATCCTCACATGCTTCAAAACTTGTGTGGGCAATCCTTGATTGTGGGAACCCTGCAACACAGGAGTGGAATAGCTACTTCTATTCCTGTTTAGAAATTCCTAGGCATCAACTATACACCAATCCTTACAGACTCATAACATCAGTCAGTCCAAGCAACTATTGTCAAAGTCCTTGAGCTCATCTTTATTCATCATCCTCTGGGAGTTCCCGTGTACGTCCTCATTTCTCCCTCATTTTCCTGTGCCTATAAATCCCACTGCACTTTCCCGAAATGGAATCACTGCCTTCGTGTAGCTTGACTAGATGGGGACTGATGGGGACCCAAATGCCACACCAAATTCCTGGACCCCTGCTATTTATTGCACATAGACTACTCAGCTCTGCAGCTGACCACTTAATGCTGCCTAAAGAGCTTTCATCCGAAATAGGTGGCACCTGTGCAGGGGCACAACCAACTTCTCTGCCTTTGAAGAAACTTGCAACTCACAGAAGGCCCTGTCTGGCCAAGAAACAAGTTGGCTCTCTAAACATTCCCCTCAGCCCCTTCAAATGGCTGCCTGGAGAGAGAGCTCCTCTCTCACTCAGGAGCCACTTCCCTACTCGTCACCCTCACCTCACCCTTGCTGCTTGCCTGCTACCCAAGAGATACACAAGCAGCACAAAAAGCACAAAGCAGCACATCTGTGGCAATGCAGGAGGGTCAGCGGAGCTCCTCATGCTGATGCCAAAAGACATTCAGACAGCAGAGAATGGGCAAATGGACAAAATAGTTTGGACTATGTCCTTGCTGTCCATCTATAGTCTGAACAGAGCTCAACAGTCTGCTTACTGCCCACACTCAGAAGAGTCTGGATGAGGTTTCTGCATCTGTGAATGGGGTATAAAAAACTGGGAAACAGAAAAGCCTCACATCGCTTAGCTGAAGCTTTCTTAATTTCAGTTACATTAACTGCAGGTCTTGTGTATTACACACATAGAACAAGACCCACATTGCCTGAGTAAGGCAGTTGCTGTCCAGATACAAAATACACACAGCTAGGACACCATCAACAATATCTTCGTACGTAAAGAACATACAAAGAAAACATGCAGCAAGTGTAGACAGAATATATATGGCTGGGCATACAGAGGACATGCATGTTAACATACATCTTTTGAGAATATAGATACACACCCACACCCATTCTTTATAAAACATCCACAGAAGCTATATACTCGATCACCAGGAAAGAAGAGACATTCAGAAGAGACATTCTCTGTGCATAAAAAACTACACACATAGGAAGCATAAGCACACTGTTCTCTCTATACGTACGCTCTTTACACAGAACACCACATACAGAGAATATCCATTATAGACATACAACTTGTCAGTTGTGTACATACTGCACAAAACAGATAGGTGAGAGGAAGCTATGCTTCATGTCTTTATGTTCAACAGATGCTGTCTTTTCATGGAACACAGGCAAGGGAGGAAGGGCATTTCTGTGTGTGGAGTGTAGGCTGTCCTGACTTGGGACACATGCACGTGCATACACATACTTTACACATAGACAGAGACAGCAGAAAAGCACATGTTTTTCTGTCTGTATAGAGCTCATGGATTGCTCTTGCATAGGATGTGTAGTAGCTGCATGTAGGGATCATAGAAAGAGTAAGGCTTTTCAGTCTTCTCTTTAAAATACAGGCAAGGTGATAAGAGGTTTTCCATCTGCATAGAGAAGACATGGGCTATATGTAACACACTTACACAGAAAGGCAGTGCCTCACCTGACTCTACACCTACTGTCTACCACCTGTGCACACACATAACACCCACAACAATGGGAGGCTTTTCTGTTGCTACACGGAATACGTACTGTCCTCCTTGAGACTACGCATGGACAGGCAAAGCTAGGCTTGCTTTCTCAGTATGGAGCACAGACCAGGATATACTCTGCCTAACAGAAAAGAGATGGTGAGGATTTTCTCTCCGCATACAGACTGTATGGCAGCTATAGACAGACTGTATGCAGGCAAAGCATTTCTAGTTATAGACCAGACACTGCCTAGGCCAAACCAGGGCTTTTTGCTCGGCTCACACGGTGTATGCTGGCTGTATAGAGAACAGAAAAACAACAGAAAGATGAGCTGGGGCAATACTTTTCTGTCACCACACAAACTATAAAGTACCTGCATGGAGAATACACATGGAAAGCACTCCATATCACTTTTCTATCAGGACACAGAAAGAATTCTAGTTAGAGTAGAAACAGGCTAGGTGAAGCAGGGCTTTCAGACCTATCCCCATGGGAAGTGTTGGGAGGCTATGGGGAGGACAGGGTGGTCTCTCTGTACATCAGGCACACTCTGCCTAGAGGAGCACATGAACATGGCAGGCAAGGCTTTTCCCCTTGAAAAGCAAAGACGTGCTGCAGGCAGGTAGCAAAGATGGGATTCTACTGCCTGTATGGGGAATACAGGCTGTCTAGAGAGCAGAGAGAAGTCTCTGTTCTTAGAACATGTCCTGCTGGTCTGCACAACAGATCCAGAGGGTCAAGAGAAGGTGGAGTGCTCCGGTCTGTGGCAATACGGGAGGGTGAGGTATGGCAAGGCTGCTGGGAGGGTAACAGTTATCAGAGACTTCCTCTGGCAGCTGGGGAGAGGCACCCTTCTGCCAATTGAGCCTGAAGTGTCAAGTGGCTTGAAGCTCACAGGATGATTGTGCACACAATGCTTCAAGAAAGCTGATGAAGCTCATACATCCCCCATCCCACAGGTGTGGCATTGGGACAAGCCCTGTCACGCTCTCTCCCACCCCCAGATCACGACTAGGACACTCTGGCCAGGACACTCTGGCCAGATGGGTGGGAGTGGCTGAAACTTCCAGCCTCCTGAGACACCCTGGTCTGGCTCTCTCTTGGAGGGGTTTAGAGCACCAGCATCCCAGCAGGAAGACTCAATATGCATCACCTTCCTCTCTCCCTTCTCCCCATCTGCTGGAGGTGATTTTCCAGCACACTGCCCTGCACACAACTGTGAGGCCACCTGAAATCTGAGAGGCTGCCTCTGATATCAGGCCTTCGTTGCATGCCTCATCATCACAAAGGGAGAGGGGACCAGTTTGCTAACCAGGACCCTCACTAAACACAGGCACCACAAAAGCTGGCACAGGCACCAAAGCACAGCTCCACCAGGCAAAAGCTGGCCATGTTCAGCTACAGTTCCTCCCTGGGCCTTTCCCTCCCACAGAAACAAGCAACCACCGTCAGCTAAACGTATTTTCACCCTGTTGGTCAGGATACCCAGGACCTCAATGAGCTGGTCTGACTCTTGGACACTCTCTGATTCACAGACAGCCCCATTCATGTCAAAGAGGAAAATCTTTCTATAAACTTTACAGAAATCTACACACAGAGATCAGTATTTACAGGTTATATAACACGCCAAGACTTTTACACAAGTGCCATTCATAAAAGCAGCCCCATTGAAATACAACTGCAGACAGAACTGCACTGCAAGCACAGAGAGCCCCATAGAGTAAAGGGAAAGCACATTTACCCAGGACAAATGTCTTTGGGTGACTCGAGTGTGATGTTGCTCTGCAAACATCCACAACAACTAAAAAACTGGCCACAGGCCTCCCCACCCAAAACAAATGCTCCTCCTTTGCTTTTCTTGAATTCAGAAAACTACCACAACACCTTTTCCATCAAGCTCGAGAAACTGGGCAGTGCTAGAATTGAGCCTGCTCAGGACACTCCTGCTTGGCTCCTGGGTGCCATACAAGGCCACGTGGATTTCCCAAGACAGGACCCTTCTAACCATGCCCAGCCTAAGAAGACTGGGGCTCCCCGACTAAAAAGCCCTTGCTGATTTCTCCATCCACTACAGCCAGTTGACTGCATGAACCGTGCTTCATTTATTCCACACAAAGAAGCGTGTGTGAAAGACACCTTTGGAATGTGCATTTATGAACCTTGTTACCTGCCACTTGTGTCAATTCGAAAGCCATAACTACCCCCTCAGGGTCCCAATGGTAAGGGCGGGCAGCCAAGAGCTCTCTAGAGCTGGAATCAGGCAGCACCCAAGGTCACCAGCCCCCGGCTCCAGAGCTCAACATCTCACCTGCTGGCACCTCACCCTTCAAACACCCACCGGGACACCCACCAGGACACGGACCTTCCACACATACCTTCCACACTCCAGCACAGCAGCGTGGACGCTGGGCCTCGAGGCAGCCACTCACCAACTGCTCCCTGCAACTGCCCGCGGCCCCGGCAACCACCATGCACTCGCTCGCTGTCGCACGGCCCCGCCCCATTGGCCACGGCCTCAACGCCTCTGGGCACAGCCAATGCGAGCGCCCCGGCACCCGGTGCAGGCCGACAGTGCTGCAGCCCCGCTGGCCCCGCGCCTCCTGCCTGCCCTGGCCCTGCCCGGCCCGACACAGCCCCGAGGTGACACAGGATGGGACAGGACGAGCCACCTGCCCAGCAGGACACAGCCCACACACGGGCGAGCAGGAGGGCTCGGGCTGCACAAAGCTCAGAGCATGAGGTCCCAGGCCATGACACTTTTCCTTCCCCTCAGCTTTCCCCGCCCCCTCCAGAGGAGCCTCATCCCAACAACAAGATGGCTGCAGGGGCCCTGCAAACACATGGCATGGGCATTGCAGAAGGCACCATGGCCACAAAGTCCTCCTCTCAAAGGAGGACTGTCAACAAAGTGACAATCACAGCGTGTCTCTCCTTTAGAAGGTGCACCCATCGCTTGTGATGAATCATGCTACAATCAGGGATCTGGTGCCTGGAAGAGATGAGTGGGGGTGGCTATACTTATTTTCACCCTGTTGGTGAGGGCACCCAGGACCTCAATGAGCTGCTCTGACTCTTGAACACTCCTTAATCCACAGACAGCCCCCTTCCAGGTCAAACCAAAAAATCTTCCTGTAAATTTTACAGAAATCTCAGGCTTACATCCTGCAGCCTTGGTGTCCGTTTCTGATGATTCCTATTTAATAAGGACTGTTTGTTTATCATCAGGAATAAAGAAAAAATGGAAGAGATCCGTGTAATTGTCTTTAAAAATCTAAAATGATGCGGCAAAGAAATATACAGTCGTTTAATAGATTGGGTTGGAAGGGACCTTAAAGATCATAGCATCATAGAATAACCAGGTTGGAAGAGACCCACCGGATCATCGAGTCCAACCATTCCTATCAAACACTAAGCCATGCCCCTTAGCACCTCGTCCACCCGTCCCTTAGACTCCTCCTGGGAAGGTGACTCAACCACCTCCCTGGGCAGCCTCTGCCAGGGACCAATGACCCTTTCTGTGAAAAATTTTTGCCTAATGTCCAGTCTAAATCTCCCCTGGTGGAGCTTGAGGCCATTCCCTCTCGTCCTGTCCCCTGTCACTTGGGAGAAGAGGCCAGCTCCCTCCTCTCTACAACCTCGTTTCAGGTAGTTGTAGAGAGCAATGAGGTCTCCCCTCAGCCTCCTCTTCTCCAGGCTAAACAACCCCAGCTCTCTCAGCCATTCCTCATAAGGCCTGTTCTCCAGCCCCTTCACCTGCTTCGTTGCTCTTCTCTGGACTCGCTCCAGAGCCTCAACATCCTTCTTGTGGTGAGGGGCGCAGAACTGAACACAGTATTCAAGAAGCGGTCTCGCCAGTGCCGAGTACAGAGGGAGAATAACCTCCCTGGACCTGCTGGTCACGCCGTTTCTGATACAAGCCAAGATGCCATTGGCCTTCTTGGCCACCTGGGCACACTGCTGGCTCATGTTCAGTCGGCTGTCAACCAACACCCCCAGGTCCCTCTCCTCCAGGCAGCTTTCTAGACAGACTTCCCCTAGTCTGTAGCACTGCATAGGGTTGTTGTGCCCCAAGTGCAGGACCCGGCACTTGGCCTTGTTAAACCTCATGCCATTGGACTCTGCCCAGCGGTCCAGCCTCTTCAGATCCCTTTGCAGGGCCTCCCTACCCTCCAGCAGATCAACACATCCACCCAGCTTAGTGTCATCTGCAAACTTGCTAAGGGTGCACTCGATGCCTTCATCCAGGTCATTGATAAAGACATTGAATGGGGCTGGACCCAGCACTGAGCCCTGGGGAACCCCACTTGTCACTGGCCTCCAGCTGGATTTCACACCATTTCCCACCACTCTCTGGGCCCGGCCATCCAACCAGTTTTCCACCCAGGAGAGTGTGCGTCTGTCCAGGCCAGAGGCTGACCGTTTCTCAAGCAGAATGCTGTGAGAAACTGTGTCAAAGGCTTTACTGAAGTCCAGGAAGACCACATCCACAGCCTTTCCCTCATCCAGCAGCCGAGTCACTTGGTCATAGAAGGCGATCAGGTTAGTTTGGCAAGACCTGCCTTTCATGAACCTGTGTTGACTGGGCCTGATCACCCAGTTCTCTTGCATGTGCTTCATGATAGCACTCAAGATCACCTGCTCCATGACTTTCCCTGGCACTGAGGTCAGACTGACAGGCCTGTAGTTTTCTGGGTCCTCCCTGCGACCCTTCTTGTAGATGGGCACAACATCAGCCAACCTCCAGTCCAGTGGAACTTCCCCAGTCTTCCAGGACCGTTGGAAGATGATGGAAAGGGGTTTGGCCAGCACATCCGCCAGCTCCTTCAATACCCTTGGATGAATCCCATCCGGCCCCATAGACTTGTGGGTGTCTAGCTGGGCTAGCAAGGCTCTGACCACCTCCTCTTGGATCACGGGAGCCTCATTTTGCTCCTCTAGCTCCTGGGTTTGTACACAGATGGAACGACTTTCTTTACAATTAAAGACTGAGGCAAAGAAGGCATTAAGTACCTCAGCCTTTTCCTCATCCCCTGTCACTGTTGTTCCTTCTGCGTCCAATAGGGACCGTATGGTCTCCCTAGTCCTCCTTTTATTATTTATATATTTATAGAAAGATTTTTTGTTATCTTTCACAGACTTTGCCAATCTGATTTCTAGTTGAACCTTAGCCCTTCTGATTTTTTCTCTACACAATCTCACTTCCGTCCTGTAGTCCACCCAAGAGGCCTGTCCCCTCTTCCAGAGCCCATAAACATTTCTCTTCTTCTTGATATCCCTCAAGATCTCTCTGTTCAACCAAGCTGGTTTTCTCCCCTGCCGGCTTTTTTTACGGAACATGGGGATGGCTTTCTCCTGAGCTGCTAGGATTTCCTTTCTGAAGAGCTCCCAGCCCTCCTGGGCTCCCTTGCCCTTAAGTACTGTCTCCCATGAGACTTTGCCAACCAGCCTTCTGAAGAGTTCAAAGTCTGCCCTCCGGAAATTTCATGCTGCTGTCCTACTAACCACCCTCTTCACTTCACCTAGAACACAAAACCCTATCATCTCATGATCACTTTGTCCTAGGCGTCCACCTACTGCCACATCTCCCACAAGGCCTTCTTTGTTCACAAACAGCAGGTCCAGGAGGGCACCCTGCCTTGTTGATTCATTCACCAGCTGCGCAAGGAAGTTGTCTTCCACGCACTCCAGGAACCTCCTAGACTACTTCCTTTCTGCTCTATTGTACTTCCAGCAGATATCAGGAAGATTGAAGTCTCCCACAGGAATGAGAGGCATTGATCTAGAAATTAACCCCAGCTGTTTATGGAAGAGCTCATCAGCTGCTTCTCCTTGGCTGGGTGGTCTGTAACAGACTCCCATCACAAAATCTACCTTCTGGTGGGCTCCTCTGATTTTAACCCACAGGCACTCAATCTCCTCATCAGCACAATCTATCTCAACCGTGTCCAAGTCCTCCCTTACAAAGAGGGCTACCCCACCTCCTCTCCTACCCTTCCTATCCCGCCTGAAGAGTTTGTACCCCACCACAGCTGCACTCCAGTTCTATGAGTCGTCCCACCACGTTTCCGTGATGGCAACGACATCATAGGCTCCTTGCCCTACGACAGCTTCCAGCTCTTCCTTCTTATTCCCCATGCTGCATGCATTGGTGTAAATGCACTTGGGCTGAGCTGCTGAGCCTTCAGCCCTCTTAGAGGGAACAGAGCTCGTTCCCAATTGCCTGGTAACTGGAGTAGCTAGCACCAGAGTGCCCGTATCTCCCTTAGCACCACCAGGTGTGTTCTCCCCCACTTTTTGTATGGTGATGTACTGGTGGTCCTCACCAGCACACCCTCTCTGAATCACCATTGCCCCACGTCCAGGCTTGTTCCTGTCTAGCCTGGTCTTAACCCCCTCCCCCTTCACATCTAGTTTAAAGCTCGATTTATGAGCTTAGCTAGGTTTTTAGCAAGGGCTTTAGCCCCCCTAGGAGACACACGTGTCCCATCCTTAGCAACAAAGCCTGGGGGTGCGTGAGCCACCCCATGATCAAAGAAGCCAAAGCCCCTCTCCTCACACCAGGCTCGGAGCCAGGCATTAATCGAATTCTTCTTCCTGACTTCCAGCTCCTCTCTATTTAGCCTTGGGATGGAGCAGAAGACTATTTGTGCCCCAGAGCCCTCCATCACTTTCCCAATGGCCCTGAAGTCTTTCTTGATGGTTTTGGTCTTTCTGTTTACTAGATCATCGTTACCATTTTGGACTACTGTCAGAGGATAGTAGTCTGTCTCGTGGACCAGGGAAGGAAGTTTTCTAGCTACCTCCTTCACTGATGCCCCCGGTAAGCAGCAGAGCTCTCTGTGGAGCGGGTCCGGTCTGCAAATGGGTCCCTCCGTTCCTTTTAGGAGGGAGTCCCCTACAACAATCACCCTCCTCTTCTTCTTAACGGAGGATGTTTTTATCTTTTTCTGAGGATGGTGCTGCCTAGGGAAGGATTCTAGGCTGTGGGAGCCATCATCCTCATCCTCAGGGTTGGATTCCACCTGCAGCACCTGGTACGTGTTCACCAGGGGGATCTGGGGTTTTGCTGTCTGGGTGAGGGGAGCAGGTTTCCTTCGTCTGGCAGGAACTTGCTGCCATTCCCCATCTCTTGTTCCCCCAACCTTGCAGTTTGCAGGTGGATGGTGTTTGGACACACCAGCTCCAGCAGGCTGCTGAGTTAGCGAGAGGGCACTACTCCACTGGTCTATCTCCCTCTCACACTCCCTGATGGTCCTCAGCCTCTTTACCTCCTCCCTTAACTCCTCCACCATGCGAAGGAGTTCCCCGACTCGAGCACAGCTTTCACAAGTGGAGCCAGTAACAGAGGCACAAGCTGGTGTGGGAGCGGGGCACTGCCTGCAGCCCAGGGTCTGGGTTGCTGCATTCACCCCCTGTAATCATCCAGTTCCAACCCCCATGCCATGGTCAGGGATACCTCTCACCAGATCAGGCTGCCCAAGGCCCCGTCCAATCTGGCCTTGAACACCTCCAGGGATAGGGCTTCCGCAACTCCCCTGGGCAGCCTCTTCTAGTGTTCCACCACTCCCACGGTGAAGAAATTCTTCCTCATGTCTAGCCCAAATCTGCACCTCTCCAGTTCATACCCCTCGTCCTATCATTACAAGCCTTTGTGTACAGTCTCTCCCCAGCTTTCCTGTAGCCCCTTTCAGGTACTGGAAGGCCTCTATGAAGTCTTCTTGAGACTTCTCTCCTCCAGGCTGAACAACCTCAACTCTCTCAGCATGTACTCATAGCAGAGGTGTTCCAGCCCTCTGATCATCCTTGTAGCCCTCCTCTGGACCCTTTTCAGCAGTTCCATATCCTTCTTATGCTGGGGACTCCAGAACTGGACACGCTACTCCAGATGAGGTTTCACAAGAGAGGAAGAGAAAGGCAGAATCACCTCCCTCGACCTGCTGGCCACGCTTCTTTTGATGCAGCCCAGGATACGGTTGGCCTTCTGGGCCGTAAGCACACACTGCCAGCTCATATTGAGCTTCTCATCAATCAGCACCTCCAAGTCCTCTGCAGGGCTGTTCTCAATCACATCATCCCTCATCTTATATTGAAACTGCAAGTTGCCCTGACCCAGGTGTAACACCTTGCACTTGGCCTTGTTGAACCTCATGAGGTTCACACGGCCCCGCTTCTTCAGCTTGTACGAAAACCCACGTAATGGGTTACTCCCCATGGATTGTGTTGAGGACAAGGAGGGATGGGCTTGAAATGAAGCAAAGGAAATGCAGTTGAGGTGTTATGCAAGGAGAATTCAGAGGCAATTTGAGAGATATCAATGCTATCATGACTTAAAAGAAGGAGAGAAGGAATTATGGTTTGCACCTTATAATGCAAGGAAAAGAAAGCTTGAAAGGAAGTTCTCAGTTGGCAAATAGAAAACAAAGGGATGTAGTTCTTCACACCTCATACAGTTGAGCTCTGGAATGGTCTGCAGTCCTTGTAGGTGCCAAACAGATACGTTTGCTTTTGCAGTTAGGTATCTGACTGGGCCCACCAGTGATTAAAAGCTGTTTGAACTTTCAATGTAAAGGCTAGTAGCTCCTAAGAGTAGCTTAAAGAGCCATTCACAGGACACCACTACAGGATACAGAGTGTTTCTGCTTGAGGAAGGTTGTGGCCACAGAAAGCATCAGACCTTGTGGAATACACCAACTGGATTCTTTCTGTATGAAACAGCTTTGTTAGCCACCGGCCAACAGAAACTGATATTCTCCAAATGCAGAACAGCTGCCTATTGTGAATGTTTAGATTTTCAACATACACAATCTTTGAGAGAAACTTAAGACACACAATTGGCAGAAGATTACCCTGCAGCCAAAAGCAGCCCAATGCCACTTTGCAGAAATATCCATTTTATTTTAAGCACGCAACATTTTGCCACCCAACTGAAACCCCTGAGTGTCCAAAAACCTGCCAAACTCCCATGACTCTAGTCATCTGCTTACAAACATAATAAAACATTTCAACTCAAAGCAGACCAAATGTCTTTCTAGAAAGATCAGTTAAGTGCTGAATATGCTGAAGGCAACGTCTTTCAACAAAGTCTTTCAAAATCAGAGATGCCCTTACATGTTTTTCCCACAGTATACTACAAGTTTAACTGCACAAAAATACACTTATAAGCTGTATTTCAGTTCTATTTCAGTTTTGTCGTGAACTGAACGCATTTCCCATGACGTACGTGCAAAGAAAGAGGTACTGCTGCAATTAGAGCAAATATACCTGTGACTCAGCACATGGAGATACTGTTCTCAAGTGATTTAGACAACCTGTATTTAACTACTGTACGTCAAGAGAATCAAAGAAATGACACCTAAAAGGAAAGCTGGTAGCAGACTAATGAAGTCTGAGACTGCATTAACTCAGAAGAACATTCATAAACAGTTTAGACAAATGATTCCCCAGCGATGGCCAAGAATTAGTCCTTCCCTTTATTCCAACTACCAGAAGTTGAAACATTAAAAACCTTTAAAAGTGTAATTCAAACTAGGAACCACCAGTGGTGCTTGAAAGAAGTAGCTGAAAAAAAAAGTTCCAGAGGTTCATCCTCTGGCTCCACCACTTAAGACAACAAACAAAAAACCCCCACCAAATAATGCATATGGACAAAAAAGGTGTGGGTGAATCCTCTCACCCCCATTGCAATCTTCCTGCAGTGCCTACATCGCTGAGGGAAAAACAGTTTTCAAAGCAGTTCCTCTCCTTGTGCATCTATGTTTCATCACAGCCAGATTGGACCTTCTTGGTGTTGTTCCATACAGCTCCTTTTCAGTCTTTGCAAATCTACATGCTCCTTGCAAAAGCTTTTCAACATCCTCATTATCCTTGTTTTATGAACTTGATTCCCAGTCAGTCTTCATCTTTCAGCTCGCACTCCTCTTCCTCATCATCTAGGAAGCTGTTGTTAGGGTTATATTCATTTGGTTCATCATCATCATCATCATCGTTGTCACCATTTTTCTCCACAGCCCTTTTTCCTGTAGGGACAAAAATGACGTTTATTCACGGATCATAAATATAGAATGAAAGAGATCTCCCAGAAACCACTGAATTGGTCTGTCTCCTCGAGAAGAGAGAGAATCATCTAAAGCATCCTCCCCAGTGCTAACAATCTGGGGGCTGATATTCCAGACTCACGAAAAGCTGGGCCAGCTCTGACCACTACACTGCAGCGCTCATTGGTCTGATGGTTCACAAAGTTTTCCTTCCTGGTCTTAAACCCAGCCTCTTGTTACAGAGGACTCAGGGGGTTAAAATCCTCCTTTTAACACACCGCTATAGCACATTTCAGCATAACTCAAGAGCTTTTAACTCAGAAGCCAAAGCTACTGTCTAAAATGTTGACTATAGAGACGAAGCTCATATTTATCAATTGTTGCAACTCCAAATCACTTCTCAAATATGGCTGTTAATAGATTTCAAATATAACACAACAAATTCAAAAAAAAACTGGCCAAGTTATTACCAAAGAAAACAAATGTTAAGTTTCTCCCAACACATCAGCATACTGGTGACCTATCCATTTGGTTCTTTTTCACCAGAAATCTGATATTCACATCTATTTTATTGAACTGAAAGCAAATTTCAAACCACAAGCTGCAAAAATTAACGTGACAGCAGACTGTCTGCTGTTCATGGTGTATTACTGATGGCTTGCTGTATCTTTTAAACAAAGACAAACCTTTAAACACACAAACACTGAAGAGCAAACAAGAAATTATTTTCACATGTGAACAGGTGTCTCTGTGACATGACATGATTCCTCCAGTATTTGACCAGTGTTTCCATTGCATCCAAAATGTTAAAGTAGCAGAATCGGTAAAGTATGTGCCTAAATATTATGAACCCTTAGTCTTCCTTGGGCAGCCTGATCTAGTGGGATATCCCTGCCCATGGCAGGGGGGTTGGAACTACATGATCTTTAAGGCCTCTTCTTCCCCAAACTATTCTATGATTCCATGATTCTTCATACCCTCCTTGATCTGCAAAACTTGCAAAGTAAACCAGTGCCACGCTTCTGGAATATGGATACAACCCATCTGAAGCTGGGAGTCAAGCCTCTACCGCAACAACTACAGAGAGAAACTGAGTTCGCTGAGCAAGCTGCAGGTAGCTAAAGGACATGCCCTGTGCACCACTCAGGTGTTCAAAGGCTGCCAAAAATACCTGATTCACCCGCAAGATGTCTCTCATGTTGTCCTCATTAGCACAACATGAGAGCAAGTTACCTGAGCTGCCCTGCAGCCCCAGGCTCTGTCCACAGCTCAGAGAATGCACTCAGCATGATTCTCTGAGTCCTACTAAAACACCACCCATTTTAAAGGTTAACATCATCCGAGCCTGCTGAGTTGTATGGTTTTTTTTCCCCACTACGCGAGACTCCTTCCCTGTTTTATCTTTAAAGCTCCACAGGGAGACAAAAGCACAGCTGCTCGACTTAGCTGCACTGGTAACCCATGTTGTCTTGCACAGCCAAGTTCTCCAGCAATAGGAACTCAGATAAAAAGCCAAAGCAAGAGAACTAGACAAGATAACCTGAGACTGCAACTTTGAGGATGAATAAAAGAAGTGTGATAAGCATATACTTTTGGAACTACATGGTAACATACTGTACTGTCTTGATTTTGAAATGTCCATGCACTTCATAAACACAGTATTTCTAATCACTCCCAGAACAGTAAAGGGAAAAAAAAACAGAAGAACTTCCTTCTCTTCTTGCCTGCATAGATCTTAAGGATCAAATCAGGTAATAGTTACAATTTATTTCCAGCCCCCAAATTAAATCTTAGAAAGGGAACGCCAACAGGTACAAGGTAAACAAATCATCTGGACATTTTACTCCTCACGTTACTGTGCTCTACACTCTAGTTCAATAAGTTTAAATAGGAAAGCACTGATCAGGCCATAATTATCCCATTTTTCAATAAGAGGACTCAATTTCTTTTCAGCTAAGAAACACCTACCTGGTTCTAGTTTTATTACTTTAACTGCTGCTAGCTCAACTCTACCTTCTCTGACAACACGGAGTCAAAAAGCAGCTGAGATACACAAGGATCTAGGACAATGAAACTACTTGTTTAGGGTTCTTTTAGAAGAAAAAAATAAACAACACATGAGGAGCCAATAAATTAAAACATCTTAAGCATAAATGACTCATGCAAAGTTTCTTTTCTGAAATACACTGAACTCTTATTTTTTGTTGGGCTTACAGCACGCATTTTCACTAAATAAGCATTCTGTTCAGTTAGATCTAACACACTAATTTAAAATCCATGCTGTGCTTGATAACAGTGAAACAAACAGCAAGAATTCTGCAGCTAGCATGCTCTTTGCTCAGCACACATCCGGAGGAAGCATTATTTCAACAATGCTTCTCATCCTGGACTTCTTTGTTAGCAACAAGGCAAGCTATTTCAAAAAAGCCCTACTAGGCAGCTAATTTGTACCGAGATCTGAAGTTTAAAAATGCTCAAGAAACCTTGCACAGCCACACAAGTCTGAAACTACTGATGTACTTTGCTGTTAAAACCCGTAAGCAAGTAAACCACTGAGATACCCACTGCGAAGCCGTTGTAACATACACAGCTCTCACAGCAGACAAGCAGGGCCCATGGAGCATCAAGGGCTGCACCCTGCAGCATATGTGACTGCTTCCAAGACTCCCACGAGAGCCACCCAATACCTCACGCTCATTTCACTACATGTCCCTTGGTCCTTACTCTGCACCAGCAGCAGCAGCCTCTCCTTGCTGCAAGGGTGCAAACCAAACAAGCCTGCAACAGAGGAGTCTGAAAGAATTCCCCGTGGATACACAGAAGCCCTGTGGCCAGCTTCAGCAGCAGTTACTTAGCAGCTTAAATGCGTTTTGTATAGGTCCTTGTCATGCTGCAGACAACATTCTATGAGCAACCAAGGATGATTTTTTATTTTAAAGCCATTAAGGAGCGACATAAATGATGATCATAATGAATCCTCTTCCAGAACTGTTGTGTTTGACTGCTAATTGAAATCCGTGGAGCCATTTGCCCAGTTCCTTCCCGATAGTTCCATGCACCCGCACCCAGCAGCAAAGCTGCTCCCCAGCGCAGAAGCAGCAGTTCCTGCTACAGCATCTGCGCTCCCCATAGGAGTTTTGGTACTGGAACACCCCTGCACTGAATGCTGTGTCCACTCCAGCCCCTACACAGTGCACAGAAGATGAGATCGGTCCTAAAAACACAAGAGACTTCAGAAAGGAGAGTTTACTGATCTGCTTAACCCTTTAGGTGACAATTTCACATGGACAAAAATATGTTGTCCGGCTTGCCAGAGCACGGTACACTGAGCAATCACGTGAGAGCAATTAATATTTGTCCAGCATGCACTACACACCATCTCACTCAGGAGCTTATCAGCAGCCTTGCAAAGACAATCAGTCTTGTCTAGCTTGCTGAGTTTGAGTCAGAAGCCCCCTTTAAATCCCTCTTAACAGTTAGTAAGATGCCCAAGACTTGTAGATGTGCAAACAAGTCAATTTTATTGAGAACAATTGATTATAGCAACTCAATGACTAAATAAGGGTTAGGTGGTGACTGGGCCTAAGATACTGTTTGCAAAAATACATTGAAAGTCAAGCACCTGAGCACAGATCGGAGCGATATGCAAGTAAGAAATAGGTAGTTAAAGTCAAAGTAGAGAGAGATACTAGTAATTAGTTTGATGGAAAGATATACATAACACCACTGTCTTCCTCCAGATGACTTTCTAGTAGGGGAAGGCAAGATGAAGTCCTGCCTACCGGCTGATCTCAGAAGTTTAGATAACATTTTCCCCTCACAACTTTCCCCTTTGTTTACATTTTTATAGCAATTTTCACCTTTGGGATGCAACCCTGCTGACTGGTTGAAAAGTTGTTCTCACTTTGCTTGCCAAACTTAACTGTGAATGCTGAGTAGGAGAGGCTGTGGGAATGGTTTGTCGAGGAGGAAGGTAGCCTTAAGTGTAGGGGTGTATTTTAGTATGATAATGATATAACAATGATGTTATAATGAGCACAGGTCAACTGGAGGGCTGGATTGTCAGAGCAGCAGCTGCAATTAATCTTGGAAAATAACTGGGCATTTGAACCACAGCCCTTGCAAGGGAATCACAGTCCTTGCTGACAACAGGAATTGGCTATGCCTGTCCCCAGACATCCCATCCCCCACTTCACAGAGTGAGATACCCTTGCTGCCTTCTTTTCTGATGAACAGTGTGCTGTCCCCAGCTGTGATGCATCTCCACTAACTTAGTTTTTAAAGCCTTGTACTCAGCCTGTTGGGGGGGTTGGTATTCAGTCCCATTTCTCCTCACATTTAGCTTTATTTCCACAAGCCTCTCCTCTACCCAGGGGAGTTTTGGAACTGGAACACCCCTGCACTGAAGGCCATGTCCACTCTACTCCCTTCACATGGCACATAAGACCAGTTCTGCTTCTGCTTTCTCCTTCATCCAGTTTCAAATTGAAAAAGGACAGAATTACAGAATTTAATGATGCAGATACATACCCACCTTTTAAGCTGCTAATATTCTCATCTAAGTCACTTAAGGTGCTCAAGGGCTCATACCTTTTATTGACTGATCTCACCCAATGCTGCAAGGTATTGGTTCTTAACACGGCAGCTTCAGAGCTGGATGTGGAATCACAAGTGGAAGGCAAAAACCCCTAACACTATAAAAAGTAGCCAGCAATGAAGTCTGGAAATAAATGCCGTGTGGATTCCTGTGTTCAGAGATCAAGCCAGCTCACTCCTGGCACACCTGATCTCAAACCTCCCCCTGTACGTTTCTGTGGCAATAATCTTCTGCAATGCTGGGAGTTTGGCATTTGCAAATAATTTGCAGGCAGATGGTTGTGGAAAGATCCCGAGACCAGTGGGAATCCTACAAAAATCAACAAGTCCAAACTTGGTAGGTTGTGGAAAGAACAGTAAAAAAAGGAATTTTCTCCAGCAGTTCTCCCTGAAAGTCATTTGCCCACTCCACCGATGGCAGCAGGGTCTCCACTCAGTGCTCATCCCCATGGTGGAACAAAGATGCAAAGACATTAAGAAGAGCAAAAACAGAAGTTCCTTTTATCTGTATCAGAGAATAGAGGCAACACATGAGAAAGTGGCACCAATGAAGCAGGAGCTAAGGTTTTGATGTATTTCTTTTCCCAAAATATTTGCGAGACACAAACTGAGACAAGATGTTCAGGAATCAAAGGTCAGCTGGCCATTCTCTAGACCAGTATTGCCAGGGCTCATAAAATCCAGAAAGGAAGAAAAAATCTGATTTATTACAGGCCACCAGTGCCTTTGGGAACAGCAGGCTACCAACTGCTTAAGGGCATAAATTGACACAGGAATCAAAGCCATGTAAATGAAAATGTTGTCGGCAACATTGAAGAATACTCAGCTCAACCCCCCCCAACTATTTGCAGATCACCTCTGTTTTGTTACAGGCACGACTTTGTAAGATGCTTGATGTAACTCAATCTCACCGTGAACTTCCAGCAGTCTTCAGATGAGGCAGCTCTGGACAATGGAACAGATTTTAAGCCCTATATTTTACATAACTTCGGATGAGCACTTTGCCACACTAACATTTTCACTATCGTGGCCACACAACTTCACGTGAAAAAAATTTAAAAACCCAAATATCACCTCTCTTTCTGCCCCTCGCTGAAAAGTGTTATAGCCACTCTTTATGGCCCCAGGCCACATTGAGAACTAAACCCAGGTGAAGCTTCACCTCCTACAACAAACTTGCACAGGTGCCAGTTAGAAGATCCATAATTGACCGCATGTATTTGATAGAGCACTAATGGCACAAACAAGTTATCCATTACCTTTCTTGTGACACATTCATTATAGTCTTCGCTAAAACTTCTTTGAAAGCTGACTTGGGGAGGGGGGCGTATAATTAGAAAAATATTGGTTTAAGCCAGAAATCCATACTAGCAGACTTGCAGTGCACTAGAATGTTTCCAGGTACCAGCTCACCAGCAGAAGTCACTGCAGCAGGATCTTACCAATCTGGCCCATATCCTCCTGCCCTCTGGGTCTCCGTAGTGCAGTCTGCACCACAGGCTCTTACTTCAAATTCTAACATCTTCAGACTGGAGCCTGTGTGTTGTGGAAAGCACCTGCATAAAAAAATGCTTCCAACTGGCTCCAACAATGAACTTCAAATAAAGAAAAAGAAAAAAAGCCCATACCAACTCAGACAGTTCTGATTGCTATCTCCATGCTAATCACAGCAGAGGAACACAATTCATGAGTCCATCTCAGTTTGCCAAGTTGCAAAGGCTTGTTCAAAATAGCAGCTGAAAGCAATCGTAGTCCTTCTCCATACCAATACTTCCCTGTCAGCTCAGCAGCTATGGGGAAGCCTTGGATTAGATTCTTCCCTCCAACCAACCTTTTGCAGAGACTACAAGAATTGCTGAGACCTCTCTCTCTTCAGGAGAATTTTTCCACATGCTGCTTTGCTCACAGAAGTCACTTTGAACTTGGCAAGTTTCTCCATCTTCCACAGTGCTTTTGGACTAACGTTACTGAGTGAGGAAAATCATTCTTTTTGATAGAAGTAAGTCTCTTCACCCTAAAAAGCCAAAGCACACCCGTCACACACATACAAACACTGCAAAGAATTAACACAGAAAATAGTTTATTTTCTACTCCAAGGGATCTGAATAACAACATTTCAAACTCATCAGAAACAAGCTTTCAAGTAATACTGCAAGGGACACACAATAAAAGTACACATCCAGACCTCAAAAAGAGCTGGAGACTCCTGCAGACAAGATGTACTTCCTAAAAACACTGCTGAAGGTGAAAATCCAGTCACAGTTAATAGCAGCTCATTTGGGTTTGCAGTTCTGCAAATGAAGTCTCTGTCACAAAGAAACTCCTCCCAATACTGAGAGGTTTTGTCTAAGTAAGGATTTCAGGACTCTACCTCATTACAATATCTTACAGTAAAAATACTTGATGCATTATAAGGCATCTTCCACCTCTCCAAAAGAAGGAGAGAAAAGCAGAACCTTCCGATATCCAAAGAAAGTGAGCTGGACTAACAGATGGCACAGGCTTTGTTCCGATCAACAAGGCTCCACCAGATCACTGCCATGCTACTCTTGAAGCGTATCAGGATTCAAGTTCACTTTGACACAGTGCAAGAAAGCTACCGATTCCCAGCAGTACAGATCTTCCTGTATTTGTGTATGAAAGCATCCGTCTTTCCAAGACTAACTCCATAGATACCATCTGGCACCAGAGACCCAAACCGTGTCTGTCTGCTGCTGACGGAAGCTTCTTCAACACCGTTCACTGAGGAGGAAGCGTTCCCATCAACATTCAGGGCTTTTGCAATGGCAGCTTCCCTTGCGCCATCAGAAAAGACGATAGGAGAGTCACTTTTGGCATGCTTGGCAACGCCATCAATGCGCTTATGGAGATCTTGGCTCAGTAGCAATACAATAGTGCCTCCAACACGCAGTACTCTGGCAAAAAAAAAGGAAAAAAAGTAGGTTAGGTGTTCATTCTGCCTGACATTCATTCATCTGTGCAGAACTCAACACTGCTGACGCTTCAGATGGCACTTGCATTCAACAAAACACTAGGCCTGTTAATGCTCATGGCTCAACTCGATAAACTACACTTCCAAATGGAGTTTAAATTCCCTATCTTTATAACTCTTTCTAAATGGGAGAACAAGGTCCTATCCTAACTCCCAAACATTTCTGGCCTCAGGAGTTCTTTCCACTGCATCAGCAGGGAAGGTAGATTCTGTTTTCCCCCTCTTGGTATTATTTCAAGGACTGAGGGGAGTATCAATTTCAAACACTGGTTTTCGGTTGCATAAGCCTCCACCACTCTGCAAAGGAACAGCTTCCCAGGGCAACAGAAGATTGGTAAGGCAATTCTGAAGCTGACCTTTCCATTTGGAAACTTTAAAAGGTCTGTTCTTTCTCTGTTCCACTGATCCTTAATGGTTTGCAAACTCAGGAAGCAGAGGAAAATTCATCACTGTGCGTAATCCATTTTTCACAGTACATGACCAGACGTGACACTTGGCTTTGAAAGAGAGGAGAAAATAGGACTATCCTTGCTCTGTTCACAGCAAGTGGATTGAACAGTCTTACTCGTGGGGCTCTCACAGTAACGGTCCCTTCCTCATTTCCACATTCCCAGGGAAATATTTTGCTTAGAGTGGCCCAGCAGAGCAAATAAGACCAGACTACAAGCAGAGTCAAAGGGAGGGCTGGTCACTGTAAGCTGACACAAGGTTGCCCTGCTGTTCTGTGGAGCTACCACACCTTCTTCACCACCTTCCCACTGCATTCCTGCATTGGGTGAGCAAAATGAACACTGCTGAAGACCAGTCCTACAGAAAGGACTGTCAGCCTTTCAGCCAAGAAAAGAAATAAAGAAGCACATGGTTTGAACTGCCTGATAGAAGCAGCCTGCTATTAGTTTGGCTGAACTCTGCTACAAAACAACAGGGTGAAAGATGAAAGGAGGCATCTAAAAGCAGACCAGGTGGCCAACTGGATATACACTAACAGAAAGGAAAATTGATACCACCATTTTCTGGTCTGACATCTTTCTTCCCAACAATATAGGCTAGTAAAAGCTTGATTGTCAACCCAAAAGGAAAGCCTATGATTTTATACAAGCTGACCTCAACGGAGACGCTTTATCCACCTGGCCGTGCGTTAAGTTCATCTAGGTCATCCTCTCCTCTTTCTCCTTTCTGCCTTAAGGGTATTTGTGAGTGTGACTCAAACATTTAACCATCGTGCCTTGGAAAGAATATTCGCGAATGTAGCCCACACAACAAGCTCATTCCTTGTCAGCTTGTGCTGCCGCCAGCATTTCCACAGCTTGCAAGACAAGCCACAACAGCCTTCAAGGGACAATTAAAGGACTCGGACTTTCACTGGCTGCACGGGATCCGACTAAAAAACTGGAGTGTGTTTGGAATAAAGAAAACCTGAAGCTGGCTGAACACTTAGGATCACAAACCATCATGACATTTACACCAAACACGTATACCATGTCAAGGGCCACACGTACCTCTCCATTTCCTGGAGAATATCTGGAAGGAGCTGAAAGACTTTTGTTATCTTGAACTTCTTCCCAAACGGAATATCCGCAATCACAGCATCAAAGCTTTCTGAAGGCAACGGCAATGCTGCAGAATAAAGGCAGGTCTTTAAATCGTCCTGTGTGGAAAACGAGCAGCAGCTATGCCCTCAAGCACCTTACAAAACTGCCTGCCAACGCTTTTGCGGGTTATGCACCCAGACTCATGGCTCCTTCTGTACCTTTCCTCACAAATGGCATCACAAAGCCACCAACCCAATGCAGACCGAGAAGAGACAAATGCATGAGTGTGTGGGTTAGCTCACAGACTCCTAGTTAGTGGGGATATGTTTGCTCCATAACAAGACTCTACAAACAAGGGACTGCATGGGTCCAAATCAGCTGCTGCTTCTCAACACAAGGGAATCTTTACAAGCAAAAACACAAAAGAAGAACTAAGCTTGCAAGCATTTTACACTAAGTACATGTATGAATGGCAACGAACCACATTTTAAATTCTTCTCTATCCCTGTTTTCTCCAATCAGAATCGCCTAGGTTCTGTTGGAGCTTGAGTCATTGAAGTACCTTCCCAGAGTTTCTGCATCCTACAACAGTCCGTTGTTGTGACCATGAGGCAGCACTGCACCCTTGTGGTGATGAAGGTTGGCCATATACCAGGCTACGCCGGCCAGACAGGGCTTTGCCAGCTTGCCAAACAATGAGACTATGGATTCTCCATCTCTCAGGATGCTCAGAACTCGACTGGACAATGCCCTCAGCAACCTGACCCAGCTTTAGGGTTAGCCTCATTCCCAGCAGATGACAGGACTAAAGAGCTCCAGCAGTCCCTTCTCACCTAAATCCTGTCGTGATTCTATGCCAGCCTTTCCAGAACTGGCAGGAGATGTTTCTTGGACCATCCTTGGATCAACACTTGCAGCACAACAATTTTAGAACAATTTTATCTACAAATGGAAGGACAAGTTACCTACAGTCCTTCAACACATGCAGAAATAACAGCATCTGATCAGTGACAAAGACACCAGTTACTTGTTCAGTATTAGAAAAGCCTGACATCAAAGTACTGTCCGTTACCCTAGAAGCTCAGCACAATCACAGCTTTTAAAGAAGAAATAAAGCTATATATGTTCTTACAAAAAACACATAATATTTCTTACAGTTCTGATAAGAAATACATTGCAAGTTTAAAAAATATGAACGCTTCATCACCCGTGCACAGGGAAGAACACCCAGCTCTCGTCTGGTGTAAATTTCATAAATGACTAATTTAGATTCAGGCTTTGAGGTCCAGAGTAAGGTCATTAAATTATTATGTTCTCCCCTGATTAACTTATGAAGTGAGAGCATGAGCAGGAGAGAGTCTTCCAGGAGAAAGGCATCGTCATTTAAGATACTCGTACTGCAAAACATCAACGAATTAGCTGATCTTAATGCAATTACTTATCTGGTAAATTGAAGTTACAAACCACTTTTTGTCTGTCCTTGCTGTTTTCCCATAAGACAAAGAATTCTTATATAGTATGTACTCTCTGTGGCATTCAAAACTTTACCATTCAGACAGACAACTACTGCCCATGTCTGACAATTATTATTTTCATTGTCTTCTGCTGAGTATATTCTCACCAAAGTTCCTGGGAGCAGGAGGCAGGGAGGGGAAAGCAAAAAATTATCCATTCTCTAGAATTACAGTCACTACTTGGCTCTTTCATTAAGAGGTAGCTCTACTACACGTAACCTCAAGAGATCCTATGTTACCTGCGTAATCCTAAAACTACAAAATATTTCCAACATGTATCACTTGGAAAGCCTACAGCCATACCTTTCACAGAAGCTTTAAGCAACTCAATCTTATCCATCAAGCCTGCAGTCCTAAGATTCTCATCTGCACCTTCTAACTGTGAATCACTTAGATCAGCACCCCAGTAACACGCTTCCTGTTCAGAGAAAAAGAGAAAAGTCACTTGGACGGGAACCAGGTGTATTTATTTTAGAAAGGCTTCTCAGAACTGTCTTGTTGCACACCTCTCCCAAGATAAACCCCTTGCTGGGAGATCTACTACCATTCCACAGAGCAATACATAGACTCAGAGGACAGAGAACTGGGTGAAGTTTGAGCACTCTTGACTCCTTCCGTATTCTGCTCTGCTCAAGACACTTGTGACTTACAGAAACATTTAGGCTCTGTACTAACAGCAAGACCCCAGATGGCTACAAACAGCCATGCTGCCTCTAATAGTGGAAACTGGCTGTACTGTCCCACTGACACCTCTGATCCCAGGATAAGTCGAGGCACTTTTAGAAGTCCACGCCAGTCTTGCACAAACCCTGTGCTTCCTGCGGAGCAATGTTTGTCCTAAAACACTCTCAACAACGGCACAGAAGGACCGGTTTGGTTCTAGCTTTTCAGTAACGCACTTTGGTATAATGGTTGCACACATTTTTTCCCGATGGAACTACAAGGTCCTGCCTGTTGCTACTGTGATACTCACAGGCCACTCTTTAGCAGCTTCCAGAAGTATCGTTCCCAGCCCACACATGGGATCCAGCACAAAGGCACCTGCCTGCAAAAATAAAGGGGTTATTGTATCTCAAGCAAGACAAACTCCTCTCCCAGGACAAAGTTTACTACTGACGTATGGATCACCTAGGTATTCCCACTGTGCAGTGTAAGTAAAAATAATTACTGGTTTTCCAGGCCCAACTGGCTTGCAAGAGAACATAGCAAAACACATTAGTAGTTTCACTAGAGACAATGCATCGATGTATGTAGCCCTGAGGTGATGTTTAGTGGAAAAGACTAAAAGTGGACTGCAGACAGATATTGGTACCAAATTAATCTGTGGAAAATATCACACTTGCTTCTATTTTCCCCTCGGAAGAGCAACCCAAACAAAATTTGAAGCCTGGAGAGTGAAAAAAACTGTGAATCCTTTTCCTCATTCATGTCTTAGAGCATGGGACACTACAATCACCACACTTCTTCAAAGCTCCCTGCTCCTGCCCCCATAAGCAGCAACCCCTCCATCATTTGGGACTCTACAGCTTTGCCATGAACATTTGGCTTACCCTGATTTCAGCCAGAGATGCCATGGCCCATGCAACTGTTGACCGCAGCCCTGCTGTTTTGATATACTGTCTGTTTGCCAACGGAAGCCTGCAGGCAGCAAAAAATCAATGTTAGGCAACAGCACAACCACCCAGAAAAGCCCATGTAATATGAAAGAATAAATGACCTGGACAGATCTGCAGACAGACACAAACGACAGCTTGCTTTTATCCATAACTCATCACAAAGTCTGCCCTACAAGCGCAGATAAGCTCCACACAGAACACAAGACTAACACGACAGTCCAGTGAATATCAAACCAGAAGATAAACGCTCACAGTCAACAGCAAGACTATTTAGAAATTATGCCTGTTCTGATACTGACAAAACAAATCTGATGAGGAGGACGCCCACCTGAAAAGGGGAATCCCCACCACAGAGTGAATGTCATTAAGATGGACAAAGACCTGAAAGAGGGGAAAAAAATTACATTTGAAACTCTCCATCTGACACATCAATAGCTTTAACTCATTTAAACCAGACACAGAAGATGTTTCTACAAACTTCTTATCCTAGTTTTAAGAACAAAAATATACACTTTGGACAATTAGATTAATTGGAAGAAAGCACACTAAATTATCAGAATACCTCCTTGAAGAGAGCATCCCAGCGCTCAGCTATTCCCACACACACGCTTATTTTTTGGGGCATTTCAGATGGAGGCAAAACTGAGTAATCCTTACAGAAGTATAGGCAGCTGAAGAAAATGCCCTCCTGTCCTACAGAAAGCATCTTAAAAGACAAGTGAGCTCCCCAACAGATTTGGCATGACTGTAGTCCCTCCCCATGGAGCCCTAAGAGAGCCATGATGCTTTTGAAGTATCTCAGTGCTCAGCACTTAAATGGTTTCATAGCAAAAATCTGGACAGGAACAAAAGCCCCACTTCAGGCTCAACAAGGCCGTATTTGATGCACAGCCGATAAAAAACAGAGCTAGTAGATGAGCTCAGAGCTTTTAGAGATGGTTTCAGACCTCCCAGCACCGGTGCTGAGAGCAGCTTCCACAGGCCAAGCACAGAAATGAAGAAACAGCTTGCCAAGGGCAATGAAACCTTTCCAAGATCTCCACACAGCCTGCACCATGGAGGATGCCTAAAGCAGGCTACTTTGAGGGACGAGCCCTGGGAGGAGGCTCTTCCATCAATGGCATTCTCAAGTTCTTCAAGAACACAACCTCCCCGCTCACTCTCTTCCCCTGTAGAGGCTAAACTACCTGCTCAACAGCTCAGGGGACCTCTGCTTTCAACACAGAGTTCAGCACTTTGCAAGCAGGCCAGATCCTGAACCATCACCTGCATGGATCCTTCCCCTCAGAGGGGGGCCATGCTGGCCATTCCAGTATTTAAGCGCTCGGGAAGGCACTCACACAGTGTCTACTGAAAACTTTAGCTCAGTGCTACCCAATGATTTCTAAATTCAGCAGCAGAAAGACAGAGAGAGGCCACCATCCCATGTGCAAAGGGAGCAAAGAACAAAATGAAAGATATTGCGAGCAATTCTGGAAGAAGCAAGAAGCCATCTAGCAGACAAGCACTACTACCTCTAGATCAGGGTTCCGCAGATCAGCCCGCCACCCAAACTGCTTCATGAGCGCTATGCCAATGGCTCTTCCGATCTCCTGCAAGGGGGAAGAACAGACACGGGCAGTAAAACCAACAGATTTAAAAAAACTACCCATTTCAGCCTCAACTGCACAATCCTCAAGTACCTGCCAAAAGAACGGGCCTCTCTTTATCCCTATGAGATTAATTCCTACAAAGCCCCAAAAACGGACAACAGGACACAGGGAGTAGAGCAAACACACCAAAGGACAAAGGGATTATCGCTTAGCTGGAGTGTGAGAGGCTGAAGTTTAAGTCCCGCCCAAGCTACAATAAAAGCTGTCATCACTTTTGGAATTATAGAACATGCACTAAAAATATTTCTGATGGACATAAACTAGATCACCCAGGAGGAAATCTCCAAACACGCAACTGCTACTCACAATTTTAATGCTTCTATGGCATCTAGAAAGCTCTCACTACTTTCAGAGTGCAAGAGTTGAAACATGACACAAATTTAAGCAAACATTCATGTTGGCAGGCTCACGCGTCCCACCTGCCCACGTTCCTAGCTTCAGCAAGAAAAAAAAAAACCAATCTAGTTAAACCACTGCTGTCTTCAAGTAAGAGAAATCTACATAAATTGAAACTACACAGAGCTTTGTTTATTTTTTTTCCCCTCACAGCAGAAAGTTATTACAGATGGGATCAGTGCTAGATGGAAAGGGCCCCTGGAAGTCCTCTACGCCACTACTCTCTCCCAGGGCCAAGATCCACTCCCTGTGACACCTCCCAGGCCTGCACTGTCCTCCTAGGGAACAAACACTCCCCAATATCCAGTCAGAGCCCACCGACCCGCAAGTTCTGGCCTGTGCCTTTCTTTTACACCCTCTGCCACAACTGAGAGGAGTTTGGCTCCACAGTCCTTGCAAGGGCCCTTTTAAGTAGCTGTAAGCTAGTATCAGATCACTTCTCAAGCTCCACAAGCCCAAGTACCTCAACTTATCCTCAATAAAAGGCACTGATTTGAAAAATACTCAGGGTAACAGAGCCCAGAAATTAACAGCAACCCTAGCATTTCTACTTATTTAAAACAAATGCAGATTAAGGGCTTGGTTGAGAAAATACAGAAAAACCTCCAGCAGTTTATTATTCTAAAACATACAACACAACTGAAATGACAAACGAAACTACACATCTCCCTTCCCCTTTGGTAAATTACTTTAAAACAGAGATACTTGAGCATACCTGCGAAGTAAGTATTTTGGCAATTGCTCCACTACAGCGACAAGAAACTCTGAAACTGAAGCCAAATTCCTCATTTGCAACAGCTTCCTCTTTGCTGCTTTTGGAAAGGTCTTCTAAGGAAGCCTGGCTTTCAGCCCCACAGTTCTGGTCGCTCTTTCTCTCAGGTACCATATAACTCTCTCCATCTTCTGCCTGACATTCCTCAGGCTCTCTCACTTGTTCTGCTTTCTGCCTTTTAGTTACAATATTTGTCTCTTCTTCTGATTTTCTCTTGAGAGGCAACCTGTTTTCTGGAAGCACATCTTTTTTCCCCTCGCACCCACGAAGGTTCCTCCAAGTAGAGATTACATCCAGCCAAGACTTTGGTTCCTCAGTGACAAGGCTTTTAATCTCATGCAGCATCTTCCCTGGAAGAAAAAGTAGTTTCAGCTTAAGTACTACAGTCTCAGAATTTGATTTTCCTACAGATTGAGAACAGCTGTTAACAGACGGTGTTCAAATTTTGTTTGTGTGTGAATCCAGGAACCACAGCAGCAGGCATCACTGCCATCACAGGCACAACCGAGCTCTCAGTACCCACACATGCCACCAGCAGAGACCAAGGCATCCCTCTGATTAGAAGCTCTGCAGAACCAAGATGAAATTGTGCAAGGATTGTATTCTGCAGAAGAATTCAGCAGCTCTAAAAAAACTGGACCATTCCCTGGGACAGAGGGCCAGCCAACCATGCCATCCTCCCCAGAAAGCACTTGGTCCAGGATTAGAGACGTGGGATACTTTCCAAGAATCAAAGACACACATTGATTCAGCTCAGAATCAAGTCCCACCATCCCATGGTGTTCAAGGCCAGGCTGGATGGGGCCTTGGGCAGCCTGATCTAGTGGGATGTCCCTGCTCAGGGCATGGGGGTTGGAACTAGATGATCTTTAAGGTCCCTTCCAGCCCATATTGTTTTATGATTGTATGACTCCCACCGGGGTTCACGATTCCAAGTACACCCGAGAGAAGGAGCTGGTGCCAGCCTTACCTTTCTCCCTAGAAACGGGGAGCGGGGGCTGTTTGTGGAGCCGCAGGAACAGCCGCTCTCCAGACCGGAGCTCCCTCAGCTCAGCCAGCTTTGCCTCTGTGCTGAAGAAGACCTTTCCAGGGACGCTGACCACCTCCAGGGAAACACAAGCTCCGATCGTGGCAGGAAGATGTGCAGCTGGCCACCCCAAACAAACGCACATTTGGGGCGAGCAGCAGCCCCTCAACCCCGGGTCCTCCCCTGGCCCTTCTCCACCCTGGCCCCTCTGGGTCCAGGATTAGAGACAGGGGACACTTCCCAAGAATCAAAGACGCGCATCGATTAAGCTCAGACTAAAGTTCACCAGTTTGTTCTTTCTGAAAGGAAATATCTCTTCCCTATTCATCGAGCTGACTTCGGTCCTGCAAGGTCTGAAGCCTGAACTCACGCCTGGGGGTAGTTCTCCTGACCCAGCTGTGACGAGGGACGCACGAGGAATATAGAGGCCAATTCGCTGCAAAACCTCAAAACCGGTCAAGGCACAGGGGGCTGGGGGGAAGCTGCGTCTTTTCTCGGTTAGAACCACGGCTAAACTTGATCCTCAAAGCCGACGGCGACCTGTCATCTCCCAAATTCAACCCACCCAGCACGCTCGGGGCGAGCAGCCGCCCCTCCAGCGCGGGCCCCCCCTTCGCCCCAGCCGGTCCCCTCTCGCCTCCCTCGCTCCCTCTCGCCTCCCCCCGGCCCCTTCTGGCCCCGTCGCGGGGGAGGCAGCGCCGCCCCCGACCCCGCGGGGGCCGAGGGGACACGTCCCACCCCTGCGCCGGCCACCCGCCTCTCCTCCCTTCCCTCCCCTCCCCTTCTCCTCCCCGCCCGGCCCTCACCTCGGAGGCGCCGAGCCGCGCCCGCACCTCCCGCTCCAAGAAGGGCTCCAGCCCCCTGCCCGCCGTGCAAAAGAACCGCCCGCCGCCCGCCGCCATCGCAACGCGGGGCGGGGAGGGGGCGGGGCCCACGCGGGGCGGGAGGCGGGGCGGCGGCGCCTTCCCCTTCCTAGCGGGCGGTACCGCTCTGGGCCAGCTCCGTCCTCCCCATAACCTCCTTTCAGGTCCTTAGATGGAGCAATGAGGTCTCCCCTCAGCCTCCTGCAGGCTAAAAAACCCCAGCTCTCTCAGCCGCTCCTCATAAGGCCTGTTCTCCAGCCCCTTCACCAGCTTCGTTGCTCTTCTCTGGACTCGCTCCGGAGCCTCAACATCCTTCTTGTGGTGAGGGGCCCAGAACTGAACACAGGATTCAGGGTGCAGCCTCTCCAGTGTTGAGTACAAGAGCAGAATAACCTCCCTGGACCTGCTGGTCACACTGTTTCCGATACAAGCCAAGATGCCATTGGCCTTCTTGGCCACCTGGGCACACTGCTGGCTCATGTTCAGTTGCCATCAACCAACACCCCCAGGTGCTTCTCCTCGAGGCAGCTTTCTAGCTACCGTGCCATGCCATGCCATAGCATAGTATAGCATACCACACCACAGCATCCCATCCCATATCATAAGCACAACCTGCTTGTGCATCACACAACCTGCAAAATGCATCACAACACATGCCATGCAATGCCATGCCGTACCCCATGCCGTACCCCATGCCGTACCATGCACGCAGCACAAAATGCAATACCATTGCAGACCATACAGATGACAGAAATGCCTTAGCATACCATTCCTACCAACCACAGAAAACCAGCCATGCCACACAGTAGAAACCATAGCATCCAAAAGGTACCATACACACAATACAAAACACACCATACTGGCTTCAAAATCCATACCATACCATTGTAATTACCATACCATGCAAAATATTCTATCAAACCATACCATACAATAGACAACATACCATAGTAAACATTTCCATACATACCATATAAAACACCGCACTACACCGTACAAAGCACCAAACCCTAAATACCATACCATACCCTACAATACAACACAAATTAAAATAAAATGCAAAATACAATACAGTACAGAACCCATTACAACCCAAATATATCACAAATACATTACAATACAACATACACCTGGGGCAGGGCAATCCCCAATTTCAGTACAGGATGCAGGATGATGTGATTGAGAACACCCCTGTTGAGAAGGACTTCATGGTGCTTGTTTGATGAGAAGCGTGACATGAGCCAGCAATGTGCACTCACAGCCCAGAAGGCCAGCCGTATCCTGGGCTATATCAAAAGAAGCGTGGCCAGCAGGTACTTTCCAGTACGTGAAAGGGGCTACAAGAAAGCTGGGGAGAGACTGTTTACAAGGGCTTGTAGTGATAGGACTAGGGGCAATGCCTATAAACTATTTTGATAGGAATGGTTGGACTCGATGATCCGGTGGGTCTCTTCCAACCTGGTTGTTCTACGATTCTATGATTCTATGAAACTGGAAAGGGGCAGATTTAGAGCAGACATAAGGGAGAATTTCTTCACCATGAGAGTGGTGAGACACAGGAAGAGGTTGCCCAGGGAAGCTGTGGCTGCTCCGTCCCTGGAGGTGTTCAAGGCCGGGTTGGATGAGGCCTTGGGCAGCCTGGTCTGGTGAGAAGCGTCCCTGCCCATGGCAGCGGGGTTGGAACTAGGTGATCTTTAAGGTCCCTTCCAACACAAACGATTCTATGATTCTATGACACGTGAAATAAACCGTAGCAAAAAAGCCCTTTTTAAACTTTGGAAAACAGCTTTATGATTTGTTGGTTTTATTCTGTAAGATAATACCAAGGAGAATAAATGCCTGGAAAGTTGGTGTAAAATGCAATTTGCTAGAATGTATGTAGTTCTTTTGGAAATGCAACAAGCAAGAATCCTGTTTACCGCCTTATACAATGCCTTAGTTGGGAAATATTCTTCTTTTTTCAGAAGGAAAAAGTAGAATTAATAATTTATGACTTAGAGTGACGTACCTTAAAAAGAATGCAGTTAATGTTATAGCCCAACACCCAAAGCCCCTGAAAATCAGGAGAGGATTTAAGCAAAGCTGTCATTCAGCCTTTGGCTACTTTCAATATAACAAAGGAGATTAAAGAAAAGCGCACTCAACCCTCCATATCCTCTTTTATCTTTTATGTTGTGGTCTTTAGGAAGGCCTGTAAATTATTAAAGCATCTGTGCTATGTTGTAAGCAAACCTAGCATATTTGTGGCATTAAGTGCCACAGGTAAGATTAAGCCGTACCACTTTACTCCAGTTTAGGCTATCAATTCAGCTCTGTGATCCTGACTAGAAAAGAAAAGGTTATTAATTAGCTGGGAACTAGGTTCTTTCTCTAGAAGCACAACCTGGTGGCCGAAGGAAACAATAACTTGAACATCTGTGTGTGACAAATGCAAGTAGACAGTCTGGAGTTTGCTGCTGAGCGCCTTCTGAGAAGTGTACCAGTACCGTATGGATACCAGGTGGAGAGGTCCGATAAATGAGGCAACAAGGGGGAAATGGAGAAACGCAGAAGTGCAAGATTTTTTTTATTGTAGAACATAATGTTTCTGACATTAGAGAAATGCTGTAATATATTAACAAACTGCTTATTTATTCATTTTGAAGACTTCTAAACCGAAAACATCACCCCAGCTGTTTGAAAACATGAGTCTATCTGTCTTTTAATCCTATGAATTCTGAAAGAAAGACATAAACAAATTCAGGTAATAGGAGGTAAAGTCATAGTTTACATATTCTTTATTTGTATATTATAACAATACTGAATTTTAAAATTAAGTCTTTTCTATGTGAGCTGAGAATTCCACTTAAACAGGAATAGACTACAAAATTGCATTAAGGCAAAAGAGTTCTATGAAGAAGCCTGCAGTGAAACTGTACTGCTGGGATTTCACTCCCAGTAAGCTGCTACTGACATTTTATCTGACATGCTGTTGACTGTCTTTTCACATCTTGTGTTATTAAACTAACAATTAAGGAAAATCAGAAAAGCCAGTGATTCATAAATTGGTAGGTGTGGCCTAATACATGAGGTATTTTTCTGGAAATGTAGAAAATCATATATACATATATATAATGTATCCGTTTAAAATGAGAAAGGAATAGTAGAAAAGTCACTCATGAAACACTTTTTATTAAAGAAATGGCTCATTATCCTTTTGTGTGACTCACAAAGTCACCATTAATCAGCTATGTAATCTGTAATTATATATAGCATTACTCTGCGCACATGGGTGCAAAAATCCATAGCTAGAATTTTATTATCCCTGTCTCAAGGGACTGATAGAAGAGAAAATTATTAAACAACAAAATTATGTGTTTCTTAGCATCACGAGGTGACAGTTCCCTTGTAATAAATAGGTAGTGTAACTTTGTATTTTCATTCTGCACATGTTAACCCTGTTTAAAAGCACGATACATTGAATGAAAAATTAAAATTCTTTTTTCTGTCCTTAATTGTTTTCTTTTTCAGATGCATTTTCTTCTGTTTGGTTCACTTGGTTCACTGACTACAAATGAGCACACTCATCTTTTCTATTTTTTTTATATTCTTTTACTACTCCTCACTCATTTTTTCTATTTTTTTAAATACAGAATTAAAGGGCATTTGATATTAAGTTCTCTGCTCTCTCCAAAATGTGGCTTCTACTGTTCTCTCACATCCTGTTCCCTTAAACATCTCCTCTAAATTACTCCCTCTCCCTCCCCAATCCATGCCCCCAAGGAAACCTTTCACATTTCTATTTCAATATCTGATGACAACATGAAAAGCAGAATGCAAGGTAAGGATAGAACACTGATTGATATGAATGTGAAATGACAGTAATGGTCTCTGTTTGGGCCATGTCTGGAGACTTCAGTATAATGAAAAATCCTCCACAGTCAGTATTTTTTGTCCCTCTAGTAATATTAGCTATGATAATGTTGTAAAAGCTGTTTTAACAGAAAACTTGGTTCTGCTGCACAAAGTTTGGTTCCACCAATACACTGAAATTTTTTTTTCATCATCATCATCATCATCATCATCATCATCATCATCATATCACCAGGTTGGAAGAGACTCACCAGATCATCGAGTCCAACCATTCCCATCAATCACTAACCCATGTCCCTCAGCACCTCGTCCACCCATCCCTTAAACCCCTCCAGGGAAGGGGACTCAACCCCCTCCCTGGGCAGCCTCTGACACTGCCCAGTGACCCTTTCCATGAAATATTTTTTCCCAATGTCCAGCCTGACCCTCCCCTGGTGGAGCTTGAGGCCATTCCCTCTCGTCCTGTCCCCTGTCCCTTGGGAGAAGAGCCCAGCTCCCTCCTAATGCTTCATCTTTGAAGCATTTCTAGAGTGGGATTTCTTTTTTTCCAAAAATGTGGAAGAAACAGATATTGGTAACCTTCATCGTAATTAGTACATTTCAATAATTGCTTCAGTATTATTCACTTCTGGCCTCTCGAGAGATTTCAGAAGTGTTATTCAAAGTTAGGATATTGTTCATGAATAAGATTTCATGTGAATATGACGGTAATACAGGGAACTGACAATTACCTTTCCTTTCCTGAGTCAAGCACTGTGACTGTAATGTGAAAAGAAAGATGATGCAATATTTATTGGTTCTGTGGTAAGAAGAAGAGGTTCTGGTGAGGCGTGCAGTGTTGTCTTTTGCTTTACATACTACTAGAAATGTTAAGTACTCTTAGAATCTTGCATTTAAAAATGTTGATGTTGTTTGATGTACTGCTCGTTAACCATGTCAAAGTAGCAGATGTTTCTGCTATGCAACTCCAAGATTTGAGAATCAAGAATCACATCACATCACACAATAAACAAACCCCCACCACTGGAAATCATCATCAATGAAGATAAGAATAGAGAGAACAAATAAGGGAAAGGCCAAGTTGCCAAGAGTCCTCCAGGTGACTTGTAAAAGTCTGGCTCTGGGTCTTTCTGCTGCTTATGGATCATCCAGGCGACTTTGGAAGAAGCAGCTCTGTTGCACAGCAGCTGGGGCAGGGCTCTGTCTCCCTGCATGGGCTGGCCTAACCACAGCTTCCCAATTGCCTCTCTGGAAGATGCTTAATTATGCTTTTTTTGGGGCAGAAGAAAGGGATAGCTGCTTCATAAGTGGAGATTCATTTAAAGTTCTGAAACAAGAAAAAAATATTGGGCCAATTATAACGTGCTAAAGGCATTTATACACTTGCAAATCATTCTAAGAAGCGTTTGTCAGACTACATTTCAAAAGTTTAGGTTGCTTTGGAACAGCTAGAATTGAGGCTTTCAGATACAAAGAGATTGGTCAAATTTAACAATTATTTAGATTGATGACAAAGCCCACGTTAGCTAAAAAGGAGATGATCTGTTGTCTTGCCAAAGCTGAAGTTCTGCTTACAAGTTCCAAGAAAAACTAAGAATTTTCAGCGTCTCTAAGATGACATATTTCGTTTCTGTTGTTGGATATCCAGAAGAGTTTTCAGTGTTTTTGCTTTCCAAAAAGAGCCTAAGGAAGAAACAAAACCTGGGAAATTTCAGCCTAACTGCCTGAAGACTGGCAAAACCATCAGCAGCTGGAGAACAGCATCCTGTAAGGGACAGAATCAGGCACCATGAAATTACAGATATTGTATGGGCATTAGCTGCTCTGGAAAAAGCCACATTCGCTAGTTAGTGGTATGGAAGGTTTTGCTAGATTCAACATGACTTAAAACTTACTATTAAAGCTCAAGGAATCTAAAACGTGGATAAGGAAGGTGCACTGTTGGAGAGGAGGAGGAAAACCACCAGCTACCCAGTGAAGCTGTGAAACTGTTTCTCTTTAGTTTGAAAGCAACAGTCATTCATAAAACACACAGCCACATTTACGGACTCACAGAGTGGTTGAGGTGGCAAGGGACCTCTGGAGATCAGTCGGTTCAATCCCCCTGCTCAAGAAGGGCCAGTCAGGGCTGATTGTCCAGGGCCATGTCCAGACAGGTTTTGAATATTTCCAAGGGTGGACACTCCACAGCCTCTCTGAGCAATGTGGTGCCAGTAAAGAAGTGAATTTTTTTTAATGGGTGGTGATACAGAGGAAAGTTTCTTTTTAGTTTGTGAAGTTGCAGTTTCCCCTGAAATTTCCCCATGTCAAAATTGTTTTGCTGAAGTCCTTTAGCTTCTGGCATGTTAGCTCTTACATTTTACAAACAACACAGTAAATAATATTTTTCTATAACTTACAGGAGGAACAAATATATGTAGATGGGCAGACAGCCATACTCACTGAATATCTTTTTTTTTTTTTGCTGAGAAAAGCAAAAGACTGCTGAGAAATTCTGTACATCTGGCACTTAAAACACAAAGAATGTCTTTCCATGTTAAAAACCTTTCTGAGTGACTTAGAGCTCAACACATAACATTAAAAATAGGGACC
Source organism: Phaenicophaeus curvirostris (assembly GCF_032191515.1). Lineage (NCBI taxonomy): Eukaryota > Metazoa > Chordata > Aves > Cuculiformes > Cuculidae > Phaenicophaeus > Phaenicophaeus curvirostris. Next base: position 88,942,283 of record NC_091393.1, on the reverse strand, counting down.
AACATTCTCATTATATTCCTGTAGGATTAGGCACTGAAACATCACTGAAGACCTCGTCTCTCTTGCCAGTTTCTTCAAGGCTTTGAATATGTCTTTGAGTGAAGCTATGAACTAAATGTATACAAAATATTTGAGGAATTGTAGCATTTCAAATTCCCAGTACTGACTTATTGCTCCCTCACCCTCAGGCTGAACCAGCACTTCTGAGCTCACAATTTAAGTCCCTGCAAGGTATATTAAAAAAATAGGCAGTAAAGACAGTATATTTTTTAAAAGCTAGTATGTTCAGCAACCACTTCAACTAATCAAAAGAAAACGCCAAAGCAAAGTGTCACTTAAAATGCAACATGTTTATTTGGAAATGACCAGTCCTGCTCCTTTTGATTCCTGACTTCTAAATGAATAGACTTCTTTTCCGAATATTGCCTCCTTCTCTCTTTTATATATGCAGATACGTTATCAACCCTTCTCTTCTGTTTCTGCCCCACTTGCTGGTCTTGTCAGTCACCACAGCCTCCCCTGGAAAAGTTATAAACCTAAGGGGGAACACCCAGTTGCAGTTGTGATCTGCATAATTGTTTGACACTTTATCAGTAATTATGGCTGATCATGGTGATCCTTAAAGAGTTTAGTAGTTTCTGGTTTTGTTTCTCCCCAGCTGGAAAGACTCCATGTGTGCTCACCAAAAGGAATGTTTGTGTCCTAAAGCCAGTTCCTTGATGCCAGGAAATGGGGCACGTTCCTTGTGGGGACCATGGCTTCAGGAAATTTTAGAACTGCTTAAGTGAAACATGTACCTTGCTCAATAGGAAAATGTTGACTATAACTGAACAACTTGAGGTGAAGAGAATCTAGTTCTATTTAGAAATGTGGATTTTAAGAATTTCTGATCAAAACATTTTGTTTGAACAAACAAAGACTTATTTTGTTTCAAGCTACAAGTATTATTTTAAAAATCAAACATCCTAGACTGCAAAGACCTTGTTTTCTGCTTTTTCTACTTAGTTTAAGAATACCCAAGACCTCCCAAAAACTTAAAAGCAGAACTGAGATCCAGGCAGGCAGCTGGCTCTGACACTAAGAGCAAGGATCAGCAAAAAAAGCAAAAAGCATCAGCAAAAAAAGGGCACAGTGGCAGAGAACTGATAATTTAATCTGATAAATACATATTTTTAATTAGGTATCTCAGCCTTTACATTAAAACAAGAAGGAAAAAATAGAAAAATGAAGCAGAACTGGATTGATACTTTTTTAAAACAAAAGTATCTTGATAGTGGAAAAGAGAACAGCAGAAGAGTGTCATCTTCTTGTTTTCCTTGATGCCTGCTACAAAGAACTTGTCTACTGTCTCCTACACATATGTAGACAAAAGAAACCTTTCTCAGGAATATATATTCTATAGTCTCTACTCTCTAACTTTGCAAAAAGACTTCTGAATCTATATGCAGCTTTACCCAAAACTTTGCTCATTCAATAATTCTTGTTCAGAGAAACTCATAAAAGAGAGAAATCTGTGGCATTTTCTGCTGACAAAAATTACAAGAAAACATGCAACGGCTTCTGTAAAACCCCATTCATTTTGAAAACAATCAAATGTTGGCAGCTCAACCTCAGGCTTGTGTATTTAAATCAAATTTGAAAGACTAACTTCAGTAATAACATTTAGCCTTGGAACCAGATTTGAAAAAAAGCATAGCACTACAAGGTGTGGAAGAAGGAATCAGTTCCATGATGTTATTATCTGTAGGATGAAGTACCTAAACAGTTCTTGCAGTAAGGTCTAGAAACTCAATTACCTTTCTACTAATCTTATTGCCTATTGCCTCATCAAAAAAAAAAAAAAGAAAGAAAAGAAGTGGTGCCACTTCATTTTGGGTCAAGCACAATCTTGTTAGTACCTCGTTTGATTTCAGAGTATGCATGTGTGTGTGGAAAGGATAGTGGTGGGAAATGAAAACTGGAAAAGCTATTGCAGGACCCGTTACTTCTCAGGTTTTATAAACTGGTGCACAGAGAAACATACATGGCAGTAATGTTCCTTGATTTCATCCTTTTCCATCCTGTCTAAAGCCAAGTCAATCAATTAATACTATAGAAATGAACCTTGCAAAGTGGGCGTTATTGACACATTTTGTAGGTCTGAAAATGAATTTATTTCTTTAATTCTCCTTGCCAAAAGAAAAGTATTTTATTATGAATTGTGTCCACTGTAAGATGATCAAACCCGTCAATTCAATTTCTTGTTAACATACTTGATGTCAAATGCATAAATTAAAGGCTTAGCCATCAGCTGGTCTGCTTTTCTTACAGGGGTGGAACATGCAGTCAGCACAAGAACACGAGCACTCTCCATTACTGTTCCTCCCCCTCCTCTGCTAGAGATCATAGAATCACCAGGTTGGAAGAGGCCTACCGGATCATTGAGTCCAACCATTCCTATCTGCCACTAAACCATGTCCCTGAGCACCTCATCTACCCCTCTTTTAAACACCTCCAGGGATGGTGACTCAGCCACTGCCCTGGGCAGCCTGTTCTAGTGCCCGATGACCCTTTCTGTGAAAAATTTCTTTCCGATATCTAGTCTGAACCTCCCCTGGCAGAGCTTGAGGCCATTGCCCCTTGTCCTGTCCCCTGTCACTCGGGAGAAGAAGCCAGCTCCCTCCTCTCCACAACCTCCTTTCAGGTAGTTGTAGAGGGCAATGAGGTCTCCCCTCAGCCTCCTCTTCTCCAGGCTAAACAACCCCAGCTCTCTCAGCCGCTCCTCGTAAGGCCTGTTCTCCTGGTGCTTCACCAGCTTCGTCGCTCTTCTCTGGACTCACTCCAGAGCCTCAACATCCTTCTTGTGGTGAGGGGCTCAGAACTGAACACAGTAATCAAGAAGCGGTCTCACCAGTGCCGGGTACAGAGGGAGAATAACCTCCCAGGACATGCTGGTCACACTGTTTCTGATCCAAGCCAAGATGCCATTGGCCTTCTTGGCCACCTGGGCACACTGCTGGCTCATGTTCAGCCGCTGTTAACCAACAACCCCAGGTCCTTCTCCTCCAGGCAGCTTTCCAGCCACTCTTCTCCTAGTCTGTAGCACAGCACAGGGTTGTTGTGCCCCAAGTGCAGGACCCGGCATTTGGCCTTGTTAAACCTCATGCCATTGGACTCAGCCCATTGGTCCAGCCTGTTTAGATTCCTATGGAGATTCTCCCAATGCCGCTGGGTTCAGAACTTCTGCTTTACCGTATGGAGAATGTGGACTTGGCCATCAGCAGCACAGAAAGGGTGTGAAGTGGCTGGTATAGCCCATTTGCCCCATGGGACAAAAGATGCAGTTTTCTGAGTCCATATTATTTCCACAGTTTAACACACACACACACACCCCACACCCCTCCCCGCCCCCAGATCAATAGACTAGGATTTCAGTCTACCCTTAGTGAGCAGTTTAAGGACAAGCCCTTAAGCTGTGTTATCACACAGAAGTCTCTTTTATCTTCACAAATAGTGTCCATAGTCTTGATTTAGCTTTTGGAAATTACTGGGCCCAAACTCAAGACCAAAATTAGCTACAAGACACACAATGCCTTTCCCAAGCGTCTAGAAAAGGAGGTGGAGGAAAGAAGAGGCAGATGCAGGATGAATTATATTTTTCATTCACTGTAATTCATTGCTGGGGCGAAACTTAGCAGTTAAGCTATTTGCCATGCTGGTCTAGTTTTCGTGAGCGCTTGCACACAGCATGTCCTCTTGGGTATATTTACTCCCAGCTCCCCCTCTAACTCCCTCATGGAGCCCAAGAGCTGGTGGAAATGAAAATACTTGCAATAAACAGGCCCACACAGGTTGAATCCATGTTCTGCAGTAATACCATCAATCCCTCATTCTCTCCTAAGGGCGCATCCTGCAAAAATTGCTGGCATGTATTTACTGTATATCACTTGTACAGGACAGTTAAAGAGACATAACAGCACATACTACGGAGAGAAAAGTAGGAACAGTTTTTCTGCATACTGGTAGTGGGTACTATATAGCTACCAGGTAGACAGTTTAACCCACAGTCAGCTGTAAGGCTTGGATGCAGATACGAATTGCTTAGTCCCGAGCCAAGGTGGACTTTGTCTTCCATTACTAAAAGGTATGTCTGTGTTGATGTAGCAGGTAGCTTTAAAAGGAATCCAGGTCAAAGCAAAGAAGGTCAGCAGATTCCTAGGCTTGTGCTGCTATCTGGTGGAATCAGCTCGGGAAGAAGACACTTTAGAAGAGGCAGGAACTAAGGAGCTAATGAGGAACTTTTCACTGGAGGCTTTTTAGAATCAAAATGTAGGATTGGAAGTCATGTCAACACGAACAGTTCACAAGTACTGCAAGACAGCAGGCTGCAAGCAGGGACTTAACTACCCTTCCTAACACAGTAGGTCTGCTCGTTCATGCTATTCCAAAGGCATTGGTAGCATCCATCATGATAGGCACAAAGTTGTGCTAGGTGATGTCTGGCCCTTGGTCAAAAGCACTATGGACAGCAGCCCAGAGGGGAAGATGTGAACTTTAAACTCAGAAGCGTAGACTTTTCTCCTTGTTATAGTGCAGAATTAAGAGGACAAATTCATGAAGATAATCCTTGCTATGTAGAGGACCCCAAAGCCACAACAGAAATGTAGCCCTTCCCGAGTTCCCCTGTCCCCTCAATCTAGCACGGGATCAATGCGGAGAAGAGGTGTAAAGTTGTGCGCTGGTCCCTGTTCGTCCCTGGCTAGCACAAATACTTTCTTTGTGTGCCTGGCTGCTCTTAGCTGTGCTGCCTATGGCAGCTTTGGGTCTGGCTGCATGGCAAACTTTGATATGGCCCCAGATTTGCTTTTCCTCTTCTTGCTCATTTCAAAGTGGCAGTGAAAGAAATATCTGTTGTGGCAGGAATCTCTTTGCCAGAACCGTGGGAGAAAGAAATAGAGCATTTTGAAAGAAAATTCTCGTGTCACTGTACACCACAGCCCTAAGAATCACGGGGAGATGGGGAAAGGGACTCTGGGTCTAAAATACCATCAAGCAGATACCCTGAGAAGCAGGGGGACATGGACTGTCACTCAGAAGAACACGCAGCCAAAAGGCATCCTGCCCTGACACTACAGAAGCCAGGTGGGTTCTCATGAATGGCCTCCATATTACTTAAACCCAACTTCCTCAGCTGATGAACTGCTTTAATACAGAGCAAAGAGTCTAATTTTATGTTTGAGGATGAAAGTGTGCTAAAAATGATGTGCATGCAAAGTCCTACATTGCTTCAAATTATTTATAACTTTTCACAGGCTAAGCTTCTGTCAAGTTTAATTTCATTGCTTCTAAAAATGGTATTCTAGACTGGAGTGCTAAAAGGGGAAAAAGCTGTCAGGGAAAGAGTCATTTCTGCTATTGAGTTCCATACTTTCTTCTAAACAAGTTTTCTTTATTCTTCTGGAGCTCCGGTCATTTCATTCTGAGAGTCTCTGGCATCCATTTGTTACGATACTGAAAAAGAAAACCATCTCATATGTATGAAAAACTCTCCCTAGGTCCCCCAAATATCTCCCATAATGTTATTTTTTTGTTATGACTCTTCGCTCCCACTGAAAAGCTCCTGGTAAATTCAGAAAGAATTGTTTCTCTTTCTCATTTTGTTAAGTTTAGTTAGATCTAAATAGGAGAGCCACAATAAAAACTAAATGTGTTACTTTGATTACGATTTTTTGAGAGTATGTTCTCATGGTTTGAGTTCTGAATTCACCACACACATCACATGCCTTGAGACATTTTGGTGGAATGGCTACTTCAACAGGAAAAAGCTCAGACAGCAATTCAAGATCCGGCAATGGGGGCAATATTGTCATAAATAGCCAATAATTGACAACCGTTAACAGTCTTATACGGTCAAGCAGATGTTTCAGAATATCCTCTCGTAATAAATGTTGTTGGATGGACAGACGACTATAAGAAAATAAGAGGTCTTTCTGCTGCAATCACCAGAAGCATTCACATGCCTTCAGCAGCTGCTGAGGCAGCTGAGAGCTGAGGCACTTCATCAGAACAGACAGTACATTTTGTTTTTCTACTACAAATAGACATTTGGTCTGTCCTTTCTCCCTCTCCTTTTGTGTTCTGCAGCTGCCTTATTGCAACAGGACTTCAGTTTGGTAGACATTAACTATTAAATGTGTCAAGTTGAATCAAATACTAATTTGTTCTCTTCATTATGTTAAAGCACTATCCTTTCTTTACTCAGAGGGAATAAATGTTTGAGCTTTACTCTCCAGTCCGTTTTGAATGAAAGTTCTTACAATGTGACTTCTTGAGGAATCTGGCTCCAAAATAGATACAAATGCATGTGCATTTGGTAAGGAGATTTGGATCAGCAGACTCATTGAAGTGGTTTTTGGTTTGTTTTTGGTTTTTTTTTAATGTAAAAGTGAAATACCTGTTGTTTTAAAATACACCTAGGTGGTTTTTCTTAGAACTTTTATTTATATACTTGTATAGAAATATTGTTGGTGCTTTTATGTCATTTGTATCCCTTTTAAGAGGTATTTTTTTCATTTACCTGCATCATTGGAAAGGAAAATGTTTGCTAACAAAACAAAGTCATCGCTTTGGCTCTTAATTTCCTGTTTATGTTGGAATTGATAGGTGATTCCTCCTTAGCAAAAAGAAGGATCTGCTAATCAATTCATAACTCGTTCACATTGTAGCCACAGAGCTACACCAGATCATAACCCCTGATTGATATCCAAAGAGTACCCACTGGTTTCAACAAATTGGATGATCCAAATCTTTCCCATAAATGGTTTCAATCCAGTATGAGCCAAAGGGCTTAACAGCAACCTGTGTAGGATAATCAAGACTGGCTCGGTATTAAATAATATAGGGTAACGTATCTATTGTTGTAGCATCTAATGACTAATTGCATTCTTTCCTACTAGAATTCACTGACATAAGTGTTTAAAAATATATTTAACTTTATCTGATGTAATATCTAAGCAGACATTAGACTTTTATTTAAATATTCATGATAGGAGTCTCATCCTCATGTGTTGCAATTTGCTTCAATTTCTGTTTGCTTTCAAATTTGTTTTGCCAATGACAGTGCTTTAATTAAAAGGTATTTGAGCACCTCATTGATTCAGAAGAGGAAGACAGGCGGGAGGAATTGGCCTAGAGTACTGTACTTATGTGCAGAAAAAAAGACTTAGAAAAGTAGAGACAAAAGCAGTTCTCAAATTCTTCCCTTTGCTGTTCTACGGCAATAAGTCTGTTTTGAATAGAACATGTTTGGTTTTTTTTAAAAAAGGTTGGTCCATCCACACATTAGTTCTGTATTTGGCTTTTAATTACTGGTTTGGATTGATTGCACAAGTAAGAACCAAGAATACTGGTAGATATATTTGAGAATTCAGAAAACCATTCAGTAGAAATTAGATGCAGGCATATTCAGTAAACCCTATACGCTCATCATCAAGGCTGATACGGCTTTCAGGATAAAGCTGAAGTTGTTCTTAATTTGTGAAAAATGTCTTTTTTCTTTTTCACAGTAGGATACACCTGATGGTGTAATGGATCAGCATCTCTTTGAGAATCTTCTACCTAAAAGCTAACTTAGAAAAGACGTGACACGTAGTTAGTACAAAGTGTCACCTGAATCATTTATGTAACATTTCTCCTACTGCACTGCTCATAATATCTTCAAAAATGGAGATGAAGAGGTGCAACAGAAGTGATAATGTAAGGGAGAAGCCTGAGATATTAAACAACAGCACAAGAGGCGCAGTTTATGCTTTACCCTATAAAAATGCTAAGACGAAGGCAATTCCAGGTCATAAAGACACCAGAAACCTTTGTGTGAGAAAAACGATACCTCTATGCTTTTGGAATGTAGTGAGTATGCATTTACATTGTGATACATATATGTGCATTAGTCAAATAACCATGATGTTTGCCCACAAACCAGTAGCGGACAAACCCCAAATATATTCAGGTCCATGAGAATTTTTTGGATCAAGTTTTCTAGCAAAATGATGGCAGCTGGGAAATGTTAACTATGTTCTATTTGTCAGCTTCACAGAAGAGAATATATGTATTAGAGATTTGTTCTCAATGTTATGGTCACCACATCGACATTAGTTGGAGTGTCACTGCGTCTGGTAAAATTTTGCTGAGCAAGGGGCTAAAACTGCAGGCCATCTTCATCGTGCCACTCCTTCTTTCTTCCTTAGTTGATGCCCGAGGGCAGGCACCCTCCATCCACACCTTCTGCCCATGGGTCCACAATCTCCGTTTAAGCCCGATACTGAGTTGTTGCTCTGTCTCTCAATTCAGGTAACTGTTGTGCTTATTTTCAGCCCTGTCTCCTGCTGCTCTTGGCTGGGGAGAGCCACACATTCCTGGGGCTCTCTGGATAGTCCCTGGACATGATTCATCCCCGACTGTGCCTGGGACCTGCTTGCAGTGCATGGCTTTGTTTGTCCAGCTGAGCCACTGCAGAACTGTGTTGTGGTGTGAAGACACTGCCCTGCCATGGTCACCCTCGGCTCCTAGCCTATTCCTCCCAGCTCTTGCTGCTCCTTGGAAAAAGTAGTATATTTTAATATTTTTCAGTATACTTAAAAGTTTCTTTTATTTTTCCACACAATGGTCTGTTCAGCGAGAGGTGGTGGAAGCTAGGCTATTTGAAGAAGTTACTTTTGTAATATACAGTTGGATTAGAATACCATCATGACATAGGTTTGAAATAATATCATGGAATGGAAAACAAAACAATAAAACACAGCTGGCATGTTTCCGCGTGTACTACTCTGAGCCACAGTTTGCTGACAATGTAAGACCTCAGGGTGAGGTGTTTGTATTAACTTTACCTAGATACCCTAGCACGCTTCACCATTTTGCTTTATTTTCCTCTGTCAGTTTTTGTGCTTTGTGAAAACGTTCCTTGACTTTCTCTGGGAGCTGTAGTTGGGACTTTACAACCAGCAGGTTTTTCCATTATCTTCTGATTTTGCAATTCTGCTCTTGTACTGTAAAAGTAGGAAACAGCTTAAATCAAAACCACACTTCTTCTAAGCCATGTACTAAATCAATTTGTGCCATTCATAGAGGAATAGATTTGAATCTCTTCTGCCTAGGGAGGTGGTTGAGTCACCTTCCCTGGACGTGTTTAAGGGACGGGGGGACGAGGCGCTGAGGGGCATGGTTTAGTATTTGATAGGAATGGTTGGGCTCGATGATCCAGTGGGTCTTTTCCAACCTGGTGATTCTATGATTCTATGAATGGTCTCCCACATAAATAAGAGCTATTCACCCAAGTAAGTGTTTTCAAGACCTTATCCATACAGTTTAGGTATAAAAATAGTTTTCATAAACTTCCACCACCAATTAGAGAATCCAGGATGTCTGGACAAGATTGACTGCCAAAGTGAATAAACTTGACCTGCTGAACAACATGGCTATAGGGGAATTGCACTAGGATGAGTCTTTTGGCATTGAAGAGGCAACTGTTTGTCAGCAAGAGGCAGCGTGTAGCTCATGGCATTACCTTCCTTCCCACTATTTACTATTTACACAACACCCGCAATCACATTTTCTACCTACTGATATGCTAGCTACTGAAAATTATGTATGCACATCAGAGCAGTCATTCAATGCAAAGTATGCAAGTAGGGCAGTATCTGCAATAATAACAATACCTGATCATGACGTGGAACAGGGTTTGGCCTCAATGACTTCCTTGCAATCCTTTTTAGTCTTGTGATTTGTAACGTAGTACGATACACTCCATAAAATCATTCATTGTTACAGTCTTGTTTCTCCAGCAGATGAATCATTAATATCTACATATGCTGATGCCTAACTAATCCTTTATGTGACAGAAACCCATGATAGCAAAAATCCAGTCTAAGGAAGAACTGCACAATTTATCAAAAAAGTCTGAGCTGGTGGTCAAATTCTCATTCAGACATTAAAACCCCAGTGGATGCCAGTGTGTCTTCTCGGTGTAAAGCCCAACTTCTTTACTTGCATTTGTTGTTTCTCAGACGTTGTCAGGGTGAAGGGCTGTGTGCACCCAATGGGCTTTTCTGTGGCTCCTGATTAACAAGGAGATGGTGAGGTGTAGAAAAAGGCACGGCTCCATCCCTCCCCATGCTAATAGGGCCCTATAAGTAGTACCTACAGAGAAGGCACAGTGTGTGTGCCCACCACCCCATATGATTGGCCTGAGGAAGGACTGTCCTGAAGAAGAACTCCTGGACCACGCGTTGCTGAAGAATTGCTGCTGGAGGAGTTGCTGCTGGATGGACCATGTTTTCCTGAGGAACCACTGTGCCCCACTGGAGTAGTGATAATTTTTCTTTTTCCCCTGCTACTTCCTTCTCTCTCTTTCTTACTTAACTTACTGTGCCTGCTTTTTTTCTTGGCACTATGGTGTATTGGAGTGAATCAGAGTTATGGTGTAGTTTGTTTAGTGCCCTTGGCTGTGTTCAAGGTATCAGCCTGTGATCTGACAAGATTAAAATCTGGTTTTGCAACTCTGAGAACCTGCGACTCAATTGTGCACTCGAGTATCTCTTCTGAGATTTTGGATGCAACCATGACAAATACTGCATTTGAATTAACCCTGGGAGAGTTGTTGGTCTCCCGTTTGCCACACGGATATCAAAAGAACCCTTTTTACCCTCCTTTTTCCTCTATGCAGGTCGAGGTGGGCTCCAACACTACTGGTTGTAGAGGAGGTCGAAACACATGGTTTATCAAGAAAAAGACAAGCCCTTCTTTCTTCATCCTGAGACTTTGCCATGGTTATCAATGTGTGCTATTATAGAGAACTCTATTTCAGTAAAGATTTCAACTTTAGAAACTGAAACTAATACAAATTTTGGTTGCCTAGCGTATAATAAAATGCTTCCTGAAGCTGTGTAATAGTATAATCTGAACTGGGATGTGGGCAGAGGGCATTTTCAATGAAGGATCTTTGTCAGTTAAAAAAACAGTTGATCCGGTATGACGGAAGAAAACGGGACAACACGCAGTGATCAATATGATCCAAGTGAAGCCATTTAATCGAAGCTCATAACGCATTTTATACCTCACTTAACTCAAGCAAGCCATTGTTTTGCCAGCTGATTTGACAATTCTCCATTAGCAACAAGTAATCATTAGTTACAATACATTATTATATTTTCCCATGAGAAACAGCTATGTGAGCATTTCAGTCTACAAATTGATAGACTACAAAGTAACAAGTCAAGGACTACCAAGGAAAGCTTCCTGTGAGAAATGAGAGGAGTATAAGGTAGAACAACTCTCTCTTGTTGCAAAGAGAAACCTTGAAGACAGTGTGTCATTTACCGTAGCTGCTTCTTCGGCAAAGTTAGCTTTAATTCTGATGCAAAAGCTGTGAGGCCTTATGCTAAGGTGCCTTTATTTCATTTAGCATAAGCTGCTCAGTGCTTGGGGTGCTCATTAAATGACCTCTGGCTCGTAACCACCCATCACCGGTACCCTAAGGCTTGGGTTTACAGACATGAACATCTGCTGCAATGTAGATTTTTCTCTCAGCTCTTCTCTGACAACATCACTGAAATAAGAAGGGGAGTATATTGCCAAGGACTCCTCTTGCAGGGATTGGTCTACTTTTTATTAACTCTTGGGGTCTTCCAGTCTTCTAGATAGATCACACTTGAATGAACCCAGCCTAGTAGAAAGGTAATGCACAGTGCATGCAATTGTCAGTGTCCTATCACTGTTTTCAAGCCTGTTTTGTAAAAGAGAGAGAGGAAACTGTATTGCTTGCTATCACATCATTTTATTTGAAAGAAATATTTATACATATATCACATGTCCCAGAAATTCCATAATTATGAAAAACCACTAACATGAACGGCTGAGAGAGCTGGGGTTGTTTAGCCTGGAGAAGAGGAGGCTGAGGGGAGACCTCATTGCTCTCTACAACTACCTGAAAGGAGGTTGTAGAGAGGAGGGTGATGGCCTCTTCTCCCAAGGGACAGGGGACAGGACGAGAGGAAATGGCCTCAAGCTCCGCCAGGGGAGGTTTAGGCTGGACATTAGGAAAAAAATTTTTACAGAAAGAGTCATTGGGCACTGGAACAGGCTGCCCAGCGAGGTAGTTGAGTCACCTTCCCTGGAGGTGTTTAAGGGACGGGTGGACGAGGTGCTAATGGGCATGGTTTAGTGGTTGACAGGAATGGTTGGACTCAATGAACCGGTGGGTCTCTTCCAACCTGGCTATTCTATGATTCCATGATTCTATGATTATGAATCCCACTGGATAAGAGAATGATTGTTCTCTAATCGCCTTCTATACATTCTGGGCTGCCTTACTCCTTCTGTAACCATTTTGTGCTTAACTTCCAGCTTAGTTCAAGTGTGTTATAATACTGCACTAAGCTCAGTATGGAAGTAAAGGATATTCAAAAGTGGAGAAAAAAACCCCTTAAATTAGAAGCAAATATGTATTTTTAATTAAAAACAATAAGGTTTAGGGTGGGTGGTTTATATTTAATTTCTGGTTTTACTTGTCTGCTTGCATTTACAGATACAAGGTTTAGGCCAGAAGACTTTGAGTACAGGTATCTCTGTAATAACAGGATTAATCTTGCAGAGGTAGCACTAATTTCTGCGGTGGTGACTTTTAAATTTAGTTATGCATTTTCTAATTTATTGTCAAAATATGACCTCTGTACTCAGAGATGTGTAGATAGTTGATTAAAGTTTTTTTTAAAAAGGTGTGTTGTGTTTCAAAGGTTACTTAAAAATACTCAAAGCTGCAATAGGAATTGCCCATATATAATCAGAACACGTGGCAATTTCTATTTCTTCTTATCCAGGAATACACTGAGTATAAGCCAAGGATAAAAAGAGTTCAAGAGACATTTGGCTCTAGTTTCCTATACAAGATCACTATTGCAATTATTCACAAAAAGCCCATATATATTAATGTTACAGTACATTGTGTGAATAATTAGGTATCATTACCTTGATATAATACAAAACATTACAAAATCCAGTTATATTCATACAGCAATAAAAAAAGGGATCTGATATGTACAACAGGGTACAGACAATGCAATACATGCACTTTGATAAATACCATGGCATAATATACATACAATATACCGTCAATGCAAAACACAATACACACAATATACAATGCAGACAAGACGATACAGACAATACCAAACAGACAAGCCTACAAGAAAGCCTGAAAGAGGTGCAGGCGAAGAAGAAAAGCGTGGAAATCTCCAGAGTGGTGCAAGCGAAGAAGCAAATGCAGGGCTCCTCCAAGCTGCAGGTGAGGAAGAAAAGCACAGGAATCCTCCAGGGTGGCTCAGGCTGAGAAGAAAATTGCAAGACTCCTCCAAAGAGGTGCAGGCTAGGCAAAAAAACACAGGACTTCTCCAAAGGGAGGCAAATGTAGAACTGATGTGCTGGACTTCTCCATGAATCTGGATGAGAATGCAGGACAACTCCGAGCGCAGCTCAGGAAAAACAAAACTACAGGACTCCTCCAAGGTGGGGCAGCCAAGAATGCAGAGTGCTAGACTCCGCTTGGATATCACGGTGAAGAAGCCCGAAGCACAGATCCTGCAGAGCATCATGGTAAAAAGCCAAGCGCAGGACTTCACCAGGCTGGTGCAGCAAAGAAGCAAAGCGCAGGACTTCTCCGAGGCGTTGCAGAGGAAGAAACGAACCTCTGGACTCCTGAAGGATTCTGCGGAAATGCAGCCAAGTGCAGGTATAGAAGCAAGCGCACAACTCCACGAGGCAGCGTGGGGAAGAACCGAAGCACAGAAATCCTCCCAGGCAACACGAGCAACGATGAAGTGCTGGACTCCTCAAGGGCAGGATGGTAAAAAAGCACAAACATGCAGGACTCCTCCTGGGCAGCGCAGGGGATGAATCCAAGAGCAGGATGCCACGGGGCTCTCAGGGTGACAAAGGCTGCCTCCCGAGACCTGCTCGCTGGGCTTGACTCCCGAGCAGGACTGTGCACAGGACCCTGCTCCCAATTGCTGTCACAGAGCGTCTGACCTGCTCTTGGGGGCGTCTAGAACTGTGCAAAACATCTTCCTAGGCAGCAGCACAGTAGAAAACAAGCCACGGTGCAGGAAAACCCATACCTTACAAAATAGTCCTAAGATAACAGGCCATGCAATAAACAATACAAAGTACAAAACTACCAATGCAATACAAGCTTCGACACAGACAATACCAGGAAATACAATCTTCAATGCAAAATACAAAAGTAAATAATATTCAAAAGAATCAAAGCACTGAAATCCTCACAGGCAACACGAGCAACAACGAAGTGCTGCACTCCTCAAGGGTAGCATGGTAAGAAAGCCCAAACATGCAGGACTCCTCCTGGGCAGCGCAGGGGATGAATCCAAGAGCAGGATGCCACGGGGCTCTCAAGGTGACAAAGGCTGCCTCCCGAGACCTGCTCGCTGGGTTTGACTCCCGAGCAGGACTGTGCACAGGACCCTGCTCCCAATTGCTGTCACAGAGCATGTGACCTGCTCTTGGGGGCGTCTAGAACTGTGCAAAACATCTTCCTAGGCAGCAGCACAGTAGAAAACAAGCCACGGTGCAGGAAAACCCATACCTTACAAAATAGTCCTAAGATAACAGGCCATGCAATAAACAATACAAAGTACAAAACTACCAATGCAATACAAGCTTCGACACAGACAATACCAGGAAATACAATCTTCAATGCAAAATACAAAAGTAAATAATATTCAAAAGAATCAAAGCACTGAAATCCTCCCAGGCAACACGAGCAACAACGAAGTGCTGCACTCCTCAAGGGTAGCATGGTAAGAAAGCCCAAACATGCAGGACTCCTCCTGGGCAGCGCAGGGGATGAATCCAAGAGAAGGATGCCACGGGGCTCTCAAGGTGACAAAGGCTGCCTCCCGAGACCTGCTCGCTGGGCTTGACTCCCGAGCAGGACTGTGCACAGGACCCTGCTCCCAATTGCTGTCACAGAGCGTCTGACCTGCTCTTGGGGGCGTCTAGAACTGTGCAAAAAAATCGTCCTGGGCAGCAGCACAGTAGAAAACAAGCCACGGTGCAGGAAAACCCATACCTTACAAAATAGTCCTAAGATAACAGGCCATGCAATAAACAATACAAAGTACAAAACTACCAATGCAATACAAGCTTCGACACAGACAATACCAGGAAATACAATCTTCAATACAAAATACAAAAGCAAATAATATACAAAATAACTAGTAAACGTCAAAGCAAGGCGTAGTACTTACAGGCAGTGTGGAGAGGAAGCAAAGCACGGCTCACCTCCGCTGAAGCGCAGCAAAGAAGCACATGGTGGCAATCATCAGGGGCGTGATGGCAAAACAGCAAAGCACAGGGTGCCTCTAGGGCACCAGACAGCAACAAGCGAGGAACAAGACGCCTCCAAGGCCATGCCGTCAAAAAGCAAAGCACAGCAAACCTTCAGGAAAGCAGGAAGCAAAAGGCAAACGCAGCATTCCTCATGGGTGGTGAAGAAAGAAGCAGAGCACAACATTCCTCTGGGCCATCACAGCAAACAAGCAAAGCGCAGGATTCCTCCAGGGTAGCACAGGCAAAAAAGCAAAACTCAGAACTCCTCCAAAGAGGTGCAAGCAAAGAAGAAAATCATGGGAAACCTCCAGGGTAGTGCACGCGAAGAACCAAATGCAGGGCTCCTCCAAGCTGCAGGAGGGGAAACAAATTACAGGACTCCTCCAGGGCAGTTCAGGCCAAGAATAAATCCACAGGACTCCTCCAAAGAGGTGCAGGCTAGGCAAAAAACCACAGGACTTCTCCAAAGGGAGGCAAAAGTAGAACTGATGTGCTGGACTTCTCCATGAATCTGGATGAGAATGCAGGACAACTCCGAGCGCACCTCAGGAAAAACAAAACTACAGGACTCCTCCAAGGTGGTGCAGCCAAGAATGCAGAGTGCTAGACTCCGCTTGGATATCACGCTGAAGAAGCCCGAAGAAGAGATCCTGCAGAGCATCATGGTAAAAAGCCAAGCGCAGGACTTCACAAGCTGGTGCAGCAAAGAAGCAAAGCGCAGGACTTCTCCGAGGTGTTGCAGAGGAAGAAACGAACCTCTGGACTCCTGAAGGATTCTGCAGAAATGCAGCCAAGTGCAGGGATAGAAGCAAGCGCACAACTCCACGAGGCAGCGTGGGGAAGAACCGAAGCACAGAAATCCTCCCAGGCAACACGAGCAACGATGAAGTGCTGCACTCCTCAAGGGCAGGATGGTAAAAAAGCCCAAACATGCAGGACTCCACCTGGGCAGCACAGGGGATGAATCCAAGAGCAGGATGCCACGGGGCTCTCAAGGTGACAAAGGCTGCCTCCCGAGACCTGCTCCCTGGGCTTGACTCCCGAGCAGGACTGTGCACAGGACCCTGCTCCCAATTGCTGTCACAGAGCATGTGACCTGCTCTTGGGGGCGTCTAGAACTGTGCAAAACATCTTCCTAGGCAGCAGCACAGTAGAAAACAAGCCACGGTGCAGGAAAACCCATACCTTACAAAATAGTCCTAAGATAACAGGCCATGCAATAAACAATACAAAGTACAAAACTACCAATGCAATACAAGCTTCGACACAGACAATACCAAGAAATACAATCTTCAATACAAAATACAAAAGCAAATAATATACAAAATAACTAGTAAACTTCAAAGCAAGGCGTAGTACTTACAGGCAGTGTGGAGAGGAAGCAAAGCACGGCTCACCTCCGCTGAAGCGCAGCAAAGAAGCACATGGTGGCAATCATCAGGGGCGTGATGGCAAAACAGCAAAGCACAGGGTGCCTCTAGGGCACCAGACAGCAACAAGCGAGGAACAAGACGCCTCCAAGGCCATGCCGTCAAAAAGCAAAGCACAGCAAACCTCCAGGAAAGCAGGAAGCAAAAGGCAAACGCAGCATTCCTCATGGGTGGTGAAGAAAGAAGCAGAGCACAACATTCCTCTGGGCCATCACAGCAAACAAGCAAAGCGCAGGATTCCTCCAGGGTAGCACAGGCAAAAAAGCAAAACTCAGAACTCCTCCAAAGAGGTGCAAGCAAAGAAGAAAATCATGGGAAACCTCCAGGGTAGTGCACGCGAAGAACCAAATGCAGGGCTCCTCCAAGCTGCAGGAGGGGAAACAAATCACAGGACTCCTCCAGGGCAGTTCAGGCCAAGAATAAATCCACAGGACTCCTCCAAAGAGGTGCAGGCTAGGCAAAAAACCACAGGACTTCTCCAAAGGGAGGCAAAAGTAGAACTGATGTGCTGGACTTCTCCATGAATCTGGATGAGAATGCAGGACAACTCCGAGCGCACCTCAGGAAAAACAAAACTACAGGACTCCTCCAAGGTGGTGCAGCCAAGAATGCAGAGTGCTAGACTCCGCTTGGATATCACGGTGAAGAAGCCCGAAGCAGAGATCCTGCAGAACATCATGGTAAAAAGCCAAGCGCAGGACTTCACCAGGCTGGTGCAGCAAAGAAGCAAAGCGCAGGACTTCTCCGAGGCATTGCAGAGGAAGAAACGAACCTCTGGACTCCTGAAGGATTCTGCGGAAATGCAGCCAAGTGCAGGGATAGAAGCAAGCGCACAACTCCACGAGGCAGCGTGGGGAAGAACCGAAGCACAGAAATCCTCCCAGGCAACACGAGCAACGATGAAGTGCTGGACTCCTCAAGGGCAGGATGGTAAAAAAGCCCAAACATGCAGGACTCCACCTGGGCAGCGCAGGGGATGAATCCAAGAGCAGGATGCCACGGGGCTCTCAAGGTGACAAAGGCTGCCTCCCGAGACCTGCTCGCTGGGCTTGACTCCCGAGCAGGACTGTGCACAGGACCCTGCTCCCAATTGCTGTCCCAGAGCATGTGACCTGCTCTTGGGGGCGTCTAGAACTGTGCAAAACATCTTCCTAGGCAGCAGCACAGTAGAAAACAAGCCACGGTACAGGAAAACCCATACCTTACAAAACAGTCCTAAGATAACAGGCCATGCAATAAACAATACAAAGTACAAAACTACCAATGCAATACAAGCTTCGACACAGACAATACCAGGAAATACAATCTTCAATACAAAATACAAAAGCAAATAATATACAAAATAACTAGTAAACTTCAAAGCAAGGCGTAGTACTTACAGGCAGTGTGGAGAGGAAGCAAAGCACGGCTCACCTCCGCTGAAGCGCAGCAAAGAAGCACATGGTGGCAATCATCAGGGGCGTGATGGCAAAACAGCAAAGCACAGGATGCCTCTAGGGCACCAGACAGCAACAAGCGAGGAACAAGACGCCTCCAAGGCCATGCCGTCAAAAAGCAAAGCACAGCAAACCTCCAGGAAAGCAGGAAGCAAAAGGCAAACGCAGCATTCCTCATGGGTGGTGAAGAAAGAAGCAGAGCACAACATTCCTCTGGGCCATCACAGCAAACAAGCAAAGCGCAGGATTCCTCCAGGGTAGCACAGGCAAAAAAGCAAAACTCAGAACTCCTCCAAAGAGGTGCAAGCAAAGAAGAAAATCATGGGAAACCTCCAGGGTAGTGCACGCGAAGAACCAAATGCAGGGCTCCTCCAAGCTGCAGGAGGGGAAACAAATCACAGGACTCCTCCAGGGCAGTTCAGGCCAAGAATAAATCCACAGGACTCCTCCAAAGAGGTGCAGGCTAGGCAAAAAACCACAGGACTTCTCCAAAGGGAGGCAAAAGTAGAACTGATGTGCTGGACTTCTCCATGAATCTGGATGAGAATGCAGGACAACTCCGAGCGCAGCTCAGGAAAAACAAAACTACAGGACTCCTCCAAGGTGGTGCAGCCAAGAATGCAGAGTGCTAGACTCCGCTTGGATATCACGGTGAAGAAGCCCGAAGCACAGATCCTGCAGAGCATCATGGTAAAAAGCCAAGCGCAGGACTTCACCAGGCTGGTGCAGCAAAGAAGCAAAGCGCAGGACTTCTCCGAGGCGTTGCAGAGGAAGAAACGAACCTCTGGACTCCTGAAGGATTCTGCGGAAATGCAGCCAAGTGCAGGGATAGAAGCAAGCGCACAACTCCACGAGGCAGCGTGGGGAAGAACCGAAGCACAGAAATCCTCCCAGGCAACACGAGCAACGATGAAGTGCTGCACTCCTCAAGGGCAGGATGGTAAAAAAGCCCAAACATGCAGGACTCCACCTGGGCAGCGCAGGGGATGAATCGAAGAGCAGGATGCCACGGGGCTCTCAAGGTGACAAAGGCTGCCTCCCGAGACCTGCTCGCTGGGCTTGACTCCCGAGCAGGACTGTGACAGGACCCTGCTCCCAATTGCTGTCACAGAGCATGTGACCTGCTCTTGGGGGCATCTAGCACTGTGCAAAACATCATCCTAGGCAGCAGCACAGTAGAAAACAAGCCACGGTGCAGGAAAACCCATACCTTACAAAATAGTCCTAAGATAACAGGCCATGCAATAAACAATACAAAGTACAAAACTACCAATGCAATACAAGCTTCGACACAGACAATACCAGGAAATACAATCTTCAATGCAAAATACAAAAGTAAATAATATTCAAAAGAATCAAAGCACTGAAATCCTCCCAGGCAACACGAGCAACGACGAAGTGCTGCACTCCTCAAGGGTAGCATGGTAAGAAAGCCCAAACATGCAGGACTCCTCCTGGGCAGCGCAGGGGATGAATCCAAGAGCAGGATGCCACGGGGCTCTCAAGGTGACAAAGGCTGCCTCCCGAGACCTGCTCGCTGGGCTTGACTCCCGAGCAGGACTGTGCACAGGACCCTGCTCCCAATTGCTGTCACAGAGCGTCTGACCTGCTCTTGGGGGCGTCTAGAACTGTGCAAAAAAATCGTCCTGGGCAGCAGCACAGTAGAAAACAAGCCACGGTGCAGGAAAACCCATACCTTACAAAATAGTCCTAAGATAACAGGCCATGCAATAAACAATACAAAGTACAAAACTACCAATGCAATACAAGCTTCGACACAGACAATACCAGGAAATACAATCTTCAATACAAAATACAAAAGCAAATAATATACAAAATAACTAGTAAACTTCAAAGCAAGGCGTAGTACTTACAGGCAGTGTGGAGAGGAAGCAAAGCACGGCTCACCTCCGCTGAAGCGCAGCAAAGAAGCACATGGTGGCAATCATCAGGGGCGTGATGGCAAAACAGCAAAGCACAGGATGCCTCTAGGGCACCAGACAGCAACAAGCGAGGAACAAGACGCCTCCAAGGCCATGCCCTCAAAAAGCAAAGCACAGCAAACCTCCAGGAAAGCAGGAAGCAAAAGGCAAACGCAGCATTCCTCATGGGTGGTGAAGAAAGAAGCAGAGCACAACATTCCTCTGGGCCATCACAGCAAACAAGCAAAGCGCAGGATTCCTCCAGGGTAGCACAGGCAAAAAAGCAAAACTCAGAACTCCTCCAAAGAGGTGCAAGCAAAGAAGAAAATCATGGGAAACCTCCAGGGTAGTGCACGCGAAGAACCAAATGCAGGGCTCCTCCAAGCTGCAGGAGGGGAAACAAATCACAGGACTCCTCCAGGGCAGTTCAGGCCAAGAATAAATCCACAGGACTCCTCCAAAGAGGTGCAGGCTAGGCAAAAAACCACAGGACTTCTCCAAAGGGAGGCAAAAGTAGAACTGATGTGCTGGACTTCTCCATGAATCTGGATGAGAATGCAGGACAACTCCGAGCGCAGCTCAGGAAAAACAAAACTACAGGACTCCTCCAAGGTGGTGCAGCCAAGAATGCAGAGTGCTAGACTCCGCTTGGATATCACGGTGAAGAAGCCCGAAGCAGAGATCCTGCAGAGCATCATGGTAAAAAGCCAAGCGCAGGACTTCACCAGGCTGGTGCAGCAAAGAAGCAAAGCGCAGGACTTCTCCGAGGCGTTGCAGAGGAAGAAACGAACCTCTGGACTCCTGAAGGATTCTCCGAAAATGCAGCCAAGTGCAGGGATAGAAGCAAGCGCACAACTCCACGAGGCAGCGTGGGGAAGAACCGAAGCACAGAAATCCTCCCAGGCAACACGAGCAACGATGAAGTGCTGGACTCCTCAAGGGCAGGATGGTAAAAAAGCCCAAACATGCAGGACTCCTCCTGGGCAGCGCAGGGGATGAATCGAAGAGCAGGATGCCACGGGGCTCTCAAGGTGACAAAGGCTGCCTCCCGAGACCTGCTCGCTGGGCTTGACGCCCGAGCAGGACTGCGCACAGGACCCTGCTCCCAATTGCTGTCACAGAGCATGTGACCTGCTCTTGGGGGCGTCTAGCACTGTGCAAAACATCGTCCTAGGCAGCAGCACAGTAGAAAACAAGCCACGGTACAGGAAAACCCATACCTTACAAAATAGTCCTAAGATAACAGGCCATGCAATAAACAATACAAAGTACAAAACTACCAATGCAATACAAGCTTCGACACAGACAATACCAGGAAATACAATCTTCAATGCAAAATACAAAAGTAAATAATATTCAAAAGAATCAAAGCACAGAAATCCTCCCAGGCAACACGAGCAACGACGAAGTGCTGCACTCCTCAAGGGTAGCATGGTAAGAAAGCCCAAACATGCAGGACTCCTCCTGGGCAGCGCAGGGGATGAATCCAAGAGCAGGATGCCACGGGGCTCTCAAGGTGACAAAGGCTGCCTCCCGAGACCTGCTCGCTGGGCTTGACTCCCGAGCAGGACTGTGCACAGGACCCTGCTCCCAATTGCTGTCACAGAGCGTCTGACCTGCTCTTGGGGCCGTCTAGAACTGTGCAAAAAAAATCGTCCTGGGCAGCAGCACAGTAGAAAACAAGCCACGGTGCAGGAAAACCCATACCTTACAAAATACTCCTAAGATAACAGGCCATGCAATAAACAATACAAAGTACAAAACTACCAATGCAATACAAGCTTCGACACAGACAATACCAGGAAATACAATCTTCAATACAAAATACAAAAGCAAATAATATACAAAATAACTAGTAAACTTCAAAGCAAGGCGTAGCACTTACAGGCAGTGTGGAGAGGAAGCAAAGCACGGCTCACCTCCGCTGAAGCGCAGCAAAGAAGCACATGGTGGCAATCATCAGGGGCGTGATGGCAAAACAGCAAAGCACAGGATGCCTCTAGGGCACCAGACAGCAACAAGCGAGGAACAAGACGCCTCCAAGGCCATGCCGTCAAAAAGCAAAGCACAGCAAACCTCCAGGAAAGCAGGAAGCAAAAGGCAAACGCAGCATTCCTCATGGGTGGTGAAGAAAGAAGCAGAGCACAACATTCCTCTGGGCCATCACAGCAAACAAGCAAAGCGCAGGATTCCTCCAGGGTAGCACAGGCAAAAAAGCAAAACTCAGAACTCCTCCAAAGAGGTGCAAGCAAAGAAGAAAATCATGGGAAACCTCCAGGGTAGTGCACGCGAAGAACCAAATGCAGGGCTCCTCCAAGCTGCAGGAGGGGAAACAAATC
This sequence comes from Phaenicophaeus curvirostris, assembly GCF_032191515.1. Taxonomy (NCBI): domain Eukaryota; kingdom Metazoa; phylum Chordata; class Aves; order Cuculiformes; family Cuculidae; genus Phaenicophaeus; species Phaenicophaeus curvirostris. Next base: position 88,919,781 of record NC_091393.1, on the reverse strand, counting down.
ACAGGACTCCTCCAGGGCAGTTCAGGCCAAGAATAAATCCACAGGACTCCTCCAAAGAGGTGCAGGCTAGGCAAAAAACCACAGGACTTCTCCAAAGGGAGGCAAAAGTAGAACTGATGTGCTGGACTTCTCCATGAATCTGGATGAGAATGCAGGACAACTCCGAGCGCAGCTCAGGAAAAACAAAACTACAGGACTCCTCCAAGGTGGTGCAGCCAAGAATGCAGAGTGCTAGACTCCGCTTGGATATCACGGTGAAGAAGCCCGAAGCAGAGATCCTGCAGAGCATCATGGTAAAAAGCCAAGCGCAGGACTTCACCAGGCTGGTGCAGCAAAGAAGCAAAGCGCAGGACTTCTCCGAGGTGTTGCAGAGGAAGAAACGAACCTCTGGACTCCTGAAGGATTCTGCGGAAATGCAGCCAAGTGCAGGGATAGAAGCAAGCGCACAACTCCACGAGGCAGCGTGGGGAAGAACCGAAGCACAGAAATCCTCCCAGGCAACATGAGCAACGATGAAGTGCTGGACTCCTCAAGGGCAGGATGGTAAAAAAGCCCAAACATGCAGGACTCCACCTGGGCAGCGCAGGGGATGAATCCAAGAGCAGGATGCCACGGGGCTCTCAAGGTGACAAAGGCTGCCTCCCGAGACCTGCTCGTTGGGCTTGACTCCCGAGCAGGACTGTGCACAGGACCCTGCTCCCAATTGCTGTCACAGAGCATGTGACCTGCTCTTGGGGGCGTCTAGAACTGTGCAAAACATCTTCCTAGGCAGCAGCACAGTAGAAAACAAGCCACGGTACAGGAAAACCCATACCTTACAAAATAGTCCTAAGGTAACAGGCCATGCAATAAACAATACAAAGTACAAAACTACCAATGCAATACAAGCTTCGACACAGACAATACCAGGAAATACAATCTTCAATGCAAAATACAAAAGTAAATAATATTCAAAAGAATCAAAGCTCTGAAATCCTCCCAGGCAACACGAGCAACGACGAAGTGCTGCACTCCTCAAGGGTAGCATGGTAAGAAAGCCCAAACATGCAGGACTCCTCCTGGGCAGCGCAGGGGAATAATCCAAGAGCAGGATGCCACGGGGCTCTCAAGGTGACAAAGGCTGCCTCCCGAGACCTGCTCGCTGGGCTTGACTCCCGAGCAGGACTGTGCACAGGACCCTGCTCCCAATTGCTGTCACAGAGCGTGTGACCTGCTCTTGGGGGCGTCTAGAACTGTGCAAAAAAATCGTCCTGGGCAGCAGCACAGTAGAAAACAAGCCACGGTGCAGGAAAACCCATACCTTACAAAATAGTCCTAAGATAATAGGCCATGCAATAAACAATACAAAGTACAAAACTACCAATGCAATACAAGCTTCGACACAGACAATACCAGGAAATACAATCTTCAATACAAAATACAAAAGCAAATAATATACAAAATAACTAGTAAACTTCAAAGCAAGGCGTAGTACTTACAGGCAGTGTGGAGAGGAAGCAAAGCACGGCTCACCTCCGCTGAAGTGCAGCAAAGAAGCACATGGTGGCAATCATCAGGGGCGTGATGGCAAAACAGCAAAGCACAGGATGCCTCTAGGGCACCAGACAGCAACAAGCGAGGAACAAGACGCCTCCAAGGCCATGCCGTCAAAAAGCAAAGCACAGCAAACCTCCAGGAAAGCAGGAAGCAAAAGGCAAACGCAGCATTCCTCATGGGTGGTGAAGAAAGAAGCAGAGCACAACATTCCTCTGGGCCATCACAGCAAACAAGCAAAGCGCAGGATTCCTCCAGGGTAGCACAGGCAAAAAAGCAAAACTCAGAACTCCTCCAAAGAGGTGCAAGCAAAGAAGAAAATCATGGGAAACCTCCAGGGTAGTGCACGTGAAGAACCAAATGCAGGGCTCCTCCAAGCTGCAGGAGGGGAAACAAATCACAGGACTCCTCCAGGGCAGTTCAGGCCAAGAATAAATCCACAGGACTCCTCCAAAGAGGTGCAGGCTAGGCAAAAAACCACAGGACTTCTCCAAAGGGAGGCAAAAGTAGAACTGATGTGCTGGACTTCTCCATGAATCTGGATGAGAATGCAGGACAACTCCGAGCGCAGCTCAGGAAAAACAAAACTACAGGACTCCTCCAAGGTGGTGCAGCCAAGAATGCAGAGTGCTAGACTCCGCTTGGATATCACGGTGAAGAAGCCCGAAGCAGAGATCCTGCAGAGCATCATGGTAAAAAGCCAAGCGCAGGACTTCACCAGGCTGGTGCAGCAAAGAAGCAAAGCGCAGGACTTCTCCGAGGTGTTGCAGAGGAAGAAACGAACCTCTGGACTCCTGAAGGATTCTGCGGAAATGCAGCCAAGTGCAGGGATAGAAGCAAGCGCACAACTCCACGAGGCAGCGTGGGGAAGAACCGAAGCACAGAAATCCTCCCAGGCAACACGAGCAACGATGAAGTGCTGGACTCCTCAAGGGCAGGATGGTAAAAAAGCCCAAACATGCAGGACTCCACCTGGGCAGCGCAGGGGATGAATCCAAGAGCAGGATGCCACGGGGCTCTCAAGGTGACAAAGGCTGCCTCCCGAGACCTGCTCGCTGGGCTTGACTCCCGAGCAGGACTGTGCACAGGACCCTGCTCCCAATTGCTGTCACAGAGCATGTGACCTGCTCTTGAGGGCGTCTAGAACTGTGCAAAACATCTTCCTAGGCAGCAGCACAGTAGAAAACAAGCCACGGTACAGGAAAACCCATACCTTACAAAATAGTCCTAAGGTAACAGGCCATGCAATAAACAATACAAAGTACAAAACTACCAATGCAATACAAGCTTCGACACAGACAATACCAGGAAATACAATCTTCAATGCAAAATACAAAAGTAAATAATATTCAAAAGAATCAAAGCTCTGAAATCCTCCCAGGCAACACGAGCAACGACGAAGTGCTGCACTCCTCAAGGGTAGCATGGTAAGAAAGCCCAAACATGCAGGACTCCTCCTGGGCAGCGCAGGGGAATAATCCAAGAGCAGGATGCCACGGGGCTCTCAAGGTGACAAAGGCTGCCTCCCGAGACCTGCTCGCTGGGCTTGACTCCCGAGCAGGACTGTGCACAGGACCCTGCTCCCAATTGCTGTCACAGAGCATGTGACCTGCTCTTGGGGGCGTCTAGCACTGTGCAAAACATCGTCCTAGGCAGCAGCACAGTAGAAAACAAGCCACGGTGCAGGAAAACCCATACCTTACAAAATAGTCCTAAGATAACAGGCCATGCAATAAACAATACAAAGTACAAAACTACCAATGCAATACAAGCTTCGACACAGACAATACCAGGAAATACAATCTTCAATACAAAATACAAAAGCAAATAATATACAAAATAACTAGTAAACTTCAAAGCAAGGCGTAGTACTTACAGGCAGTGTGGAGAGGAAGCAAAGCACGGCTCACCTCCGCTGAAGCGCAGCAAAGAAGCACATGGTGGCAATCATCAGGGGCGTGATGGCAAAACAGCAAAGCACAGGATGCCTCTAGGGCACCAGACAGCAACAAGCGAGGAACAAGACGCCTCCAAGGCCATGCCGTCAAAAAGCAAAGCACAGCAAACCTCCAGGAAAGCAGGAAGCAAAAGGCAAACGCAGCATTCCTCATGGGTGGTAAAGAAAGAAGCAGAGCACAACATTCCTCTGGGCCATCACAGCAAACAAGCAAAGCGCAGGATTCCTCCAGGGTAGCACAGGCACAAAAGCAAAACTCAGAACTCCTCCAAAGAGGTGCAAGCAAAGAAGAAAATCATGGCAAACCTCCAGGGTAGTGCACGCGAAGAACCAAATGCAGGGCTCCTCCAAGCTGCAGGAGGGGAAACAAATCACAGGACTCCTCCAGGGCAGTTCAGGCCAAGAATAAATCCACAGGACTCCTCCAAAGAGGTGCAGGCTAGGCAAAAAACCACAGGACTTCTCCAAAGGGAGGCAAAAGTAGAACTGATGTGCTGGACTTCTCCATGAATCTGGATGAGAATGCAGGACAACTCCGAGCGCAGCTCAGGAAAAACAAAACTACAGGACTCCTCCAAGGTGGTGCAGCCAAGAATGCAGAGTGCTAGACTCCGCTTGGATATCACGGTGAAGAAGCCCGAAGAAGAGATCCTGCAGAGCATCATGGTAAAAAGCCAAGCGCAGGACTTCACCAGGCTGGTGCAGCAAAGAAGCAAAGCGCAGGACTTCTCCGAGGCGTTGCAGAGGAAGAAACGAACCTCTGGACTCCTGAAGGATTCTGCGGAAATGCAGCCAAGTGCAGGGATAGAAGCAAGCGCACAACTCCACGAGGCAGCGTGGGGAAGAACCGAAGCACAGAAATCCTCCCAGGCAACACGAGCAACGATGAAGTGCTGGACTCCTCAAGGGCAGGATGGTAAAAAAGCCCAAACATGCAGGACTCCACCTGGGCAGCGCAGGGGATGAATCCAAGAGCAGGATGCCACGGGGCTCTCAAGGTGACAAAGGCTGCCTCCCGAGAACTGCTCGTTGGGCTTGACTCCAGAGCAGGACTGTGCACAGGACCCAGCTCCCAATTGCTGTCACAGAGCATGTGAGCTGCTCTTGAGGGCGTCTAGAACTGTGCAAAACATCTTCCTAGGCAGCAGCACAGTAGAAAACAAGCCACGGTACAGGAAAACCCATACCTTACAAAATAGTCCTAAGGTAACAGGCCATGCAATAAACAATACAAAGTACAAAACTACCAATGCAATACAAGCTTCGACACAGACAATACCAGGAAATACAATCTTCAATGCAAAATACAAAAGCAAATAATATACAAAATAACTAGTAAACTTCAAAGCAAGGCGTAGTACTTACAGGCAGTGTGGAGAGGAAGCAAAGCACGGCTCACCTCCGCTGAAGCGCAGCAAAGAAGCACATGGTGGCAATCATCAGGGGCGTGATGGCAAAACAGCAAAGCACAGGGTGCCTCTAGGGCACCAGACAGCAACAAGCGAGGAACAAGACGCCTCCAAGGCCATGCCGTCAAAAAGCAAAGCACAGCAAACCTCCAGGAAAGCAGGAAGCAAAAGGCAAACGCAGCATTCCTCATGGGTGGTGAAGAAAGAAGCAGAGCACAACATTCCTCTGGGCCATCACAGCAAACAAGCAAAGCGCAGGATTCCTCCAGGGTAGCACAGGCAAAAAAGCAAAACTCAGAACTCCTCCAAAGAGGTGCAAGCAAAGAAGAAAATCATGGGAAACCTCCAGGGTAGTGCACGTGAAGAACCAAATGCAGGGCTCCTCCAAGCTGCAGGAGGGGAAACAAATCACAGGACTCCTCCAGGGCAGTTCAGGCCAAGAATAAATCCACAGGACTCCTCCAAAGAGGTGCAGGCTAGGCAAAAAACCACAGGACTTCTCCAAAGGGAGGCAAAAGTAGAACTGATGTGCTGGACTTCTCCATGAATCTGGATGAGAATGCAGGACAACTCCGAGCGCAGCTCAGGAAAAACAAAACTACAGGACTCCTCCAAGGTGGTGCAGCCAAGAATGCAGAGTGCTAGACTCCGCTTGGATATCACGGTGAAGAAGCCCGAAGCAGAGATCCTGCAGAGCATCATGGTAAAAAGCCAAGCGCAGGACTTCACCAGGCTGGTGCAGCAAAGAAGCAAAGCGCAGGACTTCTCCGAGGCGTTGCAGAGGAAGAAACGAACCTCTGGACTCCTGAAGGATTCTGCGGAAATGCAGCCAAGTGCAGGGATAGAAGCAAGCGCACAACTCCACGAGGCAGCGTGGGGAAGAACCGAAGCACAGAAATCCTCCCAGGCAACACGAGCAACGATGAAGTGCTGGACTCCTCAAGGGCAGGATGGTAAAAAAGCCCAAACATGCAGGACTCCACCTGGGCAGCGCAGGGGATGAATCGAAGAGCAGGATGCCACGGGGTTCTCAGGGTGACAAAGGCTGCCTCCTGATACCTGCTCGCTGGGCTTGACGCCCGAGCAGGACTGCGCACAGGACCCTGCTCCCAATTGCTGTAACAGAGCATGTGACCTGCTCTTGGGGGCGTCTAGCACTGTGCAAAACATCGTCCTAGGCAGCAGCACAGTAGAAAACAAGCCACGGTGCAGGAAAACCCATACCTTACAAAATACTCCTAAGATAACAGGCCATGCAATAAACAATACAAAGTACAAAACTACCAATGCAATACAAGCTTCGACACAGACAATACCAGGAAATACAATCTTCAATGCAAAATACAAAAGTAAATAATATTCAAAAGAATCAAAGCACAGAAACCCTCCCAGGCAACACGAGCAACGACGAAGTGCTGCACTCCTCAAGGGTAGCATGGTAAGTAAGCCCAAACATGCAGGACTCCTCCTGGGCAGCGCAGGGGATGAATCCATGAGCAGGATGCCACGGGGCTCTCAAGGTGACAAAGGCTGCCTCCCGAGACCTGCTCGCTGGGCTTGACTCCCGAGCAGGACTGTGCACAGGACCCTGCTCCCAATTGCTGTCACAGAGCGTCTGACCTGCTCTTGGGGCCGTCTAGAACTGTGCAAAAAAAATCGTCCTGGGCAGCAGCACAGTAGAAAACAAGCCACGGTGCAGGAAAACCCATACCTTACAAAATAGTCCTAAGATAACAGGCCATGCAATAAACAATACAAAGTACAAAACTACCAATGCAATACAAGCTTCGACACAGACAATACCAGGAAATACAATCTTCAATACAAAATACAAAAGCAAATAATATACAAAATAACTAGTAAACGTCAAAGCAAGGCGTAGTACTTACAGGCAGTGTGGAGAGGAAGCAAAGCACGGCTCACCTCCGCTGAAGCGCAGCAAAGAAGCACATGGTGGCAATCATCAGGGGCGTGATGGCAAAACAGCAAAGCACAGGGTGCCTCTAGGGCACCAGACAGCAACAAGCGAGGAACAAGACGCCTCCAAGGCCATGCCGTCAAAAAGCAAAGCACAGCAAACCTCCAGGAAAGCAGGAAGCAAAAGGCAAACGCAGCATTCCTCATGGGTGGTGAAGAAAGAAGCAGAGCACAACATTCCTCTGGGCCATCACAGCAAACAAGCAAAGCGCAGGATTCCTCCAGGGTAGCACAGGCAAAAAAGCAAAACTCAGAACTCCTCCAAAGAGGTGCAAGCAAAGAAGAAAATCATGGGAAACCTCCAGGGTAGTGCACGTGAAGAACCAAATGCAGGGCTCCTCCAAGCTGCAGGAGGGGAAACAAATCACAGGACTCCTCCAGGGCAGTTCAGGCCAAGAATAAATCCACAGGACTCCTCCAAAGAGGTGCAGGCTAGGCAAAAAACCACAGGACTTCTCCAAAGGGAGGCAAAAGTAGAACTGATGTGCTGGACTTCTCCATGAATCTGGATGAGAATGCAGGACAACTCCGAGCGCAGCTCAGGAAAAACAAAACTACAGGACTCCTCCAAGGTGGTGCAGCCAAGAATGCAGAGTGCTAGACTCCGCTTGGATATCACGGTGAAGAAGCCCGAAGCAGAGATCCTGCAGAGCATCATGGTAAAAAGCCAAGCGCAGGACTTCACCAGGCTGGTGCAGCAAAGAAGCAAAGCGCAGGACTTCTCCGAGGCGTTGCAGAGGAAGAAACGAACCTCTGGACTCCTGAAGGATTCTGCGGAAATGCAGCCAAGTGCAGGGATAGAAGCAAGCGCACAACTCCACGAGGCAGCGTGGGGAAGAACCGAAGCACAGAAATCCTCCCAGGCAACACGAGCAACGATGAAGTGCTGGACTCCTCAAGGGCAGGATGGTAAAAAAGCCCAAACATGCAGGACTCCACCTGGGCAGCGCAGGGGATGAATCCAAGAGCAGGATGCCACGGGGCTCTCAAGGTGACAAAGGCTGCCTCCCGAGACCTGCTCGCTGGGCTTGACTCCCGAGCAGGACTGTGCACAGGACCCTGCTCCCAATTGCTGTCACAGAGCATGTGACCTGCTCTTGGGGCCGTCTAGAACTGTGCAAAAAAATCGTCCTGGGCAGCAGCACAGTAGAAAACAAGCCACGGTGCAGGAAAACCCATACCTTACAAAATAGTCCTAAGATAACAGGCCATGCAATAAACAATACAAAGTACAAAACTACCAATGCAATACAAGCTTCGACACAGACAATACCAGGAAATACAATCTTCAATACAAAATACAAAAGCAAATAATATACAAAATAACTAGTAAACTTCAAAGCAAGGCGTAGTACTTACAGGCAGTGTGGAGAGGAAGCAAAGCACGGCTCACCTCCGCTGAAGCGCAGCAAAGAAGCACATGGTGGCAATCATCAGGGGCGTGATGGCAAAACAGCAAAGCACAGGGTGCCTCTAGGGCACCAGACAGCAACAAGCGAGGAACAAGACGCCTCCAAGGCCATGCCGTCAAAAAGCAAAGCACAGCAAACCTCCAGGAAAGCAGGAAGCAAAAGGCAAACGCAGCATTCCTCATGGGTGGTGAAGAAAGAAGCAGAGCACAACATTCCTCTGGGCCATCACAGCAAACAAGCAAAGCACAGGATTCCTCCAGGGTAGCACAGGCAAAAAAGCAAAACTCAGAACTCCTCCAAAGAGGTGCAAGCAAAGAAGAAAATCATGGGAAACCTCCAGGGTAGTGCACGTGAAGAACCAAATGCAGGGCTCCTCCAAGCTGCAGGAGGGGAAACAAATCACAGGACTCCTCCAGGGCAGTTCAGGCCAAGAATAAATCCACAGGACTCCTCCAAAGAGGTGCAGGCTAGGCAAAAAACCACAGGACTTCTCCAAAGGGAGGCAAAAGTAGAACTGATGTGCTGGACTTCTCCATGAATCTGGATGAGAATGCAGGACAACTCCGAGCGCAGCTCAGGAAAAACAAAACTACAGGACTCCTCCAAGGTGGTGCAGCCAAGAATGCAGAGTGCTAGACTCCGCTTGGATATCACGGTGAAGAAGCCCGAAGCAGAGATCCTGCAGAGCATCATGGTAAAAAGCCAAGCGCAGGACTTCACCAGGCTGGTGCAGCAAAGAAGCAAAGCGCAGGACTTCTCCGAGGCGTTGCAGAGGAAGAAACGAACCTCTGGACTCCTGAAGGATTCTGCGGAAATGCAGCCAAGTGCAGGGATAGAAGCAAGCGCACAACTCCACGAGGCAGCGTGGGGAAGAACCGAAGCACAGAAATCCTCCCAGGCAACACGAGCAACGATGAAGTGCTGCACTCCTCAAGGGCAGGATGGTAAAAAAGCCCAAACATGCAGGACTCCTCCTGGACAGCGCAGGGGATGAATCCAAGAGCAGGATGCCACGGGGCTCTCAAGGTGACAAAGGCTGCCTCCCGAGACCTGCTCGCTGGGCTTGACTCCCGAGCAGGACTGTGCACAGGACCCTGCTCCCAATTGCTGTCACAGAGCGTCTGACCTGCTCTTGGGGGCGTCTAGAACTGTGCAGAAAAAATCGTCCTGGGCAGCAGCACAGTAGAAAACAAGCCATGGTGCAGGAAAACCCATACCTTACAAAATACTCCTAAGATAACAGGCCATGCAATAAACAATACAAAGTACAAAACTACCAATGCAATACAAGCTTCGACACAGACAATACCAGGAAATACAATCTTCAATACAAAATACAAAAGCAAATAATATACAAAATAACTAGTAAACTTCAAAGCAAGGCGTAGTACTTACAGGCAGTGTGGAGAGGAAGCAAAGCACGGCTCACCTCCGCTGAAGCGCAGCAAAGAAGCACATGGTGGCAATCATCAGGGGCGTGATGGCAAAACAGCAAAGCACAGGGTGCCTCTAGGGCACCAGACAGCAACAAGCGAGGAACAAGACGCCTCCAAGGCCATGCCGTCAAAAAGCAAAGCACAGCAAACCTCCAGGAAAGCAGGAAGCAAAAGGCAAACGCAGCATTCCTCATGGGTGGTGAAGAAAGAAGCAGAGCACAACATTCCTCTGGGCCATCACAGCAAACAAGCAAAGCGCAGGATTCCTCCAGGGTAGCACAGGCAAAAAAGCAAAACTCAGAACTCCTCCAAAGAGGTGCAAGCAAAGAAGAAAATCATGGGAAACCTCCAGGGTAGTGCACGTGAAGAACCAAATGCAGGGCTCCTCCAAGCTGCAGGAGGGGAAACAAATCACAGGACTCCTCCAGGGCAGTTCAGGCCAAGAATAAATCCACAGGACTCCTCCAAAGAGGTGCAGGCTAGGCAAAAAACCACAGGACTTCTCCAAAGGGAGGCAAAAGTAGAACTGATGTGCTGGACTTCTCCATGAATCTGGATGAGAATGCAGGACAACTCCGAGCGCAGCTCAGGAAAAACAAAACTACAGGACTCCTCCAAGGTGGTGCAGCCAAGAATGCAGAGTGCTAGACTCCGCTTGGATATCATGGTGAAGAAGCCCGAAGCAGAGATCCTGAAGAGCATCATGGTAAAAAGCCAAGCGCAGGACTTCACCAGGCTGGTGCAGCAAAGAAGCAAAGCGCAGGACTTCTCCGAGGTGTTGCAGAGGAAGAAACGAACCTCTGGACTCCTGAAGGATTCTGCGGAAATGCAGCCAAGTGCAGGGATAGAAGCAAGCGCACAACTCCACGAGGCAGCGTGGGGAAGAACCGAAGCACAGAAATCCTCCCAGGCAACACGAGCAACGATGAAGTGCTGGACTCCTCAAGGGCAGGATGGTAAAAAAGCCCAAACATGCAGGACTCCACCTGGGCAGCGCAGGGGATGAATCCAAGAGCAGGATGCCACGGGGCTCTCAAGGTGACAAAGGCTGCCTCCCGAGACCTGCTCGCTGGGCTTGACTCCCGAGCAGGACTGTGCACAGGACCCTTCTCCCAATTGCTGTCACAGAGCGTCTGACCTGCTCTTGGGGGCGTCTAGCACTGTGCAAAACATCGTCCTAGGCAGCAGCACAGTAGAAAACAAGCCACGGTACAGGAAAACCCATACCTTACAAAATAGTCCTAAGATAACAGGCCATGCAATAAACAATACAAAGTACAAAACTACCAATGCAATACAAGCTTCGACACAGACAATACCAGGAAATACAATCTTCAATACAAAATACAAAAGCAAATAATATACAAAATAACTAGTAAACTTCAAAGCAAGGCGTAGTACTTACAGGCAGTGTGGAGAGGAAGCAAAGCACGGCTCACCTCCGCTGAAGCGCAGCAAAGAAGCACATGGTGGCAATCATCAGGGGCGTGATGGCAAAACAGCAAAGCACAGGATGCCTCTAGGGCACCAGACAGCAACAAGCGAGGAACAAGACGCCTCCAAGGCCATGCCCTCAAAAAGCAAAGCACAGCAAACCTCCAGGAAAGCAGGAAGCAAAAGGCAAACGCAGCATTCCTCATGGGTGGTGAAGAAAGAAGCAGAGCACAACATTCCTCTAGGCCATCACAGCAAACAAGCAAAGCGCAGGATTCCTCCAGGGTAGCACAGGCAAAAAAGCAAAACTCAGAACTCCTCCAAAGAGGTGCAAGCAAAGAAGAAAATCATGGGAAACCTCCAGGGTAGTGCACGTGAAGAACCAAATGCAGGGCTCCTCCAAGCTGCAGGAGGGGAAACAAATCACAGGACTCCTCCAGGGCAGTTCAGGCCAAGAATAAATCCACAGGACTCCTCCAAAGAGGTGCAGGCTAGGCAAAAAACCACAGGACTTCTCCAAAGGGAGGCAAAAGTAGAACTGATGTGCTGGACTTCTCCATGAATCTGGATGAGAATGCAGGACAACTCCGAGCGCAGCTCAGGAAAAACAAAACTACAGGACTCCTCCAAGGTGGTGCAGCCAAGAATGCAGAGTGCTAGACTCCGCTTGGATATCACGGTGAAGAAGCCCGAAGCAGAGATCCTGCAGAGCATCATGGTAAAAAGCCAAGCGCAGGACTTCACCAGGCTGGTGCAGCAAAGAAGCAAAGCGCAGGACTTCTCCGAGGCGTTGCAGAGGAAGAAACGAACCTCTGGACTCCTGAAGGATTCTGCGGAAATGCAGCCAAGTGCAGGGATAGAAGCAAGCGCACAACTCCACGAGGCAGCGTGGGGAAGAACCGAAGCACAGAAATCCTCCCAGGCAACACGAGCAACGATGAAGTGCTGGACTCCTCAAGGGCAGGATGGTAAAAAAGCCCAAACATGCAGGACTCCACCTGGGCAGCGCAGGGGATGAATCGAAGAGCAGGATGCCACGGGGCTCTCAAGGTGACAAAGGCTGCCTCCCGAGACCTGCTCGCTGGGCTTGACTCCCGAGTAGGACTGTGCACAGGACCCTGCTCCCAATTGCTGTCACAGAGCGTCTGACCTGCTCTTGGGGGCGTCTAGCACTGTGCAAAAAAATCGTCCTAGGCAGCAGCACAGTAGAAAACAAGCCACGGTGCAGGAAAACCCATACCTTACAAAATAGTCCTAAGATAACAGGCCATGCAATAAACAATACAAAGTACAAAACTACCAATGCAATACAAGCTTCGACACAGACAATACCAGGAAATACAATCTTCAATGCAAAATACAAAAGTAAATAATATTCAAAAGAATCAAAGCACAGAATCCCTCCCAGGCAACACGAGCAACGAGGAAGTGCTGCACTCCTCAAGGGTAGCATGGTAAGTAAGCCCAAACATGCAGGACTCCTCCTGGGCAGCGCAGGGGATGAATCTAAGAGCAGGATGCCACGGGGCTCTCAAGGTGACAAAGGCTGCCTCCCGAGACCTGCTCGCTGGGCTTGACTCCCGAGCAGGACTGTGCACAGGACCCTGCTCCCAATTGCTGTCACAGAGCGTCTGACCTGCTCTTGGGGCCCTCTAGAACTGTGCAAAAAAAATCGTCCTGGGCAGCAGCACAGTAGAAAATAAGCCACGGTGCAGGAAAACCCATACCTTACAAAATAGTCCTAAGATAACAGGCCATGCAATAAACAATACAAAGTACAAAACTACCAATGCAATACAAGCTTCGACACAGACAATACCAGGAAATACAATCTTCAATACAAAATACAAAAGCAAATAATATACAAAATAACTAGTAAACGTCAAAGCAAGGCGTAGTACTTACAGGCAGTGTGGAGAGGAAGCAAAGCACGGCTCACCTCCGCTGAAGCGCAGCAAAGAAGCACATGGTGGCAATCATCAGGGGCGTGATGGCAAAACAGCAAAGCACAGGGTGCCTCTAGGGCACCAGACAGCAACAAGCGAGGAACAAGACGCCTCCAAGGCCATGCCGTCAAAAAGCAAAGCACAGCAAACCTCCAGGAAAGCAGGAAGCAAAAGGCAAACGCAGCATTCCTCATGGGTGGTGAAGAAAGAAGCAGAGCACAACATTCCTCTGGGCCATCACAGCAAACAAGCAAAGCGCAGGATTCCTCCAGGGTAGCACAGGCAAAAAAGCAAAACTCAGAACTCCTCCAAAGAGGTGCAAGCAAAGAAGAAAATCATGGGAAACCTCCAGGGTAGTGCACGTGAAGAACCAAATGCAGGGCTCCTCCAAGCTGCAGGAGGGGAAACAAATCACAGGACTCCTCCAGGGCAGTTCAGGCCAAGAATAAATCCACAGGACTCCTCCAAAGAGGTGCAGGCTAGGCAAAAAACCACAGGACTTCTCCAAAGGGAGGCAAAAGTAGAACTGATGTGCTGGACTTCTCCATGAATCTGGATGAGAATGCAGGACAACTCCGAGCGCAGCTCAGGAAAAACAAAACTACAGGACTCCTCCAAGGTGGTGCAGCCAAGAATGCAGAGTGCTAGACTCCGCTTGGATATCACGGTGAAGAAGCCCGAAGCAGAGATCCTGCAGAGCATCATGGTAAAAAGCCAAGCGCAGGACTTCACCAGGCTGGTGCAGCAAAGAAGCAAAGCGCAGGACTTCTCCGAGGCGTTGCAGAGGAAGAAACGAACCTCTGGACTCCTGAAGGATTCTGCGGAAATGCAGCCAAGTGCAGGGATAGAAGCAAGCGCACAACTCCACGAGGCAGCGTGGGGAAGAACCGAAGCACAGAAATCCTCCCAGGCAACACGAGCAACGATGAAGTGCTGGACTCCTCAAGGGCAGGATGGTAAAAAAGCCCAAACATGCAGGACTCCACCTGGGCAGCGCAGGGGATGAATCGAAGAGCAGGATGCCACGGGGTTCTCAGGGTGACAAAGGCTGCCTCCTGATACCTGCTCGCTGGGCTTAACGCCCGAGCAGGACTGCGCACAGGACCCTGCTCCCAATTGCTGTCACAGAGCATGTGACCTGCTCTTGGGGGCGTCTAGCACTGTGCAAAACATCGTCCTAGGCAGCAGCACAGTAGAAAACAAGCCACGGTGCAGGAAAACCCATACCTTACAAAATACTCCTAAGATAACAGGCCATGCAATAAACAATACAAAGTACAAAACTACCAATGCAATACAAGCTTCGACACAGACAATACCAGGAAATACAATCTTCAATGCAAAATACAAAAGTAAATAATATTCAAAAGAATCAAAGCACAGAAACCCTCCCAGGCAACACGAGCAACGACGAAGTGCTGCACTCCTCAAGGGTAGCATGGTAAGTAAGCCCAAACATGCAGGACTCCTCCTGGGCAGCGCAGGGGATGAATCCATGAGCAGGATGCCACGGGGCTCTCAAGGTGACAAAGGCTGCCTCCCGAGACCTGCTCGCTGGGCTTGACTCCCGAGCAGGACTGTGCACAGGACCCTGCTCCCAATTGCTGTCACAGAGCGTCTGACCTGCTCTTGGGGCCGTCTAGAACTGTGCAAAAAAAATCGTCCTGGGCAGCAGCACAGTAGAAAACAAGCCACGGTGCAGGAAAACCCATACCTTACAAAATAGTCCTAAGATAACAGGCCATGCAATAAACAATACAAAGTACAAAACTACCAATGCAATACAAGCTTCGACACAGACAATACCAGGAAATACAATCTTCAATACAAAATACAAAAGCAAATAATATACAAAATAACTAGTAAACGTCAAAGCAAGGCGTAGTACTTACAGGCAGTGTGGAGAGGAAGCAAAGCACGGCTCACCTCCGCTGAAGCGCAGCAAAGAAGCACATGGTGGCAATCATCAGGGGCGTGATGGCAAAACAGCAAAGCACAGGGTGCCTCTAGGGCACCAGACAGCAACAAGCGAGGAACAAGACGCCTCCAAGGCCATGCCGTCAAAAAGCAAAGCACAGCAAACCTCCAGGAAAGCAGGAAGCAAAAGGCAAACGCAGCATTCCTCATGGGTGGTGAAGAAAGAAGCAGAGCACAACATTCCTCTGGGCCATCACAGCAAACAAGCAAAGCGCAGGATTCCTCCAGGGTAGCACAGGCAAAAAAGCAAAACTCAGAACTCCTCCAAAGAGGTGCAAGCAAAGAAGAAAATCATGGGAAACCTCCAGGGTAGTGCACGTGAAGAACCAAATGCAGGGCTCCTCCAAGCTGCAGGAGGGGAAACAAATCACAGGACTCCTCCAGGGCAGTTCAGGCCAAGAATAAATCCACAGGACTCCTCCAAAGAGGTGCAGGCTAGGCAAAAAACCACAGGACTTCTCCAAAGGGAGGCAAAAGTAGAACTGATGTGCTGGACTTCTCCATGAATCTGGATGAGAATGCAGGACAACTCCGAGCGCAGCTCAGGAAAAACAAAACTACAGGACTCCTCCAAGGTGGTGCAGCCAAGAATGCAGAGTGCTAGACTCCGCTTGGATATCACGGTGAAGAAGCCCGAAGCAGAGATCCTGCAGAGCATCATGGTAAAAAGCCAAGCGCAGGACTTCACCAGGCTGGTGCAGCAAAGAAGCAAAGCGCAGGACTTCTCCGAGGCGTTGCAGAGGAAGAAACGAACCTCTGGACTCCTGAAGGATTCTGCGGAAATGCAGCCAAGTGCAGGGATAGAAGCAAGCGCACAACTCCACGAGGCAGCGTGGGGAAGAACCGAAGCACAGAAATCCTCCCAGGCAACACGAGCAACGATGAAGTGCTGGACTCCTCAAGGGCAGGATGGTAAAAAAGCCCAAACATGCAGGACTCCACCTGGGCAGCGCAGGGGATGAATCCAAGAGCAGGATGCCACGGGGCTCTCAAGGTGACAAAGGCTGCCTCCCGAGACCTGCTCGCTGGGCTTGACTCCCGAGCAGGACTGTGCACAGGACCCTGCTCCCAATTGCTGTCACAGAGCATGTGACCTGCTCTTGGGGCCGTCTAGAACTGTGCAAAAAAATCGTCCTGGGCAGCAGCACAGTAGAAAACAAGCCACGGTGCAGGAAAACCCATACCTTACAAAATAGTCCTAAGATAACAGGCCATGCAATAAACAATACAAAGTACAAAACTACCAATGCAATACAAGCTTCGACACAGACAATACCAGGAAATACAATCTTCAATACAAAATACAAAAGCAAATAATATACAAAATAACTAGTAAACTTCAAAGCAAGGCGTAGTACTTACAGGCAGTGTGGAGAGGAAGCAAAGCACGGCTCACCTCCGCTGAAGCGCAGCAAAGAAGCACATGGTGGCAATCATCAGGGGCGTGATGGCAAAACAGCAAAGCACAGGGTGCCTCTAGGGCACCAGACAGCAACAAGCGAGGAACAAGACGCCTCCAAGGCCATGCCGTCAAAAAGCAAAGCACAGCAAACCTCCAGGAAAGCAGGAAGCAAAAGGCAAACGCAGCATTCCTCATGGGTGGTGAAGAAAGAAGCAGAGCACAACATTCCTCTGGGCCATCACAGCAAACAAGCAAAGCACAGGATTCCTCCAGGGTAGCACAGGCAAAAAAGCAAAACTCAGAACTCCTCCAAAGAGGTGCAAGCAAAGAAGAAAATCATGGGAAACCTCCAGGGTAGTGCACGTGAAGAACCAAATGCAGGGCTCCTCCAAGCTGCAGGAGGGGAAACAAATCACAGGACTCCTCCAGGGCAGTTCAGGCCAAGAATAAATCCACAGGACTCCTCCAAAGAGGTGCAGGCTAGGCAAAAAACCACAGGACTTCTCCAAAGGGAGGCAAAAGTAGAACTGATGTGCTGGACTTCTCCATGAATCTGGATGAGAATGCAGGACAACTCCGAGCGCAGCTCAGGAAAAACAAAACTACAGGACTCCTCCAAGGTGGTGCAGCCAAGAATGCAGAGTGCTAGACTCCGCTTGGATATCACGGTGAAGAAGCCCGAAGCACAGATCCTGCAGAGCATCATGGTAAAAAGCCAAGCGCAGGACTTCACCAGGCTGGTGCAGCAAAGAAGCAAAGCGCAGGACTTCTCCGAGGCGTTGCAGAGGAAGAAACGAACCTCTGGACTCCTGAAGGATTCTGCGGAAATGCAGCCAAGTGCAGGGATAGAAGCAAGCGCACAACTCCACGAGGCAGCGTGGGGAAGAACCGAAGCACAGAAATCCTCCCAGGCAACACGAGCAACGATGAAGTGCTGGACTCCTCAAGGGCAGGATGGTAAAAAAGCCCAAACATGCAGGACTCCTCCTGGACAGCGCAGGGGATGAATCCAAGAGCAGGATGCCACGGGGCTCTCAAGGTGACAAAGGCTGCCTCCCGAGACCTGCTCGCTGGGCTTGACTCCCGAGCAGGACTGTGCACAGGACCCTGCTCCCAATTGCTGTCACAGAGCGTCTGACCTGCTCTTGGGGGCGTCTAGAACTGTGCAGAAAAAATCGTCCTGGGCAGCAGCACAGTAGAAAACAAGCCATGGTGCAGGAAAACCCATACCTTACAAAATACTCCTAAGATAACAGGCCATGCAATAAACAATACAAAGTACAAAACTACCAATGCAATACAAGCTTCGACACAGACAATACCAGGAAATACAATCTTCAATACAAAATACAAAAGCAAATAATATACAAAATAACTAGTAAACTTCAAAGCAAGGCGTAGTACTTACAGGCAGTGTGGAGAGGAAGCAAAGCACGGCTCACCTCCGCTGAAGCGCAGCAAAGAAGCACATGGTGGCAATCATCAGGGGCGTGATGGCAAAACAGCAAAGCACAGGGTGCCTCTAGGGCACCAGACAGCAACAAGCGAGGAACAAGACGCCTCCAAGGCCATGCCGTCAAAAAGCAAAGCACAGCAAACCTCCAGGAAAGCAGGAAGCAAAAGGCAAACGCAGCATTCCTCATGGGTGGTGAAGAAAGAAGCAGAGCACAACATTCCTCTGGGCCATCACAGCAAACAAGCAAAGCGCAGGATTCCTCCAGGGTAGCACAGGCAAAAAAGCAAAACTCAGAACTCCTCCAAAGAGGTGCAAGCAAAGAAGAAAATCATGGGAAACCTCCAGGGTAGTGCACGTGAAGAACCAAATGCAGGGCTCCTCCAAGCTGCAGGAGGGGAAACAAATCACAGGACTCCTCCAGGGCAGTTCAGGCCAAGAATAAATCCACAGGACTCCTCCAAAGAGGTGCAGGCTAGGCAAAAAACCACAGGACTTCTCCAAAGGGAGGCAAAAGTAGAACTGATGTGCTGGACTTCTCCATGAATCTGGATGAGAATGCAGGACAACTCCGAGCGCAGCTCAGGAAAAACAAAACTACAGGACTCCTCCAAGGTGGTGCAGCCAAGAATGCAGAGTGCTAGACTCCGCTTGGATATCATGGTGAAGAAGCCCGAAGCAGAGATCCTGAAGAGCATCATGGTAAAAAGCCAAGCGCAGGACTTCACCAGGCTGGTGCAGCAAAGAAGCAAAGCGCAGGACTTCTCCGAGGTGTTGCAGAGGAAGAAACGAACCTCTGGACTCCTGAAGGATTCTGCGGAAATGCAGCCAAGTGCAGGGATAGAAGCAAGCGCACAACTCCACGAGGCAGCGTGGGGAAGAACCGAAGCACAGAAATCCTCCCAGGCAACACGAGCAACGATGAAGTGCTGGACTCCTCAAGGGCAGGATGGTAAAAAAGCCCAAACATGCAGGACTCCACCTGGGCAGCGCAGGGGATGAATCCAAGAGCAGGATGCCACGGGGCTCTCAAGGTGACAAAGGCTGCCTCCCGAGACCTGCTCGCTGGGCTTGACTCCCGAGCAGGACTGTGCACAGGACCCTTCTCCCAATTGCTGTCACAGAGCGTCTGACCTGCTCTTGGGGGCGTCTAGCACTGTGCAAAACATCGTCCTAGGCAGCAGCACAGTAGAAAACAAGCCACGGTACAGGAAAACCCATACCTTACAAAATAGTCCTAAGATAACAGGCCATGCAATAAACAATACAAAGTACAAAACTACCAATGCAATACAAGCTTCGACACAGACAATACCAGGAAATACAATCTTCAATACAAAATACAAAAGCAAATAATATACAAAATAACTAGTAAACTTCAAAGCAAGGCGTAGTACTTACAGGCAGTGTGGAGAGGAAGCAAAGCACGGCTCACCTCCGCTGAAGCGCAGCAAAGAAGCACATGGTGGCAATCATCAGGGGCGTGATGGCAAAACAGCAAAGCACAGGATGCCTCTAGGGCACCAGACAGCAACAAGCGAGGAACAAGACGCCTCCAAGGCCATGCCCTCAAAAAGCAAAGCACAGCAAACCTCCAGGAAAGCAGGAAGCAAAAGGCAAACGCAGCATTCCTCATGGGTGGTGAAGAAAGAAGCAGAGCACAACATTCCTCTAGGCCATCACAGCAAACAAGCAAAGCGCAGGATTCCTCCAGGGTAGCACAGGCAAAAAAGCAAAACTCAGAACTCCTCCAAAGAGGTGCAAGCAAAGAAGAAAATCATGGGAAACCTCCAGGGTAGTGCACGTGAAGAACCAAATGCAGGGCTCCTCCAAGCTGCAGGAGGGGAAACAAATCACAGGACTCCTCCAGGGCAGTTCAGGCCAAGAATAAATCCACAGGACTCCTCCAAAGAGGTGCAGGCTAGGCAAAAAACCACAGGACTTCTCCAAAGGGAGGCAAAAGTAGAACTGATGTGCTGGACTTCTCCATGAATCTGGATGAGAATGCAGGACAACTCCGAGCGCAGCTCAGGAAAAACAAAACTACAGGACTCCTCCAAGGTGGTGCAGCCAAGAATGCAGAGTGCTAGACTCCGCTTGGATATCACGGTGAAGAAGCCCGAAGCAGAGATCCTGCAGAGCATCATGGTAAAAAGCCAAGCGCAGGACTTCACCAGGCTGGTGCAGCAAAGAAGCAAAGCGCAGGACTTCTCCGAGGCGTTGCAGAGGAAGAAACGAACCTCTGGACTCCTGAAGGATTCTGCGGAAATGCAGCCAAGTGCAGGGATAGAAGCAAGCGCACAACTCCACGAGGCAGCGTGGGGAAGAACCGAAGCACAGAAATCCTCCCAGGCAACACGAGCAACGATGAAGTGCTGGACTCCTCAAGGGCAGGATGGTAAAAAAGCCCAAACATGCAGGACTCCACCTGGGCAGCGCAGGGGATGAATCGAAGAGCAGGATGCCACGGGGCTCTCAAGGTGACAAAGGCTGCCTCCCGAGACCTGCTCGCTGGGCTTGACTCCCGAGTAGGACTGTGCACAGGACCCTGCTCCCAATTGCTGTCACAGAGCGTCTGACCTGCTCTTGGGGGCGTCTAGCACTGTGCAAAAAAATCGTCCTAGGCAGCAGCACAGTAGAAAACAAGCCACGGTGCAGGAAAACCCATACCTTACAAAATAGTCCTAAGATAACAGGCCATGCAATAAACAATACAAAGTACAAAACTACCAATGCAATACAAGCTTCGACACAGACAATACCAGGAAATACAATCTTCAATGCAAAATACAAAAGTAAATAATATTCAAAAGAATCAAAGCACAGAATCCCTCCCAGGCAACACGAGCAACGAGGAAGTGCTGCACTCCTCAAGGGTAGCATGGTAAGTAAGCCCAAACATGCAGGACTCCTCCTGGGCAGCGCAGGGGATGAATCTAAGAGCAGGATGCCATGGGGCTCTCAAGGTGACAAAGGCTGCCTCCCGAGACCTGCTCGCTGGGCTTGACTCCCGAGCAGGACTGTGCACAGGACCCTGCTCCCAATTGCTGTCACAGAGCGTCTGACCTGCTCTTGGGGCCCTCTAGAACTGTGCAAAAAAAATCGTCCTGGGCAGCAGCACAGTAGAAAATAAGCCACGGTGCAGGAAAACCCATACCTTACAAAATAGTCCTAAGATAACAGGCCATGCAATAAACAATACAAAGTACAAAACTACCAATGCAATACAAGCTTCGACACAGACAATACCAGGAAATACAATCTTCAATACAAAATACAAAAGCAAATAATATACAAAATAACTAGTAAACTTCAAAGCAAGGCGTAGTACTTACAGGCAGTGTGGAGAGGAAGCAAAGCACGGCTCACCTCCGCTGAAGCGCAGCAAAGAAGCACATGGTGGCAATCATCAGGGGCGTGATGGCAAAACAGCAAAGCACAGGATGCCTCTAGGGCACCAGACAGCAACAAGCGAGGAACAAGACGCCTCCAAGGCCATGCCGTCAAAAAGCAAAGCACAGCAAACCTCCAGGAAAGCAGGAAGCAAAAGGCAAACGCAGCATTCCTCATGGGTGGTGAAGAAAGAAGCAGAGCACAACATTCCTCTGGGCCATCACAGCAAACAAGCAAAGCGCAGGATTCCTCCAGGGTAGCACAGGCAAAAAAGCAAAACTCAGAACTCCTCCAAAGAGGTGCAAGCAAAGAAGAAAATCATGGGAAACCTCCAGGGTAGTGCACGTGAAGAACCAAATGCAGGGCTCCTCCAAGCTGCAGGAGGGGAAACAAATCACAGGACTCCTCCAGGGCAGTTCAGGCCAAGAATAAATCCACAGGACTCCTCCAAAGAGGTGCAGGCTAGGCAAAAAACCACAGGACTTCTCCAAAGGGAGGCAAAAGTAGAACTGATGTGCTGGACTTCTCCATGAATCTGGATGAGAATGCAGGACAACTCCGAGCGCAGCTCAGGAAAAACAAAACTACAGGACTCCTCCAAGGTGGTGCAGCCAAGAATGCAGAGTGCTAGACTCCGCTTGGATATCACGGTGAAGAAGCCCGAAGCAGAGATCCTGCAGAGCATCATGGTAAAAAGCCAAGCGCAGGACTTCACCAGGCTGGTGCAGCAAAGAAGCAAAGCGCAGGACTTCTCCGAGGCGTTGCAGAGGAAGAAACGAACCTCTGGACTCCTGAAGGATTCTGCGGAAATGCAGCCAAGTGCAGGGATAGAAGCAAGCGCACAACTCCACGAGGCAGCGTGGGGAAGAACCGAAGCACAGAAATCCTCCCAGGCAACACGAGCAACGATGAAGTGCTGGACTCCTCAAGGGCAGGATGGTAAAAAAGCCCAAACATGCAGGACTCCTCCTGGGCAGCGCAGGGGATGAATCGAAGAGCAGGATGCCACGGGGCTCTCAAGGTGACAAAGGCTGCCTCCCGAGACCTGCTCGCTGGGCTTGACTCCCGAGCAGGACTGTGCACAGGACCCTGCTCCCAATTGCTGTCACAGAGCATGTGACCTGCTCTTGGGGGCGTCTAGCACTGTGCAAAACATCGTCCTAGGCAGCAGCACAGTAGAAAACAAGCCACGGTACAGGAAAACCCATACCTTACCAAATACTCCTAAGATAACAGGCCATGCAATAAACAATACAAAGTACAAAACTACCAATGCAATACAAGCTTCGACACAGACAATACCAGGAAATACAATCTTCAATGCAAAATACAAAAGTAAATAATATTCAAAAGAATCAAAGCACAGAAACCCTCCCAGGCAACACGAGCAAAGACGAAGTGCTGCACTCCTCAAGGGTAGCTTGGTAAGTAAGCCCAAACATGCAGGACTCCTCCTGGGCAGCGCAGGGGATGAATCTAAGAGCAGGATGCCACGGGGCTCTCAAGGTGACAAAGGCTGCCTCCCGAGACCTGCTCGCTGGGCTTGACTCCCGAGCAGGACTGTGCACAGGACCCTGCTCCCAATTGCTGTCACAGAGCATGTGACCTGCTCTTGGGGCCGTCTAGAACTGTGCAAAAAAATCGTCCTGGGCAGCAGCACAGTAGAAAACAAGCCACGGTGCAGGAAAACCCATACCTTACAAAATAGTCCTAAGATAACAGGCCATGCAATAAACAATACAAAGTACAAAACTACCAATGCAATACAAGCTTCGACACAGACAATACCAGGAAATACAATCTTCAATACAAAATACAAAAGCAAATAATATACAAAATAACTAGTAAACTTCAAAGCAAGGCGTAGTACTTACAGGCAGTGTGGAGAGGAAGCAAAGCACGGCTCACCTCCGCTGAAGCGCAGCAAAGAAGCACATGGTGGCAATCATCAGGGGCGTGATGGCAAAACAGCAAAGCACAGGATGCCTCTAGGGCACCAGACAGCAACAAGCGAGGAACAAGACGCCTCCAAGGCCATGCCCTCAAAAAGCAAAGCACAGCAAACCTCCAGGAAAGCAGGAAGCAAAAGGCAAACGCAGCATTCCTCATGGGTGGTGAAGAAAGAAGCAGAGCACAACATTCCTCTGGGCCATCACAGCAAACAAGCAAAGCGCAGGATTCCTCCAGGGTAGCACAGGCAAAAAAGCAAAACTCAGAACTCCTCCAAAGAGGTGCAAGCAAAGAAGAAAATCATGGGAAACCTCCAGGGTAGTGCACGTGAAGAACCAAATGCAGGGCTCCTCCAAGCTGCAGGAGGGGAAACAAATCACAGGACTCCTCCAGGGCAGTTCAGGTCAAGAATAAATCCACAGGACTCCTCCAAAGAGGTGCAGGCTAGGCAAAAAACCACAGGACTTCTCCAAAGGGAGGCAAAAGTAGAACTGATGTGCTGGACTTCTCCATGAATCTGGATGAGAATGCAGGACAACTCCGAGCGCAGCTCAGGAAAAACAAAACTACAGGACTCCTCCAAGGTGGTGCAGCCAAGAATGCAGAGTGCTAGACTCCGCTTGGATATCACGGTGAAGAAGCCCGAAGCAGAGATCCTGCAGAGCATCATGGTAAAAAGCCAAGCGCAGGACTTCACCAGGCTGGTGCAGCAAAGAAGCAAAGCGCAGGACTTCTCCGAGGCGTTGCAGAGGAAGAAACGAACCTCTGGACTCCTGAAGGATTCTGCGGAAATGCAGCCAAGTGCAGGGATAGAAGCAAGCGCACAACTCCACGAGGCAGCGTGGGGAAGAACCGAAGCACAGAAATCCTCCCAGGCAACACGAGCAACGATGAAGTGCTGGACTCCTCAAGGGCAGGATGGTAAAAAAGCCCAAACATGCAGGACTCCACCTGGGCAGCGCAGGGGATGAATCTAAGAGCAGGATGCCACGGGGCTCTCAAGGTGACAAAGGCTGCCTCCCGAGACCTGCTCGCTGGGCTTGACACCCGAGCAGGACTGTGCACAGGACCCTGCTCCCAATTGCTGTCACAGAGCATGTGACCTGCTCTTGGGGGCGTCTAGCACTGTGCAAAACATCGTCCTAGGCAGCAGCACAGTAGAAAACAAGCCACGGTGCAGGAAAACCCATACCTTACAAAATACTCCTAAGATAACAGGCCATGCAATAAACAATACAAAGTACAAAACTACCAATGCAATACAAGCTTCGACACAGACAATACCAGGAAATACAATCTTCAATGCAAAATACAAAAGTAAATAATATTCAAAAGAATCAAAGCACAGAAACCCTCCCAGGCAACACGAGCAACGACGAAGTGCTGCACTCCTCAAGGGTAGCATGGTAAGTAAGCCCAAACATGCAGGACTCCTCCTGGGCAGCGCAGGGGATGAATCGAAGAGCAGGATGCCACGGGGCTCTCAAGGTGACAAAGGCTGCCTCCCGAGACCTGCTCGCTGGGCTTGACTCCCGAGCAGGACTGTGCACAGGACCCTGCTCCCAATTGCTGTCACAGAGCGTCTGACCTGCTCTTGGGGCCGTCTAGAACTGTGCAAAAAAAATCGTCCTGGGCAGCAGCACAGTAGAAAACAAGCCACGGTGCAGGAAAACCCATACCTTACAAAATACTCCTAAGATAACAGGCCATGCAATAAACAATACAAAGTACAAAACTACCAATGCAATACAAGCTTCGACACAGACAATACCAGGAAATACAATCTTCAATACAAAATACAAAAGCAAATAATATACAAAATAACTAGTAAACGTCAAAGCAAGGCGTAGTACTTACAGGCAGTGTGGAGAGGAAGCAAAGCACGGCTCACCTCCGCTGAAGCGCAGCAAAGAAGCACATGGTGGCAATCATCAGGGGCGTGATGGCAAAACAGCAAAGCACAGGGTGCCTCTAGGGCACCAGACAGCAACAAGCGAGGAACAAGACGCCTCCAAGGCCATGCCGTCAAAAAGCAAAGCACAGCAAACCTCCAGGAAAGCAGGAAGCAAAAGGCAAACACAGCATTCCTCATGGGTGGTGAAGAAAGAAGCAGAGCACAACATTCCTCTGGGCCATCACAGCAAACAAGCAAAGCGCAGGATTCCTCCAGGGTAGCACAGGCAAAAAAGCAAAACTCAGAACTCCTCCAAAGAGGTGCAAGCAAAGAAGAAAATCATGGGAAACCTCCAGGGTAGTGCACGCGAAGAACCAAATGCAGGAATCCTCCAAGCTGCAGGAGGGGAAACAAATCACAGGACTCCTCCAGGGCAGTTCAGGCCAAGAATAAATCCACAGGACTCCTCCAAAGAGGTGCAGGCTAGGCAAAAAACCACAGGACTTCTCCAAAGGGAGGCAAAAGTAGAACTGATGTGCTGGACTTCTCCATGAATCTGGATGAGAATGCAGGACAACTCCGAGCGCAGCTCAGGAAAAACAAAACTACAGGACTCCTCCAAGGTGGTGCAGCCAAGAATGCAGAGTGCTAGACTCCGCTTGGATATCACGGTGAAGAAGCCCGAAGCAGAGATCCTGCAGAGCATCATGGTAAAAAGCCAAGCGCAGGACTTCACCAGGCTGGTGCAGCAAAGAAGCAAAGCGCAGGACTTCTCCGAGGCGTTGCAGAGGAAGAAACGAACCTCTGGACTCCTGAAGGATTCTGCGGAAATGCAGCCAAGTGCAGGGATAGAAGCAAGCGCACAACTCCACGAGGCAGCGTGGGGAAGAACCGAAGCACAGAAATCCTCCCAGGCAACACGAGCAACGATGAAGTGCTGGACTCCTCAAGGGCAGGATGGTAAAAAAGCCCAAACATGCAGGACTCCACCTGGGCAGCGCAGGGGATGAATCGAAGAGCAGGATGCCACGGGGCTCTCAGGGTGACAAAGGCTGCCTCCTGATACCTGCTCGCTGGGCTTGACGCCCGAGCAGGACTGCGCACAGGACCCTGCTCCCAATTGCTGTCACAGAGCATGTGACCTGCTCTTGGGGGCGTCTAGCACTGTGCAAAACATCGTCCTAGGCAGCAGCACAGTAGAAAACAAGCCACGGTGCAGGAAAACCCATACCTTACAAAATACTCCTAAGATAACAGGCCATGCAATAAACAATACAAAGTACAAAACTACCAATGCAATACAAGCTTCGACACAGACAATACCAGGAAATACAATCTTCAATGCAAAATACAAAAGTAAATAATATTCAAAAGAATCAAAGCACAGAAACCCTCCCAGGCAACACGAGCAACGACGAAGTGCTGCACTCCTCAAGGGTAGCATGGTAAGTAAGCCCAAACATGCAGGACTCCTCCTGGGCAGCGCAGGGGATGAATCCATGAGCAGGATGCCACGGGGCTCTCAAGGTGACAAAGGCTGCCTCCCGAGACCTGCTCGCTGGGCTTGACTCCCGAGCAGGACTGTGCACAGGACCCTGCTCCCAATTGCTGTCACAGAGCGTCTGACCTGCTCTTGGGGCCGTCTAGAACTGTGCAAAAAAAATCGTCCTGGGCAGCAGCACAGTAGAAAACAAGCCACGGTGCAGGAAAACCCATACCTTACAAAATAGTCCTAAGATAACAGGCCATGCAATAAACAATACAAAGTACAAAACTACCAATGCAATACAAGCTTCGACACAGACAATACCAGGAAATACAATCTTCAATACAAAATACAAAAGCAAATAATATACAAAATAACTAGTAAACTTCAAAGCAAGGCGTAGTACTTACAGGCAGTGTGGAGAGGAAGCAAAGCACGGCTCACCTCCGCTGAAGCGCAGCAAAGAAGCACATGGTGGCAATCATCAGGGGCGTGATGGCAAAACAGCAAAGCACAGGGTGCCTCTAGGGCACCAGACAGCAACAAGCGAGGAACAAGACGCCTCCAAGGCCATGCCGTCAAAAAGCAAAGCACAGCAAACCTCCAGGAAAGCAGGAAGCAAAAGGCAAACGCAGCATTCCTCATGGGTGGTGAAGAAAGAAGCAGAGCACAACATTCCTCTGGGCCATCACAGCAAACAAGCAAAGCGCAGGATTCCTCCAGGGTAGCACAGGCAAAAAAGCAAAACTCAGAACTCCTCCAAAGAGGTGCAAGCAAAGAAGAAAATCATGGGAAACCTCCAGGGTAGTGCACGCGAAGAACCAAATGCAGGGCTCCTCCAAGCTGCAGGAGGGGAAACAAATCACAGGACTCCTCCAGGGCAGTTCAGGCCAAGAATAAATCCACAGGACTCCTCCAAAGAGGTGCAGGCTAGGCAAAAAACCACAGGACTTCTCCAAAGGGAGGCAAAAGTAGAACTGATGTGCTGGACTTCTCCATGAATCTGGATGAGAATGCAGGACAACTCCGAGCGCAGCTCAGGAAAAACAAAACTACAGGACTCCTCCAAGGTGGTGCAGCCAAGAATGCAGAGTGCTAGACTCCGCTTGGATATCACGGTGAAGAAGCCCGAAGCACAGATCCTGCAGAGCATCATGGTAAAAAGCCAAGCGCAGGACTTCACCAGGCTGGTGCAGCAAAGAAGCAAAGCGCAGGACTTCTCCGAGGCGTTGCAGAGGAAGAAACGAACCTCTGGACTCCTGAAGGATTCTGCGGAAATGCAGCCAAGTGCAGGGATAGAAGCAAGCGCACAACTCCACGAGGCAGCGTGGGGAAGAACCGAAGCACAGAAATCCTCCCAGGCAACACGAGCAACGATGAAGTGCTGGACTCCTCAAGGGCAGGATGGTAAAAAAGCCCAAACATGCAGGACTCCTCCTGGGCAGTGCAGGGGATGAATCGAAGAGCAGGATGCAACGGGGCTCTCAGGGTGACAAAGGCTGCCTCCCGAGACCTGCTCGCTGGGCTTGACGCCCGAGCAGGACTGCGCACAGGACCCTGCTCCCAATTGCTGTCACAGAGCATGTGACCTGCTCTTGGGGGCGTCTAGCACTGTGCAAAACATCGTCCTAGGCAGCAGCACAGTAGAAAACAAGCCACAGTACAGGAAAACCCATACCTTACAAAATAGTCCTAAGATAACAGGCCATGCAATAAACAATACAAAGTACAAAACTACCAATGCAATACAAGCTTCGACACAGACAATACCAGGAAATACAATCTTCAATACAAAATACAAAAGCAAATAATATACAAAATAACTAGTAAACGTCAAAGCAAGGCGTAGTACTTACAGGCAGTGTGGAGAGGAAGCAAAGCACGGCTCACCTCCGCTGAAGCGCAGCAAAGAAGCACATGGTGGCAATCATCAGGGGCGTGATGGCAAAACAGCAAAGCACAGGGTGCCTCTAGGGCACCAGACAGCAACAAGCGAGGAACAAGACGCCTCCAAGGCCATGCCGTCAAAAAGCAAAGCACAGCAAACCTCCAGGAAAGCAGGAAGCAAAAGGCAAACGCAGCATTCCTCATGGGTGGTGAAGAAAGAAGCAGAGCACAACATTCCTCTGGGCCATCACAGCAAACAAGCAAAGCGCAGGATTCCTCCAGGGTAGCACAGGCAAAAAAGCAAAAATCAGAACTCCTCCAAAGAGGTGCAAGCAAAGAAGAAAATCATGGGAAACCTCCAGGGTAGTGCACGTGAAGAACCAAATGCAGGGCTCCTCCAAGCTGCAGGAGGGGAAACAAATCACAGGACTCCTCCAGGGCAGTTCAGGCCAAGAATAAATCCACAGGACTCCTCCAAAGAGGTGCAGGCTAGGCAAAAAACCACAGGACTTCTCCAAAGGGAGGCAAAAGTAGAACTGATGTGCTGGACTTCTCCATGAATCTGGATGAGAATGCAGGACAACTCCGAGCGCAGCTCAGGAAAAACAAAACTACAGGACTCCTCCAAGGTGGTGCAGCCAAGAATGCAGAGTGCTAGACTCCGCTTGGATATCACGGTGAAGAAGCCCGAAGCAGAGATCCTGAAGAGCATCATGGTAAAAAGCCAAGCGCAGGACTTCACCAGGCTGGTGCAGCAAAGAAGCAAAGCGCAGGACTTCTCCGAGGCGTTGCAGAGGAAGAAACGAACCTCTGGACTCCTGAAGGATTCTGCGGAAATGCAGCCAAGTGCAGGGATAGAAGCAAGCGCACAACTCCACGAGGCAGCGTGGGGAAGAACCGAAGCACAGAAATCCTCCCAGGCAACACGAGCAACGATGAAGTGCTGGACTCCTCAAGGGCAGGATGGTAAAAAAGCCCAAACATGCAGGACTCCTCCTGGGCAGCGCAGGGGATGAATCCAAGAGCAGGATGCCACGGGGCTCTCAAGGTGACAAAAGCTGCCTCACGAGACCTGCTCGCTGGGCTTGACTCCCGAGCAGGACTGTGCACAGGACCCTGCTCCCAATTGCTGTCACAGAGCGTCTGACCTGCTCTTGGGGCCGTCTAGAACTGTGCAGAAAAAATCGTCCTGGGCAGCAGCACAGTAGAAAACAAGCCACGGTGCAGGAAAACCCATACCTTACAAAATACTCCTAAGATAACAGGCCATGCAATAAACAATACAAAGTACAAAACTACCAATGCAATACAAGCTTTGACACAGACAATACCAGGAAATACAATCTTCAATACAAAATACAAAAGCAAATAATATACAAAATAACTAGTAAACTTCAAAGCAAGGCGTAGTACTTACAGGCAGTGTGGAGAGGAAGCAAAGCACGGCTCACCTCCGCTGAAGCGCAGCAAAGAAGCACATGGTGGCAATCATCAGGGGCGTGATGGCAAAACAGCAAAGCACAGGGTGCCTCTAGGGCACCAGACAGCAACAAGCGAGGAATAAGACGCCTCCAAGGCCATGCCGTCAAAAAGCAAAGCACAGCAAACCTCCAGGAAAGCAGGAAGCAAAAGGCAAACACAGCATTCCTCATGGGTGGTGAAGAAAGAAGCAGAGCACAACATTCCTCTGGGCCATCACAGCAAACAAGCAAAGCGCAGGATTCCTCCAGGGTAGCACAGGCAAAAAAGCAAAAATCAGAACTCCTCCAAAGAGGTGCAAGCAAAGAAGAAAATCATGGGAAACCTCCAGGGTAGTGCACGCGAAGAACCAAATGCAGGGCTCCTCCAAGCTGCAGGAGGGGAAACAAATCACAGGACTCCTCCAGGGCAGTTCAGGCCAAGAATAAATCCACAGGACTCCTCCAAAGAGGTGCAGGCTAGGCAAAAAACCACAGGACTTCTCCAAAGGGAGGCAAAAGTAGAACTGATGTGCTGGACTTCTCCATGAATCTGGATGAGAATGCAGGACAACTCCGAGCGCAGCTCAGGAAAAACAAAACTACAGGACTCCTCCAAGGTAGTGCAGCCAAGAATGCAGAGTGCTAGACTCCGCTTGGATATCACGGTGAAGAAGCCCGAAGCAGAGATCCTGCAGAGCATCATGGTAAAAAGCCAAGCGCAGGACTTCACCAGGCTGGTGCAGCAAAGAAGCAAAGCGCAGGACTTCTCCGAGGCGTTGCAGAGGAAGAAACGAACCTCTGGACTCCTGAAGGATTCTGCGGAAATGCAGCCAAGTGCAGGGATAGAAGCAAGCGCACAACTCCACGAGGCAGCGTGGGGAAGAACCGAAGCACAGAAATCCTCCCAGGCAACACGAGCAACGATGAAGTGCTGGACTCCTCAAGGGCAGGATGGTAAAAAAGCCCAAACATGCAGGACTCCACCTGGGCAGCGCAGGGGATTAATCGAAGAGCAGGATGCCACGGGGCTCTCAGGGTGACAAAGGCTGCCTCCTGATACCTGCTCGCTGGGCTTGACTCCCGAGCAGGACTGCGCACAGGACCCTGCTCCCAATTGCTGTCACAGAGCATGTGACCTGCTCTTGGGGGCGTCTAGCACTGTGCAAAACATCGTCCTAGGCAGCAGCACAGTAGAAAACAAGCCACGGTGCAGGAAAACCCATACCTTACAAAATACTCCTAAGATAACAGGCCATGCAATAAACAATACAAAGTACAAAACTACCAATGCAATACAAGCTTCGACACAGACAATACCAGGAAATACAATCTTCAATGCAAAATAAAAAAGTAAATAATATTCAAAAGAATCAAAGCACAGAAACCCTCCCAGGCAACACGAGCAACGACGAAGTGCTGCACTCCTCAAGGGTAGCATGGTAAGTAAGCCCAAACATGCAGGACTCCTCCTGGGCAGCGCAGGGGATGAATCTAAGAGCAGGATGCCACGGGGCTCTCAAGGTGACAAAGGCTGCCTCCCGAGACCTGCTCGCTGGGCTTGACTCCCGAGCAGGACTGTGCACAGGACCCTGCTCCCAATTGCTGTCACAGAGCGTCTGACCTGCTCTTGGGGCCGTCTAGAACTGTGCAAAAAAAATCGTCCTGGGCAGCAGCACAGTAGAAAACAAGCCACGGTGCAGGAAAACCCATACCTTACAAAATAGTCCTAAGATAACAGGCCATGCAATAAACAATACAAAGTACAAAACTACCAATGCAATACAAGCTTCGACACAGACAATACCAGGAAATACAATCTTCAATACAAAATACAAAAGCAAATAATATACAAAATAACTAGTAAACGTCAAAGCAAGGCGTAGTACTTACAGGCAGTGTGGAGAGGAAGCAAAGCACGGCTCACCTCCGCTGAAGCGAAGCAAAGAAGCACATGGTGGCAATCATCAGGGGCGTGATGGCAAAACAGCAAAGCACAGGGTGCCTCTAGGGCACCAGACAGCAACAAGCGAGGAACAAGACGCCTCCAAGGCCATGCCCTCAAAAAGCAAAGCACAGCAAACCTCCAGGAAAGCAGGAAGCAAAAGGCAAACGCAGCATTCCTCATGGGTGGTGAAGAAAGAAGCAGAGCACAACATTCCTCTGGGCCATCACAGCAAACAAGCAAAGCGCAGGATTCCTCCAGGGTAGCACAGGCAAAAAAGCAAAACTCAGAACTCCTCCAAAGAGGTGCAAGCAAAGAAGAAAATCATGGGAAACCTCCAGGGTAGTGCACGTGAAGAACCAAATGCAGGGCTCCTCCAAGCTGCAGGAGGGGAAACAAATCACAGGACTCCTCCAGGGCAGTTCAGGCCAAGAATAAATCCACAGGACTCCTCCAAAGAGGTGCAGGCTAGGCAAAAAACCACAGGACTTCTCCAAAGGGAGGCAAAAGTAGAACTGATGTGCTGGACTTCTCCATGAATCTGGATGAGAATGCAGGACAACTCCGAGCGCAGCTCAGGAAAAACAAAACTACAGGACTCCTCCAAGGTGGTGCAGCCAAGAATGCAGAGTGCTAGACTCCGCTTGGATATCACGGTGAAGAAGCCCGAAGCAGAGATCCTGAAGAGCATCATGGTAAAAAGCCAAGCGCAGGACTTCACCAGGCTGGTGCAGCAAAGAAGCAAAGCGCAGGACTTCTCCGAGGCGTTGCAGAGGAAGAAACGAACCTCTGGACTCCTGAAGGATTCTGCGGAAATGCAGCCAAGTGCAGGGATAGAAGCAAGCGCACAACTCCACGAGGCAGCGTGGGGAAGAACCGAAGCACAGAAATCCTCCCAGGCAACACGAGCAACGATGAAGTGCTGGACTCCTCAAGGGCAGGATGGTAAAAAAGCCCAAACATGCAGGACTCCTCCTGGGCAGCGCAGGGGATGAATCCAAGAGCAGGATGCCACGGGGCTCTCAAGGTGACAAAGGCTGCCTCCCGAGACCTGCTCGCTGGGCTTGACTCCCGAGCAGGACTGTGCACAGGACCCTGCTCCCAATTGCTGTCACAGAGCGTCTGACCTGCTCTTGGGGGCGTCTAGAACTGTGCAGAAAAAATCGTCCTGGGCAGCAGCACAGTAGAAAACAAGCCACGGTGCAGGAAAACCCATACCTTACAAAATACTCCTAAGATAACAGGCCATGCAATAAACAATACAAAGTACAAAACTACCAATGCAATACAAGCTTTGACACAGACAATACCAGGAAATACAATCTTCAATACAAAATACAAAAGCAAATAATATACAAAATAACTAGTAAACTTCAAAGCAAGGCGTAGTACTTACAGGCAGTGCGGAGAGGAAGCAAAACACGGCTCACCTCCGCTGAAGCGCAGCAAAGAAGCACATGGTGGCAATCATCAGGGGCGTGATGGCAAAACAGCAAAGCACAGGGTGCCTCTAGGGCACCAGACAGCAACAAGCGAGGAACAAGACGCCTCCAAGGCCATGCCGTCAAAAAGCAAAGCACAGCAAACCTCCAGGAAAGCAGGAAGCAAAAGGCAAACACAGCATTCCTCAGGGGTGGTGAAGAAAGAAGCAGAGCACAACATTCCTCTGGGCCATCACAGCAAACAAGCAAAGCGCAGGATTCCTCCAGGGTAGCACAGGCAAAAAAGCAAAAATCAGAACTCCTCCAAAGAGGTGCAAGCAAAGAAGAAAATCATGGGAAACCTCCAGGGTAGTGCACGCGAAGAACCAAATGCAGGGCTCCTCCAAGCTGCAGGAGGGGAAACAAATCACAGGACTCCTCCAGGGCAGTTCAGGCCAAGAATAAATCCACAGGACTCCTCCAAAGAGGTGCAGGCTAGGCAAAAAACCACAGGACTTCTCCAAAGGGAGGCAAAAGTAGAACTGATGTGCTGGACTTCTCCATGAATCTGGATGAGAATGCAGGACAACTCCGAGCGCAGCTCAGGAAAAACAAAACTACAGGACTCCTCCAAGGTAGTGCAGCCAAGAATGCAGAGTGCTAGACTCCGCTTGGATATCACGGTGAAGAAGCCCGAAGCAGAGATCCTGCAGAGCATCATGGTAAAAAGCCAAGCGCAGGACTTCACCAGGCTGGTGCAGCAAAGAAGCAAAGCGCAGGACTTCTCCGAGGCGTTGCAGAGGAAGAAACGAACCTCTGGACTCCTGAAGGATTCTGCGGAAATGCAGCCAAGTGCAGGGATAGAAGCAAGCGCACAACTCCACGAGGCAGCGTGGGGAAGAACCGCAGCACAGAAATCCTCCCAGGCAACACGAGCAACGATGAAGTGCTGGACTCCTCAAGGGCAGGATGGTAAAAAAGCCCAAACATGCAGGACTCCACCTGGGCAGCGCAGGGGATGAATCGAAGAGCAGGATGCCACGGGGCTCTCAGGGTGACAAAGGCTGCCTCCTGATAGCTGCTCGCTGGGCTTGACTCCCGAGCAGGACTGCGCACAGGACCCTGCTCCCAATTGCTGTCACAGAGCGTCTGACCTGCTCTTGGGGGCGTCTAGCACTGTGCAAAACATCGTCCTAGGCAGCAGCACAGTAGAAAACAAGCCACGGTGCAGGAAAACCCATACCTTACAAAATAGTCCTAAGATAACAGGCCATGCAATAAACAATACAAAGTACAAAACTACCAATGCAATACAAGCTTCGACACAGACAATACCAGGAAATACAATCTTCAATACAAAATACAAAAGTAAATAATATTCAAAAGAATCAAAGCACAGAAACCCTCCCAGGCAACACGAGCAACGACGAAGTGCTGCACTCCTCAAGGGTAGCATGGTAAGTAAGCCCAAACATGCAGGACTCCTGGGCAGCGCAGGGGATGAATCTAAGAGCAGGATGCCACGGGGCTCTCAAGGTGACAAAGGCTGCCTCCCGAGACCTGCTCGCTGGGCTTGACTCCCGAGCAGGACTGTGCACAGGACCCTGCTCCCAATTGCTGTCACAGAGCGTCTGACCTGCTCTTGGGGCCGTCTAGAACTGTGCAAAAAAAATCGTCCTGGGCAGCAGCACAGTAGAAAACAAGCCACGGTGCAGGAAAACCCATACCTTACAAAATAGTCCTAAGATAACAGGCCATGCAATAAACAATACAAAGTACAAAACTACCAATGCAATACAAGCTTCGACACAGACAATACCAGGAAATACAATCTTCAATACAAAATACAAAAGCAAATAATATACAAAATAACTAGTAAACGTCAAAGCAAGGCGTAGTACTTACAGGCAGTGTGGAGAGGAAGCAAAGCACGGCTCACCTCCGCTGAAGCGCAGCAAAGAAGCACATGGTGGCAATCATCAGGGGCGTGATGGCAAAACAGCAAAGCACAGGGTGCCTCTAGGGCACCAGACAGCAACAAGCGAGGAACAAGACGCCTCCAAGGCCATGCCCTCAAAAAGCAAAGCACAGCAAACCTCCAGGAAAGCAGGAAGCAAAAGGCAAACGCAGCATTCCTCATGGGTGGTGAAGAAAGAAGCAGAGCACAACATTCCTCTGGGCCATCACAGCAAACAAGCAAAGCGCAGGATTCCTCCAGGGTAGCACAGGCAAAAAAGCAAAACTCAGAACTCCTCCAAAGAGGTGCAAGCAAAGAAGAAAATCATGGGAAACCTCCAGGGTAGTGCACGCGAAGAACCAAATGCAGGGCTCCTCCAAGCTGCAGGAGGGGAAACAAATCACAGGACTCCTCCAGGGCAGTTCAGGCCAAGAATAAATCCACAGGACTCCTCCAAAGAGGTGCAGGCTAGGCAAAAAACCACAGGACTTCTCCAAAGGGAGGCAAAAGTAGAACTGATGTGCTGGACTTCTCCATGAATCTGGATGAGAATGCAGGACAACTCCGAGCGCAGCTCAGGAAAAACAAAACTACAGGACTCCTCCAAGGTGGTGCAGCCAAGAATGCAGAGTGCTAGACTCCGCTTGGATATCACGGTGAAGAAGCCCGAAGCAGAGATCCTGCAGAGCATCATGGTAAAAAGCCAAGCGCAGGACTTCACCAGGCTGGTGCAGCAAAGAAGCAAAGCGCAGGACTTCTCCGAGGCGTTGCAGAGGAAGAAACGAACCTCTGGACTCCTGAAGGATTCTGCGGAAATGCAGCCAAGTGCAGGGATAGAAGCAAGCGCACAACTCCACGAGGCAGCGTGGGGAAGAACCGAAGCACAGAAATCCTCCCAGGCAACACGAGCAACGATGAAGTGCTGGACTCCTCAAGGGCAGGATGGTAAAAAAGCCCAAACATGCAGGACTCCACCTGGGCAGCGCAGGGGATGAATCGAAGAGCAGGATGCAACGGGGCTCTCAGGGTGACAAAGGCTGCCTCCCGAGACCTGCTCGCTGGGCTTGACGCCCGAGCAGGACTGCGCACAGGACCCTGCTCCCAATTGCTGTCACAGAGCATGTGACCTGCTCTTGGGGGCGTCTAGCACTGTGCAAAACATCGTCCTAGGCAGCAGCACAGTAGAAAACAAGCCACGGTACAGGAAAACCCATACCTTACAAAATAGTCCTAAGATAACAGGCCATGCAATAAACAATACAAAGTACAAAACTACCAATGCAATACAAGCTTCGACACAGACAATACCAGGAAATACAATCTTCAATGCAAAATACAAAAGTAAATAATATTCAAAAGAATCAAAGCACAGAAACCCTCCCAGGCAACTCGAGCAACGACAAAGTGCTGCACTCCTCAAGGGTAGCATGGTAAGTAAGCCCAAACATGCAGGACTCCTCCTGGACAGCGCAGGGGATGTATCTAAGAGCAGGATGCCACG
Organism: Phaenicophaeus curvirostris; assembly: GCF_032191515.1. Lineage (NCBI taxonomy): Eukaryota > Metazoa > Chordata > Aves > Cuculiformes > Cuculidae > Phaenicophaeus > Phaenicophaeus curvirostris. The sequence continues at coordinate 88,882,954 of NC_091393.1, read as the reverse complement.
GGGCTCTCAAGGTGACAAAGGCTGCCTCCCGAGACCTGCTCGCTGGGCTTGACTCCCGAGCAGGACTGTGCACAGGACCCTGCTCCCAATTGCTGTCACAGAGCGTCTGACCTGCTCTTGGGGCCGTCTAGAACTGTGCAAAAAAAATCGTCCTGGGCAGCAGCACAGTAGAAAACAAGCCACGGTGCAGGAAAACCCATACCTTACAAAATAGTCCTAAGATAACAGGCCATGCAATAAACAATACAAAGTACAAAACTACCAATGCAATACAAGCTTCGACACAGACAATACCAGGAAATACAATCTTCAATACAAAATACAAAAGCAAATAATATACAAAATAACTAGTAAACGTCAAAGCAAGGCGTAGTACTTACAGGCAGTGTGGAGAGGAAGCAAAGCACGGCTCACCTCCGCTGAAGCGCAGCAAAGAAGCACATGGTGGCAATCATCAGGGGTGTGATGGCAAAACAGCAAAGCACAGGGTGCCTCTAGGGCACCAGACAGCAACAAGCGAGGAACAAGACGCCTCCAAGGCCATGCCGTCAAAAAGCAAAGCACAGCAAACCTCCAGGAAAGCAGGAAGCAAAAGGCAAACGCAGCATTCCTCATGGGTGGTGAAGAAAGAAGCAGAGCACAACATTCCTCTGGGCCATCACAGCAAACAAGCAAAGCGCAGGATTCCTCCAGGGTAGCACAGGCAAAAAAGCAAAAATCAGAACTCCTCCAAAGAGGTGCAAGCAAAGAAGAAAATCATGGGAAACCTCCAGGGTAGTGCACGCGAAGAACCAAATGCAGGGCTCCTCCAAGCTGCAGGAGGGGAAACAAATCACAGGACTCCTCCAGGGCAGTTCAGGCCAAGAATAAATCCACAGGACTCCTCCAAAGAGGTGCAGGCTAGGCAAAAAACCACAGGACTTCTCCAAAGGGAGGCAAAAGTAGAACTGATGTGCTGGACTTCTCCATGAATCTGGATGAGAATGCAGGACAACTCCGAGCGCAGCTCAGGAAAAACAAAACTACAGGACTCCTCCAAGGTGGTGCAGCCAAGAATGCAGAGTGCTAGACTCCGCTTGGATATCACGGTGAAGAAGCCCGAAGCAGAGATCCTGCAGAGCATCATGGTAAAAAGCCAAGCGCAGGACTTCACCAGGCTGGTGCAGCAAAGAAGCAAAGCGCAGGACTTCTCCGAGGCGTTGCAGAGGAAGAAACGAACCTCTGGACTCCTGAAGGATTCTGCGGAAATGCAGCCAAGTGCAGGGATAGAAGCAAGCGCACAACTCCACGAGGCAGCGTGGGGAAGAACCGAAGCACAGAAATCCTCCCAGGCAACACGAGCAACGATGAAGTGCTGGACTCCTCAAGGGCAGGATGGTAAAAAAGCCCAAACATGCAGGACTCCACCTGGGCAGCGCAGGGGATGAATCGAAGAGCAGGATGCAACGGGGCTCTCAGGGTGACAAAGGCTGCCTCCCGAGACCTGCTCGCTGGGCTTGACGCCCGAGCAGGACTGCGCACAGGACCCTGCTCCCAATTGCTGTCACAGAGCATGTGACCTGCTCTTGGGGGCGTCTAGCACTGTGCAAAACATCGTCCTAGGCAGCAGCACAGTAGAAAACAAGCCACAGTACAGGAAAACCCATACCTTACAAAATAGTCCTAAGATAACAGGCCATGCAATAAACAATACAAAGTACAAAACTACCAATGCAATACAAGCTTCGACACAGACAATACCAGGAAATACAATCTTCAATGCAAAATACAAAAGTAAATAATATTCAAAAGAATCAAAGCACAGAAACCCTCCCAGGCAACTCGAGCAACGACAAAGTGCTGCACTCCTCAAGGGTAGCATGGTAAGTAAGCCCAAACATGCAGGACTCCTCCTGGACAGCGCAGGGGATGAATCTAAGAGCAGGATGCCACGGGGCTCTCAAGGTGACAAAGGCTGCCTCCCGAGACCTGCTCGCTGGGCTTGACTCCCGAGCAGGACTGTGCACAGGACCCTGCTCCCAATTGCTGTCACAGAGCGTCTGACCTGCTCTTGGGGCCGTCTAGAACTGTGCAAAAAAAATCGTCCTGGGCAGCAGCACAGTAGAAAACAAGCCACGGTGCAGGAAAACCCATACCTTACAAAATAGTCCTAAGATAACAGGCCATGCAATAAACAATACAAAGTACAAAACTACCAATGCAATACAAGCTTCGACACAGACAATACCAGGAAATACAATCTTCAATACAAAATACAAAAGCAAATAATATACAAAATAACTAGTAAACGTCAAAGCAAGGCGTAGTACTTACAGGCAGTGTGGAGAGGAAGCAAAGCACGGCTCACCTCCGCTGAAGCGCAGCAAAGAAGCACATGGTGGCAATCATCAGGGGCGTGATGGCAAAACAGCAAAGCACAGGGTGCCTCTAGGGCACCAGACAGCAACAAGCGAGGAACAAGACGCCTCCAAGGCCATGCCCTCAAAAAGCAAAGCACAGCAAACCTCCAGGAAAGCAGGAAGCAAAAGGCAAACGCAGCATTCCTCATGGGTGGTGAAGAAAGAAGCAGAGCACAACATTCCTCTGGGCCATCACAGCAAACAAGCAAAGCGCAGGATTCCTCCAGGGTAGCACAGGCAAAAAAACAAAACTCAGAACTCCTCCAAAGAGGTGCAAGCAAAGAAGAAAATCATGGGAAACCTCCAGGGTAGTGCACGCGAAGAACCAAATGCAGGGCTCCTCCAAGCTGCAGGAGGGGAAACAAATCACAGGACTCCTCCAGGGCAGTTCAGGCCAAGAATAAATCCACAGGACTCCTCCAAAGAGGTGCAGGCTAGGCAAAAAACCACAGGACTTCTCCAAAGGGAGGCAAAAGTAGAACTGATGTGCTGGACTTCTCCATGAATCTGGATGAGAATGCAGGACAACTCCGAGCGCAGCTCAGGAAAAACAAAACTACAGGACTCCTCCAAGGTGGTGCAGCCAAGAATGCAGAGTGCTAGACTCCGCTTGGATATCACGGTGAAGAAGCCCGAAGCACAGATCCTGCAGAGCATCATGGTAAAAAGCCAAGCGCAGGACTTCACCAGGCTGGTGCAGCAAAGAAGCAAAGCGCAGGACTTCTCCGAGGCGTTGCAGAGGAAGAAACGAACCTCTGGACTCCTGAAGGATTCTGCGGAAATGCAGCCAAGTGCAGGGATAGAAGCAAGCGCACAACTCCACGAGGCAGCGTGGGGAAGAACCGAAGCACAGAAATCCTCCCAGGCAACACGAGCAACGATGAAGTGCTGGACTCCTCAAGGGCAGGATGGTAAAAAAGCCCAAACATGCAGGACTCCACCTGGGCAGCGCAGGGGATGAATCGAAGAGCAGGATGCCACGGGGCTCTCAGGGTGACAAAGGCTGCCTCCTGATACCTGCTCGCTGGGCTTGACGCCCGAGCAGGACTGCGCACAGGACCCTGCTCCCAATTGCTGTCACAGAGCATGTGACCTGCTCTTGGGGGCGTCTAGCACTGTGCAAAACATCGTCCTAGGCAGCAGCACAGTAGAAAACAAGCCACGGTGCAGGAAAACCCATACCTTACAAAATACTCCTAAGATAACAGGCCATGCAATAAACAATACAAAGTACAAAACTACCAATGCAATACAAGCTTCGACACAGACAATACCAGGAAATACAATCTTCAATGCAAAATACAAAAGTAAATAATATTCAAAAGAATCAAAGCACAGAATCCCTCCCAGGCAACACGAGCAACGACGAAGTGCTGCACTCCTCAAGGGTAGCATGGTAAGTAAGCCCAAACATGCAGGACTCCTCCTGGGCAGCGCAGGGGATGAATCCATGAGCAGGATGCCACGGGGCTCTCAAGGTGACAAAGGCTGCCTCCCGAGACCTGCTCGCTGGGCTTGACTCCCGAGCAGGACTGTGCACAGGACCCTGCTCCCAATTGCTGTCACAGAGCGTCTGACCTGCTCTTGGGGCCGTCTAGAACTGTGCAAAAAAAATCGTCCTGGGCAGCAGCACAGTAGAAAACAAGCCACGGTGCAGGAAAACCCATACCTTACAAAATAGTCCTAAGATAACAGGCCATGCAATAAACAATACAAAGTACAAAACTACCAATGCAATACAAGCTTCGACACAGACAATACCAGGAAATACAATCTTCAATACAAAATACAAAAGCAAATAATATACAAAATAACTAGTAAACTTCAAAGCAAGGCGTAGTACTTACAGGCAGTGTGGAGAGGAAGCAAAGCACGGCTCACCTCCGCTGAAGCGCAGCAAAGAAGCACATGGTGGCAATCATCAGGGGCGTGATGGCAAAACAGCAAAGCACAGGGTGCCTCTAGGGCACCAGACAGCAACAAGCGAGGAACAAGACGCCTCCAAGGCCATGCCGTCAAAAAGCAAAGCACAGCAAACCTCCAGGAAAGCAGGAAGCAAAAGGCAAACGCAGCATTCCTCATGGGTGGTGAAGAAAGAAGCAGAGCACAACATTCCTCTGGGCCATCACAGCAAACAAGCAAAGCGCAGGATTCCTCCAGGGTAGCACAGGCAAAAAAGCAAAAATCAGAACTCCTCCAAAGAGGTGCAAGCAAAGAAGAAAATCATGGGAAACCTCCAGGGTAGTGCACGCGAAGAACCAAATGCAGGGCTCCTCCAAGCTGCAGGAGGGGAAACAAATCACAGGACTCCTCCAGGGCAGTTCAGGCCAAGAATAAATCCACAGGACTCCTCCAAAGAGGTGCAGGCTAGGCAAAAAACCACAGGACTTCTCCAAAGGGAGGCAAAAGTAGAACTGATGTGCTGGACTTCTCCATGAATCTGGATGAGAATGCAGGACAACTCCGAGCGCAGCTCAGGAAAAACAAAACTACAGGACTCCTCCAAGGTGGTGCAGCCAAGAATGCAGAGTGCTAGACTCCACTTGGATATCACGGTGAAGAAGCCCGAAGCAGAGATCCTGCAGAGCATCATGGTAAAAAGCCAAGCGCAGGACTTCACCAGGTTGGTGCAGCAAAGAAGCAAAGTGCAGGACTTCTCCGAGGCGTTGCAGAGGAAGAAACGAACCTCTGGACTCCTGAAGGATTCTGCGGAAATGCAGCCAAGTGCAGGGATAGAAGCAAGCGCACAACTCCACGAGGCAGCGTGGGGAAGAACCGAAGCACAGAAATCCTCCCAGGCAACACGAGCAACGACGAAGTGCTGGACTCCTCAAGGGCAGGATGGTAAAAAAGCCCAAACATGCAGGACTCCTCCTGGGCAGCGCAGGGGATGAATCCAAGAGCAGGATGCCACGGGGCTCTCAAGGTGACAAAGGCTGCCTCCCGAGACCTGCTCGCTGGGCTTGACTCCCGAGCAGGACTGTGCACAGGACCCTGCTCCCAATTGCTGTCACAGAGCATGTGACCTGCTCTTGGGGGCGTCTAGCACTGTGCAAAACATCGTCCTAGGCAGCAGCACAGTAGAAAACAAGCCACGGTACAGGAAAACCCATACCTTGCAAAATAGTCCTAAGATAACAGGCCATGCAATAAACAATACAAAGTACAAAACTACCAATGCAATACAAGCTTCGACACAGACAATACCAGGAAATACAATCTTCAATACAAAATACAAAAGCAAATAATATACAAAATAACTAGTAAACTTCAAAGCAAGGCGTAGTACTTACAGGCAGTGTGGAGAGGAAGCAAAGCACGGCTCACCTCCGCTGAAGCGCAGCAAAGAAGCACATGGTGGCAATCATCAGGGGCGTGATGGCAAAACAGCAAAGCACAGGATGCCTCTAGGGCACCAGACAGCAACAAGCGAGGAACAAGACGCCTCCAAGGCCATGCCGTCAAAAAGCAAAGCACAACAAACCTCCAGGAAAGCAGGAAGCAAAAGGCAAACGCAGCATTCCTCATGGGTGGTGAAGAAAGAAGCAGAGCACAACATTCCTCTGGGCCATCACAGCAAACAAGCAAAGCACAGGATTCCTCCAGGGTAGCACAGGCAAAAAAGCAAAACTCAGAACTCCTCCAAAGAGGTGCAAGCAAAGAAGAAAATCATGGGAAACCTCCAGGGTAGTGCACGCGAAGAACCAAATGCAGGGCTCCTCCAAGCTGCAGGAGGGGAAACAAATCACAGGACTCCTCCAGGGCAGTTCACGCCAAGAATAAATCCACAGGACTCCTCCAAAGAGGTGCAGGCTAGGCAAAAAACCACAGGACTTCTCCAAAGGGAGGCAAAAGTAGAACTGATGTGCTGGACTTCTCCATGAATCTGGATGAGAATGCAGGACAACTCCGAGCGCAGCTCAGGAAAAACAAAACTACAGGACTCCTCCAAGGTGGTGCAGCCAAGAATGCAGAGTGCTAGACTCCGCTTGGATATCACGGTGAAGAAGCCCGAAGCAGAGATCCTGCAGAGCATCATGGTAAAAAGCCAAGCGCAGGACTTCACCAGGCTGGTGCAGCAAAGAAGCAAAGCGCAGGTCTTCTCCGAGGTGTTGCAGAGGAAGAAACGAACCTCTGGACTCCTGAAGGATTCTGCGGAAATGCAGCCAAGTGCAGGGATAGAAGCAAGCGCACAACTCCACGAGGCAGCGTGGGGAAGAACCGAAGCACAGAAATCCTCCCAGGCAACACGAGCAACGATGAAGTGCTGGACTCCTCAAGGGCAGGATGGTAAAAAAGCCCAAACATGCAGGACTCCACCTGGGCAGCGCAGGGGATGAATCGAAGAGCAGGATGCAACGGGGCTCTCAGGGTGACAAAGGCTGCCTCCCGAGACCTGCTCGCTGGGCTTGACGCCCGAGCAGGACTGCGCACAGGACCCTGCTCCCAATTGCTGTCACAGAGCATGTGACCTGCTCTTGGGGGCATCTAGCACTGTGCAAAACATCGTCCTAGGCAGCAGCACAGTAGAAAACAAGCCACAGTACAGGAAAACCCATACCTTACAAAATAGTCCTAAGATAACAGGCCATGCAATAAACAATACAAAGTACAAAACTACCAATGCAATACAAGCTTCGACACAGACAATACCAGGAAATACAATCTTCAATGCAAAATACAAAAGTAAATAATATTCAAAAGAATCAAAGCACAGAAACCCTCCCAGGCATCACGAGCAACGACGAAGTGCTGCACTCCTCAAGGGTAGCATGGTAAGTAAGCCCAAACATGCAGGACTCCTCCTGGGCAGCGCAGGGGATGAATCGAAGAGCAGGATGCCACGGGGCTCTCAAGGTGACAAAGGCTGCCTCCCGAGACCTGCTCGCTGGGCTTGACTCCCGAGCAGGACTGTGCACAGGACCCTGCTCCCAATTGCTGTCACAGAGCGTCTGACCTGCTCTTGGGGCCGTCTAGAACTGTGCAAAAAAAATCGTCCTGGGCAGCAGCACAGTAGAAAACAAGCCACGGTGCAGGAAAACCCATACCTTACAAAATAGTCCTAAGATAACAGGCCATGCAATAAACAATACAAAGTACAAAACTACCAATGCAATACAAGCTTCGACACAGACAATACCAGGAAATACAATCTTCAATACAAAATAAAAAAGCAAATAATATACTAAATAACTAGTAAACTTCAAAGCAAGGCGTAGTACTTACAGGCAGTGTGGAGAGGAAGCAAAGCACGGCTCACCTCCGCTGAAGCGCAGCAAAGAAGGACATGGTGGCAATCATCAGGGGCGTGATGGCAAAACAGCAAAGCACAGGGTGCCTCTAGGGCACCAGACAGCAACAAGCGAGGAACAAGACGCCTCCAAGGCCATGCCCTCAAAAAGCAAAGCACAGCAAACCTCCAGGAAAGAAGGAAGCAAAAGGCAAACACAGCATTCCTCAGGGGTGGTGAAGAAAGAAGCAGAGCACAACATTCCTCTGGGCCATCACAGCAAACAAGCAAAGCGCAGGATTCCTCCAGGGTAGCACAGGCAAAAAAGCAAAAATCAGAACTCCTCCAAAGAGGTGCAAGCAAAGAAGAAAATCATGGCAAACCTCCAGGGTAGTGCACGTGAAGAACCAAATGCAGGGCTCCTCCAAGCTGCAGGAGGGGAAACAAATCACAGGACTCCTCCAGGGCAGTTCAGGCCAAGAATAAATCCACAGGACTCCTCCAAAGAGGTGCAGGCTAGGCAAAAAACCACAGGACTTCTCCAAAGGGAGGCAAAAGTAGAACTGATGTGCTGGACTTCTCCATGAATCTGGATGAGAATGCAGGACAACTCCGAGCGCAGCTCAGGAAAAACAAAACTACAGGACTCCTCCAAGGTGGTGCAGCCAAGAATGCAGAGTGCTACACTCCGCTTGGATATCACGGTGAAGAAGCCCGAAGCAGAGATCCTGCAGAGCATCATGGTAAAAAGCCAAGCGCAGGACTTCACCAGGCTGGTGCAGCAAAGAAGCAAAGCGCAGGACTTCTCCGAGGCGTTGCAGAGGAAGAAACGAACCTCTGGACTCCTGAAGGATTCTGCGGAAATGCAGCCAAGTGCAGGGATAGAAGCAAGCGCACAACTCCACGAGGCAGCGTGGGGAAGAACCGAAGCACAGAAATCCTCCCAGGCAACACGAGCAACGATGAAGTGCTGGACTCCTCAAGGGCAGGATGGTAAAAAAGCCCAAACATGCAGGACTCCTCCTGGGCAGCGCAGGGGATGAATCCAAGAGCAGGATGCCACGGGGCTCTCAAGGTGACAAAGGCTGCCTCCCGAGACCTGCTCGCTGGGCTTGACTCCCGAGCAGGACTGTGCACAGGACCCTGCTCCCAATTGCTGTCACAGAGCGTCTGACCTGCTCTTGGGGGCGTCTAGAACTGTGCAGAAAAAATCGTCCTGGGCAGCAGCACAGTAGAAAACAAGCCACGGTGCAGGAAAACCCATACCTTACAAAATACTCCTAAGATAACAGGCCATGCAATAAACAATACAAAGTACAAAACTACCAATGCAATACAAGCTTTGACACAGACAATACCAGGAAATACAATCTTCAATACAAAATACAAAAGCAAATAATATACAAAATAACTAGTAAACTTCAAAGCAAGTCGTAGTACTTACAGGCAGTGCGGAGAGGAATCAAAACACGGCTCACCTCCGCTGAAGCGCAGCAAAGAAGCACATGGTGGCAATCATCAGGGGCGTGATGGCAAAACAGCAAAGCACAGGGTGCCTCTAGGGCACCAGACAGCAACAAGCGAGGAACAAGACGCCTCCAAGGCCATGCCGTCAAAAAGCAAAGCACAGCAAACCTCCAGGAAAGCAGGAAGCAAAAGGCAAACACAGCATTCCTCAGGGGTGGTGAAGAAAGAAGCAGAGCACAACATTCCTCTGGGCCATCACAGCAAACAAGCAAAGCGCAGGATTCCTCCAGGGTAGCACAGGCAAAAAAGCAAAAATCAGAACTCCTCCAAAGAGGTGCAAGCAAAGAAGAAAATCATGGGAAACCTCCAGGGTAGTGCACGCGAAGAACCAAATGCAGGGCTCCTCCAAGCTGCAGGAGGGGAAACAAATCACAGGACTCCTCCAGGGCAGTTCAGGCCAAGAATAAATCCACAGGACTCCTCCAAAGAGGTGCAGGCTAGGCAAAAAACCACAGGACTTCTCCAAAGGGAGGCAAAAGTAGAACTGATGTGCTGGACTTCTCCATGAATCTGGATGAGAATGCAGGACAACTCCGAGCGCAGCTCAGGAAAAACAAAACTACAGGACTCCTCCAAGGTAGTGCAGCCAAGAATGCAGAGTGCTAGACTCCGCTTGGATATCACGGTGAAGAAGCCCGAAGCAGAGATCCTGCAGAGCATCATGGTAAAAAGCCAAGCGCAGGACTTCACCAGGCTGGTGCAGCAAAGAAGCAAAGCGCAGGACTTCTCCGAGGCGTTGCAGAGGAAGAAACGAACCTCTGGACTCCTGAAGGATTCTGCGGAAATGCAGCCAAGTGCAGGGATAGAAGCAAGCGCACAACTCCACGAGGCAGCGTGGGGAAGAACCGAAGCACAGAAATCCTCCCAGGCAACACGAGCAACGATGAAGTGCTGGACTCCTCAAGGGCAGGATGGTAAAAAAGCCCAAACATGCAGGACTCCACCTGGGCAGCGCAGGGGATGAATCGAAGAGCAGGATGCAACGGGGCTCTCAGGGTGACAAAGGCTGCCTCCTGATACCTGCTCGCTGGGCTTGACTCCCGAGCAGGACTGCGCACAGGACCCTGCTCCCAATTGCTGTCACAGAGCATGTGACCTGCTCTTGGGGGCGTCTAGCACTGTGCAAAACATCGTCCTAGGCAGCAGCACAGTAGAAAACAAGCCACGGTGCAGGAAAACCCATACCTTACAAAATACTCCTAAGATAACAGGCCATGCAATAAACAATACAAAGTACAAAACTACCAATGCAATACAAGCTTCGACACAGACAATACCAGGAAATACAATCTTCAATGCAAAATACAAAAGTAAATAATATTCAAAAGAATCAAAGCACAGAAACCCTCCCAGGCAACACGAGCAACGACGAAGTGCTGCACTCCTCAAGGGTAGCATGGTAAGTAAGCCCAAACATGCAGGACTCCTCCTGGGCAGCGCAGGGGATGAATCTAAGAGCAGGATGCCACGGGGCTCTCAAGGTGACAAAGGCTGCCTCCCGAGACCTGCTCGCTGGGCTTGACTCCCGAGCAGGACTGTGCACAGGACCCTGCTCCCAATTGCTGTCACAGAGCGTCTGACCTGCTCTTGGGGCCGTCTAGAACTGTGCAAAAAAAATCGTCCTGGGCAGCAGCACAGTAGAAAACAAGCCACGGTGCAGGAAAACCCATACCTTACAAAATAGTCCTAAGATAACAGGCCATGCAATAAACAATACAAAGTACAAAACTACCAATGCAATACAAGCTTCGACACAGACAATACCAGGAAATACAATCTTCAATACAAAATACAAAAGCAAATAATATACAAAATAACTAGTAAACGTCAAAGCAAGGCGTAGTACTTACAGGCAGTGTGGAGAGGAAGCAAAGCACGGCTCACCTCCGCTGAAGCGCAGCAAAGAAGCACATGGTGGCAATCATCAGGGGCGTGATGGCAAAACAGCAAAGCACAGGGTGCCTCTAGGGCACCAGACAGCAACAAGCGAGGAACAAGACGCCTCCAAGGCCATGCCCTCAAAAAGCAAAGCACAGCAAACCTCCAGGAAAGCAGGAAGCAAAAGGCAAACGCAGCATTCCTCATGGGTGGTGAAGAAAGAAGCAGAGCACAACATTCCTCTGGGCCATCACAGCAAACAAGCAAAGCGCAGGATTCCTCCAGGGTAGCACAGGCAAAAAAGCAAAACTCAGAACTCCTCCAAAGAGGTGCAAGCAAAGAAGAAAATCATGGGAAACCTCCAGGGTAGTGCACGTGAAGAACCAAATGCAGGGCTCCTCCAAGCTGCAGGAGGGGAAACAAATCACAGGACTCCTCCAGGGCAGTTCAGGTCAAGAATAAATCCACAGGACTCCTCCAAAGAGGTGCAGGCTAGGCAAAAAACCACAGGACTTCTCCAAAGGGAGGCAAAAGTAGAACTGATGTGCTGGACTTCTCCATGAATCTGGATGAGAATGCAGGACAACTCCGAGCGCAGCTCAGGAAAAACAAAACTACAGGACTCCTCCAAGGTGGTGCAGCCAAGAATGCAGAGTGCTAGACTCCGCTTGGATATCATGGTGAAGAAGCCCGAAGCAGAGATCCTGAAGAGCATCATGGTAAAAAGCCAAGCGCAGGACTTCACCAGGCTGGTGCAGCAAAGAAGCAAAGCGCAGGACTTCTCCGAGGCGTTGCAGAGGAAGAAACGAACCTCTGGACTCCTGAAGGATTCTGCGGAAATGCAGCCAAGTGCAGGGATAGAAGCAAGCGCACAACTCCACGAGGCAGCGTGGGGAAGAACCGAAGCACAGAAATCCTCCCAGGCAACACGAGCAACGACGAAGTGCTGCACTCCTCAAGGGTAGCATGGTAAGAAAGCCCAAACATGCAGGACTCCTCCTGGGCAGCGCAGGGGATGAATCCAAGAGCCGGATGCCACAGGGCTCTCAAGGTGACAAAGGCTGCCTCCCGAGACCTGCTCGCTGGGCTTGACTCCCGAGCAGGACTGTGCACAGGACCCTGCTCCCAATTGCTGTCACAGAGCGTCTGACCTGCTCTTGGGGGCGTCTAGAACTGTGCAGAAAAAATCGTCCTGGGCAGCAGCACAGTAGAAAACAAGCCACGGTGCAGGAAAACCCATACCTTACAAAATAGTCCTAAGATAACAGGCCATGCAATAAACAATACAAAGTACAAAACTACCAATGCAATACAAGCTTCGACACAGACAATACCAGGAAATACAATCTTCAATACAAAATACAAAAGCAAATAATATACAAAATAACTAGTAAACTTCAAAGCAAGGCGTAGTACTTACAGGCAGTGTGGAGAGGAAGCAAAGCACGGCTCACCTCCGCTGAAGCGCAGCAAAGAAGCACATGGTGGCAATCATCAGGGGCGTGATGGCAAAACAGCAAAGCACAGGGTGCCTCTAGGGCACCAGACAGCAACAAGCGAGGAACAAGACGCCTCCAAGGCCATGCCGTCAAAAAGCAAAGCACAGCAAACCTCCAGGAAAGCAGGAAGCAAAAGGCAAACGCCGCATTCCTCATGGGTGGTGAAGAAAGAAGCAGAGCACAACATTCCTCTGGGCCATCACAGCAAACAAGCAAAGCGCAGGATTCCTCCAGGGTAGCACAGGCAAAAAAGCAAAAATCAGAACTCCTCCAAAGAGGTGCAAGCAAAGAATAAAATCATGGGAAACCTCCAGGTTAGTGCACGCGAAGAACCAAATGCAGGGCTCCTCCAAGCTGCAGGAGGGGAAACAAATCACAGGACTCCTCCAGGGTGGCTTAATGTTAGAAGAAAACCACAGGACTTCTACAGTGTTAGACCGGGGATGAAGTGATGCACGGTACTCCTCTAAATATCTTGATGAGAAGGAAGGCGCTGGACACCTCCAGGCATTGCTGAGAAGCAAATATAGCCCTGGGTAACTCCAGAGTCTTGGAGGCGAATAAGTAAAGCATTGGTACAAGCTTCAAGGTTGTGCAGGTGGTGATCCACAGGACAGGATGACTCAAAGATGTTTTAGATGGAGAAAAGTACTGGACTCCTCCAGGCAGAACAGATGAAGAAGGAAAGCACTGGACTCCTCCAATGTCCTGTAGGAGAAGTGAAGCATTGGAAACCTCTAGGGTGGCACAGGTGAAGAAGTGAAGTGAGGGAGTCCTCCAAGTTACGACAGCAGGTATGCAAAGCCTGCACTCTTTTGAGGTTGTGTGGTGAAAAATAAAGTGAAGCAAACCACTAGCACAGCAGAGCGTACAAGCTAAACGCCGCACACCTCTGAGCACTGAAGTGAGGAAGCGAAGCACTGTACTTCTCCACAGCATCGTGACAAAAATGCCAAGCACAGCATTCCTCCAGGGTGTTTCAGCCAGGAAGCAAGCTGATGCACTCAGAAAGGTGAAAAAATGATGCCCTCCGAAACAGCCTGGTGGTGATGTCCTCCTCCAGAGCCATACAGGTATATATATGATCCTCACATGCTTCAAAACTTGTGTGGGCAATCCTTGATTGTGGGAACCCTGCAACACAGGAGTGGAATAGCTACTTCTATTCCTGTTTAGAAATTCCTAGGCATCAACTATACACCAATCCTTACAGTCTCATAAAATCAGTCAGTCCAAGCAACTATTGTCAAAGTCCTTGAGCTCATCTTTATTCATCATCCTCTGGGAGTTCCCGCGTACTTCCTCATTTCTCCCTCATTTTCCTGTGCCTATAAATCCCACTGCACTTTCCCGAAATGGAATCACTGCCTTCGTGTAGCTTGACTAGATGGGGACTGATGGGGACCCAAATGCCACACCAAATTCCTGGACCCCTGCTATTTATTGCACATAGACTACTCAGCTCTGCAGCTGACCACTTAATGCTGCCTAAAGAGCTTTCATCCGAAATAGGTGGCACCTGTGCAGGGGCACAACCAACTTCTCTGCCTTTGAAGAAACTTGCAACTCACAGAAGGCCCTGTCTGGCCAAGAAACAAGTTGGCTCTCTAAACATTCCCCTCAGCCCCTTCAAATGGCTGCCTGGAGAGAGAGCTCCTCTCTCACTCAGGAGCCACTTCCCTACTCGTCACCCTCACCTCACCCTTGCTGCTTGCCTGCTACCCAAGAGATACACAAGCAGCACAAAAAGCACAAAGCAGCACATCTGTGGCAATGCAGGAGGGTCAGCGGAGCTCCTCATGCTGATGCCAAAAGACATTCAGACAGCAGAGAATGGGCAAATGGACAAAATAGTTTGGACTATGTCCTTGCTGTCCATCTATAGTCTGAACAGAGCTCAACAGTCTGCTTACTGCCCACACTCAGAAGAGTCTGGATGAGGTTTCTGCATCTGTGAATGGGGTATAAAAAACTGGGAAACAGAAAAGCCTCACATCGCTTAGCTGAAGCTTTCTTAATTTCAGTTACATTAACTGCAGGTCTTGTGTATTACACACATAGAACAAGACCCACATTGCCTGAGTAAGGCAGTTGCTGTCCAGATACAAAATACACACAGCTAGGACACCATCAACAATATCTTCGTACGCAAAGAACATACAAAGAAAACATGCAGCAAGTGTAGACAGAATATATATGGCTGGGCATACAGAGGACATGCATGTTAACATACATCTTTTGAGAATATAGATACACACCCACACCCATTCTTTATAAAACATCCACAGAAGCTATATACTCGATCACCAGGAAAGAAGAGACATTCAGAAGAGACATTCTCTGTGCATAAAAAACTACACACATAGGAAGCATAAGCACACTGTTCTCTCTATACGTACGCTCTTTACACAGAACACCACATACAGAGAATATCCATTATAGACATACAACTTGTCAGTTGTGTACATACTGCACAAAACAGATAGGTGAGAGGAAGCTATGCTTCATGTCTTTATGTTCAACAGATGCTGTCTTTTCATGGAACACAGGCAAGGGAGGAAGGGCATTTCTGTGTGTGGAGTGTAGGCTGTCCTGACTTGGGACACATGCACGTGCATACACATACTTTACACATAGACAGAGACAGCAGAAAAGCACATGTTTTTCTGTCTGTATAGAGCTCATGGATTGCTCTTGCATAGGATGTGTAGTAGCTGCATGTAGGGATCATAGAAAGAGTAAGGCTTTTCAGTCTTCTCTTTAAAATACAGGCAAGGTGATAAGAGGTTTTCCATCTGCATAGAGAAGACATGGGCTATATGTAACACACTTACACAGAAAGGCAGTGCCTCACCTGACTCTACACCTACTGTCTACCACCTGTGCACACACATAACACCCACAACAATGGGAGGCTTTTCTGTTGCTACACGGAATACGTACTGTCCTCCTTGAGACTACGCATGGACAGGCAAAGCTAGACTTGCTTTCTCAGTATGGAGCACAGACCAGGATATACTCTGCCTAACAGAAAAGAGATGGTGAGGATTTTCTCTCCGCATACAGACTGTATGGCAGCTATAGACAGACCGTATGCAGGCAAAGCATTTCTAGTTATAGACCAGACACTGCCTAGGCCAAACCAGGGCTTTTTGCTCGGCTCACACGGTGTATGCTGGCTGTATAGAGAACAGAAAAACAACAGAAAGATGAGCTGGGGCAATACTTTTCTGTCACCACACAAACTATAAAGTACCTGCATGGAGAATACACATGGAAAGCACTCCATATCACTTTTCTATCAGGACACAGAAAGAATTCTAGTTAGAGTAGAAACAGGCTAGGTGAAGCAGGGCTTTCAGACCTATCCCCATGGGAAGTGTTGGGAGGCTATGGGGAGGACAGGGTGGTCTCTCTGTACATCAGGCACACTCTGCCTAGAGGAGCACATGAACATGGCAGGCAAGGCTTTTCCCCTTGAAAAGCAAAGACGTGCTGCAGGCAGGTAGCAAAGATGGGATTCTACTGCCTGTATGGGGAATACAGGCTGTCTAGAGAGCAGAGAGAAGTCTCTGTTCTTAGAACATGTCCTGCTGGTCTGCACAACAGATCCAGAGGGTCAAGAGAAGGTGGAGTGCTCCGGTCTGTGGCAATACGGGAGGGTGAGGTATGGCAAGGCTGCTGGGAGGGTAACAGTTATCAGAGACTTCCTCTGGCAGCTGGGGAGAGGCACCCTTCTGCCAACTGAGCCTGAAGTGTCAAGTGGCTTGAAGCTCACAGGATGATTGTGCACACAATGCTTCAAGAAAGCTGATGAAGCTCATACATCCCCCATCCCACAGGTGTGGCATTGGGACAAGCCCTGTCACGCTCTCTCCCACCCCCAGATCACGACTAGGACACTCTGGCCAGGACACTCTGGCCAGATGGGTGGGAGTGGCTGAAACTTCCAGCCTCCTGAGACACCCTGGTCTGGCTCTCTCTTGGAGGGGTTTAGAGCACCAGCATCCCAGCAGGAAGACTCAATATGCATCACCTTCCTCTCTCCCTTCTCCCCATCTGCTGGAGGTGATTTTCCAGCACACTGCCCTGCACACAACTGTGAGGCCACCTGAAATCTGAGAGGCTGCCTCTGATATCAGGCCTTCGTTGCATGCCTCATCATCACAAAGGGAGAGGGGACCAGTTTGCTAACCAGGACCCTCACTAAACACAGGCACCACAAAAGCTGGCACAGGCACCAAAGCACAGCTCCACCAGGCAAAAGCTGGCCATGTTCAGCTACAGTTCCTCCCTGGGCCTTTCCCTCCCACAGAAACAAGCAACCACCGTCAGCTAAACGTATTTTCACCCTGTTGGTCAGGATACCCAGGACCTCAATGAGCTGGTCTGACTCTTGGACACTCTCTGATTCACAGACAGCCCCATTCATGTCAAAGAGGAAAATCTTTCTATAAACTTTACAGAAATCTACACACAGAGATCAGTATTTACAGGTTATATAACACGCCAAGACTTTTACACAAGTGCCATTCATAAAAGCAGCCCCATTGAAATACAACTGCAGACAGAACTGCACTGCAAGCACAGAGAGCCCCATAGAGTAAAGGGAAAGCACATTTACCCAGGACAAATGTCTTTGGGTGACTCGAGTGTGATGTTGCTCTGCAAACATCCACAACAACTAAAAAACTGGCCACAGGCCTCCCCACCCAAAACAAATGCTCCTCCTTTGCTTTTCTTGAATTCAGAAAACTACCACAACACCTTTTCCATCAAGCTCGAGAAACTGGGCAGTGCTAGAATTGAGCCTGCTCAGGACACTCCTGCTTGGCTCCTGGGTGCCATACAAGGCCACGTGGATTTCCCAAGACAGGACCCTTCTAACCATGCCCAGCCTAAGAAGACTGGGGCTCCCCGACTAAAAAGCCCTTGCTGATTTCTCCATCCACTACAGCCAGTTGACTGCATGAACCGTGCTTCATTTATTCCACACAAAGAAGCGTGTGTGAAAGACACCTTTGGAATGTGCATTTATGAACCTTGTTACCTGCCACTTGTGTCAATTCGAAAGCCATAACTACCCCCTCAGGGTCCCAATGGTAAGGGCGGGCAGCCAAGAGCTCTCTAGAGCTGGAATCAGGCAGCACCCAAGGTCACCAGCCGCTCCAGAGCTCAACATCTCACCTGCTGGCACCTCACCCTTCAAACACCCACCGGGACACCCACCGGGACACCCACCAGGACACGGACCTTCCACACATACCTTCCACACTCCAGCACAGCAGCGTGGACGCTGGGCCTCGAGGCAGCCGCTCACCAACTGCTCCCTGCAACTGCCCGCGGCCCCGGCAACCACCATGCACTCGCTCGCTGTCGCACGGCCCCGCCCCATTGGCCACGGCCTCAACGCCTCTGGGCACAGCCAATGCGAGCGCCCCGGCACCCGGTGCAGGCCGACAGTGCTGCAGCCCCGCTGGCCCCGCGCCTCCTGCCTGCCCTGGCCCTGCCCGGCCCGACACAGCCCCGAGGTGACACAGGATGGGACAGGACGAGCCACCTGCCCAGCAGGACACAGCCCACACACGGGCGAGCAGGAGGGCTCGGGCTGCACAAAGCTCAGAGCATGAGGTCCCAGGCCATGACACTTTTCCTTCCCCTCAGCTTTCCCCGCCCCCTCCAGAGGAGCCTCATCCCAACAACAAGATGGCTGCAGGGGCCCTGCAAACACATGGCATGGGCATTGCAGAAGGCACCATGGCCACAAAGTCCTCCTCTCAAAGGAGGACTGTCAACAAAGTGACAATCACAGCGTGTCTCTCCTTTAGAAGGTGCACCCATCGCTTGTGATGAATCATGCTACAATCAGGGATCTGGTGCCTGGAAGAGATGAGTGGGGGTGGCTATACTTATTTTCACCCTGTTGGTGAGGGCACCCAGGACCTCAATGAGCTGCTCTGACTCTTGAACACTCCTTAATCCACAGACAGCCCCCTTCCAGGTCAAACCAAAAAATCTTCCTGTAAATTTTACAGAAATCTCAGGCTTACATCCTGCAGCCTTGGTGTCCGTTTCTGATGATTCCTATTTAATAAGGACTGTTTGTTTATCATCAGGAATAAAGAAAAAATGGAAGAGATCCGTGTAATTGTCTTTAAAAATCTAAAGTGATGCGGCAAAGAAATATACAGTCATTTAATAGATTGGGTTGGAAGGGACCTTAAAGATCATAGCATCATAGAATAACCAGGTTGGAAGAGACCCACCGGATCATCAAGTCCAACCATTCCTATCAAACACTAAGCCATGCCCCTTAGCACCTCGTCCACCCGTCCCTTAGACTCCTCCTGGGAAGGTGACTCAACCACCTCCCTGGGCAGCCTCTGCCAGGGACCAATGACCCTTTCTGTGAAAAATTTTTGCCTAATGTCCAGTCTAAATCTCCCCTGGTGGAGCTTGAGGCCATTCCCTCTCGTCCTGTCCCCTGTCACTTGGGAGAAGAGGCCAGCTCCCTCCTCTCTACAACCTCGTTTCAGGTAGTTGTAGAGAGCAATGAGGTCTCCCCTCAGCCTCCTCTTCTCCAGGCTAAACAACCCCAGCTCTCTCAGCCGTTCCTCATAAGGCCTGTTCTCCAGCCCCTTCACCTGCTTCGTTGCTCTTCTCTGGACTCGCTCCAGAGCCTCAACATCCTTCTTGTGGTGAGGGGCGCAGAACTGAACACAGTATTCAAGAAGCGGTCTCGCCAGTGCCGAGTACAGAGGGAGAATAACCTCCCTGGACCTGCTGGTCACGCCGTTTCTGATACAAGCCAAGATGCCATTGGCCTTCTTGGCCACCTGGGCACACTGCTGGCTCATGTTCAGTCGGCTGTCAACCAACACCCCCAGGTCCCTCTCCTCCAGGCAGCTTTCTAGACAGACTTCCCCTAGTCTGTAGCACTGCATAGGGTTGTTGTGCCCCAAGTGCAGGACCCGGCACTTGGCCTTGTTAAACCTCATGCCATTGGACTCTGCCCAGCGGTCCAGCCTCTTCAGATCCCTTTGCAGGGCCTCCCTACCCTCCAGCAGATCAACACATCCACCCAGCTTAGTGTCATCTGCAAACTTGCTAAGGGTGCACTCGATGCCTTCATCCAGGTCATTGATAAAGACATTGAATGGGGCTGGACCCAGCACTGAGCCCTGGGGAACCCCACTTGTAACTGGCCTCCAGCTGGAGTTAACTCCATTTCCCACCACTCTCTGGGCCCGGCCATCCAAGCAGTTTTCCACCCAGGAGAGTGTGCGTCTGTCCAGGCCAGAGGCTGACCGTTTCTCAAGCAGAATGCTGTGAGAAACTGTGTCAAAGGCTTTACTGAAGTCCAGGAAGACCACATCCACAGCCTTTCCCTCATCCAGCAGCCGAGTCACTTGGTCATAGAAGGCGATCAGGTTAGTTTGGCAAGACCTGCCTTTCATGAACCTGTGTTGACTGGGCCTGATCACCCAGTTCTCTTGCATGTGCTTCATGATAGCACTCAAGATCACCTGCTCCATGACTTTCCCTGGCACTGAGGTCAGACTGACAGGCCTGTAGTTTTCTGGGTCCTCCCTGCGACCCTTCTTGTAGATGGGCACAACATCAGCCAACCTCCAGTCCAGTGGAACTTCCCCAGTCTTCCAGGACTGTTGGAAGATGATGGAAAGGGGTTTGGCCAGCACATCCGCCAGCTCCTTCAATACCCTTGGATGAATCCCATCCGGCCCCATAGACTTGTGGGTGTCTAGCTGGGCTAGCAAGGCTCTGACCACCTCCTCTTGGATCACGGGAGCCTCATTTTGCTCCTCTAGCTCCTGGGTTTGTACACAGATGGAACGACTTTCTTTACAATTAAAGACTGAGGCAAAGAAGGCATTAAGTACCTCAGCCTTTTCCTCATCCCCTGTCACTGTTGTTCCTTCTGCGTCCAATAGGGACCGTATGGTCTCCCTAGTCCTCCTTTTATTATTTATATATTTATAGAAAGATTTTTTGTTATCTTTCACAGACTTTGCCAATCTGATTTCTAGTTGAACCTTAGCCCTTCTGATTTTTTCTCTACACAATCTCACTTCCGTCCTGTAGTCCACCCAAGAGGCCTGTCCCCTCTTCCAGAGCCCATAAACATTTCTCTTCTTCTTGATATCCCTCAAGATCTCTCTGTTCAACCAAGCTGGTTTTCTCCCCTGCCGGCTTTTTTTACGGAACATGGGGATGGCTTTCTCCTGAGCGGCTAGGATTTCCTTTCTGAAGAGCTCCCAGCCCTCCTGGGCTCCCTTGCCCTTAAGTACTGTCTCCCATGAGACTTTGCCAACCAGCCTTCTGAAGAGTTCGAAGTCTGCCCTCCGGAAATTTCATGCTGCTGTCCTACTAACCACCCTCTTCACTTCACCTAGAACACAAAACCCTATCATCTCATGATCACTTTGTCCTAGGCGTCCACCTACTGCCACATCTCCCACAAGGCCTTCTTTGTTCACAAACAGCAGGTCCAGGAGGGCACCCTGCCTTGTTGATTCATTCACCAGCTGCGCAAGGAAGTTGTCTTCCACGCACTCCAGGAACCTCCTAGACTACTTCCTTTCTGCTCTATTGTACTTCCAGCAGATATCAGGAAGATTGAAGTCTCCCACAGGAATGAGAGGCATTGATCTAGAAATTAACCCCAGCTGTTTATGGAAGAGCTCATCAGCTGCTTCTCCTTGGCTGGGTGGTCTGTAACAGACTCCCATCACAAAATCTACCTTCTGGTGGGCTCCTTTGATTTTAACCCACAGGCACTCAATCTCCTCATCGCCACAATCTATCTCAACCGTGTCCAAGTCCTCCCTTACAAAGAGGGCTACCCCACCTCCTCTCCTACCCTTCCTATCCCGCCTGAAGAGTTTGTACCCCACCACAGCTGCACTCCAGTTCTATGAGTCGTCCCACCACATTTCCGTGATGGCAACGACATCATAGGCTCCTTGCCCTACGACAGCTTCCAGCTCTTCCTTCTTATTCCCCATGCTGCATGCATTGGTGTAAATGCACTTGGGCTGAGCTGCTGAGCCTTCAGCCCTCTTAGAGGGAACAGAGCTCGTTCCCAATTGCCTGGTAACTGGAGTAGCTAGCACCAGAGTGCCCGTATCTCCCTTAGCACCACCAGGTGTGTTCTCCCCCACTTTTTGTATGGTGATGTACTGGTGGTCCTCACCAGCACACCCTCTCTGAATCACCATTGCCCCACGTCCAGGCTTGTTCCTGTCTAGCCTGGTCTTAACCCCCTCCCCCTTCACATCTAGTTTAAAGCTCGATTTATGAGCTTAGCTAGGTTTTTAGCAAGGGCTTTAGCCCCCCTAGGAGACACACGTGTCCCATCCTTAGCAACAAAGCCTGGGGGTGCGTGAGCCACCCCATGATCAAAGAAGCCAAAGCCCCTCTCCTCACACCAGGCTCGGAGCCAGGCATTAATCGAATTCTTCTTCCTGACTTCCAGCTCCTCTCTATTTAGCCTTGGGATGGAGCAGAATACTATTTGTGCCCCAGAGCCCTCCATCACTTTCCCAATGGCCCTGAAGTCTTTCTTGATGGTTTTGGTCTTTCTGTTTACTAGATCATCGTTACCATTTTGGACTACTGTCAGAGGATAGTAGTCTGTCTCGTGGACCAGGGAAGGAAGTTTTCTAGCTACCTCCTTCCCTGATGCCCCCGGTAAGCAGCAGAGCTCTCTGTGGAGCGGGTCCGGTCTGCAAATGGGTCCCTCCGTTCCTTTTAGGAGGGAGTCCCCTACAACAATCACCCTCCTCTTCTTCTTAATGGAGGATGTTTTTATCTTTTTCTGAGGATGGTGCTGCCTAGGGAAGGATTCTAGGCTGTGGGAGCCATCATCCTCATCCTCAGGGTTGGATTCCACCTGCAGCACCTGGTACGTGTTCACCAGGGGGATCTGGGGTTTTGCTGTCTGGGTGAGGGGAGCAGGTTTCCTTCGTCTGGCAGGAACTTGCTGCCATTCCCCATCTCTTGTTCCCCCAACCTTGCAGTTTGCAGGTGGATGGTGTTTGGACACACCAGCTCCAGCAGGCTGCTGAGTTAGCGAGAGGGCACTACTCCACTGGTCTATCTCCCTCTCACACTCCCTGATGGTCCTCAGCCTCTTTACCTCCTCCCTTAACTCCTCCACCATGCGAAGGAGTTCCCTGACTCGAGCGCAGCTTTCACAAGTGGAGCCAGTAACAGAGGCACAAGCTGGTGTGGGAGCGGGGCACTGCCTGCAGCCCAGGGTCTGGGTTGCTGCGTTCACCCCCTGTAATCATCCAGTTCCAACCCCCATGCCATGGTCAGGGATACCTCTCACCAGATCAGGCTGCCCAAGGCCCCGTCCAATCTGGCCTTGAACACCTCCAGGGATAGGGCTTCCGCAACTCCCCTGGGCAGCCTCTTCTAGTGTTCCACCACTCCCACGGTGAAGAAATTCTTCCTCATGTCTAGCCCAAATCTGCACCTCTCCAGTTCATACCCCTCGTCCTATCATTACAAGCCTTTGTGTACAGTCTCTCCCCAGCTTTCCTGTAGCCCCTTTCAGGTACTGGAAGGCCTCTATGAAGTCTTCTTGAGACTTCTCTCCTCCAGGCTGAACAACCTCAACTCTCTCAGCATGTACTCATAGCAGAGGCGTTCCAGCCCTCTGATCATCCTTGTAGCCCTCCTCTGGACCCTTTTCAGCAGTTCCATATCCTTCTTATGCTGGGGATTCCAGAACTGGACACGCTACTCCAGATGAGGTTTCACAAGAGAGGAAGAGAAAGGCAGAATCACCTCCCTCGACCTGCTGGCCACGCTTCTTTTGATGCAGCCCAGGATACGGTTGGCCTTCTGGGCCGTAAGCACACACTGCCAGCTCATATTGAGCTTCTCATCAATCAGCACCTCCAAGTCCTCTGCAGGGCTGTTCTCAATCACATCATCCCTCATCTTATATTGAAACTGCAAGTTGCCCTGACCCAGGTGTAACACCTTGCACTTGGCCTTGTTGAACCTCATGAGGTTCACACGGCCCCGCTTCTTCAGCTTGTACGAAAACCCACGTAATGGATTACTCCCCATGGATTGTGTTGAGGACAAGGAGGGATGGGCTTGAAATGAAGCAAAGGAAATGCAGTTGAGGTGTTATGCAAGGAGAATTCAGAGGCAATTTGAGAGATATCAATGCTATCATGACTTAAAAGAAGGCGAGAAGGAATTATGGTTTGCACCTTATAATGCAAGGAAAAGAAAGCTTGAAAGGAAGTTCTCAGTTGGCAAATAGAAAACAAAGGGATGTGTAGTTCTTCACACCTCATACAGTTGAGCTCTGGAATGGTCTGCAGTCCTTGTAGGTGCCAAACAGATACGTTTGCTTTTGCAGTTAGGTATCTGACTGGGCCCACCAGTGATTAAAATCTGTTTGAACTTTCAATGTAAAGGCTAGTAGCTCCTAAGAGTATCTTAAAGAGCCATTCACAGGACACCACTACAGGATACAGAGTGTTTCTGCTTGAGGAAGGTTGTGGCCACAGAAAGCATCAGACCTTGTGGAATACACCAACTGGATTCTTTCTGTATGAAATAGCTTTGTTAGCCACCGGCCAACAGAAACTGATATTCTCCAAATGCAGAACAGCTGCCTATTGTGAATGTTTAGATTTTCAACATACACAATCTTTGAGAGAAACTTAAGACACACAATTGGCAAAAGATTATCCTGCAGCCAAAAGCAGCCCAATGCCACTTTGCAGAAATATCCATTTTATTTTAAGCACGCAACATTTTGCCACCCAACTGAAACCCCTGAGTGTCCAAAAACCTGCCAAACTCCCATGACTCTAGTCATCTGCTTACAAACATAATAAAACATTTCAACTCAAGGCAGACCAAATGTCTTTCTAGAAAGATCAGTTAAGTGCTGAATATGCTGAAGGCAACATCTTTCAACAAAGTCTTTCAAAATCAGAGATGCCCTTACATGTTTTTCCCACAGTATACTACAAGTTTAACTGCACAAAAATACACTTATAAGCTGTATTTCAGTTCTATTTCAGTTTTGTCGTGAACTGAACGCATTT
This sequence comes from Phaenicophaeus curvirostris, assembly GCF_032191515.1. NCBI lineage: Eukaryota > Metazoa > Chordata > Aves > Cuculiformes > Cuculidae > Phaenicophaeus > Phaenicophaeus curvirostris. Next base: position 88,858,320 of record NC_091393.1, on the reverse strand, counting down.
CCCATGACGTACGTGCAAAGAAAGAGGTACTGCTGCAATTAGAGCAAATATACCTGTGATTCAGCACATGGAGACACTGTTCTCAAGTGATTTAGACAACCTGTATTTAACTACTGTACGTCAAGAGAATCAAAGAAATGACACCTAAAAGGAAAGCTGGTAGCAGACTAATGAAGTCTGAGACTGCATTAACTCAGAAGAACATTCATAAACAGTTTAGACAAATGATTCCCCAGCGATGGCCAAGAATTAGTCCTTCCCTTTATTCCAACTACCAGAAGTTGAAACATTAAAAACCTTTAAAAGTGTAATTCAAACTAGGAACCACCAGTGGTGCTTGAAAGAAGTAGCTGAAAAAAAAAGTTCCAGAGGTTCATCCTCTGGCTCCACCACTTAAGACAACAAACAAAAAACCCCCACCAAATAATGCATATGGACAAAAAAGGTGTGGGTGAATCCTCTCACCCCCATTGCAATCTTCCTGCAGTGCCTACATCGCTGAGGGAAAAACAGTTTTCAAAGCAGTTCCTCTCCTTGTGCATCTATGTTTCATCACAGCCAGATTGGACCTTCCTGGTGTTGTTCCATACAGCTCCTTTTCAGTCTTTGCAAATCTACATGCTCCTTGCAAAAGCTTTTCAACATCCTCATTATCCTTGTTTTCTGAACTTGATTCCCAGTCAGTCTTCATCTTTCAGCTCGCACTCCTCTTCCTCATCATCTAGGAAGCTGTTGTTAGGGTTATATTCATTTGGTTCATCATCATCATCATCGTTGTCACCATTTTATTCCACAGCCCTTTTTCCTGTAGGGACAAAAATGACGTTTATTCACGGATCATAAATATAGAATGAAAGAGATCTCCCAGAAACCACTGAATTGGTCTGTCTCCTCAAGAAGAGAGAGAATCATCTAAAGCATCCTCCCCAGTGCTAACAATCTGGGGGCTGATATTCCAGACTCACGAAAAGCTGGGCCAGCTCTGACCACTACACTGCAGCGCTCATTGGTCTGATGGTTCACAAAGTTTTCCTTCCTGGTCTTAAACCCAGCCTCTTGTTACAGAGGACTCAGGGGGTTAAAATCCTCCTTTTAACACACCGCTATAGCACATTTCAGCATAACTCAAGAGCTTTTAACTCAGAAGCCAAAGCTACTGTCTAAAATGTTGACTATAGAGACGAAGCTCATATTTATCAATTGTTGCAACTCCAAACCACTTCTCAAATATGGCTGTTAATAGATTTCAAATATAACACAACAAATTCAAAAAAAACCTGGCCAAGTTATTACCAAAGAAAACAAATGTTAAGTTTCCCCAACACATCAGCATACTGGTGACCTATCCATTTGGTTCTTTTTCACCAGAAATCTGATATTCACATCTATTTTATTGAACTGAAAGCAAATTTCAAACCACAAGCTGCAAAAATTAACGTGACAGCAGACTGTCTGCTGTTCATGGTGTATTACTGATGGCTTGCTGTATCTTTTAAACAAAGACAAACCTTTAAACACAAAAACACTGAAGAGCAAACAAGAAATTATTTTCACATGTGAACAGGTGTCTCTGTGACATGACATGATTCCTCCAGTATTTGACCAGTGTTTCCATTGCATCCAAAATGTTAAAGTAGCAGAATCGGTAAAGTATGTGCCTAAATATTATGAACCCTTAGTCTTCCTTGGGCAGCCTGATCTAGTGGGATATCCCTGCCCATGGCAGGGGGGTTGGAACTACATGATCTTTAAGGCCTCTTCTTCCCCAAACTATTCTATGATTCCATGATTCTTTATACCCTCCTTGATCTGCAAAACTTGCAAAGTAAACCAGTGCCACGCTTCTGGAATATGGATACAACCCATCTGAAGCTGGGAGTCAAGCCTCTACCGCAACAACTACAGAGAGAAACTGAGTTCGCTGAGCAAGCTGCAGGTAGCTAAAGGACATGCCCTGTGCACCACTCAGGTGTTCAAAGGCTGCCAAAAATACCTGATTCACCTGCAAGATGTCTCTCATGTTGTCCTCATTAGCACAACATGAGAGCAAGTTACCTGAGCTGCCCTGCAGCCCCAGGCTCTGTCCACAGCTCAGAGAATGCACTCAGCATGATTCTCTGAGTCCTACTAAAACACCACCCATTTTAAAGGTTAACATCATCCGAGCCTGCTGAGTTGTATGGTTTTTCTTCCCCACTACGCCAGACTCCTTCCCTGTTTTATCTTTAAAGCTCCACAGGGAGACAAAAGCACAGCTGCTCGACTTAGCTGCACTGGTAACCCATGTTGTCTTGCACAGCCAAGTTCTCCAGCAATAGGAACTCAGATAAAAAGCCAAAGCAAGAGAACTAGACAAGATAACCTGAGACTGCAACTTTGAGGATGAATAAAAGAAGTGTGATAAGCATATACTTTTGGAACTACATGGTAACATACTGTACTGTCTTGATTTTGAAATGTCCATGCACTTCATAAACACAGTATTTCTAATCACTCCCAGAACAGTAAAGGGAAAAAAAAACAGAAGAACTTCCTTCTCTTCTTGCCTGCATAGATCTTAAGGATCAAATCAGGTAATAGTTACAATTTATTTCCAGCCCCCAAATTAAATCTTAGAAAGGGAACGCCAACAGGTACAAGGTAAACAAATCATCTGGACATTTTACTCCTCACGTTACTGTGCTCTACACTCTAGTTCAATAAGTTTAAATAGGAAAGCACTGATCAGGCCATAATTATCCCATTTTTCAATAAGAGGACCCAATTTCTTTTCAGCTAAGAAACACCTACCTGGTTCTAGTTTTATTACTTTAACTGCTGCTAGCTCAACTCTACCTTCTCTGACAACACGGAGTCAAAAAGCAGCTGAGATACACAAGGATCTAGGACAATGAAACTACTTGTTTAGGGTTCTTTTAGAAGAAAAAAATAAACAACACATGAGGAGCCAATAAATTAAAACATCTTAAGCATAAATGACTCATGCAAAGTTTCTTTTCTGAAATACACTGAACTCTTATTTTTTGTTGGGCTTACAGCATGCATTTTCACTAAATAAGCATTCTGTTCACTTAGATCTAACACACTAATTTAAAATCCATGCTGTGCTTGATGACACTGAAACAAACAGCAAGAATTCTGCAGCTAGCATGCTCTTTGCTCAGCACACATCCGTAGGAAGCATTATTTCAACAATGCTTCTCATCCTGGACTTCTTTGTTAGCAACAAGGCAAGCTATTTCAAAAAAACCCTACTAGGCAGCTAATTTGTACCGAGATCTGAAGTTTAAAAATGCTCAAGAAACCTTGCACAGCCACACAAGTCTGAAACTACTGATGTACTTTGCTGTTAAAACCCGTAAGCAAGTAAACCACTGAGATACCCACTGCGAAGCCGTTGTAACATACACAGCTCTCACAGCAGACAAGCAGGGCCCATGGAGCATCAAGGGCTGCACCCTGCAGCATATGTGACTGCTTCCAAGACTCCCACGAGAGCCACCCAATACCTCACGCTCATTTCACTACATGTCCCTTGGTCCTTACTCTGCACCAGCAGCAGCAGCCTCTCCTTGCTGCAAGGGTGCAAACCAAACAAGCCTGCAACAGAGGAGTCTGAAAGAATTCCCCGTGGATACACAGAAGCTCTGTGGCCAGCTTCAGCAGCAGTTACTTAGCAGCTTAAATGCGTTTTGTATAGGTCCTTGTCATGCTGCAGACAACATTCTATGAGCAACCAAGGATGATTTTTTATTTTAAAGCCATTAAGGAGCAACATAAATGATGATAATAATGAATCCTCTTCCAGAACTGTTGTGTTTGACTGCTAATTGAAATCCGTGGACCCATTTGCCCAGTTCCTTCCCGACAGTTCCATGCACCCGCACCCAGCAGCAAAGCTGCTCCCCAGCGCAGAAGCAGCAGTTCCTGCTACAGCATCTGCGCTCCCCATAGGAGTTTTGGTACTGGAACACCCCTGCACTGAATGCTGTGTCCACTCCAGCCCCTACGCAGTGCACAGAAGATGAGTTCGGTCCTAAAAACACAAGAGACTTCAGAAAGGAGAGTTTACTGATCTGCTTAACCCTTTAGGTGACAATTTCACAAGGACAAAAATATGTTGTCCGGCTTGCCAGAGCACGGTACACTGAGCAGTCACGTGAGAGCAATTAATATTTGTCCAGCATGCACTACACACCATCTCACTCAGAAGCTTATCAGCAGCCTTGCAAAGACAATCAGTCTTGTCTAGCTTGCTGAGTTTGAGTCAGAAGCTCCCTTTAAATCCCTCTTAACAGTTAGTAAGATGCCCAAGACTTGTAGATGTGCAAACAAGTCAATTTTATTGAGAACAATTGATTATAGCAACTCAATGACTAAATAAGGGTTAGGTGGTGACTGGGCCTAAGATACTGTTTGCAAAAATACATTGAAAGTCAAGCACCTGAGCACAGATCGGAGCGATATGCAAGTAAGAAATAGGTAGTTAAAGTCAAAGTAGAGAGAGATACTAGTAATTAGTTTGATGGAAAGATATACATAACACCACTGTCTTCCTCCAGATGACTTTCTAGTAGGGGAAGGCAAGATGAAGTCCTGCCTACCGGCTGATCCCAGAAGTTTAGATAACATTTTCCCCTCACAACTTTCCCCTTTGTTTACATTTTTATAGCAATTTTCACCTTTGGGATGCAACCCTGCTGACTGGTTGAAAAGTTGTTCTCACTTTGCTTGCCAAACTTAACTGTGAATGCTGAGTAGGAGAGGCTGGGGGAATGGTTTGTCGAGGAGGAAGGTAGCCTTAAGTGTAGGGGTGTATTTTAGTATGATAGTGATATAACAATGATGTTATAATGAGCACAGGTCAACTGGAGGGCTGGATTGTCAGAGCAGCAGCTGCAATTAATCTTGGAAAATAACTGGGCATTTGAACCACAGCCCTTGCAAGGGAATCACAGTCCTTGCTGACAACAGGAATTGGCTATGCCTGTCCCCAGACATCCCATCCCCCACTTCACAGAGTGAGATACCCTTGCTGCCTTCTTTTCTGATGAACAGTGTGCTGTCCCCAGCTGTGATGCATCTCCACTAACTTAGTTTTTAAAGCCTTGTACTCAGCCTGTTGGGGGGGTTGGTATTCAGTCCCATTTCTCCTCACATTTAGCTTTATTTCCACAAGCCTCTCCTCTACCCAGGGGAGTTTTGGAACTGGAACACCCCTGCACTGAAGGCCATGTCCACTCTACTCCCTTCACATGGCACATAAGACCAGTTCTGCTTCTGCTTTCTCCTTCATCCAGTTTCAAATTGAAAAAGGACAGAATTACAGAATTTAATGATGCAGATACATACCCACCTTTTAAGCTGCTAATATTCTCATCTAAGTCACTTAAGGTGCTCAAGGGCTCATACCTTTTATTGACTGATCTCACCCAATGCTGCAAGGTATTGGTTCTTAACACGGCAGCTTCAGAGCTGGATGTGGAATCACAAGTGGAAGGCAAAAACCCCTAACACTATAAAAAGTAGCCAGCAATGAAGTCTGGAAATAAATGCCGTGTGGATTCCTGTGTTCAGAGATCAAGCCAGCTCACTCCTGGCACACCTGATCTCAAACCTCCCCCTGTACGTTTCTGTGGCAATAATCTTCTGCAATGCTGGGAGTTTGGCATTTGCAAATAATTTGCAGGCAGATGGTTGTGGAAAGATCCCGAGACCAGTGGGAATCCTACAAAAATCAACAAGTCCAAACTTGGTAGGTTGTGGAAAGAACAGTAAAAAAAGGAATTTTCTCCAGCAGTTCTCCCTGAAAGTCATTTGCCCACTCCACCGATGGCAGCAGGGTCTCCACTCAGTGCTCATCCCCATGGTGGAACAAAGATGCAAAGACATTAAGAAGAGCAAAAACAGAAGTTCCTTTTATCTGTATCAGAGAATAGAGGCAACACATGAGAAAGTGGCACCAATGAAGCAGGAGCTAAGGTTTTGATGTATTTCTTTTCCCAAAATATTTGCGAGACACAAACTGAGACAAGATGTTCAGGAATCAAAGGTCAGCTGGCCATTCTCTAGACCAGTATTGCCAGGGCTCATAAAATCCAGAAAGGAAGAAAAAATCTGATTTATTACAGGCCACCAGTGCCTTTGGGAACAGCAGGCTACCAACTGCTTAAGGGCATAAATTGACACAGGAATCAAAGCCATGTAAATGAAAATGTTGTCGGCAACATTGAAGAATACTCAGCTCAACCCCCCCCAACTATTTGCAGATCACCTCTGTTTTGTTACAGGCACGACTTTGTAAGATGCTTGATGTAACTCAATCTCACCGTGAACTTCCAGCAGTCTTCAGATGAGGCAGCTCTGGACAATGGAACAGATTTTAAGCCCTATATTTTACATAACTTCGGATGAGCACTTTGCCACACTAACATTTTCACTATCGTGGCCACACAACTTCACGTGAAAAAAATTTAAAAACCCAAATATCACCTCTCTTTCTGCCCCTCGCTGAAAAGTGTTATAGCCACTCTTTATGGCCCCAGGCCACATTGAGAACTAAACCCAGGTGAAGCTTCACCTCCTACAACAAACTTGCACAGGTGCCAGTTAGAAGATCCATAATTGACCGCATGTATTTGATAGAGCACTAATGGCACAAACAAGTTATCCATTACCTTTCTTGTGACACATTCATTATAGTCTTCGCTAAAACTTCTTTGAAAGCTGACTTGGGGAGGGGGGCGTATAATTAGAAAAATATTGGTTTAAGCCAGAAATCCATACTAGCAGACTTGCAGTGCACTAGAATGTTTCCAGGTACCAGCTCACCAGCAGAAGTCACTGCAGCAGGATCTTCCCAATCTGGCCCATATCCTCCTGCCCTCTGGGTCTCCGTAGTGCAGTCTGCACCACAGGCTCTTACTTCAAATTCTAACATCTTCAGACTGGAGCCTGTGTGTTGTGGAAAGCACCTGCATAAAAAAATGCTTCCAACTGGCTCCAACAATGAACTTCAAATAAAGAAAAAGAAAAAAAGCCCATACCAACTCAGACAGTTCTGATTGCTATCTCCATGCTAATCACAGCAGAGGAACACAATTCATGAGTCCATCTCAGTTTGCCAAGTTGCAAAGGCTTGTTCAAAATAGCAGCTGAAAGCAATCGTAGTCCTTCTCCATACCAATACTTCCCTGTCAGCTCAGCAGCCATGGGGAAGCCTTGGATTAGATTCTTCCCTCCAACAAACCTTTTGCAGAGACTACAAGAATTGCTGAGACCTCTCTCTCTTCAGGAGAATTTTTCCACATGCTGCTTTGCTCACAGAAGTCACTTTGAACTTGGCAAGTTTCTCCATCTTCCACAGTGCTTTTGGACTAACGTTACTGAGTGAGGAAAATCATTCTTTTTGATAGAACTAAGTCTCTTCACCCTAAAAAGCCAAAGCACACCCGTCACACACATACAAACACTGCAAAGAATTAACACAGAAAATAGTTTATTTTCTACTCCAAGGGATCTGAATAACAACATTTCAAACTCATCAGAAACAAGCTTTCAAGTAATACTGCAAGAGACACACAATAAAAGTACACATCCAGCCCTCAAAAAGAGCTGGAGACTCCTGCAGACAAGATGTACTTCCTAAAAACACTGCTGAAGGTGAAAATCCAGTCACAGTTAATAGCAGCTCATTTGGGTTTGCAGTTCTGCAAATGAAGTCTCTGTCACAAAGAAACTCCTCCCAATACTGAGAGGTTTTGTCTAAGTAAGGATTTCAGGACTCTACCTCATTACAATATCTTACAGTAAAAATACTTGATGCATTATAAGGCATCTTCCACCTCTCCAAAAGAAGGAGAGAAAAGCAGAACCTTCCCATATCCAAAGAAAGTGAGCTGGACTAACAGATGGCACAGGCTTTGTTCCGATCAACAAGGCTCCACCAGATCACTGCCATGCTACTCTTGAAGCGTATCAGGATTCAAGTTCACTTTGACACAGTGCAAGAAAGCTACCGATTCCCAGCAGTACAGATCTTCCTGTATTTGTGTATGAAAGCATCCGTCTTTCCAAGACTAACTCCATAGACACCATCTGGCACCAGAGACCCAAACCGTGTCTGTCTGCTGCTGACGGAAGCTTCTTCAACACCGTTCACTGAGGAGGAAGCGTTCCCATCAACATTCAGGGCTTTTGCAATGGCAGCTTCCCTTGCGCCATCAGAAAAGACGATAGAAGAGTCACTTTTGGCATGCTTGGCAACGCCATCAATGCGCTTATGGAGATCTTGGCTCAGTAGCAATACAATAGTGCCTCCAACACGCAGTACTCTGGCAAAAAAAAAGGAAAAAAAGTAGGTTAGGTGTTCATTCTGCCTGACATGCATTCATCTGTGCAGAACTCAACACTGCTGACGCTTCAGATGGCACTTGCATTCAACAAAACACTAGGCCTGTTAATGCTCATGGCTCAACTCGATAAACTACACTTCCAAATGGAGTTTAAATTCCCTATCTTTATAACTCTTTCTAAATGGGAGAACAAGGTCCTATCCTAACTCCCAAACATTTCTGGCCTCAGGAGTTCTTTCCACTGCATCAGCAGGGAAGGTAGATTCTGTTTTCCCCCTCTTGGTATTATTTCAAGGACTGAGGGGAGTATCAATTTCAAACACTGGTTTTCGGTTGCATAAGCCTCCACCACTCTGCAAAGGAACAGCTTCCCAGGGCAACAGAAGATTGGTAAGGCAATTCTGAAGCTGACCTTTCCATTTGGAAACTTTAAAAGGTCTGTTCTTTCTCTGTTCCACTGATCCTTAATGGTTTGCAAACTCAGGAAGCAGAGGAAAATTCATCACTGTGCGTAATCCATTTTTCACAGTACATGACCAGACGTGACACTTGGCTTTGAAAGAGAGGAGAAAATAGGACTATCCTTGCTCTGTTCACAGCAAGTGGATTGAACAGTCTTACTCGTGGGGCTCTCACAGTAACGGTCCCTTCCTCATTTCCACATTCCCAGGGAAATATTTTGCTTAGAGTGGCCCAGCAGAGCAAATAAGACCAGACTACAAGCAGAGTCAAAGGGAGGGCTGGTCACTGTAAGCTGACACAAGGTTGCCCTGCTGTTCTGTGGAGCTACCACACCTTCTTCACCACCTTCCCACTGCATTCCTGCATTGGGTGAGCAAAATGAACACTGCTGAAGACCAGTCCTACAGAAAGGACTGTCAGCCTTTCAGCCAAGAAAAGAAATAAAGAAGCACATGGTTTGAACTGCCTGATAGAAGCAGCCTGCTATTAGTTTGGCTGAACTCTGCTACAAAACAACAGGGTGAAAGATGAAAGGAGGCATCTAAAAGCAGACCAGGTGGCCAACTGGATATACACTAACAGAAAGGAAAATTGATACCACCATTTTCTGGTCTGACATCTTTCTTCCCAACAATATAGGCTAGTAAAAGCTTGATTGTCAACCCAAAAGGAAAGCCTATGATTTTATACAAGCTGACCTCAACGGAGACGCTTTATCCACCTGGCCGTGCGTTAAGTTCATCTAGGTCATCCTCTCCTCTTTCTCCTTTCTGCCTTAAGGGTATTTGTGAGTGTGACTCAAACATTTAACCATCGTGCCTTGGAAAGAATATTCGCGAATGTAGCCCACACAACAAGCTCATTCCTTGTCAGCTTGTGCTGCCGCCAGCATTTCCACAGCTTGCAAGACAAGCCACAACAGCCTTCAAGGGACAATTAAAGGACTCGGACTTTCACTGGCTGCACGGGATCCGACTAAAAAACTGGAGTGTGTTTGGAATAAAGAAAACCTGAAGCTGGCTGAACACTTAGGATCACAAACCATCATGACATTTACACCAAACACGTATACCATGTCAAGGGCCACACGTACCTCTCCATTTCCTGGAGAATATCTGGAAGGAGCTGAAAGACTTTTGTTATCTTGAACTTCTTCCCAAACGGAATATCCGCAATCACAGCATCAAAGCTTTCTGAAGGCAACGGCAATGCTGCAGAATAAAGGCAGGTCTTTAAATCGTCCTGTGTGGAAAACGAGCAGCAGCTATGCCCTCAAGCACCTTACAAAACTGCCTGCCAACGCTTTTGCGGGTTATGCACCCAGACTCATGGCTCCTTCTGTACCTTTCCTCACAAATGGCATCACAAAGCCACCAACCCAATGCAGACCGAGAAGAGACAAATGCATGAGTGTGTGGGTTAGCTCACAGACTCCTAGTTAGTGGGGATATGTTTGCTCCATAACAAGACTCTACAAACAAGGGACTGCATGGGTCCAAATCAGCTGCTGCTTCTCAACACAAGGGAATCTTTACAAGCAAAAACACAAAAGAAGAACTAAGCTTGCAAGCATTTTACACTAAGTACATGTATGAATGGCAACGAACCACATTTTAAATTCTTCTCTATCCCCGTTTTCTCCAATCAGAATCGCCTAGGTTCTGTTGGAGCTTGAGTCATTGAAGTACCTTCCCAGAGTTTCTGCATCCTACAACAGTCCGTTGTTGTGACCATGAGGCAGCACTGCACCCTTGTGGTGATGAAGGTTGGCCATATACCAGGCTACGCCGGCCAGACAGGGCTTTGCCAGCTTGCCAAACAATGAGACTATGGATTCTCCATCTCTCAGGATGCTCAGAACTCGACTGGACAATGCCCTCAGCAACCTGACCCAGCTTTAGGGTTAGCCTCATTCCCAGCAGATGACAGGACTAAAGAGCTCCAGCAGTCCCTTCTCACCTAAATCCTGTCGTGATTCTATGCCAGCCTTTCCAGAACTGGCAGGAGATGTTTCTTGGACCATCCTTGGATCAACACTTGCAGCACAACAATTTTAGAACAATTTTATCTACAAATGGAAGGACAAGTTACCTACAGTCCTTCAACACATGCAGAAATAACAGCATCTGATCAGTGACAAAGACACCAGTTACTTGTTCAGTATTAGAAAAGCCTGACATCAAAGTACTGTCCGTTACCCTAGAAGCTCAGCACAATCACAGCTTTTAAAGAAGAAATAAAGCTATATATGTTCTTACAAAAAACACATAATATTTCTTACAGTTCTGATAAGAAATACATTGCAAGTTTAAAAAATATGAACGCTTCATCACCCGTGCACAGGGAAGAACACCCAGCTCTCGTCTGGTGTAAATTTCATAAATGACTAATTTAGATTCAGGCTTTGAGGTCCAGAGTAAGGTCATTAAATTATTATGTTCTCCCCTGATTAACTTATGAAGTGAGAGCATGAGCAGGAGAGAGTCTTCCAGGAGAAAGGCATCGTCATTTAAGATACTCGTACTGCAAAACATCAACGAATTAGCTGATCTTAATGCAATTACTTATCTGGTAAATTGAAGTTACAAACCACTTTTTGTCTGTCCTTGCTGTTTTCCCATAAGACAAAGAATTCTTATATAGTATGTACTCTCTGTGGCATTCAAAACTTTACCATTCAGACAGACAACTACTGCCCATGTCTGACAATTATTATTTTCATTGTCTTCTGCTGAGTATATTCTCACCAAAGTTCCTGGGAGCAGGAGGCAGGGAGGGGAAAGCAAAAAATTATCCATTCTCTAGAACTACAGTCACTACTTGGCTCTTTTATTAAGAGGTAGCTCTACTACACGTAACCTCAAGAGATCCTATGTTACCTGCGTAATCCTAAAACTACAAAATATTTCCAACATGTATCACTTGGAAAGCCTACAGCCATACCTTTCACAGAAGCTTTAAGCAACTCAATCTTATCCATCAAGCCTGCAGTCCTAAGATTCTCATCTGCACCTTCTAACTGTGAATCACTTAGATCAGCACCCCAGTAACACGCTTCCTGTTCAGAGAAAAAGAGAAAAGTCACTTGGACGGGAACCAGGTGTATTTATTTTAGAAAGGCTTCTCAGAACTGTCTTGTTGCACACCTCTCCCAAGATAAACCCCTTGCTGGGAGATCTACTACCATTCCACAGAGCAATACATAGACTCAGAGGACAGAGAACTGGGTGAAGTTTGAGCACTCTTGACTCCTTCCGTATTCTGCTCTGCTCAAGACACTTGTGACTTACAGAAACATTTAGGCTCTGTACTAACAGCAAGACCCCAGATGGCTACAAACAGCCATGCTGCCTCTAATAGTGGAAACTGGCTGTACTGTCCCACTGACACCTCTGATCCCAGGATAAGTCGAGGCACTTTTAGAAGTCCACGCCAGTCTTGCACAAACCCTGTGCTTCCTGCGGAGCAATGTTTGTCCTAAAACACTCTCAACAACGGCACAGAAGGACCGGTTTGGTTCTAGCTTTTCAGTAACGCACTTTGGTATAATGGTTGCACACATTTTTTCCCGATGGAACTACAAGGTCCTGCCTGTTGCTACTGTGATACTCACAGGCCACTCTTTAGCAGCTTCCAGAAGTATCGTTCCCAGCCCACACATGGGATCCAGCACAAAGGCACCTGCCTGCAAAAATAAAGGGGTTATTGTATCTCAAGCAAGACAAACTCCTCTCCCAGGACAAAGTTTACTACTGACGTATGGATCACCTAGGTATTCCCACTGTGCAGTGTAAGTAAAAATAATTACTGGTTTTCCAGGCCCAACTGGCTTGCAAGAGAACATAGCAAAACACATTAGTAGTTTCACTAGAGACAATGCATCGATGTATGTAGCCCTGAGGTGATGTTTAGTGGAAAAGACTAAAAGTGGACTGCAGACAGATATTGGTACCAAATTAATCTGTGGAAAATATCACACTTGCTTCTATTTTCCCCTCGGAAGAGCAACCCAAACAAAATTTGAAGCCTGGAGAGTGAAAAAAACTGTGAATCCTTTTCCTCATTCATGTCTTAGAGCATGGGACACTACAATCACCACACTTCTTCAAAGCTCCCTGCTCCTGCCCCCATAAGCAGCAACCCCTCCATCATTTGGGACTCTACAGCTTTGCCATGAACATTTGGCTTACCCTGATTTCAGCCAGAGATGCCATGGCCCATGCAACTGTTGACCGCAGCCCTGCTGTTTTGATATACTGTCTGTTTGCCAACGGAAGCCTGCAGGCAGCAAAAAATCAATGTTAGGCAACAGCACAACCACCCAGAAAAGCCCATGTAATATGAAAGAATAAATGACCTGGACAGATCTGCAGACAGACACAAACGACAGCTTGCTTTTATCCATAACTCATCACAAAGTCTGGCCTACAAGCGCAGATAAGCTCCACACAGAACACAAGACTAACACGACAGTCCAGTGAATATCAAACCAGAAGATAAACGCTCACAGTCAACAGCAAGACTATTTAGAAATTATGCCTGTTCTGATACTGACAAAACAAATCTGATGAGGAGGACGCCCACCTGAAAAGGGGAATCCCCACCACAGAGTGAATGTCATTAAGATGGACAAAGACCTGAAAGAGGGGAAAAAAATTACATTTGAAACTCTCCATCTGACACATCAATAGCTTTAACTCATTTAAACCAGACACAGAAGATGTTTCTACAAACTTCTTATCCTAGTTTTAAGAACAAAAATATACACTTTGGACAATTAGATTAATTGGAAGAAAGCACACTAAATTATCAGAATACCTCCTTGAAGAGAGCATCCCAGCGCTCAGCTATTCCCACACACACGCTTATTTTTTGGGGCATTTCAGATGGAGGCAAAACTGAGTAATCCTTACAGAAGTATAGGCAGCTGAAGAAAATGCCCTCCTGTCCTACAGAAAGCATCTTAAAAGACAAGTGAGCTCCCCAACAGATTTGGCATGACTGTAGTCCCTCCCCATGGAGCCCTAAGAGAGCCATGATGCTTTTGAAGTATCTCAGTGCTCAGCACTTAAATGGTTTCATAGCAAAAATCTGGACAAGAACAAAAGCCCCACTTCAGGCTCAACAAGGCCGTATTTGATGCACAGCCGATAAAAAACAGAGCTAGTAGATGAGCTCAGAGCTTTTAGAGATGGTTTCAGACCTCCCAGCACCGGTGCTGAGAGCAGCTTCCACAGGCCAAGCACAGAAATGAAGAAACAGCTTGCCAAGGGCAATGAAACCTTTCCAAGATCTCCACACAGCCTGCACCATGGAGGATGCCTAAAGCAGGCTACTTTGAGGGACGAGCCCTGGGAGGAGGCTCTTCCATCAATGGCATTCTCAAGTTCTTCAAGAACACAACCTCCCCGCTCACTCTCTTCCCCTGTAGAGGCTAAACTACCTGCTCAACAGCTCAGGGGACCTCTGCTTTCAACACAGAGTTCAGCACTTTGCAAGCAGGCCAGATCCTGAACCATCACCTGCATGGATCCTTCCCCTCAGAGGGGGGCCATGCTGGCCATTCCAGTATTTAAGTGCTCGGGAAGGCACTCACACAGTGTCTACTGAAAACTTTAGCTCAGTGCTACCCAATGATTTCTAAATTCAGCAGCAGAAAGACAGAGAGAGGCCACCATCCCATGTGCAAAGGGAGCAAAGAACAAAATGAAAGATATTGCGAGCAATTCTGGAAGAAGCAAGAAGCCATCTAGCAGACAAGCACTACTACCTCTAGATCAGGGTTCCGCAGATCAGCCCGCCACCCAAACTGCTTCATGAGCGCTATGCCAACGGCTCTTCCGATCTCCTGCAAGGGGGAAGAACAGACACGGGCAGTAAAACCAACAGATTTAAAAAAACTACCCATTTCAGCCTCAACTGCACAATCCTCAAGTACCTGCCAAAAGAACGGGCCTCTCTTTATCCCTATGAGATTAATTCCTACAAAGCCCCAAAAACGGACAACAGGACACAGGGAGTAGAGCAAACACACCAAAGGACAAAGGGATTATCGCTTAGCTGGAGTGTGAGAGGCTGAAGTTTAAGTCCCGCCCAAGCTACAATAAAAGCTGTCATCACTTTTGGAATTATAGAACATGCACTAAAAATATTTCTGATGGACATAAACTAGATCACCCAGGAGGAAATCTCCAAACACGCAACTGCTACTCACAATTTTAATGCTTCTATGGCATCTAGAAAGCTCTCACTACTTTCAGAGTGCAAGAGTTGAAACATGACACAAATTTAAGCAAACATTCATGTTGGCAGGCTCACGCGTCCCACCTGCCCACGTTCCTAGCTTCAGCAAGAAAAAAAAAAACCAATCTAGTTAAACCACTGCTGTCTTCAAGTAAGAGAAATCTACAGAAATTGAAACTACACAGAGCTTTGTTTATTTTTTTTCCCCTCACAGCAGAAAGTTATTACAGATGGGATCAGTGCTAGATGGAAAGGGCCCCTGGAAGTCCTCTACGCCACTACTCTCTCCCAGGGCCAAGATCCACTCCCTGTGACACCTCCCAGGCCTGCACTGCCCTCCTAGGGAACAAACACTCCCCAATACCCAGTCAGAGCCCACCGACCCGCAAGTTCTGGCCTGTGCCTTTCTTTTACACCCTCTGCCACAACTGAGAGGAGTTTCGCTCCACAGTCCTTGCAAGGGCCCTTTTAAGTAGCTGTAAGCTAGTATCAGATCACTTCTCAAGCTCCACAAGCCCAAGTACCTCAACTTATCCTCAATAAAAGGCACTGATTTGAAAAATACTCAGGGTAACAGAGCCCAGAAATTAACAGCAACCCTAGCATTTCTACTTATTTAAAACAAATGCAGATTAAGGGCTTGGTTGAGAAAATACAGAAAAACCTCCAGCAGTTTATTATTCTAAAACATACAACACAACTGAAATGACAAACGAAACTACACATCTCCCTTCCCCTTTGGTAAATTACTTTAAAACAGAGATACTTGAGCATACCTGCGAAGTAAGTATTTTGGCAATTGCTCCACTACAGCGACAAGAAACTCTGAAACTGAAGCCAAATTCCTCATTTGCAACAGCTTCCTCTTTGCTGCTTTTGGAAAGGTCTTCTAAGGAAGCCTGGCTTTCAGCCCCACAGTTCTGGTCGCTCTTTCTCTCAGGTACCATATAACTCTCTCCATCTTCTGCCTGACATTCCTCAGGCTCTCTCACTTGTTCTGCTTTCTGCCTTTTAGTTACAATATTTGTCTCTTCTTCTGATTTTCTCTTGAGAGGCAACCTGTTTTCTGGAAGCACATCTTTTTTCCCCTCGCACCCACGAAGGTTCCTCCAAGTAGAGATTACATCCAGCCAAGACTTTGGTTCCTCAGTGACAAGGCTTTTAATCTCATGCAGCATCTTCCCTGGAAGAAAAAGTAGTTTCAGCTTAAGTACTACAGTCTCAGAATTTGATTTTCCTACAGATTGAGAACAGCTGTTAACAGACGGCGTTCAAATTTTGTTTGTGTGTGAATCCAGGAACCACAGCAGCAGGCATCACTGCCATCACAGGCACAACCGAGCTCTCAGTACCCACACATGCCACCAGCAGAGACCAAGGCATCCCTCTGATTAGAAGCTCTGCAGAACCAAGATGAAATTGTGCAAGGATTGTATTCTGCAGAAGAATTCAGCAGCTCTAAAAAAACTGGACCATTCCCAGGGACAGAGGGCCAGCCAACCATGCCATCCTCCCCAGAAAGCACTTGGTCCAGGATTAGAGACGTGGGATACTTTCCAAGAATCAAAGACACACATTGATTCAGCTCAGAATCAAGTCCTCCATCCCTGGAGGTGTTCAAGGCCAGGCTGGATGGGGCCTTGGGCAGCCTGATCTAGTGGGATGTCCCTGCTCAGGGCATGGGGGTTGGAACTAGATGATCTTTAAGGTCCCTTCCAGCCCATATTGTTTTATGATTGTATGACTCCCACCGGGGTTCACGATTCCAAGTACACCCGAGAGAAGGAGCTGGTGCCAGCCTTACCTTTCTCCCTAGAAACGGGGAGCGGGGGCTGTTTGTGGAGCCGCAGGAACAGCCGCTCTCCAGACCGGAGCTCCCTCAGCTCAGCCAGCTTTGCCTCTGTGCTGAAGAAGACCTTTCCAGGGACGCTGACCACCTCCAGGGAAACACAAGCTCCGATCGTGGCAGGAAGATGTGCAGCTGGCCACCCCAAACAAACGCACATTTGGGGCGAGCAGCAGCCCCTCAACCCCGGGTCCTCCCCTGGCCCTTCTCCACCCTGGCCCCTCTGGGTCCAGGATTAGAGACAGGGGACACTTCCCAAGAATCAAAGACGCGCATCGATTAAGCTCAGACTAAAGTTCACCAGTTTGTTCTTTCTGAAAGGAAATATCTCTTCCCTATTCATCGAGCTGACTTCGGTCCTGCAAGGTCTGAAGCCTGAACTCACGCCTGGGGGTAGTTCTCCTGACCCAGCTGTGACGAGGGACGCACGAGGAATATAGAGGCCAATTCGCTGCAAAACCTCAAAACCGGTCAAGGCACAGGGGGCTGGGGGGAAGCTGCGTCTTTTCTCGGTTAGAACCACGGCTAAACTTGATCCTCAAAGCCGACGGCGACCTGTCATCTCCCAAATTCAACCCACCCAGCACGCTCGGGGCGAGCAGCCGCCCCTCCAGCGCGGGCCCCCCCTTCGCCCCAGCCGGTCCCCTCTCGCCTCCCTCGCTCCCTCTCGCCTCCCCCCGGCCCCTTCTGGCCCCGTCGCGGGGGAGGCAGCGCCGCCCCCGACCCCGCGGGGGCCGAGGGGACACGTCCCACCCCTGCGCCGGCCACCCGCCTCTCCTCCCTTCCCTCCCCTCCCCTTCTCCTCCCCGCCCGGCCCTCACCTCGGAGGCGCCGAGCCGCGCCCGCACCTCCCGCTCCAAGAAGGGCTCCAGCCCCCTGCCCGCCGTGCAAAAGAACCGCCCGCCGCCCGCCGCCATCGCAACGCGGGGCGGGGAGGGGGCGGGGCCCACGCGGGGCGGGAGGCGGGGCGGCGGCGCCTTCCCCTTCCTAGCGGGCGGTACCGCTCTGGGCCAGCTCCGTCCTCCCCATAACCTCCTTTCAGGTCCTTAGATGGAGCAATGAGGTCTCCCCTCAGCCTCCTGCAGGCTAAAAAACCCCAGCTCTCTCAGCCGCTCCTCATAAGGCCTGTTCTCCAGCCCCTTCACCAGCTTCGTTGCTCTTCTCTGGACTCGCTCCAGAGCCTCAACATCCTTCTTGGGGTGAGGGGCCCAGAACTGAACACAGGATTCAGGGTGCAGCCTCTCCAGTGTTGAGTACAAGAGCAGAATAACCTCCCTGGACCTGCTGGTCACACCGTTTCCGATACAAGCCAAGATGCCATTGGCCTTCTTGGCCACCTGGGCACACTGCTGGCTCATGTTCAGTTGCCATCAACCAACACCCCCAGGTGCTTCTCCTCGAGGCAGCTTTCTAGCTACCATGCCATGCCATGCCATGCCATAGCATAGTATAGCATACCACACCACAGCATCCCATCCCATATCATAAGCACAACCTGCTTGTGCATCACACAACCTGCAAAATGTATCACAACACATGCCACGCAATGCCATGCCGTACCCCATGCCGTACCCCATGCCGTACCATGCACGCAGCACAAAATGCAATACCATTGCAGACCATACAGATGACAGAAATGCCTTAGCATACCATTCCTACCAACCACAGAAAACCAGCCATGCCACACAGTAGAAACCATAGCATCCAAAAGGTACCATACACACAATACAAAACACACCATACTGGCTTCAAAATCCATACCATACCATTGTAATTACCATACCATGCAAAATATTCTATCAAACCATACCATACAATAGACAACATACCATAGTAAACATTTCCATACATACCATATAAAACACCGCACTACACCGTACAAAGCACCAAACCCTAAATACCATACCATACCCTACAATACAACACAAATTAAAATAAAATGCAAAATACAATACAGTACAGAACCCATTACAACCCAAATATATCACAAATACATTACAATACAACATACACCTGGGGCGGGGCAATCCCCAATTTCAGTACAGGATGCAGGATGATGTGATTGAGAACAGCCCTGTTGAGAAGGACTTCATGGTGCTTGTTTGATGAGAAGCGTGACATGAGCCAGCAATGTGCACTCACAGCCCAGAAGGCCAGCCGTATCCTGGGCTATATCAAAAGAAGCGTGGCCAGCAGGTACTTTCCAGTACGTGAAAGGGGCTACAAGAAAGCTGGGGAGAGACTGTTTACAAGGGCTTGTAGTGATAGGACTAGGGGCAATGCCTATAAACTATTTTGATAGGAATGGTTGGACTCGATGATCCGGTGGGTCTCTTCCAACCTGGTTGTTCTACGATTCTATGATTCTATGAAACTGGAAAGGGGCAGATTTAGAGCAGACATAAGGGAGAATTTCTTCACCATGAGAGTGGTGAGACACAGGAAGAGGTTGCCCAGGGAAGCTGTGGCTGCTCCGTCCCTGGAGGTGTTCAAGGCCGGGTTGGATGAGGCCTTGGGCAGCCTGGTCTGGTGAGAAGCGTCCCTGCCCATGGCAGCGGGGTTGGAACTAGGTGATCTTTAAGGTCCCTTCCAACACAAATGATTCTATGATTCTATGATTCTATGATTCTATGACATGTGAAATAAACCGTAGCAAAAAAGCCCTTTTTAAACTTTGGAAAACAGCTTTATGATTTGTTGGTTTTATTCTGTAAGATAATGCCAAGGAGAATAAATGCCTGGAAAGTTGGTGTAAAATGCAATTTGCTAGAATGTATGTAGTTCTTTTGGAAATGCAACAAGCAAGAATCCTGTTTACCGCCTTATACAATGCCTTAGTTGGGAAATATTCTTCTTTTTTCAGAAGGAAAAAGTAGAATTAATAATTTATGACTTAGAGTGACGTACCTTAAAAAGAATGCAGTTAATGTTATAGCCCAACACCCAAAGCCCCTGAAAATCAGGAGAGGATTTAAGCAAAGCTGTCATTCAGCCTTTGGCTACTTTCAATATAACAAAGGAGATTAAAGAAAAGCGCACTCAACCCTCCATATCCTCTTTTATCTTTTATGTTGTGGTCTTTAGGAAGGCCTGTAAATTATTAAAGCATCTGTGCTATGTTGTAAGCAAACCTAGCATATTTGTGGCATTAAGTGCCACAGGTAAGATTAAGCCGTACCACTTTACTCCAGTTTAGGCTATCAATTCAGCTCTGTGATCCTGACTAGAAAAGAAAAGGTTATTAATTAGCTGGGAACTAGGTTCTTTCTCTAGAAGCACAACCTGGTGGCCGAAGGAAACAATAACTTGAACATCTGTGTGTGACAAATGCAAGTAGACAGTCTGGAGTTTGCTGCTGAGCGCCTTCTGAGAAGTGTACCAGTACCGTATGGATACCAGGTGGAGAGGTCCGATAAATGAGGCAACAAGGGGGAAATGGAGAAACGCAGAAGTGCAAGATTTTTTTTATTGTAGAACATAATGTTTCTGACATTAGAGAAATGCTGTAATATATTAACAAACTGCTTATTTATTCATTTTGAAGACTTCTAAACCGAAAACATCACCCCAGCTGTTTGAAAACATGAGTCTATCTGTCTTTTAATCCTATGAATTCTGAAAGAAAGACATAAACCAATTCAGGTAATAGGAGGTAAAGTCATAGTTTACATATTCTTTATTTGTATATTATAACAATACTGAATTTTAAAATTAAGTCTTTTCTATGTGAGCTGAGAATTCCACTTAAACAGGAATAGACTACAAAATTGCATTAAGGCAAAAGAGTTCTATGAAGAAGCCTGCAGTGAAACTGTACTGCTGGGATTTCACTCCCAGTAAGCTGCTACTGACATTTTATCTGACATGCTGTTGACTGTCTTTTCACATCTTGTGTTATTAAACTAACAATTAAGGAAAATCAGAAAAGCCAGTGATTCATAAATTGGTAGGTGTGGCCTAATACATGAGGTATTTTTCTGGAAATGTAGAAAATCATATATACATATATATAATGTATCCGTTTAAAATGAGAAAGGAATAGTAGAAAAGTCACTCATGAAACACTTTTTATTAAAGAAATGGCTCATTATCCTTTTGTGTGACTCACAAAGTCACCATTAATCAGCTATGTAATCTGTAATTATATATAGCATTACTCTGCGCACATGGGTGCAAAAATCCATAGCTAGAATTTTATTATCCCTGTCTCAAGGGACTGATAGAAGAGAAAATTATTAAACAACAAAATTATGTGTTTCTTAGCATCACGAGGTGACAGTTCCCTTGTAATAAATAGGTAGTGTAACTTTGTATTTTCATTCTGCACATGTTAACCCTGTTTAAAAGCACGATACATTGAATGAAAAATTAAAATTCTTTTTTCTGTCCTTAATTGTTTTCTTTTTCAGATGCATTTTCTTCTGTTTGGTTCACTTGGTTCACTGACTACAAATGAGCACACTCATCTTTTCTATTTTTTTTATATTCTTTTACTACTCCTCACTCATTTTTTCTATTTTTTTAAATACAGAATTAAAGGGCATTTGATATTAAGTTCTCTGCTCTCTCCAAAATGTGGCTTCTACTGTTCTCTCACATCCTGTTCCCTTAAACATCTCCTCTAAATTACTCCCTCTCCCTCCCCAATCCATGCCCCCAAGGAAACCTTTCACATTTCTATTTCAATATCTGATGACAACATGAAAAGCAGAATGCAAGGTAAGGATAGAACACTGATTGATATGAATGTGAAATGACAGTAATGGTCTCTGTTTGGGCCATGTCTGGAGACTTCAGTATAATGAAAAATCCTCCACAGTCAGTATTTTTTGTCCCTCTAGTAATATTAGCTATGATAATGTTGTAAAAGCTGTTTTAACAGAAAACTTGGTTCTGCTGCACAAAGTTTGGTTCCACCAATACACTGAAATTTTTTTTCATCATCATCATCATCATCATCATCATCATCATCATCATCATCATCATCATCATATCACCAGGTTGGAAGAGACTCACCAGATCATCGAGTCCAACCATTCCCATCAATCACTAACCCATGTCCCTCAGCACCTCGTCCACCCATCCCTTAAACCCCTCCAGGGAAGGGGACTCAACCCCCTCCCTGGGCAGCCTCTGACACTGCCCAGTGACCCTTTCCATGAAATATTTTTTCCCAATGTCCAGCCTGACCCTCCCCTGGTGGAGCTTGAGGCCATTCCCTCTCGTCCTGTCCCCTGTCCCTTGGGAGAAGAGCCCAGCTCCCTCCTAATGCTTCATCTTTGAAGCATTTCTAGAGTGGGATTTCTTTTTTTCCAAAAATGTGGAAGAAACAGATATTGGTAACCTTCATTGTAATTAGTACATTTCAATAATTGCTTCAGTATTATTCAGTTCTGGCCTCTCGAGAGATTTCAGAAGTGTTATTCAAAGTTAGGATATTGTTCATGAATAAGATTTCATGTGAATATGACGGTAATACAGGGAACTGACAATTACCTTTCCTTTCCTGAGTCAAGCACTGTGACTGTAATGTGAAAAGAAAGATGATGCAATATTTATTGGTTCTGTGGTAAGAAGAAGAGGTTCTGGTGAGGCGTGCAGTGTTGTCTTTTGCTTTACATACTGCTAGAAATGTTAAGTACTCTTAGAATCTTACATTTAAAAATGTTGATGTTGTTTGATGTACTGCTCGTTAACCATGTCAAAGTAGCAGATGTTTCTGCTATGCAACTCCAAGATTTGAGAAACAAGAATCACATCACATCACACAATAAACAAACCCCCACCACTGGAAATCATCATCAATGAAGATAAGAATAGAGAGAACAAATAAGGGAAAGGCCAAGTTGCCAAGAGTCCTCCAGGTGACTTGTAAAAGTCTGGCTCTGGGTCTTTCTGCTGCTTATGGATCATCCAGGCGACTTTGGAAGAAGCAGCTCTGTTGCACAGCAGCTGGGGCAGGGCTCTGTCTCCCTGCATGGGCTGGCCTAACCACAGCTTCCCAATTGCCTCTCTGGAAGATGCTTAATTATGCTTTTTTGGGGGCAGAAGAAAGGGATAGCTGCTTCATAAGTGGAGATTCATTTAAAGTTCTGAAACAAGAAAAAAATATTGGGCCAATGATAACGTGCTAAAGGCATTTATACACTTGCAAATCATTCTAAGAAGCGTTTGTCAGACTACATTTCAAAAGTTTAGGTTGCTTTGGAACAGCTAGAATTGAGGCTTTCAGATACAAAGAGATTGGTCAAATTTAACAATTATTTAGATTGATGACAAAGCCCACGTTAGCTAAAAAGGAGATGATCTGTTGTCTTGCCAAAGCTGAAGTTCTGCTTACAAGTTCCAAGAAAAACTAAGAATTTTCAGCGTCTCTAAGATGACATATTTCGTTTCTGTTGTTGGATATCCAGAAGAGTTTTCAGTGTTTTTGATTTCCAAAAAGAGCCTAAGGAAGAAACACAACCTGGGAAATTTCAGCCTAACTGCCTGAAGACTGGCAAAACCATCAGCAGCTGGAGAACAGCATCCTGTAAGGGACAGAATCAGGCACCATGAAATTACAGATATTGTATGGGCATTAGCTGCTCTGGAAAAAGCCACATTCACTAGTTAGTGGTATGGAAGGTTTTGCTAGATTCAACATGACTTAAAACTTACTATTAAAGCTCAAGGAATCTAAAACGTGGATAAGGAAGGTGCACTGTTGGAGAGGAGGAGGAAAACCACCAGCTACCCAGTGAAGCTGTGAAACTGTTTCTCTTTAGTTTGAAAGCAACAGTCATTCATAAAACACACAGCCACATTTACGGACTCACAGAGTGGTTGAGGTGGCAAGGGACCTCTGGAGATCAGTCGGTTCAATCCCCCTGCTCAAGAAGGGCCAGTCAGGGCTGATTGTCCAGGGCCATGTCCAGACAGCTTTTGAATATTTCCAAGGGTGGACACTCCACAGCCTCTCTGAGCAATGTGGTGCCAGTAAAGAAGTGAATTTTTTTTAATGGGTGGTGATACAGAGGAAAGTTTCTTTTTAGTTTGTGAAGTTGCAGTTTCCCCTGAAATTTCCCCATGTCAAAATTGTTTTGCTGAAGTCCTTTAGCTTCTGGCATGTTAGCTCTTACATTTTACAAACAACACAGTAAATAATATTTTTCTATAACTTACAGGAGGAACAAATATATGTAGATGGGCAGACAGCCATACTCACTGAATATCCTTTTTTTTTTTTTGCTGAGAAAAGCAAAAGACTGCTGAGAAATTCTGTACATCTGGCACTTAAAACACAAAGAATGTCTTTCCATGTTAAAAACCTTTCTGAGTGACTTAGAGCTCAACACATAACATTAAAAATAGGGACCAACATTCTCATTATATTCCTGTAGGATTAGGCACTGAAACATCACTGAAGACCTCGTCTCTCTTGCCAGTTTCTTCAAGGCTTTGAATATGTCTTTGAGTGAAGCTATGAACTAAATGTATACAAAATATTTGAGGAATTGTAGCATTTCAAATTCCCAGTACTGACTTATTGCTCCCTCACCCTCAGGCTGAACCAGCACTTCTGAGCTCACAATTTAAGTCCCTGCAAGGTATATTAAAAAAATAGGCAGTAAAGACAGTATATTTTTTAAAAGCTAGTATGTTCAGCAACCACTTCAACTAATCAAAAGAAAACGCCAAAGCAAAGTGTCACTTAAAATGCAACATGTTTATTTGGAAATGACCAGTCCTGCTCCTTTTGATTCCTGACTTCTAAATGAATAGACTTCTTTTCCGAATATTGCCTCCTTCTCTCTTTTATATATGCAGATACGTTATCAACCCTTCTCTTCTGTTTCTGCCCCACTTGCTGGTCTTGTCAGTCACCACAGCCTCCCCTGGAAAAGTTATAAACCTAAGGGGGAACACCCAGTTGCAGTTGTGATCTGCATAATTGTTTGACACTTTATCAGTAATTATGGCTGATCATGGTGATCCTTAAAGAGTTTAGTAGTTTCTGGTTTTGTTTCTCCCCAGCTGGAAAGACTCCATGTGTGCTCACCAAAAGGAATGTTTGTGTCCTAAAGCCAGTTCCTTGATGCCAGGAAATGGGGCACGTTCCTTGTGGGGACCATGGCTTCAGGAAATTTTAGAACTGCTTAAGTGAAACATGTACCTTGCTCAATAGGAAAATGTTGACTATAACTGAACAACTTGAGGTGAAGAGAATCTAGTTCTATTTAGAAATGTGGATTTTAAGAATTTCTGATCAAAACATTTTGTTTGAACAAACAAAGACTTATTTTGTTTCAAGCTACAAGTATTATTTTAAAAATCAAACATCCTAGACTGCAAAGACCTTGTTTTCTGCTTTTTCTACTTAGTTTAAGAATATCCAAGACCTCCCAAAACCTTAAAAGCAGAACTGAGATCCAGGCAGGCAGCTGGCTCTGACACTAAGAGCAAGGATCAGCAAAAAAAGCAAAAAGCATCAGCAAAAAAAGGGCACAGTGGCAGAGAACTGATAATTTAATCTGGATAAATACATATTTTTAATTAGGTATCTCAGCCTTTACATTAAAAAAAGAAGGAAAAAATAGAAAAATGAAGCAGAACTGGATTGATACTTTTTTAAAACAAAAGTATCTTGATAGTGGAAAAGAGAACAGCAGAAGAGTGTCATCTTCTTGTTTTCCTTGATGCCTGCTACAAAGAACTTGTCTACTGTCTCCTACACATATTTAGACAAAAGAAACCCTTCTCAGGAATATATATTCTATAGTCTCTACTCTCTAACTTTGCAAAAAGACTTTTGAATCTATATGCAGCTTTACCCAAAACTTTGCTCATTCGATAATTCTTGTTCAGAGAAACTCATAAAAGAGAGAAATCTGTGGCATTTTCTGCTGACAAAAATTACAAGAAAACATGCAACGGCTTCTGTAAAACCCCATTCATTTTGAAAGCAATCAAATGTTGGCAGCTCAACCTCAGGCTTGTGTATTTAAATCAAATTTGAAAGACTAACTTCAGTAATAACATTTAGCCTTGGAACCAGATTTGAAAAAAAAGCATAGCACTACAAGGTGTGGAAGAAGGAATCAGTTCCATGATGTTGTTATCTGTAGGATGAAGTACCTAAACAGTTCTTGCAGTAAGGTCTAGAAACTCAATTACCTTTCTACTAATCTTATTGCCTATTGCCTCGTCAAAAAAAAAAAAAAGAAAGAAAAGAAGTGGTGCCACTTCATTTTGGGTCAAGCACAATCTTGGTAGTACCTCGTTTGATTTCAGAGTATGCATGTGTGTGTGGAAAGGATAGTGGTGGGAAATGAAAACTGGAAAAGCTATTGCAGGACCCGTTACTTCTCAGGTTTTATAAACTGGTGCACAGAGAAACATACATGGCAGTAATGTTCCTTGATTTCATCCTTTTCCATCCTGTCTAAAGCCAAGTCAATCAATTAATACTATAGAAATGAACCTTGCAAAGTGGGCGCTATTGACACATTTTGTAGGTCTGAAAATGAATTTATTTCTTTAATTCTCCTTGCCAAAAGAAAAGTATTTTATTGTGAATTGTGTCCACTGTAAGATGATCAAACCCATCAATTCAATTTCTTGTTAACATACTTGATGTCAAATGCATAAATTAAAGGCTTAGCCATCAGCTGGTCTGCTTTTCTTACAGGGGTGGAACATGCAGTCAGCACAAGAACACGAGCACTCTCCATTACTGTTCCTCCCCCTCCTCTGCTAGAGATCATAGAATCACCAGGTTGGAAGAGGCCTACCGGATCATTGAGTCCAACCATTCCTATCTGCCACTAAACCATGTCCCTGAGCACCTCATCTACCTATCTTTTAAACACCTCCAGGGATGGTGACTCAACCACCCCTCTGGGCAGCCTGTTCTAGTGCCCGATGACCCTTTCTGTGAAAAATTTCTTTCCGATATCTAGTCTGATCCTCCCCTGGTGGACCTTGAGGCCATTGCCTCTTGTCCTGTCCCCTGTCACTTGGGAGAAGAGGCCAGCTCCCTCCTCTCCACAACTTCCTTTCAGGTAGTTATAGAGGGCAATGAGGTCTCCCCTCAGCCTCCTCTCTCCAGGCTAAACAACCCCAGCTCTCTCAGACACTCCTCATAAGGCCTGTTCTCCTGGCCCTTCACCAGCTTCGTTGCTCTTCTCTGGACTCACTCCAGAGCCTCAACATCCTTCTTGTGATGAGGGGCCCAGAACTGAACACAGTATTCGAGGAGCGGTCTCACCAGTGCCAAGTACAGAGGGAGAACAACCTCCCTGGACCTGCTGGTCACGCCGTTTCTGATCCAAGCCAAGATGCCATTGGCCTTCTTGGCCACCTGGGCACACTGCTGGCTCATGTTCAGTCAGCTGTTGACCAACACCCCCAGGTCCTTCTCCTCCAGGCAGCTTTCCAGCCACTC
Organism: Phaenicophaeus curvirostris; assembly: GCF_032191515.1. Taxonomy (NCBI): domain Eukaryota; kingdom Metazoa; phylum Chordata; class Aves; order Cuculiformes; family Cuculidae; genus Phaenicophaeus; species Phaenicophaeus curvirostris. The sequence continues at coordinate 88,830,989 of NC_091393.1, read as the reverse complement.
TTCTCCTAGTCTGTAGTACAGCACAGGGTTGTTGTGCCCCAAGTGCAGGACCCGGCATTTGGCCTTGTTAAACCTCATGCCATTGGACTCAGCCCATTGGTCCAGCCTGTTTAGATTCCTATGGAGATTCTCCCAATGCCGCTGGGTTCAGAACTTCTGCTTTACCGTATGGAGAATGTGGACTTGGCCATCAGCAGCACAGAAAGGGTGTGAAGTGGCTGGTATAGCCCATTTGCCCCATGGGACAAAAGATGCAGTTTTCTGAGTCCATATTATTTCCACAGTTTAACACACACACACCCCCCACACCCCTCCCCGCCCCAGATCAATAGACTAGGATTTCAGTCTACCCTTAGTGAGCAGTTTAAGGACAAGCCCTTAAGCTGTGTTATCACACAGAAGTCTCTTTTATCTTCACAAATTGTGTCCATGGTCTTGATTTAGCTTTTGGAAATTACTGGGCCCAAACTCAAGACCAAAATTAGCTGCAGGACACACAATGCCTTTCCCAAGCGTCTAGAAAAGGAGGTGGAGGAAAGAAGAGGCAGATGCAGGATGAATTATATTTTTCATTCACTGTAATTCATTGCCGGGGAGAAACTTAGCAGTTAAGCTATTTGCCATGCTGGTCTAGTTTTCGTGAGCGCTTGCACACAGCATGTCCTCTTGGGTATATTTACTCCCAGCTCCCCCTCTAACTCCCTCATGGAGCCCAAGAGCTGGTGGAAATGAAAATACTTGCAATAAACAGGCCCACACAGGTTGAATCCATGTTCTGCAGTAATACCATCAATCCCTCATTCTCTCCTAAGGGCGCATCCTGCAAAAATTGCTGGCATGTATTTACTGTATATCACTTGTACAGGACAGTTAAAGAGACATAACAGCACATACTACGGAGAGAAAAGTAGGAACAGTTTTTCTGCATACTGGTAGTGGGTACTATATAGCTACCAGGTAGACAGTTTAACCCACAGTCAGCTGTAAGGCTTGGATGCAGATACGAATTGCTTAGTCCCGAGCCAAGGTGGACTTTGTCTTCCATTACTAAAAGGTATGTCTGTGTTGATGTAGCAGGTAGCTTTAAAAGGAATCCAGGTCAAAGCAAAGAAGGTCAGCAGATTCCTAGGCTTGTGCTGCTATCTGGTGGAATCAGCTCGGGAAGAAGACACTTTAGAAGAGGCAGGAACTAAGGAGCTAATGAGGAACTTTTCACTGGAGGCTTTTTAGAATCAAAATGTAGGATTGGAAGTCATGTCAACACGAACAGTTCACAAGTACTGCAAGACAGCAGGCTGCAAGCAGGGACTTAACTACCCTTCCTAACACAGTAGGTCTGCTCGTTCATGCTATTCCAAAGGCATTGGTAGCATCCATCATGATAGGCACAAAGTTGTGCTAGGTGATGTCTGGCCCTTGGTCAAAAGCACTATGGACAGCAGCCCAGAGGGGAAGATGTGAACTTTAAACTCAGAAGCGTAGACTTTTCTCCTTGTTATAGTGCAGTATTAAGAGGACAAATTCATGAAGATAATCCTTGCTATGTAGAGGACTCTAAAGCCACAACAGAAATGTAGCCCTTCCCGAGTTCCCCTGTCCCCTCAATCTAGCATGGGATCAATGCGGAGAAGAGGTGTAAAGTTGTGCGCTGGTCCCTGTTCGTCCCTGGCTAGCACAAATACTTTCTTTGTGTGCCTGGCTGCTCTTAGCTGTGCTGCCTATGGCAGCTTTGGGTCTGGCTGCATGGCAAACTTTGATATGGCCCCAGATTTGCTTTTCCTCTTCTTGCTCATTTCAAAGTGGCAGTGAAAGAAATATCTGTTGTGGCAGGAATCTCTTTGCCAGAACCGTGGGAGAAAGAAATAGAGCATTTTGAAAGAAAATTCTCGTGTCACTGTACACTGTACACTGCCCTAAGAACCACGGGGACATGGGAAAGGGACTCTGGGTCTAAAATACCATCAAGCAGATACCCTGAGAAGCAGGGGGACATGGACTGTCACTCAGAAGAACACGCAGCCAAAAGGCATCCTGCCCTGACACTACAGAAGCCAGGTGGGTTCTCATGAATGGCCTCCATATTACTTAAACCCAACTTCCTCAGCTGATGAACTGCTTTAATACAGAGCAAAGAGTCTAATTTTATGTTTGAGGATGAAAGTGTGCTAAAAATGATGTGCATGCAAAGTCCTACATTGCTTCAAATTATTTATAACTTTTCACAGGCTAAGCTTCTGTCAAGTTTAATTTCATTGCTTCTAAAAATGGTATTTTAGACTGGAGTGCTAAAAGGGGAAAAAGCTGTCAGGGAAAGAGTCATTTCTGCTATTGAGTTCCATACTTTCTTCTAAACAAGTTTTCTTTATTCTTCTGGAGCTCCGGTCATTTCATTCTGAGAGTCTCTGGCATCCATTTGTTACGATACTGAAAAAGAAAACCATCTCATATGTATGAAAAACTCTCCCTAGGTCCCCCAAATATCTCCCATAATCTTATTTTTTTGTTATGACTCTTCGCTCCCACTGAAAAGCTCCTGGTAAATTCAGAAAGAATTGTTTCTCTTTCTCATTTTGTTAAGTTTAGTTAGATCTAAATAGGAGAGCCACAATAAAAACTAAATGTGTTACTTTGATTACGATTTTTTGAGAGTGTGTTCTCATGGTTTGAGTTCTGAATTCACCACACACATCACATGCCTTGAGACATTTTGGTGGAATGGCTACTTCAACAGGAAAAAGCTCAGACAGCAATTCAAGATCCGGCAATGGGGGCAATATTGTCATAAATAGCCAATAATTGACAACCGTTAACAGTCTTATATGGTCAAGCAGATGTTTCAGAATATCCTCTTGTAATAAATGTTGTTGGATGGACAGATGACTATAAGAAAATAAGAGGTCTTTCTGCTGCAATCACCAGAAGCATTCACATGCCTTCAGCAGCTGCTGAGGCAGCTGAGAGCTGAGGCACTTCATCAGAACAGACAGTACATTTTGTTTTTCTACTACAAATAGACATTTGGTCTGTCCTTTCTCCCTCTCCTTTTGTGTTCTGCAGCTGCCTTATTGCAACAGGACTTCAGTTTGGTAGACATTAACTATTAAATGTGTCAAGTTGAATCAAATACTAATTTGTTCTCTTCATTATGTTAAAGCACTATCCTTTCTTTACTCAGAGGGAATAAATGTTTGAGCTTTACTCTCCAGTCCGTTTTGAATGAAAGTTCTTACAATGTGACTTCTTGAGGAATCTGGCTCCAAAATAGATACAAATGCATGTGCATTTGATAAGGAGATTTGGATCAGCAGACTCATTGAAGTGGTTTTTGGTTTGTTTTGGTTTTTTTTTTAATGTAAAAGTGAAATACCTGTTGTTTTAAAATACGCCTAGGTGGTTTTTCTTAGAACTTTTATTTATATACTTGTATAGAAATATTGTTGGTGCTTTTATGTCATTTGTATCCCTTTTAAGAGGTATTTTTTTCATTTACCTGCATCATTGGAAAGGAAAATGTTTGCTAACAAAACAAAGTCATCGCTTTGGCTCTTAATTTCCTGTTTATGTTGGAATTGATAGGTGATTCCTCCTTAGCAAAAAGAAGGATCTGCTAATCAATTCATAACTCGTTCACATTGTAGCCACAGAGCTACACCAGATCATAACCCCTGATTGATATCCAAAGAGTACCCACTGGTTTCAACAAATTGGATGATCCAAATCTTTCCCATAAATGGTTTCAATCCAGTATGAGCCAAAGGGCTTAACAGCAACCTGTGTAGGATAATCAAGACTGGCTCAGTATTAAATAATATAGGGTAACGTATCTATTGTTGTAGCATCTAATGACTAATTGCATTCTTTCCTACTAGAATTCACTGACATAAGTGTTTAAAAATATATTTAACTTTATCTGATGTAATATCTAAGCAGACATTAGACTTTTATTTAAATATTCATGATAGGAGTCTCATCCTCATGTGTTGCAATTTGCTTCAATTTCTGTTTGCTTTCAAATTTGTTTTGCCAATGACAGTGCTTTAATTAAAAGGTATTTGAGCACCTCATTGATTCAGAAGAGGAAGACAGGCGGGAGGAATTGGCCTAGAGTACTGTACTTATGTGCAGAAAAAAAGACTTAGAAAAGTAGAGACAAAAGCAGTTCTCAAATTCTTCCCTTTGCTGTTCTACGGCAATAAGTCTGTTTTGAATAGAACATGTTTGTTTTTTTTTAAAAAAGGTTGGTCCATCCACACATTAGTTCTATATTTGGCTTTTAATTACTGGTTTGGATTGATTGCACAAGTAAGAACCAAGAATACTGGTAGATATATTTGAGAATTCAGAAAACCATTCAGTAGAAATTAGATGCAGGCATATTCAGTAAACCCTATACGCTCATCATCAAGGCTGATACGGCTTTCAGGATAAAGCTGAAGTTGTTCTTAATTTGTAAAAAATGTCTTTTTTCTTTTTCACAGTAGGATACACCTGATGGTTTAATGGATCAGCATCTCTTTGAGAATCTTCTACCTAAAAGCTAACTTAGAAAAGACGTGACACGTAGTTAGTACAAAGTGTCACCTGAATCATTTATGTAACATTTCTCCTACTGCACTGCTCATAATATCTTCAAAAATGGAGATGAAGAGGTGCAACAGAAGTGATAATGTAAGGGAGAAGCCTGAGATATTAAACAACAGCACAAGAGGCGCAGTTTATGCTTTACCCTATAAAAATGCTAAGACGAAGGCAATTCCAGGTCGTAAAGACACCAGAAACCTTTGTGTGAGAAAAACAATACCTCTATGCTTTTACAATGTAGTGAGTATGCATTTACATTGTGATACATATATGTGCATTAGTCAAATAACCATGATGTTTGCCCACAAACCAGTAGCGGACAAACCCCAAATATATTCAGGTCCATGAGAATTTTTTGGATCAAGTTTTCTAGCAAAATGATGGCAGCTGGGAAATGTTAACTATGTTCTATTTGTCAGCTTCACAGAAGAGAATATATGTATTAGAGATTTGTTCTCAATGTTATGGTCACCACATCGACATTAGTTGGAGTGTCACTGCGTCTGGTAAAATTTTGCTGAGCAAGGGGCTAAAACTGCAGGCCATCTTCATCGTGCCACTCCTTCTTTCTTCCTTAGTTGATGCCCGAGGGCAGGCACCCTCCATCCACACCTTCTGCCCATGGGTCCACAATCTCTGTTTAAGCCCAATACTGAGTTGTTGGTCTGTCTCTCAATTCAGGTAACTGTTGTGCTTATTTTCAGCCCTGTCTCCTGCTGCTCTTGGCTGGGGAGAGCCACACATTCCTGGGGCTCTCTGGATAGTCCCTGGACATGATTCATCCCCGACTGTGCCTGGGACCTGCTTGCAGTGCATGGCTTTGTTTGTCCAGCTGAGCCACTGCAGAACTGTGTTGTGGTGTGAAGACACTGCCCTGCCATGGTCACCCTCGGCTCCTAGCCTATTCCTCCCAGCTCTTGCTGCTCCTTGGAAAAAGTAGTATATTTTAATATTTTTCAGTATACTTAAAAGTTTCTTTTATTTTTCCACACAATGGTCTGTTCAGCGAGAGGTGGTGGAAGCTAGGCTATTTGAAGAAGTTACTTTTGTAATATACAGTTGGATTAGAATACCATCATGACATAGGTTTGAAATAATATCATGGAATGGAAAACAAAACAATAAAACACAGCTGGCATGTTTCCGCGTGTACTACTCTGAGCCACAGTTTGCTGACAATGTAAGACCTCAGGGTGAGGTGTTTGTATTAACTTTACCTAGATACCCTAGCACGCTTCACCATTTTGCTTTATTTTCCTCTGTCAGTTTTTGTGCTTTGTGAAAACGTTCCTTGACTTTCTCTGGGAGCTGTAGTTGGGACTTTACAACCAGCAGGTTTTTCCATTATCTTCTGATTTTGCAATTCTGCTCTGGTACTGTAAAAGTAGGAAACAGCTTAAATCAAAAGCACACTTCTTCTAAGCCATGTACTAAATCAATTTGTGCCATTAATAGAGGAATAGATTTGAATCTCTTCTGCCTAGGGAGGTGGTTGAGTCACCTTCCCTGGACGTGTTTAAGGGACGGGGGGACGAGGCGCTGAGGGGCATGGTTTAGTATTTGATAGGAATGGTTGGGCTCGATGATCTGGTGGGTCTTTTCCAACCTGGTGATTCTATGATTCTATGAATGGTCTCCCACATAAATAAGAGCTATTCACCCAAGTAAGTGTTTTCAAGACCTTATCCATACAGTTTAGGTATAAAAATAGTTTTCATAAACTTCCACCACCAATTAGAGAATCCAGGATGTCTGGACAAGATTGACTGCCAAAGTGAATAAACTTGACCTGCTGAACAACATGGCTATAGGGGAATTGCACTAGGATGAGTCTTTTGGCATTGAAGAGGCAACTGTTTGTCAGCAAGAGGCAGCGTGTAGCTCATGGCATTACCTTCCTTCCCACTATTTACTATTTACACAACACCCGCAATCACATTTTCTACCTACTGATATGCTAGCTACTGAAAATTATGTATGCACATCAGAGCAGTCATTCAATGCAAAGTATGCAAGTAGGGCAGTATCTGCAATAATAACAATACCTGATCATGACGTGGAACAGGGTTTGGCCTCAATGACTTCCTTGCAATCCTTTTTAGTCTTGTGATTTGTAACGTAGTACGATACACTCCATAAAATCATTCATTGTTACAGTCTTGTTTCTCCAGCAGATGAATCATTAATATCTACATATGCTGATGCCTAACTAATCCTTTATGTGACAGAAACCCATGATAGCAAAAATCCAGTCTAAGGAAGAACTGCACAATTTATCAAAAAAGTCTGAGCTGGTGGTCAAATTCTCATTCAGACATTAAAACCCCAGTGGATGCCAGTGTGTCTTCTCGGTGTAAAGCCCAACTTCTTTACTTGCATTTGTTGTTTCTCAGACGTTGTCAGGGTGAAGGGCTGTGTGCACCCAATGGGCTTTTCTGTGGCTCCTGATTAACAAGGAGATGGTGAGGTGTAGAAAAAGGCACGGCTCCATCCCTCCCCATGCTAATAGGGCCCTATAAGTAGTACCTACAGAGAAGGCACAGTGTGTGTGCCCACCACCCCATATGATTGGCCTGAGGAAGGACTGTCCTGAAGAAGAACTCCTGGACCACGCGTTGCTGAAGAATTGCTGCTGGAGGAGTTGCTGCTGGATGGACCATGTTTTCCTGAGGAACCACTGTGCCCCACTGGAGTAGTGATAATTTTTCTTTTTCCCCTGCTACTTCCTTCTCTCTCTTTCTTACTTAACTTACTGTGCCTGCTTTTTTTCTTGGCACTATGGTGTATTGGAGTGAATCAGAGTTATGGTGTAGTTTGTTTAGTGCCCTTGGCTGTGTTCAAGGTATCAGCCTGTGATCTGACAAGATTAAAATCTGGTTTTGCAACTCTGAGAACCTGCGACTCAATTGTGCACTCGAGTATCTCTTCTGAGATTTTGGATGCAACCATGACAAATACTGCATTTGAATTAACCCTGGGAGAGTTGTTGGTCTCCCGTTTGCCACACGGATATCAAAAGAACCCTTTTTACCCTCCTTTTTCCTCTATGCAGGTCGAGGTGGGCTCCAACACTACTGGTTGTAGAGGAGGTCGAAACACATGGTTTATCAAGAAAAAGACAAGCCCTTCTTTCTTCATCCTGAGACTTTGCCATGGTTATCAATGTGTGCTATTATAGAGAACTCTATTTCAGTAAAGATTTCAACTTTAGAAACTGAAACTAATACAAATTTTGGTTGCCTAGCGTATAATAAAATGCTTCCTGAAGCTGTGTAATAGTATAATCTGAACTGGGATGTGGGCAGAGGGCATTTTCAATGAAGGATCTTTGTCAGTTAAAAAAACAGTTGATCCGGTATGACGGAAGAAAACGGGACAACACGCAGTGATCAATATGATCCAAGTGAAGCCATTTAATCGAAGCTCATAACGCATTTTATACCTCACTTAACTCAAGCAAGCCATTGTTTTGCCAGCTGATTTGACAATTCTCCATTAGCAACAAGTAATCATTAGTTACAATACATTATTATATTTTCCCATGAGAAACAGCTATGTGAGCATTTCAGTCTACAAATTGATAGACTACAAAGTAACAAGTCAAGGACTACCAAGGAAAGCTTCCTGTGAGAAATGAGAGGAGTATAAGGTAGAACAACTCTCTCTTGTTGCAAAGAGAAACCTTGAAGACAGTGTGTCATTTACCGTAGCTGCTTCTTCGGCAAAGTTAGCTTTAATTCTGATGCAAAAGCTGTGAGGCCTTATGCTAAGGTGCCTTTATTTCATTTAGCATAAGCTGCTCAGTGCTTGGGGTGCTCATTAAATGACCTCTGGCTCGTAACCACCCATCACCGGTACCCTAAGGCTTGGGTTTACAGACATGAACATCTGCTGCAATGTAGATTTTTCTCTCAGCTCTTCTCTGACAACATCACTGAAATAAGAAGGGGAGTATATTGCCAAGGACTCCTCTTGCAGGGATTGGTCTACTTTTTATTAACTCTTGGGGTTTTCCAGTCTTCTAGATAGATCACACTTTAATGAACCCAGCCTAGTAGAAAGGTAATGCACAGTGCATGCAATTGTCAGTGTCCTATCACTGTTTTCAAGCCTGTTTTGTAAAAGAGAGAGAGGAAACTGTATTGCTTGCTATCACATCAATTTATTTGAAAGAAATATTTATACATATATCACATGTCCCAGAAATTCCATAATTATGAAAAACCACTAACATGAACGGCTGAGAGAGCTGGGGTTGTTTAGCCTGGAGAAGAGGAGGCTGAGGGGAGACCTCATTGCTCTCTACAACTACCTGAAAGGAGGTTGTAGAGAGGAGGGTGATGGCCTCTTCTCCCAAGGGACAGGGGACAGGACGAGAGGAAATGGCCTCAAGCTCCGCCAGGGGAGGTTTAGGCTGGACATTAGGAAAAAAATTTTTACAGAAAGAGTCATTGGGCACTGGAACAGGCTGCCCAGCGAGGTAGTTGAGTCACCTTCCCTGGAGGTGTTTAAGGGACGGGTGGACGAGGTGCTAATGGGCATGGTTTAGTGGTTGACAGGAATGGTTGGACTCAATGATCCGGTGGGTCTCTTCCAACCTGGCTATTCTATGATTCCATGATTCTATGATTATGAATCCCACTGGATAAGAGAATGATTGTTCTCTAATCGCCTTCTATACATTCTGGGCTGCCTTACTCCTTCTGTAACCATTTTGTGCTTAACTTCCAGCTTAGTTCAAGTGTGTTATAATACTGCACTAAGCTCAGTATGGAAGTAAAGGATATTCAAAAGTGGAGAAAAAAAACCCTTAAATTAGAAGCAAATATGTATTTTTAATTAAAAACAATAAGGTTTAGGGTGGGTGGTTTATATTTAATTTCTGGTTTTACTTGTCTGCTTGCATTTACAGATACAAGGTTTAGGCCAGAAGACTTTGAGTACAGGTATCTCTGTAATAACAGGATTAATCTTGCAGAGGTAGCACTAATTTCTGCGGTGGTGACTTTTAAATTTAGTTATGCATTTTCTAATTTATTGTCAAAATATGACCTCTGTACTCAGAGATGTGTAGATAGTTGATTAAAGTTTTTTTTAAAAAGGTGTGTTGTGTTTCAAAGGTTACTTAAAAATACTCAAAGCTGCAATAGGAATTGCCCATATATAATCAGAACACGTGGCAATTTCTATTTCTTCCTATCCAGGAATACACTGAGCATAAGCCAAGGATAAAAAGAGTTCAAGAGACATTTGGCTCTAGTTTCCTATACAAGATCACTATTGCAATTATTCACAAAAAGCCCATATATATTAATGTTACAGTACATTGTGTGAATAATTAGGTATCATTACCTTGATATAATACAAAACATTACAAAATCCAGTTATATTCATACAGCAATAAAAAAAGGGATCTGATATGTACAACAGGGTACAGACAATGCAATACATGCACTTTGATAAATACCATGGCATACTATACATACAATATACCGTCAATGCAAAACACAATACACACAATATACAATGCAGACAAGACGATACAGACAATACCAAACAGACAAGCCTACAAGAAAGCCTGAAAGAGGTGCAGGCGAAGAAGAAAAGCGTGGAAATCTCCAGAGTGGTGCAAGCGAAGAAGCAAATGCAGGGCTCCTCCAAGCTGCAGGTGAGGAAGAAAAGCACAGGAATCCTCCAGGGTGGCTCAGGCTGAGAAGAAAATTGCAAGACTCCTCCAAAGAGGTGCAGGCTAGGCAAAAAAACACAGGACTTCTCCAAAGGGAGGCAAATGTAGAACTGATGTGCTGGACTTCTCCATGAATCTGGATGAGAATGCAGGACAACTCCGAGCGCAGCTCAGGAAAAACAAAACTACAGGACTCCTCCAAGGTGGGGCAGCCAAGAATGCAGAGTGCTAGACTCCGCTTGGATATCACGGTGAAGAAGCCGGAAGCAGAGATCCTGCAGAGCATCATGGTAAAAAGCCAAGCGAAGGACTTCTCCGAGGCGTTGCAGAGGAAGAAACGAACCTCTGGACTCCTGAAGGATTCTGCGGAAATGCAGCCAAGTGCAGGGATAGAAGCAAGCGCACAACTCCACGAGGCAGCGTGGGGAAGAACCGAAGCACAGAAATCCTCCCAGGCAACACGAGCAACGACGAAGTGCTGGACTCCTCAAGGGCAGGATGGTAAAAAAGCCCAAACATGCAGGACTCCTCCTCGGCAGCGCAGGGGATGAATCCAAGAGCAGGATGCCACGGGGCTCTCAGGGTGACAAAGGCTGCCTCCCGAGACCTGCTCGCTGGGCTTGACTCCCGAGCAGGACTGCGCACAGGACCCTGCTCCCAATTGCTGTCACAGAGCATGTGACCTGCTCTTGGGGGCGTCTAGCACTGTGCAAAACATCGTCCTAGGCAGCAGCACAGTAGAAAACAAGCCACGGTACAGGAAAACCCATACCTTACAAAATAGTCCTAAGATAACAGGCCATGCAATAAACAATACAAAGTACAAAACTACCAATGCAATACAAGCTTCGACACAGACAATACCAGGAAATACAATCTTCAATGCAAAATACAAAAGTAAATAATATTCAAAAGAACCAAAGCACAGAAATCCTCCCAGGCAACACGAGCAACGACGAAGTGCTGCACTCCTCAAGGGTAGCATGGTAAGAAAGCCCAAACATGCAGGACTCCTCCTGGGCAGCGCAGGGGATGAATCCAAGAGCAGGATGCCACGGGGCTCTCAAGGTGACAAAGGCTGCCTCCCGAGACCTGCTCGCTGGGCTTGACTCCCGAGCAGGACTGTGCACAGGACCCTGCTCCCAATTGCTGTCACAGAGCGTCTGACCTGCTCTTGGGGGCGTCTAGAACTGTGCAAAACATCTTCCTAGGCAGCAGCACAGTAGAAAACAAGCCACGGTACAGGAAAACCCATACCTTACAAAATAGTCCTAAGATAACAGGCCATGCAATAAACAATACAAAGTACAAAATTACCAATGCAATACAAGCTTCGACACAGACAATACCAGGAAATACAATCTTCAATACAAAATACAAAAGCAAATAATATACAAAATAACTAGTAAACTTCAAAGCAAGGCGTAGTACTTACAGGCAGTGTGGAGAGGAAGCAAAGCACGGCTCACCTCCGCTGAAGCGCAGCAAAGAAGCACATGGTGGCAATCATCAGGGGCGTGATGGCAAGACAGCAAAGCACAGGGTGCCTCTAGGGCACCAGACAGCAACAAGCGAGGAACAAGACGCCTCCAAGGCCATGCCGTCAAAAAGCAAAGCACAGCAAACCTCCAGGAAAGCAGGAAGCAAAAGGCAAACGCAGCATTCCTCATGGGTGGTGAAGAAAGAAGCAGAGCACAACATTCCTCTGGGCCATCACAGCAAACAAGCAAAGCGCAGGATTCCTCCAGGGTAGCACAGGCACAAAAGCAAAAATCAGAACTCCTCCAAAGAGGTGCAAGCAAAGAAGAAAATCATGGCAAACCTCCAGGGTAGTGCACGTGAAGAACCAAATGCAGGGCTCCTCCAAGCTGCAGGAGGGGAAACAAATCACAGGACTCCTCCAGGGCAGTTCAGGCCAAGAATAAATCCACAGGACTCCTCCAAAGAGGTGCAGGCTAGGCAAAAAACCACAGGACTTCTCCAAAGGGAGGCAAAAGTAGAACTGATGTGCTGGACTTCTCCATGAATCTGGATGAGAATGCAGGACAACTCCGAGCGCAGCTCAGGAAAAACAAAACTACAGGACTCCTCCAAGGTGGTGCAGCCAAGAATGCAGAGTGCTAGACTCCGCTTGGATATCACGGTGAAGAAGCCCAAAGCAGAGATCCTGCAGAGAATCATGGTAAAAAGCCAAGCGCAGGACTTCACCAGGCTGGTGCAGCAAAGAAGCAAAGCGCAGGACTTCTCCGAGGCGTTGCAGAGGAAGAAACGAACCTCTGGACTCCTGAAGGATTCTGCGGAAATGCAGCCAAGTGCAGGGATAGAAGCAAGCGCACAACTCCACGAGGCAGCGTGGGGAAGAACCGAAGCACAGAAATCCTCCCAGGCAACACGAGCAACGATGAAGTGCTGGACTCCTCAAGGGCAGGATGGTAAAAAAGCCCAAACATGCAGGACTCCACCTGGGCATCGCAGGGAATGAATCTAAGAGCAGGATGCCACGGGGCTCTCAGGGTGACAAAGGCTGCCTCCCGAGACCTGCTCGCTGGGCTTGACTCCCGAGCAGGACTGCGCACAGGACCCTGCTCCCAATTGCTGTCACAGAGCATGTGACCTGCTCTTGGGGGCGTCTAGCACTGTGCAAAACATCGTCCTAGGCAGCAGCACAGTAGAAAACAAGCCACGGTACAGGAAAACCCATACCTTACAAAATAGTCCTAAGATAACAGGCCATGCAATAAACAATACAAAGTACAAAACTACCAATGCAATACAAGCTTCGACACAGACAATACCAGGAAATACAATCTTCAATACAAACTACAAAAGCAAATAATATACAAAATAACTAGTAAACGTCAAAGCAAGGCGTAGTACTTACAGGCAGCGTGGAGAGGAAGCAAAGCACGGCTCACCTCCGCTGAAGCGCAGCAAAGAAGCACATGGTGGCAATCATCAGGGGCGTGATGGCAAAACAGCAAAGCACAGGATGCCTCTAGGGCACCAGACAGCAACAAGCGAGGAACAAGACGCCTCCAAGGCCATGCCGTCAAAAAGCAAAGCACAGCAAACCTCCAGGAAAGCAGGAAGCAAAAGGCAAACGCAGCATTCCTCATGGGTGGTGAAGAAAGAAGCAGAGCACAACATTCCTCTGGGCCATCACAGCAAACAAGCAAAGCGCAGGATTCCTCCAGGGTAGCACAGGCAAAAAAGCAAAAATCAGAACTCCTCCAAAGAGGTGCAAGCAAAGAAGAAAATCATGGGAAACCTCCAGGGTAGTGCACGCGAAGAACCAAATGCAGGGCTCCTCCAAGCTGCAGGAGGGGAAACAAATCACAGGACTCCTCCAGGGCAGTTCAGGCCAAGAATAAATCCACAGGACTCCTCCAAAGAGGTGCAGGCTAGGCAAAAAACCACAGGACTTCTCCAAAGGGAGGCAAAAGTAGAACTGATGTGCTGGACTTCTCCATGAATCTGGATGAGAATGCAGGACAACTCCGAGCGCAGCTCAGGAAAAACAAAACTACAGGACTCCTCCAAGGTGGTGCAGCCAAGAATGCAGAGTGCTAGACTCCGCTTGGATATCACGGTGAAGAAGCCCGAAGCACAGATCCTGCAGAGCATCATGGTAAAAAGCCAAGCGCAGGACTTCACCAGGCTGGTGCAGCAAAGAAGCAAAGCGCAAGACTTCTCCGAGGCGTTGCAGAGGAAGAAACGAACCTCTGGACTCCTGAAGGATTCTGCGGAAATGCAGCCAAGTGCAGGGATAGAAGCAAGCGCACAACTCCACGAGGCAGCGTGGGGAAGAACCGAAGCACAGAAATCCTCCCAGGCAACACGAGCAACGATGAAGTGCTGGACTCCTCAAGGGCAGGATGGTAAAAAAGCACAAACATGCAGGACTCCTCCTGGGCAGCGCAGGGGATGAATCCAAGAGCAGGATGCCACGGGGCTCTCAAGGTGACAAAGGCTGCCTCCCGAGACCTGCTCGCTGGGCTTGACCCCCGAGCAGGACTGTGCACAGGACCCTGCTCCCAATTGCTGTCACAGAGCATGTGACCTGCTCTTGGGGGCGTCTAGCACTGTGCAAAAAAATCGTCCTGGGCAGCAGCACAGTAGAAAACAAGCCACGGTGCAGGAAAACCCATACCTTACAAAATAGTCCTAAGATAACAGGCCATGCAATAAACAATACAAAGTACAAAACTACCAATGCAATACAAGCTTCGACACAGACATTACCAGGAAATACAATCTTCAATACAAAATACAAAAGCAAATAATATACAAAATAACTAGTAAACTTCAAAGCAAGGCGTAGTACTTACAGGCAGTGTGGAGAGGAAGCAAAGCACGGCTCACCTCCGCTGAAGCGCAGCAAAGAAGCACATGGTGGCAATCATCAGGGGCGTGATGGCAAAACAGCAAAGCACAGGATGCCTCTAGGGCACCAGACAGCAACAAGCGAGGAACAAGACGCCTCCAAGGCCATGCCCTCAAAAAGCAAAGCACAGCAAACCTCCAGGAAAGCAGGAAGCAAAAGGCAAACGCAGCATTCCTCATAGGTGGTGAAGAAAGAAGCAGAGCACAACATTCCTCTGGGCCATCACAGCAAACAAGCAAAGCGCAGGATTCCTCCAGGGTAGCACAGGCAAAAAAGCAAAAATCAGAACTCCTCCAAAGAGGTGCAAGCAAAGAAGAAAATCATGGGAAACCTCCAGGGTAGTGCACGCGAAGAACCAAATGCAGGGCTCCTCCAAGCTGCAGGAGGGGAAACAAATCACAGGACTCCTCCAGGGCAGTTCAGGCCAAGAATAAATCCACAGGACTCCTCCAAAGAGGTGCAGGCGAGGCAAAAAACCACAGGACTTCTCCAAAGGGAGGCAAAAGTAGAACTGATGTGCTGGACTTCTCCATGAATCTGGATGAGAATGCAGGACAACTCCGAGCGCAGCTCAGGAAAAACAAAACTACAGGACTCCTCCAAGGTGGTGCAGCCAAGAATGCAGAGTGCTAGACTCCGCTTGGATATCACGGTGAAGAAGCCCGAAGCACAGATCCTGCAGAGCATCATGGTAAAAAGCCAAGCGCAGGACTTCACCAGGCTGGTGCAGCAAAGAAGCAAAGCGCAGGACTTCTCCGAGGCGTTGCAGAGGAAGAAACGAACCTCTGGACTCCTGAAGGATTCTGCGGAAATGCAGCCAAGTGCAGGGATAGAAGCAAGCGCACAACTCCACGAGGCAGTGTGGGGAAGAACCGAAGCACAGAAATCCTCCCAGGCAACACGAGCAACGATGAAGTGCTGGACTCCTCAAGGGCAGGATGGTAAAAAAGCACAAACATGCAGGACTCCTCCTGGGCAGCGCAGGGGATGAATCCAAGAGCAGGATGCCACGGGGCTCTCAAGGTGACAAAGGCTGCCTCCCGAGACCTGCTCGCTGGGCTTGACCCCCGAGCAGGACTGTGCACAGGACCCTGCTCCCAATTGCTGTCACAGAGCATGTGACCTGCTCTTGGGGGCGTCTAGCACTGTGCAAAAAAATCGTCCTGGGCAGCAGCACAGTAGAAAACAAGCCACGGTGCAGGAAAACCCATACCTTACAAAATAGTCCTAAGATAACAGGCCATGCAATAAACAATACAAAGTACAAAACTACCAATGCAATACAAGCTTCGACACAGACAATACCAGGAAATACAATCTTCAATGCAAAATACAAAGGTAAATAATATTCAAAAGAACCAAAGCACAGAAATCCTCCCAGGCAACACGAGCAACGACGAAGTGCTGCACTCCTCAAGGGTAGCATGGTAAGAAAGCCCAAACATGCAGGACTCCTCCTGGGCAGCGCAGGGGATGAATCCAAGAGCAGGATGCCACGGGGCTCTCAAGGTGACAAAGGCTGCCTCCCGAGACCTGCTCGCTGGGCTTGACCCCCGAGCAGGACTGTCCACAGGACCCTGCTCCCAATTGCTGTCACAGAGCATGTGACCTGCTCTTGGGGGCGTCTAGCACTGTGCAAAAAAATCGTCCTGGGCAGCAGCACAGTAGAAAACAAGCCACGGTGCAGGAAAACCCATACCTTACAAAATAGTCCTAAGATAACAGGCCATGCAATAAACAATACAAAGTACAAAACTACCAATGCAATACAAGCTTCGACACAGACATTACCAGGAAATACAATCTTCAATACAAAATACAAAAGCAAATAATATACAAAATAACTAGTAAACTTCAAAGCAAGGCGTAGTACTTACAGGCAGTGTGGAGAGGAAGCAAAGCACGGCTCACCTCCGCTGAAGCGCAGCAAAGAAGCACATGGTGGCAATCATCAGGGGCGTGATGGCAAAACAGCAAAGCACAGGATGCCTCTAGGGCACCAGACAGCAACAAGCGAGGAACAAGACGCCTCCAAGGCCATGCCCTCAAAAAGCAAAGCACAGCAAACCTCCAGGAAAGCAGGAAGCAAAAGGCAAACGCAGCATTCCTCATAGGTGGTGAAGAAAGAAGCAGAGCACAACATTCCTCTGGGCCATCACAGCAAACAAGCAAAGCGCAGGATTCCTCCAGGGTAGCACAGGCAAAAAAGCAAAAATCAGAACTCCTCCAAAGAGGTGCAAGCAAAGAAGAAAATCATGGGCAACCTCCAGGGTAGTGCACGCGAAGAACCAAATGCAGGGCTCCTCCAAGCTGCAGGAGGGGAAACAAATCACAGGACTCCTCCAGGGCAGTTCAGGCCAAGAATAAATCCACAGGACTCCTCCAAAGAGGTGCAGGCGAGGCAAAAAACCACAGGACTTCTCCAAAGGGAGGCAAAAGTAGAACTGATGTGCTGGACTTCTCCATGAATCTGGATGAGAATGCAGGACAACTCCGAGCGCAGCTCAGGAAAAACAAAACTACAGGACTCCTCCAAGGTGGTGCAGCCAAGAATGCAGAGAGCTAGACTCCGCTTGGATATCACGGTGAAGAAGCCCGAAGCAGAGATCCTGCAGAGCATCATGGTAAAAAGCCAAGCGCAGGACTTCACCAGGCTGGTGCAGCAAAGAAGCAAAGCGCAGGACTTCTCCGAGGCGTTGCAGAGGAAGAAACGAACCTCTGGACTCCTGAAGGATTCTGCGGAAATGCAGCCAAGTGCAGGGATAGAAGCAAGCGCACAACTCCACGAGGCAGCGTGGGGAAGAACCGAAGCACAGAAATCCTCCCAGGCAACACGAGCAACGATGAAGTGCTGGACTCCTCAAGGGCAGGATGGTAAAAAAGCCCAAACATGCAGGACTCCTCCTGGGCAGCACAGGGGATGAATCCAAGAGCAGGATGCCACGGGGCTCTCAAGGTGACAAAGGCTGCCTCCCGAGACCTGCTCGCTGGGCTTGACCCCCGAGCAGGACTGTGCACAGGACCCTGCTCCCAATTGCTGTCACAGAGCATGTGACCTGCTCTTGGGGGCGTCTAGCACTGTGCAAAAAAATCGTCCAGGGCAGCAGCACAGTAGAAAACAAGCCACGGTGCAGGAAAACCCATACCTTACAAAATAGTCCTAAGATAACAGGCCATGCAATAAACAATACAAAGTACAAAACTACCAATGCAATACAAGCTTCGACACAGACAATACCAGGAAATACAATCTTCAATGCAAAATACAAAAGCAAATAATATACAAAATAACTAGTAAACTTCAAAGCAAGGCGTAGTACTTACAGGCAGCGTGGAGAGGAAGCAAAGCACGGCTCACCTCCGCTGAAGCGCAGCAAAGAAGCACATGGTGGCAATCATCAGGGGCGTGATGGCAAAACAGCAAAGCACAGGATGCCTCTAGGGCACCAGACAGCAACAAGCGAGGAACAAGACGCCTCCAAGGCCATGCCCTCAAAAAGCAAAGCACAGCAAACCTCCAGGAAAGCAGGAAGCAAAAGGCAAACGCAGCATTCCTCATAGGTGGTGAAGAAAGAAGCAGAGCACAACATTCCTCTGGGCCATCACAGCAAACAAGCAAAGCGCAGGATTCCTCCAGGGTAGCACAGGCAAAAAAGCAAAACTCAGAACTCCTCCAAAGAGGTGCAAGCAAAGAAGAAAATCATGGCAAACCTCCAGGGTAGTGCACGCGAAGAACCAAATGCAGGGCTCCTCCAAGCTGCAGGAGGGGAAACAAATCACAGGACTCCTCCAGGGCAGTTCAGGCCAAGAATAAATCCACAGGACTCCTCCAAAGAGGTGCAGGCGAGGCAAAAAACCACAGGACTTCTCCAAAGGGAGGCAAAAGTAGAACTGATGTGCTGGACTTCTCCATGAATCTGGATGAGAATGCAGGACAACTCCGAGCGCAGCTCAGGAAAAACAAAACTACAGGACTCCTCCAAGGTGGTGCAGCCAAGAATGCAGAGTGCTAGACTCCGCTTGGATATCACGGTGAAGAAGCCCGAAGCAGAGATCCTGCAGAGCATCATGGTAAAAAGCCAAGCGCAGGACTTCACCAGGCTGGTGCAGCAAAGAAGCAAAGCGCAGGACTTCTCCGAGGCGTTGCAGAGGAAGAAACGAACCTCTGGACTCCTGAAGGATTCTGCGGAAATGCAGCCAAGTGCAGGGATAGAAGCAAGCGCACAACTCCACGAGGCAGTGTGGGGAAGAACCGAAGCACAGAAATCCTCCCAGGCAACACGAGCAACGATGAAGTGCTGGACTCCTCAAGGGCAGGATGGTAAAAAAGCACAAACATGCAGGACTCCACCTGGGCAGCGCAGGGGATGAATCTAAGAGCAGGATGCCACGGGGCTCTCAAGGTGACAAAGGCTGCCTCCCGAGACCTGCTCGCTGGGCTTCACCCCCGAGCAGGACTGTGCACAGGACCCTGCTCCCAATTGCTGTCACAGAGCATGTGACCTGCTCTTGGGGGCGTCTAGCACTGTGCAAAAAAATCGTCCTGGGCAGCAGCACAGTAGAAAACAAGCCACGGTGCAGGAAAACCCATACCTTACAAAATAGTCCTAAGATAACAGGCCATGCAATAAACAATACAAAGTACAAAACTACCAATGCAATACAAGCTTCGACACAGACAATACCAGGAAATACAATCTTCAATGCAAAATACAAAAGCAAATAATATACAAAATAACTAGTAAACTTCAAAGCAAGGCGTAGTACTTACAGGCAGTGTGGAGAGGAAGCAAAGCACGGCTCACCTCCGCTGAAGCGCAGCAAAGAAGCACATGGTGGCAATCATCAGGGGCGTGATGGCAAAACAGCAAAGCACAGGATGCCTCTAGGGCACCAGACAGCAACGAGCGAGGAACAAGACGCCTCCAAGGCCATGCCGTCAAAAAGCAAAGCACAGCAAACCTCCAGGAAAGCAGGAAGCAAAAGGCAAACGCAGCATTCCTCATGGGTGGTGAAGAAAGAAGCAGAGCACAACATTCCTCTGGGCCATCACAGCAAACAAGCAAAGCGCAGGATTCCTCCAGGGTAGCACAGGCGAAAAAGCAAAACTCAGAACTCCTCCAAAGAGGTGCAAGCAAAGAAGAAAATCATGGGAAACCTCCAGGGTAGTGCACGCGAAGAACCAAATGCAGGGCTCCTCCAAGCTGCAGGAGGGGAAACAAATCACAGGACTCCTCCAGGGCAGTTCAGGCCAAGAATAAATCCACAGGACTCCTCCAAAGAGGTGCAGGCTAGGCAAAAAACCACAGGACTTCTCCAAAGGGAGGCAAAAGTAGAACTGATGTGCTGGACTTCTCCATGAATCTGGATGAGAATGCAGGACAACTCCGAGCGCAGCTCAGGAAAAACAAAACTACAGGACTCCTCCAAGGTGGGGCAGCCAAGAATGCAGAGTGCTAGACTCCGCTTGGATATCACGGTGAAGAAGCCCAAAGCAGAGATCCTGCAGAGCATCATGGTAAAAAGCCAAGCGCAGGACTTCACCAGGCTGGTGCAGCAAAGAAGCAAAGCGCAGGACTTCTCCGAGGCGTTGCAGAGGAAGAAACGAACCTCTGGACTCCTGAAGGATTCTGCGGAAATGCAGCCAAGTGCAGGGATAGAAGCAAGCGCACAACTCCACGAGGCAGCGTGGGGAAGAACCGAAGCACAGAAATCCTCCCAGGCAACACGAGCAACGATGAAGTGCTGGACTCCTCAAGGGCAGGATGGTAAAAAAGCCCAAACATGCAGGACTCCTCCTGGGCAGCGCAGGGGATGAATCCAAGAGCAGGATGCCACGGGGCTCTCAAGGTGACAAAGGCTGCCTCCCGAGACCTGCTCGCTGGGCTTGACTCCCGAGCAGGACTGTGCACAGGACCCTGCTCCCAATTGCTGTCACAGAGCATGTGACCTGCTCTTGGGGGCGTCTAGCACTGTGCAAAAAAATCGTCCTGGGCAGCAGCACAGTAGAAAACAAGCCACGGTGCAGGAAAACCCATACCTTACAAAATAGTCCTAAGATAACAGGCCATGCAATAAACAATACAAAGTACAAAACTACCAATGCAATACAAGCTTCGACACAGACAATACCAGGAAATACAATCTTCAATACAAAATACAAAAGCAAATAATATACAAAATAACTAGTAAACTTCAAAGCAAGGCGTAGTACTTACAGGCAGTGTGGAGAGGAAGCAAAGCACGGCTCACCTCCGCTGAAGCGCAGCAAAGAAGCACATGGTGGCAATCATCAGGGGCGTGATGGCAAAACAGCAAAGCACAGGGTGCCTCTAGGGCACCAGACAGCAACGAGCGAGGAACAAGACGCCTCCAAGGCCATGCCGTCAAAAAGCAAAGCACAGCAAACCTCCAGGAAAGCAGGAAGCAAAAGGCAAACGCAGCATTCCTCATGGGTGGTGAAGAAAGAAGCAGAGCACAACATTCCTCTGGGCCATCACAGCAAACAAGCAAAGCGCAGGATTCCTCCAGGGTAGCACAGGCAAAAAAGCAAAACTCAGAACTCCTCCAAAGAGGTGCAAGCAAAGAAGAAAATCATGGGAAACCTCCAGGGTAGTGCACGCGAAGAACCAAATGCAGGGCTCCTCCAAGCTGCAGGAGGGGAAACAAATCACAGGACTCCTCCAGGGCAGTTCAGGCCAAGAATAAATCCACAGGACTCCTCCAAAGAGGTGCAGGCTAGGCAAAAAACCACAGGACTTCTCCAAAGGGAGGCAAAAGTAGAACTGATGTGCTGGACTTCTCCATGAATCTGGATGAGAATGCAGGACAACTCCGAGCGCAGCTCAGGAAAAACAAAACTACAGGACTCCTCCAAGGTGGTGCAGCCAAGAATGCAGAGTGCTAGACTCCGCTTGGATATCACGGTGAAGAAGCCCGAAGCACAGATCCTGCAGAGCATCATGGTAAAAAGCCAAGCGCAGGACTTCACCAGGCTGGTGCAGCAAAGAAGCAAAGCGCAGGACTTCTCCGAGGCGTTGCAGAGGAAGAAACGAACCTCTGGACTCCTGAAGGATTCTGCGGAAATGCAGCCAAGTGCAGGGATAGAAGCAAGCGCACAACTCCACGAGGCAGCGTGGGGAAGAACCGAAGCACAGAAATCCTCCCAGGCAACACGAGCAACGATGAAGTGCTGGACTCCTCAAGGGCAGGATGGTAAAAAAGCCCAAACATGCAGGACTCCTCCTGGGCAGCGCAGGGGATGAATCCAAGAGCAGGATGCCACGGGGCTCTCAAGGTGACAAAGGCTGCCTCCCGAGACCTGCTCGCTGGGCTTGACCCCCGAGCAGGACTGTGCACAGGACCCTGCTCCCAATTGCTGTCACAGAGCATGTGACCTGCTCTTGGGGGCGTCTAGCACTGTGCAAAAAAATCGTCTTGGGCAGCAGCACAGTAGAAAACAAGCCACGGTGCAGGAAAACCCATACCTTACAAAATAGTCCTAAGATAACAGGCCATGCAATAAACAATACAAAGTACAAAACTACCAATGCAATACAAGCTTCGACACAGACAATACCAGGAAATACAATCTTCAATACAAAATACAAAAGCAAATAATATACAAAATAACTAGTAAACTTCAAAGCAAGGCGTAGTACTTACAGGCAGTGTGGAGAGGAAGCAAAGCACGGCTCACCTCCGCTGAAGCGCAGCATAGAAGCACATGGTGGCAATCATCAGGGGCGTGATGGCAAAACAGCAAAGCACAGGATGCCTCTAGGGCACCAGACAGCAACGAGCGAGGAACAAGACGCCTCCAAGGCCATGCCGTCAAAAAGCAAAGCACAGCAAACCTCCAGGAAAGCAGGAAGCAAAAGGCAAACGCAGCATTCCTCATGGGTGGTGAAGAAAGAAGCAGAGCACAACATTCCTCTGGGCCATCACAGCAAACAAGCAAAGCGCAGGATTCCTCCAGGGTAGCACAGGCAAAAAAGCAAAACTCAGAACTCCTCCAAAGAGGTGCAAGCAAAGAAGAAAATCATGGGAAACCTCCAGGGTAGTGCACGCGAAGAACCAAATGCAGGGCTCCTCCAAGCTGCAGGAGGGGAAACAAATCACAGGACTCCTCCAGGGCAGTTCAGGCCAAGAATAAATCCACAGGACTCCTCCAAAGAGGTGCAGGCTAGGCAAAAAACCACAGGACTTCTCCAAAGGGAGGCAAAAGTAGAACTGATGTGCTGGACTTCTCCATGAATCTGGATGAGAATGCAGGACAACTCCGAGCGCAGCTCAGGAAAAACAAAACTACAGGACTCCTCCAAGGTGGTGCAGCCAAGAATGCAGAGTGCTAGACTCCGCTTGGATATCACGGTGAAGAAGCCCGAAGCACAGATCCTGCAGAGCATCATGGTAAAAAGCCAAGCGCAGGACTTCACCAGGCTGGTGCAGCAAAGAAGCAAAGCGCAGGACTTCTCCGAGGCGTTGCAGAGGAAGAAACGAACCTCTGGACTCCTGAAGGATTCTGCGGAAATGCAGCCAAGTGCAGGGATAGAAGCAAGCGCACAACTCCACGAGGCAGCGTGGGGAAGAACCGAAGCACAGAAATCCTCCCAGGCAACACGAGCAACGATGAAGTGCTGGACTCCTCAAGGGCAGGATGGTAAAAAAGCCCAAACATGCAGGACTCCTCCTGGGCAGCGCAGGGGATGAATCCAAGAGCAGGATGCCACGGGGCTCTCAAGGTGACAAAGGCTGCCTCCCGAGACCTGCTCGCTGGGCTTGACCCCCGAGCAGGACTGTGCACAGGACCCTGCTCCCAATTGCTGTCACAGAGCATGTGACCTGCTCTTGGGGGCGTCTAGCACTGTGCAAAAAAATCGTCCTGGGCAGCAGCACAGTAGAAAACAAGCCACGGTGCAGGAAAACCCATACCTTACAAAATAGTCCTAAGATAACAGGCCATGCAATAAACAATACAAAGTACAAAACTACCAATGCAATACAAGCTTCGACACAGACAATACCAGGAAATACAATCTTCAATACAAAATACAAAAGCAAATAATATACAAAATAACTAGTAAACTTCAAAGCAAGGCGTAGTACTTACAGGCAGTGTGGAGAGGAAGCAAAGCACGGCTCACCTCCGCTGAAGCGCAGCATAGAAGCACATGGTGGCAATCATCAGGGGCGTGATGGCAAAACAGCAAAGCACAGGATGCCTCTAGGGCACCAGACAGCAACGAGCGAGGAACAAGACGCCTCCAAGGCCATGCCGTCAAAAAGCAAAGCACAGCAAACCTCCAGGAAAGCAGGAAGCAAAAGGCAAACGCAGCATTCCTCATGGGTGGTGAAGAAAGAAGCAGAGCACAACATTCCTCTGGGCCATCACAGCAAACAAGCAAAGCGCAGGATTCCTCCAGGGTAGCACAGGCAAAAAAGCAAAACTCAGAACTCCTCCAAAGAGGTGCAAGCAAAGAAGAAAATCATGGGAAACCTCCAGGGTAGTGCACGCGAAGAACCAAATGCAGGGCTCCTCCAAGCTGCAGGAGGGGAAACAAATCACAGGACTCCTCCAGGGCAGTTCAGGCCAAGAATAAATCCACAGGACTCCTCCAAAGAGGTGCAGGCTAGGCAAAAAACCACAGGACTTCTCCAAAGGGAGGCAAAAGTAGAACTGATGTGCTGGACTTCTCCATGAATCTGGATGAGAATGCAGGACAACTCCGAGCGCAGCTCAGGAAAAACAAAACTACAGGACTCCTCCAAGGTGGTGCAGCCAAGAATGCAGAGTGCTAGACTCCGCTTGGATATCACGGTGAAGAAGCCCGAAGCACAGATCCTGCAGAGCATCATGGTAAAAAGCCAAGCGCAGGACTTCACCAGGCTGGTGCAGCAAAGAAGCAAAGCGCAGGACTTCTCCGAGGCGTTGCAGAGGAAGAAACGAACCTCTGGACTCCTGAAGGATTCTGCGGAAATGCAGCCAAGTGCAGGGATAGAAGCAAGCGCACAACTCCACGAGGCAGCGTGGGGAAGAACCGAAGCACAGAAATCCTCCCAGGCAACACGAGCAACGATGAAGTGCTGGACTCCTCAAGGGCAGGATGGTAAAAAAGCCCAAACATGCAGGACTCCTCCTGGGCAGCGCAGGGGATGAATCCAAGAGCAGGATGCCACGGGGCTCTCAAGGTGACAAAGGCTGCCTCCCGAGACCTGCTCGCTGGGCTTGACCCCCGAGCAGGACTGTGCACAGGACCCTGCTCCCAATTGCTGTCACAGAGCATGTGACCTGCTCTTGGGGGCGTCTAGCACTGTGCAAAAAAATCGTCCTGGGCAGCAGCACAGTAGAAAACAAGCCACGGTGCAGGAAAACCCATACCTTACAAAATAGTCCTAAGATAACAGGCCATGCAATAAACAATACAAAGTACAAAACTACCAATGCAATACAAGCTTCGACACAGACAATACCAGGAAATACAATCTTCAATACAAAATACAAAAGCAAATAATATACAAAATAACTAGTAAACTTCAAAGCAAGGCGTAGTACTTACAGGCAGTGTGGAGAGGAAGCAAAGCACGGCTCACCTCCGCTGAAGCGCAGCATAGAAGCACATGGTGGCAATCATCAGGGGCGTGATGGCAAAACAGCAAAGCACAGGATGCCTCTAGGGCACCAGACAGCAACGAGCGAGGAACAAGACGCCTCCAAGGCCATGCCGTCAAAAAGCAAAGCACAGCAAACCTCCAGGAAAGCAGGAAGCAAAAGGCAAACGCAGCATTCCTCATGGGTGGTGAAGAAAGAAGCAGAGCACAACATTCCTCTGGGCCATCACAGCAAACAAGCAAAGCGCAGGATTCCTCCAGGGTAGCACAGGCAAAAAAGCAAAACTCAGAACTCCTCCAAAGAGGTGCAAGCAAAGAAGAAAATCATGGGAAACCTCCAGGGTAGTGCACGCGAAGAACCAAATGCAGGGCTCCTCCAAGCTGCAGGAGGGGAAACAAATCACAGGACTCCTCCAGGGCAGTTCAGGCCAAGAATAAATCCACAGGACTCCTCCAAAGAGGTGCAGGCTAGGCAAAAAACCACAGGACTTCTCCAAAGGGAGGCAAAAGTAGAACTGATGTGCTGGACTTCTCCATGAATCTGGATGAGAATGCAGGACAACTCCGAGCGCAGCTCAGGAAAAACAAAACTACAGGACTCCTCCAAGGTGGTGCAGCCAAGAATGCAGAGTGCTAGACTCCGCTTGGATATCACGGTGAAGAAGCCCGAAGCACAGATCCTGCAGAGCATCATGGTAAAAAGCCAAGCGCAGGACTTCACCAGGCTGGTGCAGCAAAGAAGCAAAGCGCAGGACTTCCCCGAGGCGTTGCAGAGGAAGAAACGAACCTCTGGACTCCTGAAGGATTCTGCGGAAATGCAGCCAAGTGCAGGGATAGAAGCAAGCGCACAACTCCACGAGGCAGCGTGGGGAAGAACCGAAGCACAGAAATCCTCCCAGGCAACACGAGCAACGATGAAGTGCTGGACTCCTCAAGGGCAGGATGGTAAAAAAGCCCAAACATGCAGGACTCCTCCTGGGCAGCGCAGGGGATGAATCCAAGAGCAGGATGCCACGGGGCTCTCAAGGTGACAAAGGCTGCCTCCCGAGACCTGCTTGCTGGGCTTGACGCCCGAGCAGGACTGCGCACAGGACCCTGCTCCCAATTGCTGTCACAGAGCATGTGACCTGCTCTTGGGGGCGTCTAGCACTGTGCAAAAAAATCGTCCTGGGCAGCAGCACAGTAGAAAACAAGCCACGGTGCAGGAAAACCCATACCTTACAAAATAGTCCTAAGATAACAGGCCATGCAATAAACAATACAAAGTACAAAACTACCAATGCAATACAAGCTTCGACACAGACAATACCAGGAAATACAATCTTCAATACAAAATACAAAAGCAAATAATATACAAAATAACTAGTAAACTTCAAAGCAAGGCGTAGTACTTACAGGCAGTGTGGAGAGGAAGCAAAGCACGGCTCACCTCCGCTGAAGCGCAGCAAAGAAGCACATGGTGGCAATCATCAGGGGCGTGATGGCAAAACAGCAAAGCACAGGATGCCTCTAGGGCACCAGACAGCAACAAGCGAGGAACAAGACGCCTCCAAGGCCATGCCGTCAAAAAGCAAAGCACAGCAAACCTCCAGGAAAGCAGGAAGCAAAAGGCAAACGCAGCATTCCTCATGGGTGGTGAAGAAAGAAGCAGAGCACAACATTCCTCTGGGCCATCACAGCAAACAAGCAAAGCGCAGGATTCCTCCAGGGTAGCACAGGCAAAAAAGCAAAACTCAGAACTCCTCCAAAGAGGTGCAAGCAAAGAAGAAAATCATGGCAAACCTCCAGGGTAGTGCACGCGAAGAACCAAATGCAGGGCTCCTCCAAGCTGCAGGAGGGGAAACAAATCACAGGACTCCTCCAGGGCAGTTCAGGCCAAGAATAAATCCACAGGACTCCTCCAAAGAGGTGCAGGCTAGGCAAAAAACCACAGGACTTCTCCAAAGGGAGGCAAAAGTAGAACTGATGTGCTGGACTTCTCCATGAATCTGGATGAGAATGCAGGACAACTCCGAGCGCAGCTCAGGAAAAACAAAACTACAGGACTCCTCCAAGGTGGTGCAGCCAAGAATGCAGAGTGCTAGACTCCGCTTGGATATCACGGTGAAGAAGCCCGAAGCACAGATCCTGCAGAGCATCATGGTAAAAAGCCAAGCGCAGGACTTCACCAGGCTGGTGCAGCAAAGAAGCAAAGCGCAGGACTTCTCCGAGGCGTTGCAGAGGAAGAAACGAACCTCTGGACTCCTGAAGGATTCTGCGGAAATGCAGCCAAGTGCAGGGATAGAAGCAAGCGCACAACTCCACGAGGCAGCGTGGGGAAGAACCGAAGCACAGAAATCCTCCCAGGCAACACGAGCAACGATGAAGTGCTGCACTCCTCAAGGGCAGGATGGTAAAAAAGCCCAAACATGCAGGACTCCACCTGGGCAGCGCAGGGGATGAATCGAAGAGCAGGATGCCACGGGGCTCTCAAGGTGACAAAGGCTGCCTCCCGAGACCTGCTCGCTGGGCTTGACTCCCGAGCAGGACTGTGCACAGGACCCTGCTCCCAATTGCTGTCACAGAGCGTCTGACCTGCTCTTGGGGCCGTCTAGAACTGTGCAAAAAAAATCGTCCTGGGCAGCAGCACAGTAGAAAACAAGCCACGGTGCAGGAAAACCCATACCTTACAAAATAGTCCTAAGATAACAGGCCATGCAATAAACAATACAAAGTACAAAACTACCAATGCAATACAAGCTTCGACACAGACAATACCAGGAAATACAATCTTCAATACAAAATACAAAAGCAAATAATATACAAAATAACTAGTAAACGTCAAAGCAAGGCGTAGTACTTACAGGCAGTGTGGAGAGGAAGCAAAGCACGGCTCACCTCCGCTGAAGCGCAGCAAAGAAGCACATGGTGGCAATCATCAGGGGCGTGATGGCAAAACAGCAAAGCACAGGATGCCTCTAGGGCACCAGACAGCAACGAGCGAGGAACAAGACGCCTCCAAGGCCATGCCGTCAAAAAGCAAAGCACAGCAAACCTCCAGGAAAGCAGGAAGCAAAAGGCAAACGCAGCATTCCTCATGGGTGGTGAAGAAAGAAGCAGAGCACAACATTCCTCTGGGCCATCACAGCAAACAAGCAAAGCGCAGGATTCCTCCAGGGTAGCACAGGCAAAAAAGCAAAACTCAGAACTCCTCCAAAGAGGTGCAAGCAAAGAAGAAAATCATGGCAAACCTCCAGGGTAGTGCACGCGAAGAACCAAATGCAGGGCTCCTCCAAGCTGCAGGAGGGGAAACAAATCACAGGACTCCTCCAGGGCAGTTCAGGCCAAGAATAAATCCACAGGACTCCTCCAAAGAGGTGCAGGCTAGGCAAAAAACCACAGGACTTCTCCAAAGGGAGGCAAAAGTAGAACTGATGTGCTGGACTTCTCCATGAATCTGGATGAGAATGCAGGACAACTCCGAGCGCAGCTCAGGAAAAACAAAACTACAGGACTCCTCCAAGGTGGTGCAGCCAAGAATGCAGAGTGCTAGACTCCGCTTGGATATCACGGTGAAGAAGCCCGAAGCAGAGATCCTGCAGAGCATCATGGTAAAAAGCCAAGCGCAGGACTTCACCAGGCTGGTGCAGCAAAGAAGCAAAGCGCAGGACTTCTCCGAGGCGTTGCAGAGGAAGAAACGAACCTCTGGACTCCTGAAGGATTCTGCGGAAATGCAGCCAAGTGCAGGGATAGAAGCAAGCGCACAACTCCACGAGGCAGCGTGGGGAAGAACCGAAGCACAGAAATCCTCCCAGGCAACACGAGCAACGATGAAGTGCTGGACTCCTCAAGGGCAGGATGGTAAAAAAGCCCAAACATGCAGGACTCCACCTGGGCAGCGCAGGGGATGAATCGAAGAGCAGGATGCAACGGGGCTCTCAAGGTGACAAAGGCTGCCTCCCGAGACCTGCTCGCTGGGCTTGACTCCCGAGCAGGACTGTGCACAGGACCCTGCTCCCAATTGCTGTCACAGAGCGTCTGACCTGCTCTTGGGGGCGTCTAGCACTGTGCAAAAAAATCGTCCTAGGCAGCAGCACAGTAGAAAACAAGCCATGGTGCAGGAAAACCCATACCTTACAAAATAGTCCTAAGATAACAGGCCATGCAATAAACAATACAAAGTACAAAACTACCAATGCAATACAAGCTTCGACACAGACAATACCAGGAAATACAATCTTCAATGCAAAATACAAAAGTAAATAATATTCAAAAGAATCAAAGCACAGAATCCCTCCCAGGCAACACGAGCAACGACGAAGTGCTGCACTCCTCAAGGGTAGCATGGTAAGAAAGCCCAAACATGCAGGACTCCTCCTGGGCAGCGCAGGGGATGAATCTAAGAGCAGGATGCCACGGGGCTCTCAAGGTGACAAAGGCTGCCTCCCGAGACCTGCTCGCTGGGCTTGACTCCCGAGCAGGACTGTGCACAGGACCCTGCTCCCAATTGCTGTCACAGAGCGTCTGACCTGCTCTTGGGGCCGTCTAGAACTGTGCAAAAAAAATCGTCCTGGGCAACAGCACAGTAGAAAACAAGCCACGGTACAGGAAAACCCATACCTTACAAAATAGTCCTAAGATAACAGGCCATGCAATAAACAATACAAAGTACAAAACTACCAATGCAATACAAGCTTCGACACAGACAATACCAGGAAATACAATCTTCAATACAAAATACAAAAGCAAATAATATACAAAATAACTAGTAAACTTCAAAGCAAGGCGTAGTACTTACAGGCAGTGTGGAGAGGAAGCAAAGCACGGCTCACCTCCGCTGAAGCGCAGCAAAGAAGCACATGGTGGCAATCATCAGGGGCGTGATGGCAAAACAGCAAAGCACAGGATGCCTCTAGGGCACCAGACAGCAACAAGCGAGGAACAAGACGCCTCCAAGGCCATGCCCTCAAAAAGCAAAGCACAGCAAACCTCCAGGAAAGCAGGAAGCAAAAGGCAAACGCAGCATTCCTCATGGGTGGTGAAGAAAGAAGCAGAGCACAACATTCCTCTGGGCCATCACAGCAAACAAGCAAAGCGCAGGATTCCTCCAGGGTAGCACAGGCAAAAAAGCAAAACTCAGAACTCCTCCAAAGAGGTGCAAGCAAAGAAGAAAATCATGGGAAACCTCCAGGGTAGTGCACGTGAAGAACCAAATGCAGGGCTCCTCCAAGCTGCAGGAGGGGAAACAAATCACAGGACTCCTCCAGGGCAGTTCAGGTCAAGAATAAATCCACAGGACTCCTCCAAAGAGGTGCAGGCTAGGCAAAAAACCACAGGACTTCTCCAAAGGGAGGCAAAAGTAGAACTGATGTGCTGGACTTCTCCATGAATCTGGATGAGAATGCAGGACAACTCCGAGCGCAGCTCAGGAAAAACAAAACTACAGGACTCCTCCAAGGTGGTGCAGCCAAGAATGCAGAGTGCTAGACTCCGCTTGGATATCACGGTGAAGAAGCCCGAAGCACAGATCCTGCAGAGCATCATGGTAAAAAGCCAAGCGCAGGACTTCACCAGGCTGGTGCAGCAAAGAAGCAAAGCGCAGGACTTCTCCGAGGCGTTGCAGAGGAAGAAACGAACCTCTGGACTCCTGAAGGATTCTGCGGAAATGCAGCCAAGTGCAGGGATAGAAGCAAGCGCACAACTCCACGAGGCAGCGTGGGGAAGAACCGAAGCACAGAAATCCTCCCAGGCAACACGAGCAACGATGAAGTGCTGGACTCCTCAAGGGCAGGATGGTAAAAAAGCCCAAACATGCAGGACTCCTCCTGGGCAGCGCAGGGGATGAATCGAAGAGCAGGATGCCACGGGGCTCTCAAGGTGACAAAGGCTGCCTCCCGAGACCTACTCGCTGGGCTTGACTCCCGAGCAGGACTGTGCACAGGACCCTGCTCCCAATTGCTGTCACAGAGCATGTGACCTGCTCTTGGGGGCGTCTAGCACTGTGCAAAACATCGTCCTAGGCAGCAGCACAGTAGAAAACAAGCCACGGTACAGGAAAACCCATACCTTACAAAATAGTCCTAAGATAACAGGCCATGCAATAAACAATACAAAGTACAAAACTACCAATGCAATACAAGCTTCGACACAGACAATACCAGGAAATTCAATCTTTAATACAAAATACAAAAGCAAATAATATACAAAATAACTAGTAAACTTCAAAGCAAGGCGTAGTACTTACAGGCAGTGTGGAGAGGAAGCAAAGCACGGCTCACCTCCGCTGAAGCGCAGCAAAGAAGCACATGGTGGCAATCATCAGGGGCGTGATGGCAAAACAGCAAAGCACAGGATGCCTCTAGGGCACCAGACAGCAACAAGCGAGGAACAAGACGCCTC
The DNA here is from genome assembly GCF_032191515.1 of Phaenicophaeus curvirostris. Taxonomy (NCBI): domain Eukaryota; kingdom Metazoa; phylum Chordata; class Aves; order Cuculiformes; family Cuculidae; genus Phaenicophaeus; species Phaenicophaeus curvirostris. Next base: position 88,799,349 of record NC_091393.1, on the reverse strand, counting down.
CAAGGCCATGCCGTCAAAAAGCAAAGCACAGCAAACCTCCAGGAAAGCAGGAAGCAAAAGGCAAACGCAGCATTCCTCATGGGTGGTGAAGAAAGAAGCAGAGCACAACATTCCTCTGGGCCATCACAGCAAACAAGCAAAGCGCAGGATTCCTCCAGGGTAGCACAGGCAAAAAAGCAAAACTCAGAACTCCTCCAAAGAGGTGCAAGCAAAGAAGAAAATCATGGGAAACCTCCAGGGTAGTGCACGCGAAGAACCAAATGCAGGGCTCCTCCAAGCTGCAGGAGGGGAAACAAATCACAGGACTCCTCCAGGGCAGTTCAGGCCAAGAATAAATCCACAGGACTCCTCCAAAGAGGTGCAGGCTAGGCAAAAAACCACAGGACTTCTCCAAAGGGAGGCAAAAGTAGAACTGATGTGCTGGACTTCTCCATGAATCTGGATGAGAATGCAGGACAACTCCGAGCGCAGCTCAGGAAAAACAAAACTACAGGACTCCTCCAAGGTGGTGCAGCCAAGAATGCAGAGTGCTAGACTCCGCTTGGATATCACGGTGAAGAAGCCCGAAGCACAGATCCTGCAGAGCATCATGGTAAAAAGCCAAGCGCAGGACTTCACCAGGCTGGTGCAGCAAAGAAGCAAAGCGCAGGACTTCTCCGAGGCGTTGCAGAGGAAGAAACGAACCTCTGGACTCCTGAAGGATTCTGCGGAAATGCAGCCAAGTGCAGGGATAGAAGCAAGCGCACAACTCCACGAGGCAGCGTGGGGAAGAACCGAAGCACAGAAATCCTCCCAGGCAACACGAGCAACGATGAAGTGCTGGACTCCTCAAGGGCAGGATGGTAAAAAAGCCCAAACATGCAGGACTCCTCCTGGGCAGCGCAGGGGATGAATCCAAGAGCAGGATGCCACGGGGCTCTCAAGGTGACAAAGGCTGCCTCCCGAGACCTGCTCGCTGGGCTTGACTCCCGAGCAGGACTGTGCACAGGACCCTGCTCCCAATTGCTGTCACAGAGCATGTGACCTGCTCTTGGGGGCGTCTAGCACTGTGCAAAAAAATCGTCCTAGGCAGCAGCACAGTAGAAAACAAGCCACGGTGCAGGAAAACCCATACATTACAAAATAGTCCTAAGATAACAGGCCATGCAATAAACAATACAAAGTACAAAACTACCAATGCAATACAAGCTTCGACACAGACAATACCAGGAAATACAATCTTCAATGCAAAATACAAAAGTAAATAATATTCAAAAGAATCAAAGCACAGAATCCCTCCCAGGCAACACGAGCAACGACGAAGTGCTGCACTCCTCAAGGGTAGCATGGTAAGTAAGCCCAAACATGCAGGACTCCTCCTGGGCAGCGCAGGGGATGAATCTAAGAGCAGGATGCCACGGGGCTCTCAAGGTGACAAAGGCTGCCTCGCGAGACCTGCTCGCTGGGCTTGACTCCCGAGCAGGACTGTGCACAGGACCCTGCTCCCAATTGCTGTCACAGAGCGTCTGACCTGCTCTTGGGGCCGTCTAGAACTGTGCAAAAAAAATCGTCCTGGGCAGCAGCACAGTAGAAAACAAGCCACGGTGCAGGAAAACCCATACCTTACAAAATAGTCCTAAGATAACAGGCCATGCAATAAACAATACAAAGTACAAAACTACCAATGCAATACAAGCTTCGACACAGACAATACCAGGAAATACAATCTTCAATACAAAATACAAAAGCAAATAATATACAAAATAACTAGTAAATGTCAAAGCAAGGCGTAGTACTTACAGGCAGTGTGGAGAGGAAGCAAAGCACGGTTCACCTCCGCTGAAGCGCAGCAAAGAAGCACATGGTGGCAATCATCAGGGGCGTGATGGCAAAACAGCAAAGCACAGGATGCCTCTAGGGCACCAGACAGCAACAAGCGAGGAACAAGACGCCTCCAAGGCCATGCCCTCAAAAAGCAAAGCACAGCAAACCTCCAGGAAAGCAGGAAGCAAAAGGCAAACGCAGCATTCCTCATGGGTGGTGAAGAAAGAAGCAGAGCACAACATTCCTCTGGGCCATCACAGCAAACAAGCAAAGCGCAGGATTCCTCCAGGGTAGCACAGGCAAAAAAGCAAAACTCAGAACTCCTCCAAAGAGGTGCAAGCAAAGAAGAAAATCATGGGAAACCTCCAGGGTAGTGCACGTGAAGAACCAAATGCAGGGCTCCTCCAAGCTGCAGGAGGGGAAACAAATCACAGGACTCCTCCAGGGCAGTTCAGGTCAAGAATAAATCCACAGGACTCCTCCAAAGAGGTGCAGGCTAGGCAAAAAACCACAGGACTTCTCCAAAGGGAGGCAAAAGTAGAACTGATGTGCTGGACTTCTCCATGAATCTGGATGAGAATGCAGGACAACTCCGAGCGCAGCTCAGGAAAAACAAAACTACAGGACTCCTCCAAGGTGGTGCAGCCAAGAATGCAGAGTGCTAGACTCCGCTTGGATATCACGGTGAAGAAGCCCGAAGCACAGATCCTGCAGAGCATCATGGTAAAAAGCCAAGCGCAGGACTTCACCAGGCTGGTGCAGCAAAGAAGCAAAGCGCAGGACTTCTCCGAGGCGTTGCAGAGGAAGAAACGAACCTCTGGACTCCTGAAGGATTCTGCGGAAATGCAGCCAAGTGCAGGGATAGAAGCAAGCGCACAACTCCACGAGGCAGCGTGGGGAAGAACCGAAGCACAGAAATCCTCCCAGGCAACACGAGCAACAATGAAGTGCTGGACTCCTCAAGGGCAGGATGGTAAAAAAGCCCAAACATGCAGGACTCCACCTGGGCAGCGCAGGGGATGAATCGAAGAGCAGGATGCCACGGGGCTCTCAAGGTGACAAAGGCTGCCTCCCGAGACCTGCTCGCTGGGCTTGACTCCCGAGCAGGACTGTGCACAGGACCCTGCTCCCAATTGCTGTCACAGAGCATGTGACCTGCTCTTGGGGGCGTCTAGCACTGTGCAAAACATCGTCCTAGGCAGCAGCACAGTAGAAAACAAGCCACGGTGCAGGAAAACCCATACCTTACAAAATAGTCCTAAGATAACAGGCCATGCAATAAACAATACAAAGTACAAAACTACCAATGCAATACAAGCTTCGACACAGACAATACCAGGAAATACAATCTTCAATGCAAAATACAAAAGTAAATAATATTCAAAAAAATCAAAGCACAGAATCCCTCCCAGGCAACACGAGCAACGACGAAGTGCTGCACTCCTCAAGGGTAGCATGGTAAGAAAGCCCAAACATGCAGGACTCCTCCTGGGCAGCGCAGGGGATGAATCTAAGAGCAGGATGCCACGGGGCTCTCAAGGTGACAAAGGCTGCCTCCCGAGACCTGCTCGCTGGGCTTGACTCCCGAGCAGGACTGTGCACAGGACCCTGCTCCCAATTGCTGTCACAGAGCGTCTGACCTGCTCTTGGGGCCGTCTAGAACTGTGCAAAAAAAATCGTCCTGGGCAGCAGCACAGTAGAAAACAAGCCACGGTGCAGGAAAACCCATACCTTACAAAATAGTCCTAAGATAACAGGCCATGCACTAAACAATACAAAGTACAAAACTACCAATGCAATACAAGCTTCGACACAGACAATACCAGGAAATACAATCTTCAATACAAAATACAAAAGCAAATAATATACAAAATAACTAGTAAACGTCAAAGCAAGGCGTAGTACTAACAGGCAGTGTGGAGAGGAAGCAAAGCACGGCTCACCTCCGCTGAAGCGCAGCAAAGAAGCACATGGTGGCAATCATCAGGGGCGTGATGGCAAAACAGCAAAGCACAGGATGCCTCTAGGGCACCAGACAGCAACAAGCGAGGAACAAGACGCCTCCAAGGCCATGCCGTCAAAAAGCAAAGCACAGCAAACCTCCAGGAAAGCAGGAAGCAAAAGGCAAACGCAGCATTCCTCATGGGTGGTGAAGAAAGAAGCAGAGCACAACATTCCTCTGGGCCATCACAGCAAACAAGCAAAGCGCAGGATTCCTCCAGGGTAGCACAGGCAAAAAAGCAAAACTCAGAACTCCTCCAAAGAGGTGCAAGCAAAGAAGAAAATCATGGCAAACCTCCAGGGTAGTGCACGCAAAGAACCAAATGCAGGGCTCCTCCAAGCTGCAGGAGGGGAAACAAATCACAGGACTCCTCCAGGGCAGTTCAGGCCAAGAATAAATCCACAGGACTCCTCCAAAGAGGTGCAGGCTAGGCAAAAAACCACAGGACTTCTCCAAAGGGAGGCAAAAGTAGAACTGATGTGCTGGACTTCTCCATGAATCTGGATGAGAATGCAGGACAACTCCGAGCGCAGCTCAGGAAAAACAAAACTACAGGACTCCGCCAAGGTGGTGCAGCCAAGAATGCAGAGTGCTAAACTCCGCTTGGATATCACGATGAAGAAGCCCGAAGCAGAGATCCTGCAGAGCATCATGGTAAAAAGCCAAGCACAGAACCTCACCAGGCTGGTGCAGCAAAGAAGCAAAGCGCAGGACTTCTCCGAGGCGTTGCAGAGGAAGAAACGAACCTCTGGACTCCTGAAGGATTCTGCGGAAATGCAGCCAAGTGCAGGGATAGAAGCAAGAGCACAACTCCACGAGGCAGCGTGGGGAAGAACCGAAGCACAGAAATCCTCCCAGGCAACACGAGCAACGATGAAGTGCTGGACTCCTCAAGGGCAGGATGGTAAAAAAGCCCAAACATGCAGGACTCCTCCTGGGCAGCGCAGGGGATGAATCGAAGAGCAGGATGCCACGGGGCTCTCAGGGTGACAAAGGCTGCCTCCCGAGACCTGCTCGCTGGGCTTGACTCCCGAGCAGGACTGTGCACAGGACCCTGCTCCCAATTGCTGTCACAGAGCATGTGACCTGCTCTTGGGGGCGTCTAGAACTGTGCAAAACATCGTCCTAGGCAGCAGCACAGTAGAAAACAAGCCACGGTGCAGGAAAACCCATACCTTACAAAATAGTCCTAAGATAACAGGCCATGCAATAAACAATACAAAGTACAAAACTACCAATGCAATACAAGCTTCGACACAGACAATACCAGGAAACACAATCTTCAATACAAAATACAAAAGCAAATAATATACAAAATAACTAGTAAACTTCAAAGCAAGGCGTAGTACTTACAGGCAGTGTGGAGAGGAAGCAAAGCACGGCTCACCTCCGCTGAAGCGCAGCAAAGAAGCACATGGTGGCAATCATCAGGGGCGTGATGGCAAAACAGCAAAGCACAGGGTGCCTCTAGGGCACCAGACAGCAACAAGCGAGGAACAAGACGCCTCCAAGGCCATGCCGTCAAAAAGCAAAGCACAGCAAACCTCCAGGAAAGCAGGAAGCAAAAGGCAAACGCAGCATTCCTCATGGGTGGTGAAGAAAGAAGCAGAGCACAACATTCCTCTGGGCCATCACAGCAAACAAGCAAAGCACAGGATTCCTCCAGGGTAGCACAGGCAAAAAAGCAAAACTCAGAACTCCTCCAAAGAGGTGCAAGCAAAGAAGAAAATCATGGGAAACCTCCAGGGTAGTGCACGCGAAGAACCAAATGCAGGGCTCCTCCAAGCTGCAGGAGGGGAAACAAATCACAGGACTCCTCCAGGGCAGTTCAGGCCAAGAATAAATCCACAGGACTCCTCCAGAGAGGTGCAGGCTAGGCAAAAAACCACAGGACTTCTCCAAAGGGAGGCAAAAGTAGAACTGATGTGCTGGACTTCTCCATGAATCTGGATGAGAATGCAGGACAACTCCGAGCGCAGCTCAGGAAAAACAAAACTACAGGACTCCTCCAAGGTGGTGCAGCCAAGAATGCAGAGTGCTAGACTCCGCTTGGATATCATGGTGAAGAAGCCCGAAGCAGAGATCCTGCAGAGCATCATGGTAAAAAGCCAAGCGCAGGACTTCACCAGGCTGGTGCAGCAAAGAAGCAAAGCGCAGGACTTCTCCGAGGCGTTGCAGAGGAAGAAACGAACCTCTGGACTCCTGAAGGATTCTGCGGAAATGCAGCCAAGTGCAGGGATAGAAGCAAGCGCACAACTCCACGAGGCAGCGTGGGGAAGAACCGAAGCACAGAAATCCTCCCAGGCAACACGAGCAACGATGAAGTACTGCACTCCTCAAGGGCAGGATGGTAAAAAAGCCCAAACATGCAGGACTCCACCTGGGCAGCGCAGGGGATGAATCAAAGAGCAGGATGCCACGGGGCTCTCAAGGTGACAAAGGCTGCCTCCCGAGACCTGCTCGCTGGGCTTGACTCCCGAGCAGGACTGTCCACAGGACCCTGCTCCCAATTGCTGTCACAGAGCATGTGACCTGCTCGTGGGGGCGTCTAGCACTGTGCAAAAAAAATCGTCCTAGGCAGCAGCACAGTAGAAAACAAGCCACGGTGCAGGAAAACCCATACCTTACAAAATAGTCCTAAGATAACAGGCCATGCAATAAACAATACAAAGTACAAAACTACCAATGCAATACAAGCTTCGACACAGACAATACCAGGAAACACAATCTTCAATACAAAATACAAAAGCAAATAATATACAAAATAACTAGTAAACTTCAAAGCAAGGCGTAGTACTTACAGGCAGTGTGGAGAGGAAGCAAAGCACGGCTCACCTCCGCTGAAGCGCAGCAAAGAAGCACATGGTGGCAATCATCAGGGGCGTGATGGCAAAACAGCAAAGCACAGGGTGCCTCTAGGGCACCAGACAGCAACAAGCGAGGAACAAGACGCCTCCAAGGCCATGCCGTCAAAAAGCAAAGCACAGCAAACCTCCAGGAAAGCAGGAAGCAAAAGGCAAACGCAGCATTCCTCATGGGTGGTGAAGAAAGAAGCAGAGCACAACATTCCTCTGGGCCATCACAGCAAACAAGCAAAGCGCAGGATTCCTCCAGGGTAGCACAGGCAAAAAAGCAAAACTCAGAACTCCTCCAAAGAGGTGCAAGCAAAGAAGAAAATCATGGCAAACCTCCAGGGTAGTGCACGCGAAGAACCAAATGCAGGGCTCCTCCAAGCTGCAGGAGGGGAAACAAATCACAGGACTCCTCCAGGGCAGTTCAGGCCAAGAATAAATCCACAGGACTCCTCCAGAGAGGTGCAGGCTAGGCAAAAAACCACAGGACTTCTCCAAAGGGAGGCAAAAGTAGAACTGATGTGCTGGACTTCTCCATGAATCTGGATGAGAATGCAGGACAACTCCGAGCGCAGCTCAGGAAAAACAAAACTACAGGACTCCTCCAAGGAGGTGCAGCCAAGAATGCAGAGTGCTAGACTCCGCTTGGATATCACGGTGAAGAAGCCCGAAGCAGAGATCCTGCAGAGCATCATGGTAAAAAGCCAAGCGCAGGACTTCACCAGGCTGGTGCAGCAAAGAAGCAAAGCGCAGGACTTCTCCGAGGCGTTGCAGAGGAAGAAACGAACCTCTGGACTCCTGAAGGATTCTGCGGAAATGCAGCCAAGTGCAGGGATAGAAGCAAGAGCACAACTCCACGAGGCAGCGTGGGGAAGAACCGAAGCACAGAAATCCTCCCAGGCAACACGAGCAATGATGAAGTGCTGCACTCCTCAAGGGCAGGATGGTAAAAAAGCCCAAACATGCAGGACTCCACCTGGGCAGCGCAGGGGATGAATCGAAGAGCAGGATGCAACGGGGCTCTCAAGGTGACAAAGGCTGCCTCCCGAGACCTGCTCGCTGGACTTGACTCCCGAGCAGGACTGTGCACAGGACCCTGCTCCCAATTGCTGTCACAGAGCATGTGACCTGCTCTTGGGGGCGTCTAGCACTGTGCAAAACATCGTCCTAGGCAGCAGCACAGTAGAAAACAAGCCACGGTACAGGAAAACCCATACCTTACAAAATAGTCCTAAGATAACAGGCCATGCAATAAACAATACAAAGTACAAAACTACCAATGCAATACAAGCTTCGACACAGACAATACCAGGAAATACAATCTTCAATACAAAATACAAAAGCAAATAATATACAAAATAACTAGTAAACTTCAAAGCAAGGCGTAGTACTTACAGGCAGTGTGGAGAGGAAGCAAAGCACGGCTCACCTCCGCTGAAGCGCAGCAAAGAAGCACATGGTGGCAATCATCAGGGGCGTGATGGCAAAACAGCAAAGCACAGGATGCCTCTAGGGCACCAGACAGCAACAAGCGAGGAACAAGACGCCTCCAAGGCCATGCCGTCAAAAAGCAAAGCACAGCAAACCTCCAGGAAAGCAGGAAGCAAAAGGCAAACGCAGCATTCCTCATGGGTGGTGAAGAAAGAAGCAGAGCACAACATTCCTCTGGGCCATCACAGCAAACAAGCAAAGCGCAGGATTCCTCCAGGGTAGCACAGGCAAAAAAGCAAAACTCAGAACTCCTCCAAAGAGGTGCAAGCAAAGAAGAAAATCATGGGAAACCTCCAGGGTAGTGCACGCGAAGAACCAAATGCAGGGCTCCTCCAAGCTGCAGGAGGGGAAACAAATCACAGGACTCCTCCAGGGCAGTTCAGGCCAAGAATAAATCCACAGGACTCCTCCAAAGAGGTGCAGGCTAGGCAAAAAACCACAGGACTTCTCCAAAGGGAGGCAAAAGTAGAACTGATGTGCTGGACTTCTCCATGAATCTGGATGAGAATGCAGGACAACTCCGAGCGCAGCTCAGGAAAAACAAAACTACAGGACTCCTCCAAGGTGGTGCAGCCAAGAATGCAGAGTGCTAGACTCCGCTTGGATATCACGGTGAAGAAGCCCGAAGCACAGATCCTGCAGAGCATCATGGTAAAAAGCCAAGCGCAGGACTTCACCAGGCTGGTGCAGCAAAGAAGCAAAGCGCAGGACTTCTCCGAGGTGTTGCAGAGGAAGAAACAAACCTCTGGACTCCTGAAGGATTCTGTGGAAATGCAGCCAAGTGCAGGGATAGAAGCAAGCGCACAACTCCACGAGGCAGCGTGGGGAAGAACCGAAGCACAGAAATCCTCCCAGGCAACACGAGCAACGATGAAGTGCTGCACTCCTCAAGGGCAGGATGGTAAAAAAGCCCAAACATGCAGGACTCCACCTGGGCAGCGCAGGGGATGAATCGAAGAGCAGGATGCCACGGGGCTCTCAGGGTGACAAAGGCTGCCTCCCGAGACCTGCTCGCTGGGCTTGACTCCAGAGCAGGACTGTGCACAGGACCCTGCTCCCAATTGCTGTCACAGAGCATGTGACCTGCTCTTGGGGGCGTCTAGCACTGTGCAAAACATCGTCCTAGGCAGCAGCACAGTAGAAAACAAGCCACGGTACAGGAAAACCCATACCTTACAAAACAGTCCTAAGATAACAGGCCATGCAATAAACAATACAAAGTACAAAACTACCAATGCAATACAAGCTTCGACACAGACAATACCAGGAAATACAATCTTCAATACAAAATACAAAAGCAAATAATATACAAAATAACTAGTAAACTTCAAAGCAAGGCGTAGTACTTACAGGCAGTGTGGAGAGGAAGCAAAGCACGGCTCACCTCCGCTGAAGCGCAGCAAAGAAGCACATGGTGGCAATCATCAGGGGCGTGATGGCAAAACAGCAAAGCACAGGGTGCCTCTAGGGCACCAGACAGCAACAAGCGAGGAACAAGACGCCTCCAAGGCCATGCCGTCAAAAAGCAAAGCACAGCAAACTTCCAGGAAAGCAGGAAGCAAAAGGCAAACGCAGCATTCCTCATGGGTGGTGAAGAAAGAAGCAGAGCACAACATTCCTCTGGGCCATCACAGCAAACAAGCAAAGCGCAGGATTCCTCCAGGGTAGCACAGGCAAAAAAGCAAAACTCAGAACTCCTCCAAAGAGGTGCAAGCAAAGAAGAAAATCATGGCAAACCTCCAGGGTAGTGCACGCAAAGAACCAAATGCAGGGCTCCTCCAAGCTGCAGGAGGGGAAACAAATCACAGGACTCCTCCAGGGCAGTTCAGGCCAAGAATAAATCCACAGGACTCCTCCAAAGAGGTGCAGGCTAGGCAAAAAACCACAGGACTTCTCCAAAGGGAGGCAAAAGTAGAACTGATGTGCTGGACTTCTCCATGAATCTGGATGAGAATGCAGGACAACTCCGAGCGCAGCTCAGGAAAAACAAAACTACAGGACTCCGCCAAGGTGGTGCAGCCAAGAATGCAGAGTGCTAGACTCCGCTTGGATATCACGATGAAGAAGCCCGAAGCAGAGATCCTGCAGAGCATCATGGTAAAAAGCCAAGCACAGGACTTCACCAGGCTGGTGCAGCAAAGAAGCAAAGCGCAGGACTTCTCCGAGGCGTTGCAGAGGAAGAAACGAACCTCTGGACTCCTGAAGGATTCTGCGGAAATGCAGCCAAGTGCAGGGATAGAAGCAAGAGCACAACTCCACGAGGCAGCGTGGGGAAGAACCGAAGCACAGAAATCCTCCCAGGCAACACGAGCAACGATGAAGTGCTGGACTCCTCAAGGGCAGGATGGTAAAAAAGCCCAAACATGCAGGACTCCTCCTGGGCAGCGCAGGGGATGAATCGAAGAGCAGGATGCCACGGGGCTCTCAGGGTGACAAAGGCTGCCTCCCGAGACCTGCTCGCTGGGCTTGACTCCCGAGCAGGACTGTGCACAGGACCCTGCTCCCAATTGCTGTCACAGAGCATGTGACCTGCTCTTGGGGGCGTCTAGAACTGTGCAAAACATCGTCCTAGGCAGCAGCACAGTAGAAAACAAGCCACGGTGCAGGAAAACCCATACCTTACAAAATAGTCCTAAGATAACAGGCCATGCAATAAACAATACAAAGTACAAAACTACCAATGCAATACAAGCTTCGACACAGACAATACCAGGAAACACAATCTTCAATACAAAATACAAAAGCAAATAATATACAAAATAACTAGTAAACTTCAAAGCAAGGCGTAGTACTTACAGGCAGTGTGGAGAGGAAGCAAAGCACGGCTCACCTCCGCTGAAGCGCAGCAAAGAAGCACATGGTGGCAATCATCAGGGGCGTGATGGCAAAACAGCAAAGCACAGGGTGCCTCTAGGGCACCAGACAGCAACAAGCGAGGAACAAGACGCCTCCAAGGCCATGCCGTCAAAAAGCAAAGCACAGCAAACCTCCAGGAAAGCAGGAAGCAAAAGGCAAACGCAGCATTCCTCATGGGTGGTGAAGAAAGAAGCAGAGCACAACATTCCTCTGGGCCATCACAGCAAACAAGCAAAGCGCAGGATTCCTCCAGGGTAGCACAGGCAAAAAAGCAAAACTCAGAACTCCTCCAAAGAGGTGCAAGCAAAGAAGAAAATCATGGCAAACCTCCAGGGTAGTGCACGCGAAGAACCAAATGCAGGGCTCCTCCAAGCTGCAGGAGGGGAAACAAATCACAGGACTCCTCCAGGGCAGTTCAGGCCAAGAATAAATCCACAGGACTCCTCCAGAGAGGTGCAGGCTAGGCAAAAAACCACAGGACTTCTCCAAAGGGAGGCAAAAGTAGAACTGATGTGCTGGACTTCTCCATGAATCTGGATGAGAATGCAGGACAACTCCGAGCGCAGCTCAGGAAAAACAAAACTACAGGACTCCTCCAAGGAGGTGCAGCCAAGAATGCAGAGTGCTAGACTCCGCTTGGATATCACGGTGAAGAAGCCCGAAGCAGAGATCCTGCAGAGCATCATGGTAAAAAGCCAAGCGCAGGACTTCACCAGGCTGGTGCAGCAAAGAAGCAAAGCGCAGGACTTCTCCGAGGCGTTGCAGAGGAAGAAACGAACCTCTGGACTCCTGAAGGATTCTGCGGAAATGCAGCCAAGTGCAGGGATAGAAGCAAGAGCACAACTCCACGAGGCAGCGTGGGGAAGAACCGAAGCACAGAAATCCTCCCAGGCAACACGAGCAACGATGAAGTGCTGCACTCCTCAAGGGCAGGATGGTAAAAAAGCCCAAACATGCAGGACTCCACCTGGGCAGCGCAGGGGATGAATCGAAGAGCAGGATGCAACGGGGCTCTCAAGGTGACAAAGGCTGCCTCCCGAGACCTGCTCGCTGGACTTGACTCCCGAGCAGGACTGTCCACAGGACCCTGCTCCCAATTGCTGTCACAGAGCATGTGACCTGCTCTTGGGGGCGTCTAGCACTGTGCAAAACATCGTCCTAGGCAGCAGCACAGTAGAAAACAAGCCACGGTACAGGAAAACCCATACCTTACAAAATAGTCCTAAGATAACAGGCCATGCAATAAACAATACAAAGTACAAAACTACCAATGCAATACAAGCTTCGACACAGACAATACCAGGAAATACAATCTTCAATACAAAATACAAAAGCAAATAATATACAAAATAACTAGTAAACTTCAAAGCAAGGCGTAGTACTTACAGGCAGTGTGGCGAGGAAGCAAAGCACGGCTCACCTCCGCTGAAGCGCAGCAAAGAAGCACATGGTGGCAATCATCAGGGGCGTGATGGCAAAACAGCAAAGCACAGGATGCCTCTAGGGCACCAGACAGCAACAAGCGAGGAACAAGACGCCTCCAAGGCCATGCCGTCAAAAAGCAAAGCACAGCAAACCTCCAGGAAAGCAGGAAGCAAAAGGCAAACGCAGCATTCCTCATGGGTGGTGAAGAAAGAAGCAGAGCACAACATTCCTCTGGGCCATCACAGCAAACAAGCAAAGCGCAGGATTCCTCCAGGGTAGCACAGGCAAAAAAGCAAAACTCAGAACTCCTCCAAAGAGGTGCAAGCAAAGAAGAAAATCATGGGAAACCTCCAGGGTAGTGCACGCGAAGAACCAAATGCAGGGCTCCTCCAAGCTGCAGGAGGGGAAACAAATCACAGGACTCCTCCAGGGCAGTTCAGGCCAAGAATAAATCCACAGGACTCCTCCAAAGAGGTGCAGGCTAGGCAAAAAACCACAGGACTTCTCCAAAGGGAGGCAAAAGTAGAACTGATGTGCTGGACTTCTCCATGAATCTGGATGAGAATGCAGGACAACTCCGAGCGCAGCTCAGGAAAAACAAAACTACAGGACTCCTGCAAGGTGGTGCAGCCAAGAATGCAGAATGCTAGACTCCGCTTGGATATCACGGTGAAGAAGCCCGAAGCAGAGATCCTGCAGAGCATCATGGTAAAAAGCCAAGCGCAGGACTTCACCAGGCTGGTGCAGCAAAGAAGCAAAGCGCAGGACTTCTCCGAGGCGTTGCAGAGGAAGAAACGAACCTCTGGACTCCTGAAGGATTCTGCGGAAATGCAGCCAAGTGCAGGGATAGAAGCAAGCGCACAACTCCACGAGGCAGCGTGGGGAAGAACCGAAGCACAGAAATCCTCCCAGGCAACACGAGCAATGATGAAGTGCTGGACTCCTCAAGGGCAGGATGGTAAAAAAGCCCAAACATGCAGGACTCCACCTGGGCAGCGCAGGGGATGAATCGAAGAGCAGGATGCAACGGGGCTCTCAAGGTGACAAAGGCTGCCTCCCGAGACCTGCTCGCTGGGCTTGACTCCCGAGCAGGACTGTGCACAGGACCCTGCTCCCAATTGCTGTCACAGAGCATGTGACCTGCTCTTGGGGGCGTCTAGAACTGTGCAAAACATCGTCCTAGGCAGCAGCACAGTAGAAAACAAGCCACGGTACAGGAAAACCCATACCTTACAAAATAGTCCTAAGATAACAGGCCATGCAATAAACAATACAAAGTACAAAACTACCAATGCAATACAAGCTTCGACACAGACAATACCAGGAAATACAATCTTCAATACAAAATACAAAAGCAAATAATATACAAAATAACTAGTAAACGTCAAAGCAAGGCGTAGTACTTACAGGCAGTGTGGAGAGGAAGCAAAGCACGGCTCACCTCCGCTGAAGCGCAGCAAAGAAGCACATGGTGGCAATCATCAGGGGCGTGATGGCAAAACAGCAAAGCACAGGATGCCTCTAGGGCACCAGACAGCAACAAGCGAGGAACAAGACGCCTCCAAGGCCATGCCGTCAAAAAGCAAAGCACAGCAAACCTCCAGGAAAGCAGGAAGCAAAAGGCAAACGCAGCATTCCTCATGGGTGGTGAAGAAAGAAGCAGAGCACAACATTCCTCTGGGCCATCACAGCAAACAAGCAAAGCGCAGGATTCCTCCAGGGTAGCACAGGCAAAAAAGCAAAACTCAGAACTCCTCCAAAGAGGTGCAAGCAAAGAAGAAAATCATGGCAAACCTCCAGGGTAGTGCACGCGAAGAACCAAATGCAGGGCTCCTCCAAGCTGCAGGAGGGGAAACAAATCACAGGACTCCTCCAGGGTGGCTTAATGTTAGAAGAAAACCACAGGACTTCTACAGTGTTAGACCGGGGATGAAGTGATGCACGGTACTCCTCTAAATATCTTGATGAGAAGGAAGGCGCTGGACACCTCCAGGCATTGCTGAGAAGCAAATATAGCCCTGGGTAACTCCAGAGTCTTGGAGGCGAATAAGTAAAGCATTGGTACAAGCTTCAAGGTTGTGCAGGTGGTGATCCACAGGACAGGATGACTCAAAGATGTTTTAGATGGAGAAAAGCACTGGACTCCTCCAGGCAGAACAGGTGAAGAAGGAAAGCACTGGACTCCTCCAATGTCCTGTAGGAGAAGTGAAGCATTGGAAACCTCTAGGGTGGCACAGGTGAAGAAGTGAAGTGAGGGAGTCCTCCAAGTTACGACAGCAGGTATGCAAAGCCTGCACTCTTTTGAGGTTGTGTGGTGAAAAATAAAGTGAAGCAAACCACTAGCACAGCAGTGCGTACAAGCTAAACGCCGCACACCTTTGAGCACTGAAGTGAGGAAGCGAAGCACTGTACTTCTCCACAGCATCGTGACAAAAATGCCAAGCACAGCATTCCTCCAGGGTGTTTCAGCCAGGAAGCAAGCTGATGCACTCAGAAAGGTGAAAAAATGATGCCCTCCGAAACAGCCTGGTGGTGATGTCCTCCTCCAGAGCCATACAGGTATATATATGATCCTCACATGCTTCAAAACTTGTGTGGGCAATCCTTGATTGTGGGAACCCTGCAACACAGGAGTGGAATAGCTACTTCTATTCCTGTTTAGAAATTCCTAGGCATCAACTATACACCAATCCTTACAGTCTCATAAAATCAGTCAGTCCAAGCAACTATTGTCAAAGTCCTTGAGCTCATCTTTATTCATCATCCTCTGGGAGTTCCCGCGTACTTCCTCATTTCTCCCTCATTTTCCTGTGCCTATAAATCCCACTGCACTTTCCCGAAATGGAATCACTGCCTTCGTGTAGCTTGACTAGATGGGGACTGATGGGGACCCAAATGCCACACCAAATTCCTGGACCCCTGCTATTTATTGCACATAGACTACTCAGCTCTGCAGCTGACCACTTAATGCTGCCTAAAGAGCTTTCATCCGAAATAGGTGGCACCTGTGCAGGGGCACAACCAACTTCTCTGCCTTTGAAGAAACTTGCAACTCACAGAAGGCCCTGTCTGGCCAAGAAACAAGTTGGCTCTCTAAACATTCCCCTCAGCCCCTTCAAATGGCTGCCTGGAGAGAGAGCTCCTCTCTCACTCAGGAGCCACTTCCCTACTCGTCACCCTCACCTCACCCTTGCTGCTTGCCTGCTACCCAAGAGATACACAAGCAGCACAAAAAGCACAAAGCAGCACATCTGTGGCAATGCAGGAGGGTCAGCGGAGCTCCTCATGCTGATGCCAAAAGACATTCAGACAGCAGAGAATGGGCAAATGGACAAAATAGTTTGGACTATGTCCTTGCTGTCCATCTATAGTCTGAACAGAGCTCAACAGTCTGCTTACTGCCCACACTCAGAAGAGTCTGGATGAGGTTTCTGCATCTGTGAATGGGGTATAAAAAACTGGGAAACAGAAAAGCCTCACATCGCTTAGCTGAAGCTTTCTTAATTTCAGTTACATTAACTGCAGGTCTTGTGTATTACACACATAGAACAAGACCCACATTGCCTGAGTAAGGCAGTTGCTGTCCAGATACAAAATACACACAGCTAGGACACCATCAACAATATCTTCCTACGCAAAGAACATACAAAGAAAACATGCAGCAAGTGTAGACAGAATATATATGGCTGGGCATACAGAGGACATGCATGTTAACATACATCTTTTGAGAATATAGATACACACCCACACACATTCTTTATAAAACATCCACAGAAGCTATATACTCGATCACCAGGAAAGAAGAGACATTCAGAAGAGACATTCTCTGTGCATAAAAAACTACACACATAGGAAGCATAAGCACACTGTTCTCTCTATACGTACGCTCTTTACACAGAACACCACATACAGAGAATATCCATTATAGACATACAACTTGTCAGTTGTGTACATACTGCACAAAACAGATAGGTGAGAGGAAGCTATGCTTCATGTCTTTATGTTCAACAGATGCTGTCTTTTCATGGAACACAGGCAAGGGAGGAAGGGCATTTCTGTGTGTGGAGTGTAGGCTGTCCTGACTTGGGACACATGCACGTGCATACACATACTTTACACATAGACAGAGACAGCAGAAAAGCACATGTTTTTCTGTCTGTATAGAGCTCATGGATTGCTGTTGCATAGGATGTGTAGTAGCTGCATGTAGGGATCATAGAAAGAGTAAGGCTTTTCAGTCTTCTCTTTAAAATACAGGCAAGGTGATAAGAGGTTTTCCATCTGCATAGAGAAGACATGGGCTATATGTAACACACTTACACAGAAAGGCAGTGCCTCACCTGACTCTACACCTACTGTCTACCACCTGTGCACACACATAACACCCACAACAATGGGAGGCTTTTCTGTTGCTACACGGAATACGTACTGTCCTCCTTGAGACTACGCATGGACAGGCAAAGCTAGACTTGCTTTCTCAGTATGGAGCACAGACCAGGATATACTCTGCCTAACAGAAAAGAGATGGTGAGGATTTTCTCTCCGCATACAGACTGTATGGCAGCTATAGACAGACTGTATGCAGGCAAAGCATTTCTAGTTATAGACCAGACACTGCCTAGGCCAAACCAGGGCTTTTTGCTCGGCTCACACGGTGTATGCTGGCTGTATAGAGAACAGAAAAACAACAGAAAGATGAGCTGGGGCAATACTTTTCTGTCACCACACAAACTATAAAGTACCTGCATGGAGAATACACATGGAAAGCACTCCATATCACTTTTCTATCAGGACACAGAAAGAATTCTAGTTAGAGTAGAAACAGGCTAGGTGAAGCAGGGCTTTCAGACCTATCCCCATGGGAAGTGTTGGGAGGCTATGGGGAGGACAGGGTGGTCTCTCTGTACATCAGGCACACTCTGCCTAGAGGAGCACATGAACATGGCAGGCAAGGCTTTTCCCCTTGAAAAGCAAAGACATGCTGCAGGCAGGTAGCAAAGATGGGATTCTACTGCCTGTATGGGGAATACAGGCTGTCTAGAGAGCAGAGAGAAGTCTCTGTTCTTAGAACATGTCCTGCTGGTCTGCACAACAGATCCAGAGGGTCAAGAGAAGGTGGAGTGCTCCGGTCTGTGGCAATACGGGAGGGTGAGGTATGGCAAGGCTGCTGGGAGGGTAACAGTTATCAGAGACTTCCTCTGGCAGCTGGGGAGAGGCACCCTTCTGCCAATTGAGCCTGAAGTGTCAAGTGGCTTGAAGCTCACAGGATGATTGTGCACACAATGCTTCAAGAAAGCTGATGAAGCTCATACATCCCCCATCCCACAGGTGTGGCATTGGGACAAGCCCTGTCACGCTCTCTCCCACCCCCAGATCACGACTAGGACACTCTGGCCAGGACACTCTGGCCAGATGGGTGGGAGTGGCTGAAACTTCCAGCCTCCTGAGACACCCTGGTCTGGCTCTCTCTTGGAGGGGTTTAGAGCACCAGCATCCCAGCAGGAAGACTCAATATGCATCACCTTCCTCTCTCCCTTCTCCCCATCTGCTGGAGGTGATTTTCCAGCACACTGCCCTGCACACAACTGTGAGGCCACCTGAAATCTGAGAGGCTGCCTCTGATATCAGGCCTTCGTTGCATGCCTCATCATCACAAAGGGAGAGGGGACCAGTTTGCTAACCAGGACCCTCACTAAACACAGGCGCCACAAAAGCTGGCACAGGCACCAAAGCACAGCTCCACCAGGCAAAAGCTGGCCATGTTCAGCTACAGTTCCTCCCTGGGCCTTTCCCTCCCACAGAAACAAGCAACCACCGTCAGCTAAACGTATTTTCACCCTGTTGGTCAGGATACCCAGGACCTCAATGAGCTGGTCTGACTCTTGGACACTCTCTGATTCACAGACAGCCCCATTCATGTCAAAGAGGAAAATCTTTCTATAAACTTTACAGAAATCTACACACAGAGATCAGTATTTACAGGTTATATAACACGCCAAGACTTTTACACAAGTGCCATTCATAAAAGCAGCCCCATTGAAATACAACTGCAGACAGAACTGCACTGCAAGCACAGAGAGCCCCATAGAGTAAAGGGAAAGCACATTTACCCAGGACAAATGTCTTTGGGTGACTCGAGTGTGATGTTGCTCTGCAAACATCCACAACAACTAAAAAACTGGCCACAGGCCTCCCCACCCAAAACAAATGCTCCTCCTTTGCTTTTCTTGAATTCAGAAAACTACCACAACACCTTTTCCATCAAGCTCGAGAAACTGGGCAGTGCTAGAATTGAGCCTGCTCAGGACACTCCTGCTTGGCTCCTGGGTGCCATACAAGGCCACGTGGATTTCCCAAGACAGGACCCTTCTAACCATGCCCAGCCTAAGAAGACTGGGGCTCCCCGACTAAAAAGCCCTTGCTGATTTCTCCATCCACTACAGCCAGTTGACTGCATGAACCGTGCTTCATTTATTCCACACAAAGAAGCGTGTGTGAAAGACACCTTTGGAATGTGCATTTATGAACCTTGTTACCTGCCACTTGTGTCAATTCGAAAGCCATAACTACCCCCTCAGGGTCCCAATGGTAAGGGCGGGCAGCCAAGAGCTCTCTAGAGCTGGAATCAGGCAGCACCCAAGGTCACCAGCCGCTCCAGAGCTCAACATCTCACCTGCTGGCACCTCACCCTTCAAACACCCACCGGGACACCCACCGGGACACCCACCAGGACACGGACCTTCCACACATACCTTCCACACTCCAGCACAGCAGCGTGGACGCTGGGCCTCGAGGCAGCCGCTCACCAACTGCTCCCTGCAACTGCCCGCGGCCCCGGCAACCACCATGCACTCGCTCGCTGTCGCACGGCCCCGCCCCATTGGCCACGGCCTCAACGCCTCTGGGCACAGCCAATGCGAGCGCCCCGGCACCCGGTGCAGGCCGACAGTGCTGCAGCCCCGCTGGCCCCGCGCCTCCTGCCTGCCCTGGCCCTGCCCGGCCCGACACAGCCCCGAGGTGACACAGGATGGGACAGGACGAGCCACCTGCCCAGCAGGACACAGCCCACACACGGGCGAGCAGGAGGGCTCGGGCTGCACAAAGCTCAGAGCATGAGGTCCCAGGCCATGACACTTTTCCTTCCCCTCAGCTTTCCCCGCCCCCTCCAGAGGAGCCTCATCCCAACAACAAGATGGCTGCAGGGGCCCTGCAAACACATGGCATGGGCATTGCAGAAGGCACCATGGCCACAAAGTCCTCCTCTCAAAGGAGGACTGTCAACAAAGTGACAATCACAGCGTGTCTCTCCTTTAGAAGGTGCACCCATCGCTTGTGATGAATCATGCTACAATCAGGGATCTGGTGCCTGGAAGAGATGAGTGGGGGTGGCTATACTTATTTTCACCCTGTTGGTGAGGGCACCCAGGACCTCAATGAGCTGCTCTGACTCTTGAACACTCCTTAATCCACAGACAGCCCCCTTCCAGGTCAAACCGAAAAATCTTCCTGTAAATTTTACAGAAATCTCAGGCTTACATCCTGCAGCCTTGGTGTCCGTTTCTGATGATTCCTATTTAATAAGGACTGTTTGTTTATCATCAGGAATAAAGAAAAAATGGAAGAGATCCGTGTAATTGTCTTTAAAAATCTAAAATGATGCGGCAAAGAAATATACAGTCATTTAATAGATTGGGTTGGAAGGGACCTTAAAGATCATAGCATCATAGAATAACCAGGTTGGAAGAGACCCACCGGATCATCGAGTCCAACCATTCCTATCAAACACTAAGCCATGCCCCTTAGCACCTCGTCCACCCGTCCCTTAGACTCCTCCTGGGAAGGTGACTCAACCACCTCTGCCAGGGACCAATGACCCTTTCTGTGAAAAATTTTTGCCTAATGTCCAGTCTAAATCTCCCCTGGTGGAGCTTGAGGCCATTCCCTCTCGTCCTGTCCCCTGTCACTTGGGAGAAGAGGCCAGCTCCCTCCTCTCTACAACCTCGTTTCAGGTAGTTGTAGAGAGCAATGAGGTCTCCCCTCAGCCTCCTCTTCTCCAGGCTAAACAACCCCAGCTCTCTCAGCCATTCCTCATAAGGCCTGTTCTCCAGCCCCTTCACCTGCTTCGTTGCTCTTCTCTGGACTCGCTCCAGAGCCTCAACATCCTTCTTGTGGTGAGGGGCGCAGAACTGAACACAGGATTCAAGAAGCGGTCTCGCCAGTGCCGAGTACAGAGGGAGAATAACCTCCCTGGACCTGCTGGTCACGCCGTTTCTGATACAAGCCAAGATGCCTTTGGCCTTCTTGGCCACCTGGGCACACTGCTGGCTCATGTTCAGTCGGCTGTCAACCAACACCCCCAGGTCCCTCTCCTCCAGGCAGCTTTCTAGACAGACTTCCCCTAGTCTGTAGCACTGCATAGGGTTGTTGTGCCCCAAGTGCAGGACCCGGCACTTGGCCTTGTTAAACCTCATGCCATTGGACTCTGCCCAGCGGTCCAGCCTCTTCAGATCCCTTTGCAGGGCCTCCCTACCCTCCAGCAGATCAACACATCCACCCAGCTTAGTGTCATCTGCAAACTTGCTAAGGGTGCACTCGATGCCTTCATCCAGGTCATTGATAAAGACATTGAATGGGGCTGGACCCAGCACTGAGCCCTGGGGAACCCCACTTGTAACTGGCCTCCAGCTGGATTTCACACCATTTCCCACCACTCTCTGGGCCCGGCCATCCAACCAGTTTTCCACCCAGGAGAGTGTGCGTCTGTCCAGGCCAGAGGCTGACCGTTTCTCAAGCAGAATGCTGTGAGAAACTCTGTCAAAGGCTTTACTGAAGTCCAGGAAGACCACATCCACAGCCTTTCCCTCATCCAGCAGCCGAGTCACTTGGTCATAGAAGGCGATCAGGTTAGTTTGGCAAGACCTGCCTTTCATGAACCTGTGTTGACTGGGCCTGATCACCCAGTTCTCTTGCATGTGCTTCATGATAGCACTCAAGATCACCTGCTCCATGACTTTCCCTGGCACTGAGGTCAGACTGACAGGCCTGTAGTTTTCTGGGTCCTCCCTGCGACCCTTCTTGTAGATGGGCACAACATCAGCCAACCTCCAGTCCAGTGGAACTTCCCCAGTCTTCCAGGACCGTTGGAAGATGATGGAAAGGGGTTTGGCCAGCACATCCGCCAGCTCCTTCAATACCCTTGGATGAATCCCATCCGGCCCCATAGACTTGTGGGTGTCTAGCTGGGCTAGCAAGGCTCTGACCACCTCCTCTTGGATCATGGGAGCCTCGTTTTGCTCCTCTAGCTCCTGGGTTTGTACACAGATGGAACGACTTTCTTTACAATTAAAGACTGAGGCAAAGAAGGCATTAAGTACCTCAGCCTTTTCCTCATCCCCTGTCACTGTTGTTCCTTCTGCGTCCAATAGGGACCGTATGGTCTCCCTAGTCCTCCTTTTATTATTTATATATTTATAGAAAGATTTTTTGTTATCTTTCACAGACTTTGCCAATCTGATTTCTAGTTGAACCTTAGCCCTTCTGATTTTTTCTCTACACAATCTCACTTCCCTCCTGTAGTCCACCCAAGAGGCCTGTCCCCTCTTCCAGAGCCCATAAACATTTCTCTTCTTCTTGATATCCCTCAAGATCTCTCTGTTCAACCAAGCTGGTTTTCTCCCCTGCCGGCTTTTTTTACGGAACATGGGGATGGCTTTCTCCTGAGCTGCTAGGATTTCCTTTCTGAAGAGCTCCCAGCCCTCCTGGGCTCCCTTGCCCTTAAGTACTGTCTCCCATGAGACTTTGCCAACCAGCCTTCTGAAGAGTTCAAAGTCTGCCCTCCGGAAATTTCATGCTGCTGTCCTACTAACCACCCTCTTCACTTCACCTAGAACACAAAACCCTATCATCTCATGATCACTTTGTCCTAGGCGTCCACCTACTGCCACATCTCCCACAAGGCCTTCTTTGTTCACAAACAGCAGGTCCAGGAGGGCACCCTGCCTTGTTGATTCATTCACCAGCTGCGCAAGGAAGTTGTCTTCCACGCACTCCAGGAACCTCCTAGACTACTTCCTTTCTGCTCTATTGTACTTCCAGCAGATATCAGGAAGATTGAAGTCTCCCACAGGAATGAGAGGCATTGATCTAGAAATTAACCCCAGCTGTTTATGGAAGAGCTCATCAGCTGCTTCTCCTTGGCTGGGTGGTCTGTAACAGACTCCCATCACAAAATCTACCTTCTGGTGGGCTCCTCTGATTTTAACCCACAGGCACTCAATCTCCTCATCAGCACAATCTATCTCAACCGTGTCCAAGTCCTCCCTTACAAAGAGGGCTACCCCACCTCCTCTCCTACCCTTCCTATCCCGCCTGAAGAGTTTGTACCCCACCACAGCTGCACTCCAGTTCTATGAGTCGTCCCACCACATTTCCGTGATGGCAACGACATCATAGGCTCCTTGCCCTACGACAGCTTCCAGCTCTTCCTTCTTATTCCCCATGCTGCATGCATTGGTGTAAATGCACTTCGGCTCAGCTGCTGAGCCTTCAGCCCTCTTAGAGGGAACAGAGTTCGTTCCCAATTGCCTGGTAACTGGAGTAGCTAGCACCAGAGTGCCCGTATCTCCCTTAGCACCACCAGGTGTGTTCTCCCCCACTTTTTGTATGGTGATGTACTGGTGGTCCTCACCAGCACACCCTCTCTGAATCACCATTGCCCCACGTCCAGGCTTGTTCCTGTCTAGCCTGGTCTTAACCCCCTCCCCCTTCACATCTAGTTTAAAGCTCGATTTATGAGCTTAGCTAGGTTTTTAGCAAGGGCTTTAGCCCCCCTAGGAGACACACGTGTCCCATCCTTAGCAACAAAGCCTGGGGGTGCGTGAGCCACCCCATGATCAAAGAAGCCAAAGCCCCTCTCCTCACACCAGGCTCGGAGCCAGGCATTAATCGAATTCTTCTTCCTGACTTCCAGCTCCTCTCTATTTAGCCTTGGGATGGAGCAGAAGACTATTTGTGCCCCAGAGCCCTCCATCACTTTCCCAATGGCCCTGAAGTCTTTCTTGATGGTTTTGGTCTTTCTGTTTACTAGATCATCGTTACCATTTTGGACTACTGTCAGAGGATAGTAGTCTGTCTCGTGGACCAGGGAAGGAAGTTTTCTAGCTACCTCCTTCACTGATGCCCCCGGTAAGCAGCAGAGCTCTCTGTGGAGCGGGTCCGGTCTGCAAATGGGTCCCTCCGTTCCTTTTAGGAGGGAGTCCCCTACAACAATCACCCTCCTCTTCTTCTTAACGGAGGATGTTTTTATCTTTTTCTGAGGATGGTGCTGCCTAGGGAAGGATTCTAGGCTGTGGGAGCCATCATCCTCATCCTCAGGGTTGGATTCCACCTGCAGCACCTGGTACGTGTTCACCAGGGGGATCTGGGGTTTTGCTGTCTGGGTGAGGGGAGCAGGTTTCCTTCGTCTGGCAGGAACTTGCTGCCATTCCCCATCTCTTGTTCCCCCAACCTTGCAGTTTGCAGGTGGATGGTGTTTGGACACACCAGCTCCAGCAGGCTGCTGAGTTAGCGAGAGGGCACTACTCCACTGGTCTATCTCCCTCTCACACTCCCTGATGGTCCTCAGCCTCTTTACGTCCTCCCTTAACTCCTCCACCATGCGAAGGAGTTCCCCGACTCGAGCGCAGCTTTCACAAGTGGAGCCAGTAACAGAGGCACAAGCTGGTGTGGGAGCGGGGCACTGCCTGCAGCCCAGGGTCTGGGTTGCTGCATTCACCCCCTGTAATCATCCAGTTCCAACCCCCATGCCATGGTCAGGGATACCTCTCACCAGATCAGGCTGCCCAAGGCCCCGTCCAATCTGGCCTTGAACACCTCCAGGGATAGGGCTTCCGCAACTCCCCTGGGCAGCCTCTTCTAGTGTTCCACCACTCCCACGGTGAAGAAATTCTTCCTCATGTCTAGCCCAAATCTGCACCTCTCCAGTTCATACCCCTCGTCCTATCATTACAAGCCTTTGTGTACAGTCTCTCCCCAGCTTTCCTGTAGCCCCTTTCAGGTACTGGAAGGCCTCTATGAAGTCTTCTTGAGACTTCTCTCCTCCAGGCTGAACAACCTCAACTCTCTCAGCATGTACTCATAGCAGAGGTGTTCCAGCCCTCTGATCATCCTTGTAGCCCTCCTCTGGACCCTTTTCAGCAGTTCCATATCCTTCTTATGCTGGGGACTCCAGAACTGGACACGCTACTCCAGATGAGGTTTCACAAGAGAGGAAGAGAAAGGCAGAATCACCTCCCTCGACCTGCTGGCCACGCTTCTTTTGATGCAGCCCAGGATACGGTTGGCCTTCTGGGCCGTAAGCACACACTGCCAGCTCATATTGAGCTTCTCATCAATCAGCACCTCCAAGTCCTCTGCAGGGCTGTTCTCAATCACATCATCCCTCATCTTATATTGAAACTGCAAGTTGCCCTGACCCAGGTGTAACACCTTGCACTTGGCCTTGTTGAACCTCATGAGGTTCACACGGCCCCGCTTCTTCAGCTTGTACGAAAACCCACGTAATGGGTTACTCCCCATGGATTGTGTTGAGGACAAGGAGGGATGGGCTTGAAATGAAGCAAAGGAAATGCAGTTGAGGTGTTATGCAAGGAGAATTCAGAGGCAATTTGAGAGATATCAATGCTATCATGACTTAAAAGAAGGCGAGAAGGAATTATGGTTTGCACCTTATAATGCAAGGAAAAGAAAGCTTGAAAGGAAGTTCTCAGTTGGCAAATAGAAAACAAAGGGATGTAGTTCTTCACACCTCATACAGTTGAGCTCTGGAATGGTCTGCAGTCCTTGTAGGTGCCAAACAGATACGTTTGCTTTTGCAGTTAGGTATCTGACTGGGCCCACCAGTGATTAAAAGCTGTTTGAACTTTCAATGTAAAGGCTAGTAGCTCCTAAGAGTAGCTTAAAGAGCCATTCACAGGACACCACTACAGGATACAGAGTGTTTCTGCTTGAGGAAGGTTGTGGCCACAGAAAGCATCAGACCTTGTGGAATACACCAACTGGATTCTTTCTGTATGAAACAGCTTTGTTAGCCACCGGCCAACAGAAACTGATATTCTCCAAATGCAGAACAGCTGCCTATTGTGAATGTTTAGATTTTCAACATACACAATCTTTGAGAGAAACTTAAGACACACAATTGGCAGAAGATTATCCTGCAGCCAAAAGCAGCCCAATGCCACTTTGCAGAAATATCCATTTTATTTTAAGCACGCAACATTTTGCCACCCAACTGAAACCCCTGAGTGTCCAAAAACCTGCCAAACTCCCATGACTCTAGTCATCTGCTTACAAACATAATAAAACATTTCAACTCAAAGCAGACCAAATGTCTTTCTAGAAAGATCAGTTAAGTGCTGAATATGCTGAAGGCAACGTCTTTCAACAAAGTCTTTCAAAATCAGAGATGCCCTTACATGTTTTTCCCACAGTATACTACAAGTTTAACTGCACAAAAATACACTTATAAGCTGTATTTCAGTTCTATTTCAGTTTTGTCGTGAACTGAACGCATTTCCCATGACGTACGTGCAAAGAAAGAGGTACTGCTGCAATTAGAGCAAATATACCTGTGACTCAGCACATGGAGATACTGTTCTCAAGTGATTTAGACAACCTGTATTTAACTACTGTACGTCAAGAGAATCAAAGAAATGACACCTAAAAGGAAAGCTGGTAGCAGACTAATGAAGTCTGAGACTGCATTAACTCAGAAGAACATTCATAAACAGTTTAGACAAATGATTCCCCAGCGATGGCCAAGAATTAGTCCTTCCCTTTATTCCAACTACCAGAAGTTGAAACATTAAAAACCTTTAAAAGTGTAATTCAAACTAGGAACCACCAGTGGTGCTTGAAAGAAGTAGCTGAAAAAAAAAGTTCCAGAGGTTCATCCTCTGGCTCCACCACTTAAGACAACAAACAAAAAACCCCCACCAAATAATGCATATGGACAAAAAAGGTGTGGGTGAATCCTCTCACCCCCATTGCAATCTTCCTGCAGTGCCTACATCGCTGAGGGAAAAACAGTTTTCAAAGCAGTTCCTCTCCTTGTGCATCTATGTTTCATCACAGCCAGATTGGACCTTCCTGGTGTTGTTCCATACAGCTCCTTTTCAGTCTTTGCAAATCTACATGCTCCTTGCAAAAGCTTTTCAACATCCTCATTATCCTTGTTTTCTGAACTTGATTCCCAGTCAGTCTTCATCTTTCAGCTCGCACTCCTCTTCCTCATCATCTAGGAAGCTGTTGTTAGGGTTATATTCATTTGGTTCATCATCATCATCATCATCGTTGTCACCATTTTTCTCCACAGCCCTTTTTCCTGTAGGGACAAAAATGACGTTTATTCACGGATCATAAATATAGAATGAAAGAGATCTCCCAGAAACCACTGAATTGGTCTGTCTCCTCGAGAAGAGAGAGAATCATCTAAAGCATCCTCCCCAGTGCTAACAATCTGGGGGCTGATATTCCAGACTCACGAAAAGCTGGGCCAGCTCTGACCACTACACTGCAGCGCTCATTGGTCTGATGGTTCACAAAGTTTTCCTTCCTGGTCTTAAACCCAGCCTCTTGTTACAGAGGACTCAGGAAGTTAAAATCCTCCTTTTAACACACCGCTATAGCACATTTCAGCATAACTCAAGAGCTTTTAACTCAGAAGCCAAAGCTACTGTCTAAAATGTTGAATATAGAGACGAAGCTCATATTTATCAATTGTTGCAACTCCAAATCACTTCTCAAATATGGCTGTTAATAGATTTCAAATATAACACAACAAATTCAAAAAAAAACTGGCCAAGTTATTACCAAAGAAAACAAATGTTAAGTTTCTCCCAACACATCAGCATACTGGTGACCTATCCATTTGGTTCTTTTTCACCAGAAATCTGATATTCACATCTATTTTATTGAACTGAAAGCAAATTTCAAACCACAAGCTGCAAAAATTAACGTGACAGCAGACTGTCTGCTGTTCATGGTGTATTACTGATGGCTTGCTGTATCTTTTAAACAAAGACAAACCTTTAAACACACAAACACTGAAGAGCAAACAAGAAATTATTTTCACATGTGAACAGGTGTCTCTGTGACATGACATGATTCCTCCAGTATTTGACCAGTGTTTCCATTGCATCCAAAATGTTAAAGTAGCAGAATCGGTAAAGTATGTGCCTAAATATTATGAACCCTTAGTCTTCCTTGGGCAGCCTGATCTAGTGGGATATCCCTGCCCATGGCAGGGGGGTTGGAACTACATGATCTTTAAGGCCTCTTCTTCCCCAAACTATTCTATGATTCCATGATTCTTCATACCCTCCTTGATCTGCAAAACTTGCAAAGTAAACCAGTGCCACGCTTCTGGAATATGGATACAACCCATCTGAAGCTGGGAGTCAAGCCTCTACCGCAACAACTACAGAGAGAAACTGAGTTCGCTGAGCAAGCTGCAGGTAGCTAAAGGACATGCCCTGTGCACCACTCAGGTGTTCAAAGGCTGCCAAAAATACCTGATTCACCTGCAAGATGTCTCTCATGTTGTCCTCATTAGCACAACATGAGAGCAAGTTACCTGAGCTGGCCTGCAGCCCCAGGCTCTGTCCACAGCTCAGAGAATGCACTCAGCATGATTCTCTGAGTCCTACTAAAACACCACCCATTTTAAAGGTTAACATCATCCGAGCCTGCTGAGTTGTATGGTTTTTTTTCCCCACTACGCGAGACTCCTTCCCTGTTTTATCTTTAAAGCTCCACAGGGAGACAAAAGCACAGCTGCTCGACTTAGCTGCACTGGTAACCCATGTTGTCTTGCACAGCCAAGTTCTCCAGCAATAGGAACTCAGATAAAAAGCCAAAGCAAGAGAACTAGACAAGATAACCTGAGACTGCAACTTTGAGGATGAATAAAAGAAGTGTGATAAGCATATACTTTTGGAACTACATGGTAACATACTGTACTGTCTTGATTTTGAAATGTCCATGCACTTCATAAACACAGTATTTCTAATCACTCCCAGAACAGTAAAGGGAAAAAAAAACAGAAGAACTTCCTTCTCTTCTTGCCTGCATAGATCTTAAGGATCAAATCAGGTAATAGTTACAATTTATTTCCAGCCCCCAAATTAAATCTTAGAAAGGGAACGCCAACAGGTACAAGGTAAACAAATCATCTGGACATTTTACTCCTCACGTTACTGTGCTCTACACTCTAGTTCAATAAGTTTAAATAGGAAAGCACTGATCAGGCCATAATTATCCCATTTTTCAATAAGAGGACTCAATTTCTTTTCAGCTAAGAAACACCTACCTGGTTCTAGTTTTATTACTTTAACTGCTGCTAGCTCAACTCTACCTTCTCTGACAACACGGAGTCAAAAAGCAGCTGAGATACACAAGGATCTAGGACAATGAAACTACTTGTTTAGGGTTCTTTTAGAAGAAAAAAATAAACAACACATGAGGAGCCAATAAATTAAAACATCTTAAGCATAAATGACTCATGCAAAGTTTCTTTTCTGAAATACACTGAACTCTCATTTTTTGTTGGGCTTACAGCACGCATTTTCACTAAATAAGCATTCTGTTCAGTTAGATCTAACACACTAATTTAAAATCCATGCTGTGCTTGATAACAGTGAAACAAACAGCAAGAATTCTGCAGCTAGCATGCTCTTTGCTCAGCACACATCCGTAGGAAGCATTATTTCAACAATGCTTCTCATCCTGGACTTCTTTGTTAGCAACAAGGCAAGCTATTTCAAAAAAGCCCTACTAGGCAGCTAATTTGTACCGAGATCTGAAGTTTAAAAATGCTCAAGAAACCTTGCACAGCCACACAAGTCTGAAACTACTGATGTACTTTGCTGTTAAAACCCGTAAGCAAGTAAACCACTGAGATACCCACTGCGAAGCCGTTGTAACATACACAGCTCTCACAGCAGACAAGCAGGGCCCACGGAGCATCAAGGGCTGCACCCTGCAGCATATGTGACTGCTTCCAAGACTCCCACGAGAGCCACCCAATACCTCACGCTCATTTCACTACATGTCCCTTGGTCCTTACTCTGCACCAGCAGCAGCAGCCTCTCCTTGCTGCAAGGGTGCAAACCAAACAAGCCTGCAACAGAGGAGTCTGAAAGAATTCCCCGTGGATACACAGAAGCTCTGTGGCCAGCTTCAGCAGCAGTTACTTAGCAGCTTAAATGCGTTTTGTATAGGTCCTTGTCATGCTGCAGACAACATTCTATGAGCAACCAAGGATGATTTTTTATTTTAAAGCCATTAAGGAGCGACATAAATGATGATAATAATGTATCCTCTTCCAGAACTGTTGTGTTTGACTGCTAATTGAAATCTGTGGAGCCATTTGCCCAGTTCCTTCCCGACAGTTCCATGCACCCGCACCCAGCAGCAAAGCTGCTCCCCAGCGCAGAAGCAGCAGTTCCTGCTACAGCATCTGCGCTCCCCATAGGAGTTTTGGTACTGGAACACCCCTGCACTGAATGCTGTGTCCACTCCAGCCCCTACACAGTGCACAGAAGATGAGATCGGTCCTAAAAACACAAGAGACTTCAGAAAGGAGAGTTTACTGATCTGCTTAACCCTTTAGGTGACAATTTCACATGGACAAAAATATGTTGTCCGGCTTGCCAGAGCACGGTACACTGAGCAATCACGTGAGAGCAATTAATATTTGTCCAGCATGCACTACACACCATCTCACTCAGGAGCTTATCAGCAG
Source organism: Phaenicophaeus curvirostris (assembly GCF_032191515.1). Taxonomy (NCBI): domain Eukaryota; kingdom Metazoa; phylum Chordata; class Aves; order Cuculiformes; family Cuculidae; genus Phaenicophaeus; species Phaenicophaeus curvirostris. The sequence continues at coordinate 88,769,120 of NC_091393.1, read as the reverse complement.
CCTTGCAAAGACAATCAGTCTTGTCTAGCTTGCTGAGTTTGAGTCAGAAGCCCCCTTTAAATCCCTCTTAACAGTTAGTAAGATGCCCAAGACTTGTAGATGTGCAAACAAGTCAATTTTATTGAGAACAATTGATTATAGCAACTCAATGACTAAATAAGGGTTAGGTGGTGACTGGGCCTAAGATACTGTTTGCAAAAATACATTGAAAGTCAAGCACCTGAGCACAGATTGGAGCGATATGCAAGTAAGAAATAGGTAGTTAAAGTCAAAGTAGAGAGAGATACTAGTAATTAGTTTGATGGAAAGATGTACATAACACCACTGTCTTCCTCCAGATGACTTTCTAGTAGGGGAAGGCAAGATGAAGTCCTGCCTACCGGCTGATCTCAGAAGTTTAGATAACATTTTCCCCTCACAACTTTCCCCTTTGTTTACATTTTTATAGCAATTTTCACCTTTGGGATGCAACCCTGCTGACTGGTTGAAAAGTTGTTCTCACTTTGCTTGCCAAACTTAACTGTGAATGCTGAGTAGGAAAGGCTGGGGGAATGGTTTGTCGAGGAGGAAGGTAGCCTTAAGTGTAGGGGTGTATTTTAGTATGATAATGATATAACAATGATGTTATAATGAGCACAGGTCAACTGGAGGGCTGGATTGTCAGAGCAGCAGCTGCAATTAATCTTGGAAAATAACTGGGCATTTGAACCACAGCCCTTGCAAGGGAATCACAGTCCTTGCTGACAACAGGAATTGGCTATGCCTGTCCCCAGACATCCCATCCCCCACTTCACAGAGTGAGATACCCTTGCTGCCTTCTTTTCTGATGAACAGTGTGCTGTCCCCAGCTGTGATGCATCTCCACTAACTTAGTTTTTAAAGCCTTGTACTCAGCCTGTTGGGGGGGTTGGTATTCAGTCCCATTTCTCCTCACATTTAGCTTTATTTCCACAAGCCTCTCCTCTACCCAGGGGAGTTTTGGAACTGGAACACCCCTGCACTGAAGGCCATGTCCACTCTACTCCCTTCACATGGCACATAAGACCAGTTCTGCTTCTGCTTTCTCCTTCATCCAGTTTCAAATTGAAAAAGGACAGAATTACAGAATTTAATGATGCAGATACATACCCACCTTTTAAGCTGCTAATATTCTCATCTAAGTCACTTAAGGTGCTCAAGGGCTCATACCTTTTATTGACTGATCTCACCCAATGCTGCAAGGTATTGGTTCTTAACACGGCAGCTTCAGAGCTGGATGTGGAATCACAAGTGGAAGGCAAAAACCCCTAACACTATAAAAAGTAGCCAGCAATGAAGTCTGGAAATAAATGCCGTGTGGATTCCTGTGTTCAGAGATCAAGCCAGCTCACTCCTGGCACACCTGATCTCAAACCTCCCCCTGTACGTTTCTGTGGCAATAATCTTCTGCAATGCTGGGAGTTTGGCATTTGCAAATAATTTGCAGGCAGATGGTTGTGGAAAGATCCCGAGACCAGTGGGAATCCTACAAAAATCAACAAGTCCAAACTTGGTAGGTTGTGGAAAGAACAGTAAAAAAAAGGAATTTTCTCCAGCAGTTCTCCCTGAAAGTCATTTGCCCACTCCACCGATGGCAGCAGGGTCTCCACTCAGTGCTCATCCCCATGGTGGAACAAAGATGCAAAGACATTAAGAAGAGCAAAAACAGAAGTTCCTTTTATCTGTATCAGAGAATAGAGGCAACACATGAGAAAGTGGCACCAATGAAGCAGGAGCTAAGGTTTTGATGTATTTCTTTTCCCAAAATATTTGCGAGACACAAACTGAGACAAGATGTTCAGGAATCAAAGGTCAGCTGGCCATTCTCTAGACCAGTATTGCCAGGGCTCATAAAATCCAGAAAGGAAGAAAAAATCTGATTTATTACAGGCCACCAGTGCCTTTGGGAACAGCAGGCTACCAACTGCTTAAGGGCATAAATTGACACAGGAATCAAAGCCATGTAAATGAAAATGTTGTCGGCAACATTGAAGAATACTCAGCTCAACCCCCCCCAACTATTTGCACATCACCTCTGTTTTGTTACAGGCACGACTTTGTAAGATGCTTGATGTAACTCAATCTCACCGTGAACTTCCAGCAGTCTTCAGATGAGGCAGCTCTGGACAATGGAACAGATTTTAAGCCCTATATTTTACATAACTTCGGATGAGCACTTTGCCACACTAACATTTTCACTATCGTGGCCACACAACTTCACGTGAAAAAAATTTAAAAACCCAAATATCACCTCTCTTTCTGCCCCTCGCTGAAAAGTGTTATAGCCACTCTTTATGGCCCCAGGCCACATTGAGAACTAAACCCAGGTGAAGCTTCACCTCCTACAACAAACTTGCACAGGTGCCAGTTAGAAGATCCATAATTGACCGCATGTATTTGATAGAGCACTAATGGCACAAACAAGTTATCCATTACCTTTCTTGGGACACATTCATTATAGTCTTCGCTAAAACTTCTTTGAAAGCTGACTTGGGGAGGGGGGCGTATAATTAGAAAAATATTGGTTTAAGCCAGAAATCCATACTAGCAGACTTGCAGTGCACTAGAATGTTTCCAGGTACCAGCTCACCAGCAGAAGTCACTGCAGCAGGATCTTACCAATCTGGCCCATATCCTCCTGCCCTCTGGGTCTCCGTAGTGCAGTCTGCACCACAGGCTCTTACTTCAAATTCTAACATCTTCAGACTGGAGCCTGTGTGTTGTGGAAAGCACCTGCATAAAAAAATGCTTCCAACTGGCTCCAACAATGAACTTCAAATAAAGAAAAAGAAAAAAAGCCCATACCAACTCAGACAGTTCTGATTGCTATCTCCATGCTAATCACAGCAGAGGAACACAATTCATGAGTCCATCTCAGTTTGCCAAGTTGCAAAGGCTTGTTCAAAATAGCAGCTGAAAGCAATCGTAGTCCTTCTCCATACCAATACTTCCCTGTCAGCTCAGCAGCCATGGGGAAGCCTTGGATTAGATTCTTCCCTCCAACCAACCTTTTGCAGAGACTACAAGAATTGCTGAGACCTCTCTCTCTTCAGGAGAATTTTTCCACATGCTGCTTTGCTCACAGAAGTCACTTTGAACTTGGCAAGTTTCTCCATCTTCCACAGTGCTTTTGGACTAACGTTACTGAGTGAGGAAAATCATTCTTTTTGATAGAACTAAGTCTCTTCACCCTAAAAAGCCAAAGCACACCCGTCACACACATACAAACACTGCAAAGAATTAACACAGAAAATAGTTTATTTTCTACTCCAAGGGATCTGAATAACAACATTTCAAACTCATCAGAAACAAGCTTTCAAGTAATACTGCAAGAGACACACAATAAAAGTACACATCCAGCCCTCAAAAAGAGCTGGAGACTCCTGCAGACAAGATGTACTTCCTAAAAACACTGCTGAAGGTGAAAATCCAGTCACAGTTAATAGCAGCTCATTTGGGTTTGCAGTTCTGCAAATGAAGTCTCTGTCACAAAGAAACTCCTCCCAATACTGAGAGGTTTTGTCTAAGTAAGGATTTCAGGACTCTACCTCATTACAATATCTTACAGTAAAAATACTTGATGCATTATAAGGCATCTTCCACCTCTCCAAAAGAAGGAGAGAAAAGCAGAACCTTCCCATATCCAAAGAAAGTGAGCTGGACTAACAGATGGCACAGGCTTTGTTCCGATCAACAAGGCTCCACCAGATCACTGCCATGCTACTCTTGAAGCGTATCAGGATTCAAGTTCACTTTGACACAGTGCAAGAAAGCTACCGATTCCCAGCAGTACAGATCTTCCTGTATTTGTGTATGAAAGCATCCGTCTTTCCAAGACTAACTCCATAGACACCATCTGGCACCAGAGACCCAAACCGTGTCTGTCTGCTGCTGACGGAAGCTTCTTCAACACCGTTCACTGAGGAGGAAGCGTTCCCATCAACATTCAGGGCTTTTGCAATGGCAGCTTCCCTTGCGCCATCAGCAAAGACAATAGGAGAGTCACTTTTGGCATGCTTGGCAACGCCATCAATGCGCTTATGGAGATCTTGGCTCAGTAGCAATACAATAGTGCCTCCAACACGCAGTACTCTGGCAAAAAAAAAGGAAAAAAAGTAGGTTAGGTGTTCATTCTGCCTGACATTCATTCATCTGTGCAGAACTCAACACTGCTGACGCTTCAGATGGCACTTGCATTCAACAAAACACTAGGCCTGTTAATGCTCATGGCTCAACTCGATAAACTACACTTCCAAATGGAGTTTAAATTCCCTATCTTTATAACTCTTTCTAAATGGGAGAACAAGGTCCTATCCTAACTCCCAAACATTTCTGGCCTCAGGAGTTCTTTCCACTGCATCAGCAGGGAAGGTAGATTCTGTTTTCCCCCTCTTGGTATTATTTCAAGGACTGAGGGGAGTATCAATTTCAAACACTGGTTTTCGGTTGCATAAGCCTCCACCACTCTGCAAAGGAACAGCTTCCCAGGGCAACAGAAGATTGGTAAGGCAATTCTGAAGCTGACCTTTCCATTTGGAAACTTTAAAAGGTCTGTTCTTTCTCTGTTCCACTGATCCTTAATGGTTTGCAAACTCAGGAAGCAGAGGAAAATTCATCACTGTGCGTAATCCATTTTTCACAGTACATGACCAGACGTGACACTTGGCTTTGAAAGAGAGGAGAAAATAGGACTATCCTTGCTCTGTTCACAGCAAGTGGATTGAACAGTCTTACTCGTGGGGCTCTCACAGTAACGGTCCCTTCCTCATTTCCACATTCCCAGGGAAATATTTTGCTTAGAGTGGCCCAGCAGAGCAAATAAGACCAGACTACAAGCAGAGTCAAAGGGAGGGCTGGTCACTGTAAGCTGACACAAGGTTGCCCTGCTGTTCTGTGGAGCTACCACACCTTCTTCACCACCTTCCCACTGCATTCCTGCATTGGGTGAGCAAAATGAACACTGCTGAAGACCAGTCCTACAGAAAGGACTGTCAGCCTTTCAGCCAAGAAAAGAAATAAAGAAGCACATGGTTTGAACTGCCTGATAGAAGCAGCCTGCTATTAGTTTGGCTGAACTCTGCTACAAAACAACAGGGTGAAAGATGAAAGGAGGCATCTAAAAGCAGACCAGGTGGCCAACTGGATATACACTAACAGAAAGGAAAATTGATACCACCATTTTCTGGTCTGACATCTTTCTTCCCAACAATATAGGCTAGTAAAAGCTTGATTGTCAACCCAAAAGGAAAGCCTATGATTTTATACAAGCTGACCTCAACGGAGACGCTTTATCCACCTGGCCGTGCGTTAAGTTCATCTAGGTCATCCTCTCCTCTTTCTCCTTTCTGCCTTAAGGGTATTTGTGAGTGTGACTCAAACATTTAACCATCGTGCCTTGGAAAGAATATTCGCGAATGTAGCCCACACAACAAGCTCATTCCTTGTCAGCTTGTGCTGCCGCCAGCATTTCCACAGCTTGCAAGACAAGCCACAACAGCCTTCAAGGGACAATTAAAGGACTCGGACTTTCACTGGCTGCACGGGATCCGACTAAAAAACTGGAGTGTGTTTGGAATAAAGAAAACCTGAAGCTGGCTGAACACTTAGGATCACAAACCATCATGACATTTACACCAAACACGTATACCATGTCAAGGGCCACACGTACCTCTCCATTTCCTGGAGAATATCTGGAAGGAGCTGAAAGACTTTTGTTATCTTGAACTTCTTCCCAAACGGAATATCCGCAATCACAGCATCAAAGCTTTCTGAAGGCAACGGCAATGCTGCAGAATAAAGGCAGGTCTTTAAATCGTCCTGTGTGGAAAACGAGCAGCAGCTATGCCCTCAAGCACCTTACAAAACTGCCTGCCAACGCTTTTGCGGGTTATGCACCCAGACTCATGGCTCCTTCTGTACCTTTCCTCACAAATGGCATCACAAAGCCACCAACCCAATGCAGACCGAGAAGAGACAAATGCATGAGTGTGTGGGTTAGCTCACAGACTCCTAGTTAGTGGGGATATGTTTGCTCCATAACAAGACTCTACAAACAAGGGACTGCATGGGTCCAAATCAGCTGCTGCTTCTCAACACAAGGGAATCTTTACAAGCAAAAACACAAAAGAAGAACTAAGCTTGCAAGCATTTTACACTAAGTACATGTATGAATGGCAACGAACCACATTTTAAATTCTTCTCTATCCCCGTTTTCTCCAATCAGAATCGCCTAGGTTCTGTTGGAGCTTGAGTCATTGAAGTACCTTCCCAGAGTTTCTGCATCCTACAACAGTCCGTTGTTGTGACCATGAGGCAGCACTGCACCCTTGTGGTGATGAAGGTTGGCCATATACCAGGCTACGCCGGCCAGACAGGGCTTTGCCAGCTTGCCAAACAATGAGACTATGGATTCTCCATCTCTCAGGATGCTCAGAACTCGACTGGACAATGCCCTCAGCAACCTGACCCAGCTTTAGGGTTAGCCTCATTCCCAGCAGATGACAGGACTAAAGAGCTCCAGCAGTCCCTTCTCACCTAAATCCTGTCGTGATTCTATGCCAGCCTTTCCAGAACTGGCAGGAGATGTTTCTTGGACCATCCTTGGAGCAACACTTGCAGCACAACAATTTTAGAACAATTTTATCTACAAATGGAAGGACAAGTTACCTACAGTCCTTCAACACATGCAGAAATAACAGCATCTGATCAGTGACAAAGACACCAGTTACTTGTTCAGTATTAGAAAAGCCTGACATCAAAGTACTGTCCGTTACCCTAGAAGCTCAGCACAATCACAGCTTTTAAAGAAGAAATAAAGCTATATATGTTCTTACAAAAAACACATAATATTTCTTACAGTTCTGATAAGAAATACATTGCAAGTTTAAAAAATATGAACGCTTCATCACCCGTGCACAGGGAAGAACACCCAGCTCTCGTCTGGTGTAAATTTCATAAATGACTAATTTAGATTCAGGCTTTGAGGTCCAGAGTAAGGTCATTAAATTATTATGTTCTCCCCTGATTAACTTATGAAGTGAGAGCATGAGCAGGAGAGAGTCTTCCAGGAGAAAGGCATCGTCATTTAAGATACTCGTACTGCAAAACATCAACGAATTAGCTGATCTTAATGCAATTACTTATCTGGTAAATTGAAGTTACAAACCACTTTTTGTCTGTCCTTGCTGTTTTCCCATAAGACAAAGAATTCTTATATAGTATGTACTCTCTGTGGCATTCAAAACTTTACCATTCAGACAGACAACTACTGCCCATGTCTGACAATTATTATTTTCATTGTCTTCTGCTGAGTATATTCTCACCAAAGTTCCTGGGAGCAGGAGGCAGGGAGGGGAAAGCAAAAAATTATCCATTCTCTAGAACTACAGTCACTACTTGGCTCTTTTATTAAGAGGTAGCTCTACTACACGTAACCTCAAGAGATCCTATGTTACCTGCGTAATCCTAAAACTACAAAATATTTCCAACATGTATCACTTGGAAAGCCTACAGCCATACCTTTCACAGAAGCTTTAAGCAACTCAATCTTATCCATCAAGCCTGCAGTCCTAAGATTCTCATCTGCACCTTCTAACTGTGAATCACTTAGATCAGCACCCCAGTAACACGCTTCCTGTTCAGAGAAAAAGAGAAAAGTCACTTGGACGGGAACCAGGTGTATTTATTTTAGAAAGGCTTCTCAGAACTGTCTTGTTGCACACCTCTCCCAAGATAAACCCCTTGCTGGGAGATCTACTACCATTCCACAGAGCAATACATAGACTCAGAGGACAGAGAACTGGGTGAAGTTTGAGCACTCTTGACTCCTTCCGTATTCTGCTCTGCTCAAGACACTTGTGACTTACAGAAACATTTAGGCTCTGTACTAACAGCAAGACCCCAGATGGCTACAAACAGCCATGCTGCCTCTAATAGTGGAAACTGGCTGTACTGTCCCACTGACACCTCTGATCCCAGGATAAGTCGAGGCACTTTTAGAAGTCCACGCCAGTCTTGCACAAACCCTGTGCTTCCTGCGGAGCAATGTTTGTCCTAAAACACTCTCAACAACGGCACAGAAGGACCGGTTTGGTTCTAGCTTTTCAGTAACGCACTTTGGTATAATGGTTGCACACATTTTTTCCCGATGGAACTACAAGGTCCTGCCTGTTGCTACTGTGATACTCACAGGCCACTCTTTAGCAGCTTCCAGAAGTATCGTTCCCAGCCCACACATGGGATCCAGCACAAAGGCACCTGCCTGCAAAAATAAAGGGGTTATTGTATCTCAAGCAAGACAAACTCCTCTCCCAGGACAAAGTTTACTACTGACGTATGGATCACCTAGGTATTCCCACTGTGCAGTGTAAGTAAAAATAATTACTGGTTTTCCAGGCCCAACTGGCTTGCAAGAGAACATAGCAAAACACATTAGTAGTTTCACTAGAGACAATGCATCGATGTATGTAGCCCTGAGGTGATGTTTAGTGGAAAAGACTAAAAGTGGACTGCAGACAGATATTGGTACCAAATTAATCTGTGGAAAATATCACACTCGCTTCTATTTTCCCCTCGGAAGAGCAACCCAAACAAAATTTGAAGCCTGGACAGTGAAAAAAACTGTGAATCCTTTTCCTCATTCATGTCTTAGAGCATGGGACACTACAATCACCACACTTCTTCAAAGCTCCCTGCTCCTGCCCCCATAAGCAGCAACCCCTCCATCATTTGGGACTCTACAGCTTTGCCATGAACATTTGGCTTACCCTGATTTCAGCCAGAGATGCCATGGCCCATGCAACTGTTGACCGCAGCCCTGCTGTTTTGATATACTGTCTGTTTGCCAACGGAAGCCTGCAGGCAGCAAAAAATCAATGTTAGGCAACAGCACAACCACCCAGAAAAGCCCATGTAATATGAAAGAATAAATGACCTGGACAGATCTGCAGACAGACACAAACGACAGCTTGCTTTTATCCATAACTCATCACAAAGTCTGCCCTACAAGCGCAGATAAGCTCCACACAGAACACAAGACTAACACGACAGTCCAGTGAATATCAAACCAGAAGATAAACGCTCACAGTCAACAGCAAGACTATTTAGAAATTATGCCTGTTCTGATACTGACAAAACAAATCTGATGAGGAGGACGCCCACCTGAAAAGGGGAATCCCCACCACAGAGTGAATGTCATTAAGACGGACAAAGACCTGAAAGAGGGGAAAAAAATTACATTTGAAACTCTCCATCTGACACATCAATAGCTTTAACTCATTTAAACCAGACACAGAAGATGTTTCTACAAACTTCTTATCCTAGTTTTAAGAACAAAAATATACACTTTGGACAATTAGATTAATTGGAAGAAAGCACACTAAATTATCAGAATGCCTCCTTGAAGAGAGCATCCCAGCGCTCAGCTATTCCCACACACACGCTTATTTTTTGGGGCATTTCAGATGGAGGCAAAACTGAGTAATCCTTACAGAAGTATAGGCAGCTGAAGAAAATGCCCTCCTGTCCTACAGAAAGCATCTTAAAAGACAAGTGAGCTCCCCAACAGATTTGGCATGACTGTAGTCCCTCCCCATGGAGCCCTAAGAGAGCCATGATGCTTTTGAAGTATCTCAGTGCTCAGCACTTAAATGGTTTCATAGCAAAAATCTGGACAAGAACAAAAGCCCCACTTCAGGCTCAACAAGGCCGTATTTGATGCACAGCCGATAAAAAACAGAGCCAGTAGATGAGCTCAGAGCTTTTAGAGATGGTTTCAGACCTCCCAGCACCGGTGCTGAGAGCAGCTTCCACAGGCCAAGCACAGAAATGAAGAAACAGCTTGCCAAGGGCAATGAAACCTTTCCAAGATCTCCACACAGCCTGCACCATGGAGGATGCCTAAAGCAGGCTACTTTGAGGGACGAGCCCTGGGAGGAGGCTCTTCCATCAATGGCATTCTCAAGTTCTTCAAGAACACAACCTCCCCGCTCACTCTCTTCCCCTGTAGAGGCTAAACTACCTGCTCAACAGCTCAGGGGACCTCTGCTTTCAACACAGAGTTCAGCACTTTGCAAGCAGGCCAGATCCTGAACCATCACCTGCATGGATCCTTCCCCTCAGAGGGGGGCCATGCTGGCCATTCCAGTATTTAAGTGCTCGGGAAGGCACTCACACAGTGTCTACTGAAAACTTTAGCTCAGTGCTACCCAATGATTTCTAAATTCAGCAGCAGAAAGACAGAGAGAGGCCACCATCCCATGTGCAAAGGGAGCAAAGAACAAAATGAAAGATATTGCGAGCAATTCTGGAAGAAGCAAGAAGCCATCTAGCAGACAAGCACTACTACCTCTAGATCAGGGTTCCGCAGATCAGCCCGCCACCCAAACTGCTTCATGAGCGCTATGCCAACGGCTCTTCCGATCTCCTGCAAGGGGGAAGAACAGACACGGGCAGTAAAACCAACAGATTTAAAAAAACTACCCATTTCAGCCTCAACTGCACAATCCTCAAGTACCTGCCAAAAGAACGGGCCTCTCTTTATCCCTATGAGATTAATTCCTACAAAGCCCCAAAAACGGACAACAGGACACAGGGAGTAGAGCAAACACACCAAAGGACAAAGGGATTATCGCTTAGCTGGAGTGTGAGAGGCTGAAGTTTAAGTCCCGCCCAAGCTACAATAAAAGCTGTCATCACTTTTGGAATTATAGAACATGCACTAAAAATATTTCTGATGGACATAAACTAGATCACCCAGGAGGAAATCTCCAAACACGCAACTGCTACTCACAATTTTAATGCTTCTATGGCATCTAGAAAGCTCTCACTACTTTCAGAGTGCAAGAGTTGAAACATGACACAAATTTAAGCAAACATTCATGTTGGCAGGCTCACGCGTCCCACCTGCCCACGTTCCTAGCTTCAGCAAGAAAAAAAAAAAAAATCTAGTTAAACCACTGCTGTCTTCAAGTAAGAGAAATCTACATAAATTGAAACAACACAGAGCTTTGTTTATTTTTTTTCCCCTCACAGCAGAAAGTTATTACAGATGGGATCAGTGCTAGATGGAAAGGGCCCCTGGAAGTCCTCTACGCCACTACTCTCTCCCAGGGCCAAGATCCACTCCCTGTGACACCTCCCAGGCCTGCACTGCCCTCCTAGGGAACAAACACTCCCCAATACCCAGTCAGAGCCCACCGACCCGCAAGTTCTGGCCTGTGCCTTTCTTTTACACCCTCTGCCACAACTGAGAGGAGTTTGGCTCCACAGTCCTTGCAAGGGCCCTTTTAAGTAGCTGTAAGCTAGTATCAGATCACTTCTCAAGCTCCACAAGCCCAAGTACCTCAACTTATCCTCAATAAAAGGCACTGATTTGAAAAATACTCAGGGTAACAGAGCCCAGAAATTAACAGCAACCCTAGCATTTCTACTTATTTAAAACAAATGCAGATTAAGGGCTTGGTTGAGAAAATACAGAAAAACCTCCAGCAGTTTATTATTCTAAAACATACAACACAACTGAAATGACAAACGAAACTACACATCTCCCTTCCCCTTTGGTAAATTACTTTAAAACAGAGATACTTGAGCATACCTGCGAAGTAAGTATTTTGGCAATTGCTCCACTACAGCGACAAGAAACTCTGAAACTGAAGCCAAATTCCTCATTTGCAACAGCTTCCTCTTTGCTGCTTTTGGAAAGGTCTTCTAAGGAAGCCTGGCTTTCAGTCCCACAGTTCTGGTCGCTCTTTCTCTCAGGTACCATATAACTCTCTCCATCTTCTGCCTGACATTCCTCAGGCTCTCTCACTTGTTCTGCTTTCTGCCTTTTAGTTACAATATTTGTCTCTTCTTCTGATTTTCTCTTGAGAGGCAACCTGTTTTCTGGAAGCACATCTTTTTTCCCCTCGCACCCACGAAGGTTCCTCCAAGTAGAGATTACATCCAGCCAAGACTTTGGTTCCTCAGTGACAAGGCTTTTAATCTCATGCAGCATCTTCCCTGGAAGAAAAAGTAGTTTCAGCTTAAGTACTACAGTCTCAGAATTTGATTTTCCTACAGATTGAGAACAGCTGTTAACAGACGGTGTTCAAATTTTGTTTGTGTGTGAATCCAGGAACCACAGCAGCAGGCATCACTGCCATCACAGGCACAACCGAGCTCTCAGTACCCACACATGCCACCAGCAGAGACCAAGGCATCCCTCTGATTAGAAGCTCTGCAGAACCAAGATGAAATTGTGCAAGGATTGTATTCTGCAGAAGAATTCAGCAGCTCTAAAAAAACTGGACCATTCCCAGGGACAGAGGGCCAGCCAACCATGCCATCCTCCCCAGAAAGCACTTGGTCCAGGATTAGAGACGTGGGATACTTTCCAAGAATCAAAGACACACAGTGATTCAGCTCAGAATCAAGTCCTCCATCCCTGGAGGTGTTCAAGGCCAGGCTGGATGGGGCCTTGGGCAGCCTGATCTAGTGGGATGTCCCTGCTCAGGGCATGGGGGTTGGAACTAGATGATCTTTAAGGTCCCTTCCAGCCCATATTGTTTTATGATTGTATGACTCCCACCGGGGTTCACGATTCCAAGTACACCCGAGAGAAGGAGCTGGTGCCAGCCTTACCTTTCTCCCTAGAAACGGGGAGCGGGGGCTGTTTGTGGAGCCGCAGGAACAGCCGCTCTCCAGACCGGAGCTCCCTCAGCTCAGCCAGCTTTGCCTCTGTGCTGAAGAAGACCTTTCCAGGGACGCTGACCACCTCCAGGGAAACACAAGCTCCGATCGTGGCAGGGAGATGTGCAGCTGGCCACCCCAAACAAACGCACATTTGGGGCGAGCAGCAGCCCCTCAACCCCGGGTCCCCCCTCCTCCCCTGGCCCTTCTCCACCCTGGCCCCTCTGGGTCCAGGATTAGAGACAGGGGACACTTCCCAAGAATCAAAGACGCGCATCGATTAAGCTCAGACTAAAGTTCACCAGTTTGTTCTTTCTGAAAGGAAATATCTCTTCCCTATTCATCGAGCTGACTTCGGTCCTGCAAGGTCTGAAGCCTGAACTCACGCCTGGGGGTAGTTCTCCTGACCCAGCTGTGACGAGGGACGCACGAGGAATACAGAGGCCAATTCGCTGCAAAACCTCAAAACCGGTCAAGGCACAGGGGGCTGGGGGGAAGCTGCGTCTTTTCTCGGTTAGAACCACGGCTAAACTTGATCCTCAAAGCCGACGGCGACCTGTCATCTCCCAAATTCAACCCACCCAGCACGCTCGGGGCGAGCAGCCGCCCCTCCAGCGCGGGCCCCCCCTTCGCCCCAGCCGGTCCCCTCTCGCCTCCCTCGCTCCCTCTCGCCTCCCCCCGGCCCCTTCTGGCCCCGTCGCGGGGGAGGCAGCGCCGCCCCCGACCCCGCGGGGGCCGAGGGGACACGTCCCACCCCTGCGCCGGCCACCCGCCTCTCCTCCCTTCCCTCCCCTCCCCTTCTCCTCCCCGCCCGGCCCTCACCTCGGAGGCGCCGAGCCGCGCCCGCACCTCCCGCTCCAAGAAGGGCTCCAGCCCCCTGCCCGCCGTGCAAAAGAACCGCCCGCCGCCCGCCGCCATCGCAACGCGGGGCGGGGAGGGGGCGGGGCCCACGCGGGGCGGGAGGCGGGGCGGCGGCGCCTTCCCCTTCCTAGCGGGCGGTACCGCTCTGGGCCAGCTCCGTCCTCCCCATAACCTCCTTTCAGGTCCTTAGATGGAGCAATGAGGTCTCCCCTCAGCCTCCTGCAGGCTAAAAAACCCCAGCTCTCTCAGCCGCTCCTCATAAGGCCTGTTCTCCAGCCCCTTCACCAGCTTCGTTGCTCTTCTCTGGACTCGCTCCAGAGCCTCAACATCCTTCTTGGGGTGAGGGGCCCAGAACTGAACACAGGATTCAGGGTGCAGCCTCTCCAGTGTTGAGTACAAGAGCAGAATAACCTCCCTGGACCTGCTGGTCACACCGTTTCCGATACAAGCCAAGATGCCATTGGCCTTCTTGGCCACCTGGGCACACTGCTGGCTCATGTTCAGTTGCCATCAACCAACACCCCCAGGTGCTTCTCCTCGAGGCAGCTTTCTAGCTACCATGCCATGCCATGCCATGCCATAGCATAGTATAGCATACCACACCACAGCATCCCATCCCATATCATAAGCACAACCTGCTTGTGCATCACACAACCTGCAAAATGCATCACAACACATGCCACGCAATGCCATGCCGTACCCCATGCCGTACCCCATGCCGTACCATGCACGCAGCACAAAATGCAATACCATTGCAGACCATACAGATGACAGAAATGCCTTAGCATACCATTCCTACCAACCACAGAAAACCAGCCATGCCACACAGTAGAAACCATAGCATCCAAAAGGTACCATACACACAATACAAAACACACCATACTGGCTTCAAAATCCGTACCATACCATTGTAATTACCATACCATGCAAAATATTCTATCAAACCATACCATACAATAGACAACATACCATAGTAAACATTTCCATACATACCATATAAAACACCGCACTACACCGTACAAAGCACCAAACCCTAAATACCATACCATACCCTACAATACAACACAAATTAAAATAAAATGCAAAATACAATACAGTACAGAACCCATTACAACCCAAATATATCACAAATACATTACAATACAACATACACCTGGGGCGGGGCAATCCCCAATTTCAGTACAGGATGCAGGATGATGTGATTGAGAACAGCCCTGTTGAGAAGGACTTCATGGTGCTTGTTTGATGAGAAGCGTGACATGAGCCAGCAATGTGCACTCACAGCCCAGAAGGCCAGCCGTATCCTGGGCTGCATCAAAAGAAGCGTGGCCAGCAGGTACTTTCCAGTACGTGAAAGGGGCTACAAGAAAGCTGGGGAGAGACTGTTTACAAGGGCTTGTAGTGATAGGACTAGGGGCAATGCCTATAAACTATTTTGATAGGAATGGTTGGACTCGATGATCCGGTGGGTCTCTTCCAACCTGGTTATTCTATGATTCTATGATTCTATGAAACTGTAAAGGGACAGATTTAGAGCAGACATAAGGGAGAATTTCTTCACCATGAGAGTGGTGAGACACGGGAAGAGGTTGCCCAGGGAAGCTGTGGCTGCTCCGTCCCTGGAGGTGTTCAAGGCCGGGTTGGATGAGGCCTTGGGCAGCCTGGTCTGGTGAAAAGCGTCCCTGCCCATGGCAGCGGGGTTGGAACTAGGTGATCTTTAAGGTCCCTTCCAACACAAACGATTCTATGATTCTATGATTCTATGACATGTGAAATAAACCGTAGCAAAAAAGCCCTTTTTAAACTTTGGAAAACAGCTTTATGATTTGTTGGTTTTATTCTGTAAGATAATGCCAAGGAGAATAAATGCCTGGAAAGTTGGTGTAAAATGCAATTTGCTAGAATGTATGTAGTTCTTTTGGAAATGCAACAAGCAAGAATCCTGTTTACCGCCTTATACAATGCCTTAGTTGGGAAATATTCTTCTTTTTTCAGAAGGAAAAAGTAGAATTAATAATTTATGACTTAGAGTGATGTACCTTAAAAAGAATGCAGTTAATGTTATAGCCCAACACCCAAAGCCCCTGAAAATCAGGAGAGGATTTAAGCAAAGCTGTCATTCAGCCTTTGGCTACTTTCAATATAACAAAGGAGATTAAAGAAAAGCGCACTCAACCCTCCATATCCTCTTTTATCTTTTATGTTGTGGTCTTTAGGAAGGCCTTTAAATTATTAAAGCATCTGTGCTATGTTGTAAGCAAACCTAGCATATTTGTGGCATTAAGTGCCACAGGTAAGATTAAGCCGTACCACTTCACTCCAGTTTAGGCTATCAATTCAGCTCTGTGATCCTGACTAGAAAAGAAAAGGTTATTAATTAGCTGGGAACTAGGTTCTTTCTCTAGAAGTACAACCTGGTGGCCGAAGGAAACAATAACTTGAACATCTGTGTGTGACAAATGCAAGTAGACGGTCTGGAGTTTGCTGCTGAGCGCCTTCTGAGAAGTGTACCAGTACCGTATGGATACCAGGTGGAGAGGTCCGATAAATGAGGCAACAAGGGGGAAATGGAGAAACGCAGAAGTGCAAGATTTTTTTTATTGTAGAACATAATGTTTCTGACATTAGAGAAATGCTGTAATATATTAACAAACTGCTTATTTATTCATTTTGAAGACTTCTAAACCGAAAACATCACCCCAGCTGTTTGAAAACATGAGTCTATCTGTCTTTTAATCCTATGAATTCTGAAAGAAAGACATAAACAAATTCAGGTAATAGGAGGTAAAGTCATAGTTTACATATTCTTTATTTGTATATTATAACAATACTGAATTTTAAAATTAAGTCTTTTCTATGTGAGCTGAGAATTCCACTTAAACAGGAATAGACTACAAAATTGCATTAAGGCAAAAGAGTTCTATGAAGAAGCCTGCAGTGAAACTGTACTGCTGGGATTTCACTCCCAGTAAGCTGCTACTGACATTTTATCTGACATGCTGTTGACTGTCTTTTCACATCTTGTGTTATTAAACTAACAATTAAGGAAAATCAGAAAAGCCAGTGATTCATAAATTGGTAGGTGTGGCCTAATACATGAGGTATTTTTCTGGAAATGTAGAAAATCATATATACATATATATATAATGTATCCGTTTAAAATGAGAAAGGAATAGTAGAAAAGTCACTCATGAAACACTTTTTATTAAAGAAATGGCTCATTATCCTTTTGTGTGACTCACAAAGTCACCATTAATCAGCTATGTAATCTGTAATTATATATAGCATTACTCTGCGCACATGGGTGCAAAAATCCATAGCTAGAATTTTATTATCCCTGTCTCAAGGGACTGATAGAAGAGAAAATTATTAAACAACAAAATTATGTGTTTCTTAGCATCACGAGGTGACAGTTCCCTTGTAATAAATAGGTAGTGTAACTTTGTATTTTCATTCTGCACATGTTAACCCTGTTTAAAAGCACGATACATTGAATGAAAAATTAAAATTCTTTTTTCTGTCCTTAATTGTTTTCTTTTTCAGATGCATTTTCTTCTGTTTGGTTCACTTGGTTCACTGACTACAAATGAGCACACTCATCTTTTCTATTTTTTTTATATTCTTTTACTACTCCTCACTCATTTTTTCTATTTTTTTAAATACAGAATTAAAGGGCATTTGATATTAAGTTCTCTGCTCTCTCCAAAATGTGGCTTCTACTGTTCTCTCACATCCTGTTCCCTTAAACATCTCCTCTAAATTACTCCCTCTCCCTCCCCAATCCATGCCCCCAAGGAAACCTTTCACATTTCTATTTCAATATCTGATGACAACATGAAAAGCAGAATGCAAGGTAAGGATAGAACACTGATTGATATGAATGTGAAATGACAGTAATGGTCTCTGTTTGGGCCATGTCTGGAGACTTCAGTATAATGAAAAATCCTCCACAGTCAGTATTTTTTGTCCCTCTAGTAATATTAGCTATGATAATGTTGTAAAAGCTGTTTTAACAGAAAACTTGGTTCTGCTGCACAAAGTTTGGTTCCACCAATACACTGAAATTTTTTTTTTTTCATCATCATCATCATCATCATCATCATCATCATCATCATCATCATCATCATCATCATCATATCACCAGGTTGGAAGAGACTCACCAGATCATCGAGTCCAACCATTCCCATCAATCACTAACCCATGTCCCTCAGCACCTCGTCCACCCATCCCTTAAACCCCTCCAGGGAAGGGGACTCAACCCCCTCCCTGGGCAGCCTCTGACACTGTCCAGTGACCCTTTCCATGAAATATTTTTTCCCAATGTCCAGCCTGACCCTCCCCTGGTGGAGCTTGAGGCCATTCCCTCTCGTCCTGTCCCCTGTCCCTTGGGAGAAGAGCCCAGCTCCCTCCTAATGCTTCATCTTTGAAGCATTTCTAGAGTGGGATTTCTTTTTTTCCAAAAATGTGGAAGAAACAGATATTGGTAACCTTCATCGTAATTAGTACATTTCAATAATTGCTTCAGTATTATTCACTTCTGGCCTCTCGAGAGATTTCAGAAGTGTTATTCAAAGTTAGGATATTGTTCATGAATAAGATTTCATGTGAATATGACGGTAATACAGGGAACTGACAATTACCTTTCCTTTCCTGAGTCAAGCACTGTGACTGTAATGTGAAAAGAAAGATGATGCAATATTTATTGGTTCTGTGGTAAGAAGAAGAGGTTCTGGTGAGGCGTGCAGTGTTGTCTTTTGCTTTACATACTACTAGAAATGTTAAGTACTCTTAGAATCTTGCATTTAAAAATGTTGATGTTGTTTGATGTACTGCTCGTTAACCATGTCAAAGTAGCAGATGTTTCTGCTATGCAACTCCAAGATTTGAGAATCAAGAATCACATCACATCACACAATAAACAAACCCCCACCACTGGAAATCATCATCAATGAAGATAAGAATAGAGAGAACAAATAAGGGAAAGGCCAAGTTGCCAAGAGTCCTCCAGGTGACTTGTAAAAGTCTGGCTCTGGGTCTTTCTGCTGCTTATGGATCATCCAGGCGACTTTGGAAGAAGCAGCTCTGTTGCACAGCAGCTGGGGCAGGGCTCTGTCTCCCTGCATGGGCTGGCCTAACCACAGCTTCCCAATTGCCTCTCTGGAAGATGCTTAATTATGCTTTTTTTGGGGCAGAAGAAAGGGATAGCTGCTTCATAAGTGGAGATTCATTTAAAGTTCTGAAACAAGAAAAAAATATTGGGCCAATTATAACGTGCTAAAGGCATTTATACACTTGCAAATCATTCTAAGAAGCGTTTGTCAGACTACATTTCAAAAGTTTAGGTTGCTTTGGAACAGCTAGAATTGAGGCTTTCAGATACAAAGAGATTGGTCAAATTTAACAATTATTTAGATTGATGACAAAGCCCACGTTAGCTAAAAAGGAGATGATCTGTTGTCTTGCCAAAGCTGAAGTTCTGCTTACAAGTTCCAAGAAAAACTAAGAATTTTCAGCGTCTCTAAGATGACATATTTCGTTTCTGTTGTTGGATATCCAGAAGAGTTTTCAGTGTTTTTGCTTTCCAAAAAGAGCCTAAGGAAGAAACAAAACCTGGGAAATTTCAGCCTAACTGCCTGAAGACTGGCAAAACCATCAGCAGCTGGAGAACAGCATCCTGTAAGGGACAGAATCAGGCACCATGAAATTACAGATATTGTATGGGCATTAGCTGCTCTGGAAAAAGCCACATTCGCTAGTTAGTGGTATGGAAGGTTTTGCTAGATTCAACATGACTTAAAACTTACTATTAAAGCTCAAGGAATCTAAAACGTGGATAAGGAAGGTGCACTGTTGGAGAGGAGGAGGAAAACCACCAGCTACCCAGTGAAGCTGTGAAACTGTTTCTCTTTAGTTTGAAAGCAACAGTCATTCATAAAACACACAGCCACATTTACGGACTCACAGAGTGGTTGAGGTGGCAAGGGACCTCTGGAGATCAGTCGGTTCAATCCCCCTGCTCAAGAAGGGCCAGTCAGGGCTGATTGTCCAGGGCCATGTCCAGACAGCTTTTGAATATTTCCAAGGGTGGACACTCCACAGCCTCTCTGAGCAATGTGGTGCCAGTAAAGAAGTGAATTTTTTTTAATGGGTGGTGATACAGAGGAAAGTTTCTTTTTAGTTTGTGAAGTTGCAGTTTCCCCTGAAATTTCCCCATGTCAAAATTGTTTTGCTGAAGTCCTTTAGCTTCTGGCATGTTAGCTCTTACATTTTACAAACAACACAGTAAATAATATTTTTCTATAACTTACAGGAGGAACAAATATATGTAGATGGGCAGACAGCCATACTCACTGAATATCCTTTTTTTTTTTTTGCTGAGAAAAGCAAAAGACTGCTGAGAAATTCTGTACATCTGGCACTTAAAACACAAAGAATGTCTTTCCATGTTAAAAACCTTTCTGAGTGACTTAGAGCTCAAGACATAACATTAAAAATAGGGACCAACATTCTCATTATATTCCTGTAGGATTAGGCACTGAAACATCACTGAAGACCTCGTCTCTCTTGCCAGTTTCTTCAAGGCTTTGAATATGTCTTTGAGTGAAGCTATGAACTAAATGTATACAAAATATTTGAGGAATTGTAGCATTTCAAATTCCCAGTACTGACTTATTGCTCCCTCACCCTCAGGCTGAACCAGCACTTCTGAGCTCACAATTTAAGTCCCTGCAAGGTATATTAAAAAAATAGGCAGTAAAGACAGTATATTTTTTAAAAGCTAGTATGTTCAGCAACCACTTCAACTAATCAAAAGAAAACGCCAAAGCAAAGTGTCACTTAAAATGCAACATGTTTATTTGGAAATGACCAGTCCTGCTCCTTTTGATTCCTGACTTCTAAATGAATAGACTTCTTTTCCGAATATTGCCTCCTTCTCTCTTTTATATATGCAGATACGTTATCAACCCTTCTCTTCTGTTTCTGCCCCACTTGCTGGTCTTGTCAGTCACCACAGCCTCCCCTGGAAAAGTTATAAACCTAAGGGGGAACACCCAGTTGCAGTTGTGATCTGCATAATTGTTTGACACTTTATCAGTAATTATGGCTGATCATGGTGATCCTTAAAGAGTTTAGTAGTTTCTGGTTTTGTTTCTCCCCAGCTGGAAAGACTCCATGTGTGCTCACCAAAAGGAATGTTTGTGTCCTAAAGCCAGTTCCTTGATGCCAGGAAATGGGGCACGTTCCTTGTGGGGACCATGGCTTCAGGAAATTTTAGAACTGCTTAAGTGAAACATGTACCTTGCTCAATAGGAAAATGTTGACTATAACTGAACAACTTGAGGTGAAGAGAATCTAGTTCTATTTAGAAATGTGGATTTTAAGAATTTCTGATCAAAACATTTTGTTTGAACAAACAAAGACTTATTTTGTTTCAAGCTACAAGTATTATTTTAAAAATCAAACATCCTAGACTGCAAAGACCTTGTTTTCTGCTTTTTCTACTTAGTTTAAGAATATCCAAGACCTCCCAAAAACTTAAAAGCAGAACTGAGATCCAGGCAGGCAGCTGGCTCTGACACTAAGAGCAAGGATCAGCAAAAAAAGCAAAAAGCATCAGCAAAAAAAGGGCACAGTGGCAGAGAACTGATAATTTAATCTGATAAATACATATTTTTAATTAGGTATCTCAGCCTTTACATTAAAACAAGAAGGAAAAAATAGAAAAATGAAGCAGAACTGGATTGATACTTTTTTAAAACAAAAGTATCTTGATAGTGGAAAAGAGAACAGCAGAAGAGTGTCATCTTCTTGTTTTCCTTGATGCCTGCTACAAAGAACTTGTCTACTGTCTCCTACACATATTTAGACAAAAGAAACCTTTCTCAGGAATATATATTCTATAGTCTCTACTCTCTAACTTTGCAAAAAGACTTCTGAATCTATATGCAGCTTTACCCAAAACTTTGCTCATTCAATAATTCTTGTTCAGAGAAACTCATAAAAGAGAGAAATCTGTGGCATTTTCTGCTGACAAAAATTACAAGAAAACATGCAACGGCTTCTGTAAAACCCCATTCATTTTGAAAACAATCAAATGTTGGCAGCTCAACCTCAGGCTTGTGTATTTAAATCAAATTTGAAAGACTAACTTCAGTAATAACATTTAGCCTTGGAACCAGATTTGAAAAAAAGCATAGCACTACAAGGTGTGGAAGAAGGAATCAGTTCCATGATGTTATTATCTGTAGGATGAAGTACCTAAACAGTTCTTGCAGTAAGGTCTAGAAACTCAATTACCTTTCTACTAATCTTATTGCCTATTGCCTCATCAAAAAAAAAAAAAAGAAAGAAAAGAAGTGGTGCCACTTCATTTTGGGTCAAGCACAATCTTGTTAGTACCTCGTTTGATTTCAGAGTATGCATGTGTGTGTGGAAAGGATAGTGGTGGGAAATGAAAACTGGAAAAGCTATTGCAGGACCCGTTACTTCTCAGGTTTTATAAACTGGTGCACAGAGAAACATACACGGCAGTAATGTTCCTTGATTTCATCCTTTTCCATCCTGTCTAAAGCCAAGTCAATCAATTAATACTATAGAAATGAACCTTGCAAAGTGGGCGTTATTGACACATTTTGTAGGTCTGAAAATGAATTTATTTCTTTAATTCTCCTTGCCAAAAGAAAAGTATTTTATTATGAATTGTGTCCACTGTAAGATGATCAAACCCATCAATTCAATTTCTTGTTAACATACTTGATGTCAAATGCATAAATTAAAGGCTTAGCCATCAGCTGGTCTGCTTTTCTTACAGGGGTGGAACATGCAGTCAGCACAAGAACACGAGCACTCTCCATTACTGTTCCTCCCCCTCCTCTGCTAGAGATCATAGAATCACCAGGTTGGAAGAGGCCTACCGGATCATTGAGTCCAACCATTCCTATCTGCCACTAAACCATGTCCCTGAGCACCTCATCTACCCCTCTTTTAAACACCTCCAGGGATGGTGACTCAGCCACTGCCCTGGGCAGCCTGTTCTAGTGCCCGATGACCCTTTCTGTGAAAAATTTCTTTCCGATATCTAGTCTGAACCTCCCCTGGCAGAGCTTGAGGCCATTGCCCCTTGTCCTGTCCCCTGTCACTCGGGAGAAGAAGCCAGCTCCCTCCTCTCCACAACCTCCTTTCAGGTAGTTGTAGAGGGCAATGAGGTCTCCCCTCAGCCTCCTCTCTCCAGGCTAAACAACCCCAGCTCTCTCAGACACTCCTCATAAGGCCTGTTCTCCTGGCCCTTCACCAGCTTCGTTGCTCTTCTCTGGACTCACTCCAGAGCCTCAACATCCTTCTTGTGATGAGGGGCCGAGAACTGAACACAGTATTCGAGGAGCGGTCTCACCAGTGCCAAGTACAGAGGGAGAACAACCTCCCTGGACCTGCTGGTCACGCCGTTTCTGATCCAAGCCAAGATGCCATTGGCCTTCTTGGCCACCTGGGCACACTGCTGCCTCATGTTCAGTCAGCTGTTGACCAACACCCCCAGGTCCTTCTCCTCCAGGCAGCTTTCCAGCCACTCTTCTCCTAGTCTGTAGTACAGCACAGGGTTGTTGTGCCCCAAGTGCAGGACCCGGCACTTGGCCTTGTTAAACCTCATGCCATTGGACTCAGCCCATTGGTCCAGCCTGTTTAGATTCCTATGGAGATTCTCCCAATGCCGCTGGGTTCAGAACTTCTGCTTTACCGTATGGAGAATGTGGACTTGGCCATCAGCAGCACAGAAAGGGTGTGAAGTGGCTGGTATAGCCCATTTGCCCCATGGGACAAAAGATGCAGTTTTCTGAGTCCATATTATTTCCACAGTTTAACACACACACCCCCCCCACACCCCTCCCCGCCCCAGATCAATAGACTAGGATTTCAGTCTACCCTTAGTGAGCAGTTTAAGGACAAGCCCTTAAGCTGTGTTATCACACAGAAGTCTCTTTTATCTTCACAAATTGTGTCCATGGTCTTGATTTAGCTTTTGGAAATTACTGGGCCCAAACTCAAGACCAAAATTAGCTGCAGGACACACAATGCCTTTCCCAAGCGTCTAGAAAAGGAGGTGGAGGAAAGAAGAGGCAGATGCAGGATGAATTATATTTTTCATTCACTGTAATTCATTGCCGGGGAGAAACTTAGCAGTTAAGCTATTTGCCATGCTGGTCTAGTTTTCGTGAGCGCTTGCACACAGCATGTCCTCTTGGGTATATTTACTCCCAGCTCCCCCTCTAACTCCCTCGTGGAGCCCAAGAGCTGGTGGAAATGAAAATACTTGCAATAAACAGGCCCACACAGGTTGAATCCATGTTCTGCAGTAATACCATCAATCCCTCATTCTCTCCTAAGGGCGCATCCTGCAAAAATTGCTGGCATGTATTTACTGTATATCACTTGTACAGGACAGTTAAAGAGACATAACAGCACATACTACGGAGAGAAAAGTAGGAACAGTTTTTCTGCATACTGGTAGTGGGTACTATATAGCTACCAGGTAGACAGTTTAACCCACAGTCAGCTGTAAGGCTTGGATGCAGATACGAATTGCTTAGTCCCGAGCCAAGGTGGACTTTGTCTTCCATTACTAAAAGGTATGTCTGTGTTGATGTAGCAGGTAGCTTTAAAAGGAATCCAGGTCAAAGCAAAGAAGGTCAGCAGATTCCTAGGCTTGTGCTGCTATCTGGTGGAATCAGCTCGGGAAGAAGACACTTTAGAAGAGGCAGGAACTAAGGAGCTAATGAGGAACTTTTCACTGGAGGCTTTTTAGAATCAAAATGTAGGATTGGAAGTCATGTCAACACGAACAGTTCACAAGTACTGCAAGACAGCAGGCTGCAAGCAGGGACTTAACTACCCTTCCTAACACAGTAGGTCTGCTCGTTCATGCTATTCCAAAGGCATTGGTAGCATCCATCATGATAGGCACAAAGTTGTGCTAGGTGATGTCTGGCCCTTGGTCAAAAGCACTATGGACAGCAGCCCAGAGGGGAAGATGTGAACTTTAAACTCAGAAGCGTAGACTTTTCTCCTTGTTATAGTGCAGAATTAAGAGGACAAATTCATGAAGATAATCCTTGCTATGTAGAGGACCCCAAAGCCACAACAGAAATGTAGCCCTTCCCGAGTTCCCCTGTCCCCTCAATCTAGCACGGGATCAATGCGGAGAAGAGGTGTAAAGTTGTGCGCTGGTCCCTGTTCGTCCCTGGCTAGCACAAATACTTTCTTTGTGTGCCTGGCTGCTCTTAGCTGTGCTGCCTATGGCAGCTTTGGGTCTGGCTGCATGGCAAACTTTGATATGGCCCCAGATTTGCTTTTCCTCTTCTTGCTCATTTCAAAGTGGCAGTGAAAGAAATATCTGTTGTGGCAGGAATCTCTTTGCCAGAACCGTGGGAGAAAGAAATAGAGCATTTTGAAAGAAAATTCTCGTGTCACTGTACACCACAGCCCTAAGAATCACGGGGAGATGGGGAAAGGGA
Source organism: Phaenicophaeus curvirostris (assembly GCF_032191515.1). Classification (NCBI taxonomy): domain Eukaryota; kingdom Metazoa; phylum Chordata; class Aves; order Cuculiformes; family Cuculidae; genus Phaenicophaeus; species Phaenicophaeus curvirostris. The sequence continues at coordinate 88,744,065 of NC_091393.1, read as the reverse complement.
CTCTGGGTCTAAAATACCATCAAGCAGATACCCTGAGAAGCAGGGGGACATGGACTGTCACTCAGAAGAACACGCAGCCAAAAGGCATCCTGCCCTGACACTACAGAAGCCAGGTGGGTTCTCATGAATGGCCTCCATATTACTTAAACCCAACTTCCTCAGCTGATGAACTGCTTTAATACAGAGCAAAGAGTCTAATTTTATGTTTGAGGATGAAAGTGTGCTAAAAATGATGTGCATGCAAAGTCCTACATTGCTTCAAATTATTTATAACTTTTCACAGGCTAAGCTTCTGTCAAGTTTAATTTCATTGCTTCTAAAAATGGTATTCTAGACTGGAGTGCTAAAAGGGGAAAAAGCTGTCAGGGAAAGAGTCATTTCTGCTATTGAGTTCCATACTTTCTTCTAAACAAGTTTTCTTTATTCTTCTGGAGCTCCGGTCATTTCATTCTGAGAGTCTCTGGCATCCATTTGTTACGATACTGAAAAAGAAAACCATCTCATATGTATGAAAAACTCTCCCTAGGTCCCCCAAATATCTCCCATAATGTTATTTTTTTGTTATGACTCTTCGCTCCCACTGAAAAGCTCCTGGTAAATTCAGAAAGAATTGTTTCTCTTTCTCATTTTGTTAAGTTTAGTTAGATCTAAATAGGAGAGCCACAATAAAAACTAAATGTGTTACTTTGATTACGATTTTTTGAGAGTATGTTCTCATGGTTTGAGTTCTGAATTCACCACACACATCACATGCCTTGAGACATTTTGGTGGAATGGCTACTTCAACAGGAAAAAGCTCAGACAGCAATTCAAGATCCGGCAATGGGGGCAATATTGTCATAAATAGCCAATAATTGACAACCGTTAACAGTCTTATACGGTCAAGCAGATGTTTCAGAATATCCTCTCGTAATAAATGTTGTTGGATGGACAGACGACTATAAGAAAATAAGAGGTCTTTCTGCTGCAATCACCAGAAGCATTCACATGCCTTCAGCAGCTGCTGAGGCAGCTGAGAGCTGAGGCACTTCATCAGAACAGACAGTACATTTTGTTTTTCTACTACAAATAGACATTTGGTCTGTCCTTTCTCCCTCTCCTTTTGTGTTCTGCAGCTGCCTTATTGCAACAGGACTTCAGTTTGGTAGACATTAACTATTAAATGTGTCAAGTTGAATCAAATACTAATTTGTTCTCTTCATTATGTTAAAGCACTATCCTTTCTTTACTCAGAGGGAATAAATGTTTGAGCTTTACTCTCCAGTCCGTTTTGAATGAAAGTTCTTACAATGTGACTTCTTGAGGAATCTGGCTCCAAAATAGATACAAATGCATGTGCATTTGGTAAGGAGATTTGGATCAGCAGACTCATTGAAGTGGTTTTTGGTTTGTTTTTGGTTTTTTTTTAATGTAAAAGTGAAATACCTGTTGTTTTAAAATACACCTAGGTGGTTTTTCTTAGAACTTTTATTTATATACTTGTATAGAAATATTGTTGGTGCTTTTATGTCATTTGTATCCCTTTTAAGAGGTATTTTTTTCATTTACCTGCATCATTGGAAAGGAAAATGTTTGCTAACAAAACAAAGTCATCGCTTTGGCTCTTAATTTCCTGTTTATGTTGGAATTGATAGGTGATTCCTCCTTAGCAAAAAGAAGGATCTGCTAATCAATTCATAACTCGTTCACATTGTAGCCACAGAGCTACACCAGATCATAACCCCTGATTGATATCCAAAGAGTACCCACTGGTTTCAACAAATTGGATGATCCAAATCTTTCCCATAAATGGTTTCAATCCAGTATGAGCCAAAGGGCTTAACAGCAACCTGTGTAGGATAATCAAGACTGGCTCGGTATTAAATAATATAGGGTAACGTATCTATTGTTGTAGCATCTAATGACTAATTGCATTCTTTCCTACTAGAATTCACTGACATAAGTGTTTAAAAATATATTTAACTTTATCTGATGTAATATCTAAGCAGACATTAGACTTTTATTTAAATATTCATGATAGGAGTCTCATCCTCATGTGTTGCAATTTGCTTCAATTTCTGTTTGCTTTCAAATTTGTTTTGCCAATGACAGTGCTTTAATTAAAAGGTATTTGAGCACCTCATTGATTCAGAAGAGGAAGACAGGCGGGAGGAATTGGCCTAGAGTACTGTACTTATGTGCAGAAAAAAAGACTTAGAAAAGTAGAGACAAAAGCAGTTCTCAAATTCTTCCCTTTGCTGTTCTACGGCAATAAGTCTGTTTTGAATAGAACATGTTTGGTTTTTTTTAAAAAAGGTTGGTCCATCCACACATTAGTTCTGTATTTGGCTTTTAATTACTGGTTTGGATTGATTGCACAAGTAAGAACCAAGAATACTGGTAGATATATTTGAGAATTCAGAAAACCATTCAGTAGAAATTAGATGCAGGCATATTCAGTAAACCCTATACGCTCATCATCAAGGCTGATACGGCTTTCAGGATAAAGCTGAAGTTGTTCTTAATTTGTGAAAAATGTCTTTTTTCTTTTTCACAGTAGGATACACCTGATGGTGTAATGGATCAGCATCTCTTTGAGAATCTTCTACCTAAAAGCTAACTTAGAAAAGACGTGACACGTAGTTAGTACAAAGTGTCACCTGAATCATTTATGTAACATTTCTCCTACTGCACTGCTCATAATATCTTCAAAAATGGAGATGAAGAGGTGCAACAGAAGTGATAATGTAAGGGAGAAGCCTGAGATATTAAACAACAGCACAAGAGGCGCAGTTTATGCTTTACCCTATAAAAATGCTAAGACGAAGGCAATTCCAGGTCATAAAGACACCAGAAACCTTTGTGTGAGAAAAACGATACCTCTATGCTTTTGGAATGTAGTGAGTATGCATTTACATTGTGATACATATATGTGCATTAGTCAAATAACCATGATGTTTGCCCACAAACCAGTAGCGGACAAACCCCAAATATATTCAGGTCCATGAGAATTTTTTGGATCAAGTTTTCTAGCAAAATGATGGCAGCTGGGAAATGTTAACTATGTTCTATTTGTCAGCTTCACAGAAGAGAATATATGTATTAGAGATTTGTTCTCAATGTTATGGTCACCACATCGACATTAGTTGGAGTGTCACTGCGTCTGGTAAAATTTTGCTGAGCAAGGGGCTAAAACTGCAGGCCATCTTCATCGTGCCACTCCTTCTTTCTTCCTTAGTTGATGCCCGAGGGCAGGCACCCTCCATCCACACCTTCTGCCCATGGGTCCACAATCTCCGTTTAAGCCCGATACTGAGTTGTTGCTCTGTCTCTCAATTCAGGTAACTGTTGTGCTTATTTTCAGCCCTGTCTCCTGCTGCTCTTGGCTGGGGAGAGCCACACATTCCTGGGGCTCTCTGGATAGTCCCTGGACATGATTCATCCCCGACTGTGCCTGGGACCTGCTTGCAGTGCATGGCTTTGTTTGTCCAGCTGAGCCACTGCAGAACTGTGTTGTGGTGTGAAGACACTGCCCTGCCATGGTCACCCTCGGCTCCTAGCCTATTCCTCCCAGCTCTTGCTGCTCCTTGGAAAAAGTAGTATATTTTAATATTTTTCAGTATACTTAAAAGTTTCTTTTATTTTTCCACACAATGGTCTGTTCAGCGAGAGGTGGTGGAAGCTAGGCTATTTGAAGAAGTTACTTTTGTAATATACAGTTGGATTAGAATACCATCATGACATAGGTTTGAAATAATATCATGGAATGGAAAACAAAACAATAAAACACAGCTGGCATGTTTCCGCGTGTACTACTCTGAGCCACAGTTTGCTGACAATGTAAGACCTCAGGGTGAGGTGTTTGTATTAACTTTACCTAGATACCCTAGCACGCTTCACCATTTTGCTTTATTTTCCTCTGTCAGTTTTTGTGCTTTGTGAAAACGTTCCTTGACTTTCTCTGGGAGCTGTAGTTGGGACTTTACAACCAGCAGGTTTTTCCATTATCTTCTGATTTTGCAATTCTGCTCTTGTACTGTAAAAGTAGGAAACAGCTTAAATCAAAACCACACTTCTTCTAAGCCATGTACTAAATCAATTTGTGCCATTCATAGAGGAATAGATTTGAATCTCTTCTGCCTAGGGAGGTGGTTGAGTCACCTTCCCTGGACGTGTTTAAGGGACGGGGGGACGAGGCGCTGAGGGGCATGGTTTAGTATTTGATAGGAATGGTTGGGCTCGATGATCCAGTGGGTCTTTTCCAACCTGGTGATTCTATGATTCTATGAATGGTCTCCCACATAAATAAGAGCTATTCACCCAAGTAAGTGTTTTCAAGACCTTATCCATACAGTTTAGGTATAAAAATAGTTTTCATAAACTTCCACCACCAATTAGAGAATCCAGGATGTCTGGACAAGATTGACTGCCAAAGTGAATAAACTTGACCTGCTGAACAACATGGCTATAGGGGAATTGCACTAGGATGAGTCTTTTGGCATTGAAGAGGCAACTGTTTGTCAGCAAGAGGCAGCGTGTAGCTCATGGCATTACCTTCCTTCCCACTATTTACTATTTACACAACACCCGCAATCACATTTTCTACCTACTGATATGCTAGCTACTGAAAATTATGTATGCACATCAGAGCAGTCATTCAATGCAAAGTATGCAAGTAGGGCAGTATCTGCAATAATAACAATACCTGATCATGACGTGGAACAGGGTTTGGCCTCAATGACTTCCTTGCAATCCTTTTTAGTCTTGTGATTTGTAACGTAGTACGATACACTCCATAAAATCATTCATTGTTACAGTCTTGTTTCTCCAGCAGATGAATCATTAATATCTACATATGCTGATGCCTAACTAATCCTTTATGTGACAGAAACCCATGATAGCAAAAATCCAGTCTAAGGAAGAACTGCACAATTTATCAAAAAAGTCTGAGCTGGTGGTCAAATTCTCATTCAGACATTAAAACCCCAGTGGATGCCAGTGTGTCTTCTCGGTGTAAAGCCCAACTTCTTTACTTGCATTTGTTGTTTCTCAGACGTTGTCAGGGTGAAGGGCTGTGTGCACCCAATGGGCTTTTCTGTGGCTCCTGATTAACAAGGAGATGGTGAGGTGTAGAAAAAGGCACGGCTCCATCCCTCCCCATGCTAATAGGGCCCTATAAGTAGTACCTACAGAGAAGGCACAGTGTGTGTGCCCACCACCCCATATGATTGGCCTGAGGAAGGACTGTCCTGAAGAAGAACTCCTGGACCACGCGTTGCTGAAGAATTGCTGCTGGAGGAGTTGCTGCTGGATGGACCATGTTTTCCTGAGGAACCACTGTGCCCCACTGGAGTAGTGATAATTTTTCTTTTTCCCCTGCTACTTCCTTCTCTCTCTTTCTTACTTAACTTACTGTGCCTGCTTTTTTTCTTGGCACTATGGTGTATTGGAGTGAATCAGAGTTATGGTGTAGTTTGTTTAGTGCCCTTGGCTGTGTTCAAGGTATCAGCCTGTGATCTGACAAGATTAAAATCTGGTTTTGCAACTCTGAGAACCTGCGACTCAATTGTGCACTCGAGTATCTCTTCTGAGATTTTGGATGCAACCATGACAAATACTGCATTTGAATTAACCCTGGGAGAGTTGTTGGTCTCCCGTTTGCCACACGGATATCAAAAGAACCCTTTTTACCCTCCTTTTTCCTCTATGCAGGTCGAGGTGGGCTCCAACACTACTGGTTGTAGAGGAGGTCGAAACACATGGTTTATCAAGAAAAAGACAAGCCCTTCTTTCTTCATCCTGAGACTTTGCCATGGTTATCAATGTGTGCTATTATAGAGAACTCTATTTCAGTAAAGATTTCAACTTTAGAAACTGAAACTAATACAAATTTTGGTTGCCTAGCGTATAATAAAATGCTTCCTGAAGCTGTGTAATAGTATAATCTGAACTGGGATGTGGGCAGAGGGCATTTTCAATGAAGGATCTTTGTCAGTTAAAAAAACAGTTGATCCGGTATGACGGAAGAAAACGGGACAACACGCAGTGATCAATATGATCCAAGTGAAGCCATTTAATCGAAGCTCATAACGCATTTTATACCTCACTTAACTCAAGCAAGCCATTGTTTTGCCAGCTGATTTGACAATTCTCCATTAGCAACAAGTAATCATTAGTTACAATACATTATTATATTTTCCCATGAGAAACAGCTATGTGAGCATTTCAGTCTACAAATTGATAGACTACAAAGTAACAAGTCAAGGACTACCAAGGAAAGCTTCCTGTGAGAAATGAGAGGAGTATAAGGTAGAACAACTCTCTCTTGTTGCAAAGAGAAACCTTGAAGACAGTGTGTCATTTACCGTAGCTGCTTCTTCGGCAAAGTTAGCTTTAATTCTGATGCAAAAGCTGTGAGGCCTTATGCTAAGGTGCCTTTATTTCATTTAGCATAAGCTGCTCAGTGCTTGGGGTGCTCATTAAATGACCTCTGGCTCGTAACCACCCATCACCGGTACCCTAAGGCTTGGGTTTACAGACATGAACATCTGCTGCAATGTAGATTTTTCTCTCAGCTCTTCTCTGACAACATCACTGAAATAAGAAGGGGAGTATATTGCCAAGGACTCCTCTTGCAGGGATTGGTCTACTTTTTATTAACTCTTGGGGTCTTCCAGTCTTCTAGATAGATCACACTTGAATGAACCCAGCCTAGTAGAAAGGTAATGCACAGTGCATGCAATTGTCAGTGTCCTATCACTGTTTTCAAGCCTGTTTTGTAAAAGAGAGAGAGGAAACTGTATTGCTTGCTATCACATCATTTTATTTGAAAGAAATATTTATACATATATCACATGTCCCAGAAATTCCATAATTATGAAAAACCACTAACATGAACGGCTGAGAGAGCTGGGGTTGTTTAGCCTGGAGAAGAGGAGGCTGAGGGGAGACCTCATTGCTCTCTACAACTACCTGAAAGGAGGTTGTAGAGAGGAGGGTGATGGCCTCTTCTCCCAAGGGACAGGGGACAGGACGAGAGGAAATGGCCTCAAGCTCCGCCAGGGGAGGTTTAGGCTGGACATTAGGAAAAAAATTTTTACAGAAAGAGTCATTGGGCACTGGAACAGGCTGCCCAGCGAGGTAGTTGAGTCACCTTCCCTGGAGGTGTTTAAGGGACGGGTGGACGAGGTGCTAATGGGCATGGTTTAGTGGTTGACAGGAATGGTTGGACTCAATGAACCGGTGGGTCTCTTCCAACCTGGCTATTCTATGATTCCATGATTCTATGATTATGAATCCCACTGGATAAGAGAATGATTGTTCTCTAATCGCCTTCTATACATTCTGGGCTGCCTTACTCCTTCTGTAACCATTTTGTGCTTAACTTCCAGCTTAGTTCAAGTGTGTTATAATACTGCACTAAGCTCAGTATGGAAGTAAAGGATATTCAAAAGTGGAGAAAAAAACCCCTTAAATTAGAAGCAAATATGTATTTTTAATTAAAAACAATAAGGTTTAGGGTGGGTGGTTTATATTTAATTTCTGGTTTTACTTGTCTGCTTGCATTTACAGATACAAGGTTTAGGCCAGAAGACTTTGAGTACAGGTATCTCTGTAATAACAGGATTAATCTTGCAGAGGTAGCACTAATTTCTGCGGTGGTGACTTTTAAATTTAGTTATGCATTTTCTAATTTATTGTCAAAATATGACCTCTGTACTCAGAGATGTGTAGATAGTTGATTAAAGTTTTTTTTAAAAAGGTGTGTTGTGTTTCAAAGGTTACTTAAAAATACTCAAAGCTGCAATAGGAATTGCCCATATATAATCAGAACACGTGGCAATTTCTATTTCTTCTTATCCAGGAATACACTGAGCATAAGCCAAGGATAAAAAGAGTTCAAGAGACATTTGGCTCTAGTTTCCTATACAAGATCACTATTGCAATTATTCACAAAAAGCCCATATATATTAATGTTACAGTACATTGTGTGAATAATTAGGTATCATTACCTTGATATAATACAAAACATTACAAAATCCAGTTATATTCATACAGCAATAAAAAAAGGGATCTGATATGTACAACAGGGTACAGACAATGCAATACATGCACTTTGATAAATACCATGGCATAATATACATACAATATACCGTCAATGCAAAACACAATACACACAATATACAATGCAGACAAGACGATACAGACAATACCAAACAGACAAGCCTACAAGAAAGCCTGAAAGAGGTGCAGGCGAAGAAGAAAAGCGTGGAAATCTCCAGAGTGGTGCAAGCGAAGAAGCAAATGCAGGGCTCCTCCAAGCTGCAGGTGAGGAAGAAAAGCACAGGAATCCTCCAGGGTGGCTCAGGCTGAGAAGAAAATTGCAAGACTCCTCCAAAGAGGTGCAGGCTAGGCAAAAAAACACAGGACTTCTCCAAAGGGAGGCAAATGTAGAACTGATGTGCTGGACTTCTCCATGAATCTGGATGAGAATGCAGGACAACTCCGAGCACAGCTCAGGAAAAACAAAACTACAGGACTCCTCCAAGGTGGTGCAGCCAAGAATGCAGAGTGCTAGACTCCGCTTGGATATCACGGTGAAGAAGCCCGAAGCAGAGATCCTGCAGAGCATCATGGTAAAAAGCCAAGCGCAGGACTTCACCAGGCTGGTGCAGCAAAGAAGCAAAGCGCAGGACTTCTCCGAGGCGTTGCAGAGGAAGAAACGAACCTCTGGACTCCTGAAGGATTCTGCGGAAATGCAGCCAAGTGCAGGTATAGAAGCAAGCGCACAACTCCACGAGGCAGCGTGGGGAAGAACCGAAGCACAGAAATCCTCCCAGGCAACACGAGCAACGATGAAGTGCTGGACTCCTCAAGGGCAGGATGGTAAAAAAGCACAAACATGCAGGACTCCTCCTGGGCAGCGCAGGGGATGAATCCAAGAGCAGGATGCCACGGGGCTCTCAGGGTGACAAAGGCTGCCTCCCGAGACCTGCTCGCTGGGCTTGACTCCCGAGCAGGACTGTGCACAGGACCCTGCTCCCAATTGCTGTCACAGAGCGTCTGACCTGCTCTTGGGGGCGTCTAGAACTGTGCAAAAAAATCGTCCTGGGCAGCAGCACAGTAGAAAACAAGCCACGGTGCAGGAAAACCCATACCTTACAAAATAGTCCTAAGATAACAGGCCATGCAATAAACAATACAAAGTACAAAACTACCAATGCAATACAAGCTTCGACACAGACAATACCAGGAAATACAATCTTCAATACAAAATACAAAAGCAAATAATATACAAAATAACTAGTAAACTTCAAAGCAAGGCGTAGTACTTACAGGCAGTGTGGAGAGGAAGCAAAGCACGGCTCACCTCCGCTGAAGCGCAGCAAAGAAGCACATGGTGGCAATCATCAGGGGCGTGATGGCAAAACAGCAAAGCACAGGATGCCTCTAGGGCACCAGACAGCAACAAGCGAGGAACAAGACGCCTCCAAGGCCATGCCGTCAAAAAGCAAAGCACAGCAAACCTCCAGGAAAGCAGGAAGCAAAAGGCAAACGCAGCATTCCTCATGGGTGGTGAAGAAAGAAGCAGAGCACAACATTCCTCTGGGCCATCACAGCAAACAAGCAAAGCGCAGGATTCCTCCAGGGTAGCACAGGCAAAAAAGCAAAACTCAGAACTCCTCCAAAGAGGTGCAAGCAAAGAAGAAAATCATGGGAAACCTCCAGGGTAGTGCACACGAAGAACCAAATGCAGGGCTCCTCCAAGCTGCAGGAGGGGAAACAAATCACAGGACTCCTCCAGGGCAGTTCAGGCCAAGAATAAATCCACAGGACTCCTCCAAAGAGGTGCAGGCTAGGCAAAAAACCACAGGACTTCTCCAAAGGGAGGCAAAAGTAGAACTGATGTGCTGGACTTCTCCATGAATCTGGATGAGAATGCAGGACAACTCCGAGCGCAGCTCAGGAAAAACAAAACTACAGGACTCCTCCAAGGTGGGGCAGCCAAGAATGCAGAGTGCTAGACTCCGCTTGGATATCACGGTGAAGAAGCCCGAAGCACAGATCCTGCAGAGCATCATGGTAAAAAGCCAAGCGCAGGACTTCACCAGGCTGGTGCAGCAAAGAAGCAAAGCGCAGGACTTCTCCGAGGCGTTGCAGAGGAAGAAACGAACCTCTGGACTCCTGAAGGATTCTGCGGAAATGCAGCCAAGTGCAGGGATAGAAGCAAGCGCACAACTCCACGAGGCAGCGTGGGGAAGAACCGAAGCACAGAAATCCTCCCAGGCAACACGAGCAACGATGAAGTGCTGGACTCCTCAAGGGCAGGATGGTAAAAAAGCACAAACATGCAGGACTCCTCCTGGGCAGCGCAGGGGATGAATCCAAGAGCAGGATGCCACGGGGCTCTCAGGGTGACAAAGGCTGCCTCCCGAGACCTGCTCGCTGGGCTTGACTCCCGAGCAGGACTGTGCACAGGACCCTGCTCCCAATTGCTGTCACAGAGCGTCTGACCTGCTCTTGGGGGCGTCTAGAACTGTGCAAAACATCTTCCTAGGCAGCAGCACAGTAGAAAACAAGCCACGGTGCAGGAAAACCCATACCTTACAAAATAGTCCTAAGATAACAGGCCATGCAATAAACAATACAAAGTACAAAACTACCAATGCAATACAAGCTTCGACACAGACAATACCAGGAAATACAATCTTCAATGCAAAATACAAAAGTAAATAATATTCAAAAGAATCAAAGCACTGAAATCCTCACAGGCAACACGAGCAACAACGAAGTGCTGCACTCCTCAAGGGTAGCATGGTAAGAAAGCCCAAACATGCAGGACTCCTCCTGGGCAGCGCAGGGGATGAATCCAAGAGCAGGATGCCACGGGGCTCTCAAGGTGACAAAGGCTGCCTCCCGAGACCTGCTCGCTGGGTTTGACTCCCGAGCAGGACTGTGCACAGGACCCTGCTCCCAATTGCTGTCACAGAGCATGTGACCTGCTCTTGGGGGCGTCTAGAACTGTGCAAAACATCTTCCTAGGCAGCAGCACAGTAGAAAACAAGCCACGGTGCAGGAAAACCCATACCTTACAAAATAGTCCTAAGATAACAGGCCATGCAATAAACAATACAAAGTACAAAACTACCAATGCAATACAAGCTTCGACACAGACAATACCAGGAAATACAATCTTCAATGCAAAATACAAAAGTAAATAATATTCAAAAGAATCAAAGCACTGAAATCCTCCCAGGCAACACGAGCAACAACGAAGTGCTGCACTCCTCAAGGGTAGCATGGTAAGAAAGCCCAAACATGCAGGACTCCTCCTGGGCAGCGCAGGGGATGAATCCAAGAGAAGGATGCCACGGGGCTCTCAAGGTGACAAAGGCTGCCTCCCGAGACCTGCTCGCTGGGCTTGACTCCCGAGCAGGACTGTGCACAGGACCCTGCTCCCAATTGCTGTCACAGAGCGTCTGACCTGCTCTTGGGGGCGTCTAGAACTGTGCAAAAAAATCGTCCTGGGCAGCAGCACAGTAGAAAACAAGCCACGGTGCAGGAAAACCCATACCTTACAAAATAGTCCTAAGATAACAGGCCATGCAATAAACAATACAAAGTACAAAACTACCAATGCAATACAAGCTTCGACACAGACAATACCAGGAAATACAATCTTCAATACAAAATACAAAAGCAAATAATATACAAAATAACTAGTAAACGTCAAAGCAAGGCGTAGTACTTACAGGCAGTGTGGAGAGGAAGCAAAGCACGGCTCACCTCCGCTGAAGCGCAGCAAAGAAGCACATGGTGGCAATCATCAGGGGCGTGATGGCAAAACAGCAAAGCACAGGGTGCCTCTAGGGCACCAGACAGCAACAAGCGAGGAACAAGACGCCTCCAAGGCCATGCCGTCAAAAAGCAAAGCACAGCAAACCTTCAGGAAAGCAGGAAGCAAAAGGCAAACGCAGCATTCCTCATGGGTGGTGAAGAAAGAAGCAGAGCACAACATTCCTCTGGGCCATCACAGCAAACAAGCAAAGCGCAGGATTCCTCCAGGGTAGCACAGGCAAAAAAGCAAAACTCAGAACTCCTCCAAAGAGGTGCAAGCAAAGAAGAAAATCATGGGAAACCTCCAGGGTAGTGCACGCGAAGAACCAAATGCAGGGCTCCTCCAAGCTGCAGGAGGGGAAACAAATTACAGGACTCCTCCAGGGCAGTTCAGGCCAAGAATAAATCCACAGGACTCCTCCAAAGAGGTGCAGGCTAGGCAAAAAACCACAGGACTTCTCCAAAGGGAGGCAAAAGTAGAACTGATGTGCTGGACTTCTCCATGAATCTGGATGAGAATGCAGGACAACTCCGAGCGCACCTCAGGAAAAACAAAACTACAGGACTCCTCCAAGGTGGTGCAGCCAAGAATGCAGAGTGCTAGACTCCGCTTGGATATCACGGTGAAGAAGCCCGAAGAAGAGATCCTGCAGAGCATCATGGTAAAAAGCCAAGCGCAGGACTTCACAAGCTGGTGCAGCAAAGAAGCAAAGCGCAGGACTTCTCCGAGGTGTTGCAGAGGAAGAAACGAACCTCTGGACTCCTGAAGGATTCTGCAGAAATGCAGCCAAGTGCAGGGATAGAAGCAAGCGCACAACTCCACGAGGCAGCGTGGGGAAGAACCGAAGCACAGAAATCCTCCCAGGCAACACGAGCAACGATGAAGTGCTGCACTCCTCAAGGGCAGGATGGTAAAAAAGCCCAAACATGCAGGACTCCACCTGGGCAGCACAGGGGATGAATCCAAGAGCAGGATGCCACGGGGCTCTCAAGGTGACAAAGGCTGCCTCCCGAGACCTGCTCCCTGGGCTTGACTCCCGAGCAGGACTGTGCACAGGACCCTGCTCCCAATTGCTGTCACAGAGCATGTGACCTGCTCTTGGGGGCGTCTAGAACTGTGCAAAACATCTTCCTAGGCAGCAGCACAGTAGAAAACAAGCCACGGTGCAGGAAAACCCATACCTTACAAAATAGTCCTAAGATAACAGGCCATGCAATAAACAATACAAAGTACAAAACTACCAATGCAATACAAGCTTCGACACAGACAATACCAATAAATACAATCTTCAATACAAAATACAAAAGCAAATAATATACAAAATAACTAGTAAACTTCAAAGCAAGGCGTAGTACTTACAGGCAGTGTGGAGAGGAAGCAAAGCACGGCTCACCTCCGCTGAAGCGCAGCAAAGAAGCACATGGTGGCAATCATCAGGGGCGTGATGGCAAAACAGCAAAGCACAGGGTGCCTCTAGGGCACCAGACAGCAACAAGCGAGGAACAAGACGCCTCCAAGGCCATGCCGTCAAAAAGCAAAGCACAGCAAACCTCTAGGAAAGCAGGAAGCAAAAGGCAAACGCAGCATTCCTCATGGGTGGTGAAGAAAGAAGCAGAGCACAACATTCCTCTGGGCCATCACAGCAAACAAGCAAAGCGCAGGATTCCTCCAGGGTAGCACAGGCAAAAAAGCAAAACTCAGAACTCCTCCAAAGAGGTGCAAGCAAAGAAGAAAATCATGGCAAACCTCCAGGGTAGTGCACGCGAAGAACCAAATGCAGGGCTCCTCCAAGCTGCAGGAGGGGAAACAAATCACAGGACTCCTCCAGGGCAGTTCAGGCCAAGAATAAATCCACAGGACTCCTCCAAAGAGGTGCAGGCTAGGCAAAAAACCACAGGACTTCTCCAAAGGGAGGCAAAAGTAGAACTGATGTGCTGGACTTCTCCATGAATCTGGATGAGAATGCAGGACAACTCCGAGCGCAGCTCAGGAAAAACAAAACTACAGGACTCCTCCAAGGTGGGGCAGCCAAGAATGCAGAGTGCTAGACTCCGCTTGGATATCACGGTGAAGAAGCCCGAAGCACAGATCCTGCAGAGCATCATGGTAAAAAGCCAAGCGCAGGACTTCACCAGGCTGGTGCAGCAAAGAAGCAAAGCGCAGGACTTCTCCGAGGCGTTGCAGAGGAAGAAACGAACCTCTGGACTCCTGAAGGATTCTGCGGAAATGCAGCCAAGTGCAGGTATAGAAGCAAGCGCACAACTCCACGAGGCAGCGTGGGGAAGAACCGAAGCACAGAAATCCTCCCAGGCAACACGAGCAACGATGAAGTGCTGGACTCCTCAAGGGCAGGATGGTAAAAAAGCACAAACATGCAGGACTCCTCCTGGGCAGCGCAGGGGATGAATCCAAGAGCAGGATGCCACGGGGCTCTCAGGGTGACAAAGGCTGCCTCCCGAGACCTGCTCGCTGGGCTTGACTCCCGAGCAGGACTGTGCACAGGACCCTGCTCCCAATTGCTGTCACAGAGCGTCTGACCTGCTCTTGGGGGCGTCTAGAACTGTGCAAAACATCTTCCTAGGCAGCAGCACAGTAGAAAACAAGCCACGGTGCAGGAAAACCCATACCTTACAAAATAGTCCTAAGATAACAGGCCATGCAATAAACAATACAAAGTACAAAACTACCAATGCAATACAAGCTTCGACACAGACAATACCAGGAAATACAATCTTCAATGCAAAATACAAAAGTAAATAATATTCAAAAGAATCAAAGCACTGAAATCCTCACAGGCAACACGAGCAACAACGAAGTGCTGCACTCCTCAAGGGTAGCATGGTAAGAAAGCCCAAACATGCAGGACTCCTCCTGGGCAGCGCAGGGGATGAATCCAAGAGCAGGATGCCACGGGGCTCTCAAGGTGACAAAGGCTGCCTCCCGAGACCTGCTCGCTGGGCTTGACTCCCGAGCAGGACTGTGCACAGGACCCTGCTCCCAATTGCTGTCACAGAGCATGTGACCTGCTCTTGGGGGCGTCTAGAACTGTGCAAAACATCTTCCTAGGCAGCAGCACAGTAGAAAACAAGCCACGGTGCAGGAAAACCCATACCTTACAAAATAGTCCTAAGATAACAGGCCATGCAATAAACAATACAAAGTACAAAACTACCAATGCAATACAAGCTTCGACACAGACAATACCAGGAAATACAATCTTCAATGCAAAATACAAAAGTAAATAATATTCAAAAGAATCAAAGCACTGAAATCCTCCCAGGCAACACGAGCAACAACGAAGTGCTGCACTCCTCAAGGGTAGCATGGTAAGAAAGCCCAAACATGCAGGACTCCTCCTGGGCAGCGCAGGGGATGAATCCAAGAGAAGGATGCCACGGGGCTCTCAAGGTGACAAAGGCTGCCTCCCGAGACCTGCTCGCTGGGCTTGACTCCCGAGCAGGACTGTGCACAGGACCCTGCTCCCAATTGCTGTCACAGAGCGTCTGACCTGCTCTTGGGGGCGTCTAGAACTGTGCAAAAAAATCGTCCTGGGCAGCAGCACAGTAGAAAACAAGCCACGGTGCAGGAAAACCCATACCTTACAAAATAGTCCTAAGATAACAGGCCATGCAATAAACAATACAAAGTACA
This sequence comes from Phaenicophaeus curvirostris, assembly GCF_032191515.1. Lineage (NCBI taxonomy): Eukaryota > Metazoa > Chordata > Aves > Cuculiformes > Cuculidae > Phaenicophaeus > Phaenicophaeus curvirostris. Next base: position 88,728,596 of record NC_091393.1, on the reverse strand, counting down.
AAACTACCAATGCAATACAAGCTTCGACACAGACAATACCAGGAAATACAATCTTCAATACAAAATACAAAAGCAAATAATATACAAAATAACTAGTAAACGTCAAAGCAAGGCGTAGTACTTACAGGCAGTGTGGAGAGGAAGCAAAGCACGGCTCACCTCCGCTGAAGCGCAGCAAAGAAGCACATGGTGGCAATCATCAGGGGCGTGATGGCAAAACAGCAAAGCACAGGGTGCCTCTAGGGCACCAGACAGCAACAAGCGAGGAACAAGACGCCTCCAAGGCCATGCCGTCAAAAAGCAAAGCACAGCAAACCTTCAGGAAAGCAGGAAGCAAAAGGCAAACGCAGCATTCCTCATGGGTGGTGAAGAAAGAAGCAGAGCACAACATTCCTCTGGGCCATCACAGCAAACAAGCAAAGCGCAGGATTCCTCCAGGGTAGCACAGGCAAAAAAGCAAAACTCAGAACTCCTCCAAAGAGGTGCAAGCAAAGAAGAAAATCATGGGAAACCTCCAGGGTAGTGCACGCGAAGAACCAAATGCAGGGCTCCTCCAAGCTGCAGGAGGGGAAACAAATTACAGGACTCCTCCAGGGCAGTTCAGGCCAAGAATAAATCCACAGGACTCCTCCAAAGAGGTGCAGGCTAGGCAAAAAACCACAGGACTTCTCCAAAGGGAGGCAAAAGTAGAACTGATGTGCTGGACTTCTCCATGAATCTGGATGAGAATGCAGGACAACTCCGAGCGCACCTCAGGAAAAACAAAACTACAGGACTCCTCCAAGGTGGTGCAGCCAAGAATGCAGAGTGCTAGACTCCGCTTGGATATCACGGTGAAGAAGCCCGAAGAAGAGATCCTGCAGAGCATCATGGTAAAAAGCCAAGCGCAGGACTTCACAAGCTGGTGCAGCAAAGAAGCAAAGCGCAGGACTTCTCCGAGGTGTTGCAGAGGAAGAAACGAACCTCTGGACTCCTGAAGGATTCTGCAGAAATGCAGCCAAGTGCAGGGATAGAAGCAAGCGCACAACTCCACGAGGCAGCGTGGGGAAGAACCGAAGCACAGAAATCCTCCCAGGCAACACGAGCAACGATGAAGTGCTGCACTCCTCAAGGGCAGGATGGTAAAAAAGCCCAAACATGCAGGACTCCACCTGGGCAGCACAGGGGATGAATCCAAGAGCAGGATGCCACGGGGCTCTCAAGGTGACAAAGGCTGCCTCCCGAGACCTGCTCCCTGGGCTTGACTCCCGAGCAGGACTGTGCACAGGACCCTGCTCCCAATTGCTGTCACAGAGCATGTGACCTGCTCTTGGGGGCGTCTAGAACTGTGCAAAACATCTTCCTAGGCAGCAGCACAGTAGAAAACAAGCCACGGTGCAGGAAAACCCATACCTTACAAAATAGTCCTAAGATAACAGGCCATGCAATAAACAATACAAAGTACAAAACTACCAATGCAATACAAGCTTCGACACAGACAATACCAAGAAATACAATCTTCAATACAAAATACAAAAGCAAATAATATACAAAATAACTAGTAAACTTCAAAGCAAGGCGTAGTACTTACAGGCAGTGTGGAGAGGAAGCAAAGCACGGCTCACCTCCGCTGAAGCGCAGCAAAGAAGCACATGGTGGCAATCATCAGGGGCGTGATGGCAAAACAGCAAAGCACAGGGTGCCTCTAGGGCACCAGACAGCAACAAGCGAGGAACAAGACGCCTCCAAGGCCATGCCGTCAAAAAGCAAAGCACAGCAAACCTCTAGGAAAGCAGGAAGCAAAAGGCAAACGCAGCATTCCTCATGGGTGGTGAAGAAAGAAGCAGAGCACAACATTCCTCTGGGCCATCACAGCAAACAAGCAAAGCGCAGGATTCCTCCAGGGTAGCACAGGCAAAAAAGCAAAACTCAGAACTCCTCCAAAGAGGTGCAAGCAAAGAAGAAAATCATGGCAAACCTCCAGGGTAGTGCACGCGAAGAACCAAATGCAGGGCTCCTCCAAGCTGCAGGAGGGGAAACAAATCACAGGACTCCTCCAGGGCAGTTCAGGCCAAGAATAAATCCACAGGACTCCTCCAAAGAGGTGCAGGCTAGGCAAAAAACCACAGGACTTCTCCAAAGGGAGGCAAAAGTAGAACTGATGTGCTGGACTTCTCCATGAATCTGGATGAGAATGCAGGACAACTCCGAGCGCACCTCAGGAAAAACAAAACTACAGGACTCCTCCAAGGTGGTGCAGCCAAGAATGCAGAGTGCTAGACTCCGCTTGGATATCACGGTGAAGAAGCCCGAAGCAGAGATCCTGCAGAACATCATGGTAAAAAGCCAAGCGCAGGACTTCACCAGGCTGGTGCAGCAAAGAAGCAAAGCGCAGGACTTCTCCGAGGCATTGCAGAGGAAGAAACGAACCTCTGGACTCCTGAAGGATTCTGCGGAAATGCAGCCAAGTGCAGGGATAGAAGCAAGCGCACAACTCCACGAGGCAGCGTGGGGAAGAACCGAAGCACAGAAATCCTCCCAGGCAACACGAGCAACGATGAAGTGCTGGACTCCTCAAGGGCAGGATGGTAAAAAAGCCCAAACATGCAGGACTCCACCTGGGCAGCGCAGGGGATGAATCCAAGAGCAGGATGCCACGGGGCTCTCAAGGTGACAAAGGCTGCCTCCCGAGACCTGCTCGCTGGGCTTGACTCCCGAGCAGGACTGTGCACAGGACCCTGCTCCCAATTGCTGTCCCAGAGCATGTGACCTGCTCTTGGGGGCGTCTAGAACTGTGCAAAACATCGTCCTAGGCAGCAGCACAGTAGAAAACAAGCCACGGTACAGGAAAACCCATACCTTACAAAACAGTCCTAAGATAACAGGCCATGCAATAAACAATACAAAGTACAAAACTACCAATGCAATACAAGCTTCGACACAGACAATACCAGGAAATACAATCTTCAATACAAAATACAAAAGCAAATAATATACAAAATAACTAGTAAACTTCAAAGCAAGGCGTAGTACTTACAGGCAGTGTGGAGAGGAAGCAAAGCACGGCTCACCTCCGCTGAAGCGCAGCAAAGAAGCACATGGTGGCAATCATCAGGGGCGTGATGGCAAAACAGCAAAGCACAGGATGCCTCTAGGGCACCAGACAGCAACAAGCGAGGAACAAGACGCCTCCAAGGCCATGCCGTCAAAAAGCAAAGCACAGCAAACCTCCAGGAAAGCAGGAAGCAAAAGGCAAACGCAGCATTCCTCATGGGTGGTGAAGAAAGAAGCAGAGCACAACATTCCTCTGGGCCATCACAGCAAACAAGCAAAGCGCAGGATTCCTCCAGGGTAGCACAGGCAAAAAAGCAAAACTCAGAACTCCTCCAAAGAGGTGCAAGCAAAGAAGAAAATCATGGGAAACCTCCAGGGTAGTGCACGCGAAGAACCAAATGCAGGGCTCCTCCAAGCTGCAGGAGGGGAAACAAATCACAGGACTCCTCCAGGGCAGTTCAGGCCAAGAATAAATCCACAGGACTCCTCCAAAGAGGTGCAGGCTAGGCAAAAAACCACAGGACTTCTCCAAAGGGAGGCAAAAGTAGAACTGATGTGCTGGACTTCTCCATGAATCTGGATGAGAATGCAGGACAACTCCGAGCGCAGCTCAGGAAAAACAAAACTACAGGACTCCTCCAAGGTGGTGCAGCCAAGAATGCAGAGTGCTAGACTCCGCTTGGATATCACGGTGAAGAAGCCCGAAGCACAGATCCTGCAGAGCATCATGGTAAAAAGCCAAGCGCAGGACTTCACCAGGCTGGTGCAGCAAAGAAGCAAAGCGCAGGACTTCTCCGAGGCGTTGCAGAGGAAGAAACGAACCTCTGGACTCCTGAAGGATTCTGCGGAAATGCAGCCAAGTGCAGGGATAGAAGCAAGCGCACAACTCCACGAGGCAGCGTGGGGAAGAACCGAAGCACAGAAATCCTCCCAGGCAACACGAGCAACGATGAAGTGCTGCACTCCTCAAGGGCAGGATGGTAAAAAAGCCCAAACATGCAGGACTCCACCTGGGCAGCGCAGGGGATGAATCGAAGAGCAGGATGCCACGGGGCTCTCAAGGTGACAAAGGCTGCCTCCCGAGACCTGCTCGCTGGGCTTGACTCCCGAGCAGGACTGTGACAGGACCCTGCTCCCAATTGCTGTCACAGAGCATGTGACCTGCTCTTGGGGGCATCTAGCACTGTGCAAAACATCATCCTAGGCAGCAGCACAGTAGAAAACAAGCCACGGTGCAGGAAAACCCATACCTTACAAAATAGTCCTAAGATAACAGGCCATGCAATAAACAATACAAAGTACAAAACTACCAATGCAATACAAGCTTCGACACAGACAATACCAGGAAATACAATCTTCAATGCAAAATACAAAAGTAAATAATATTCAAAAGAATCAAAGCACTGAAATCCTCCCAGGCAACACGAGCAACGACGAAGTGCTGCACTCCTCAAGGGTAGCATGGTAAGAAAGCCCAAACATGCAGGACTCCTCCTGGGCAGCGCAGGGGATGAATCCAAGAGCAGGATGCCACGGGGCTCTCAAGGTGACAAAGGCTGCCTCCCGAGACCTGCTCGCTGGGCTTGACTCCCGAGCAGGACTGTGCACAGGACCCTGCTCCCAATTGCTGTCACAGAGCGTCTGACCTGCTCTTGGGGGCGTCTAGAACTGTGCAAAAAAATCGTCCTGGGCAGCAGCACAGTAGAAAACAAGCCACGGTGCAGGAAAACCCATACCTTACAAAATAGTCCTAAGATAACAAGCCATGCAATAAACAATACAAAGTACAAAACTACCAATGCAATACAAGCTTCGACACAGACAATACCAGGAAATACAATCTTCAATACAAAATACAAAAGCAAATAATATACAAAATAACTAGTAAACTTCAAAGCAAGGCGTAGTACTTACAGGCAGTGTGGAGAGGAAGCAAAGCACGGCTCACCTCCGCTGAAGCGCAGCAAAGAAGCACATGGTGGCAATCATCAGGGGCGTGATGGCAAAACAGCAAAGCACAGGATGCCTCTAGGGCACCAGACAGCAACAAGCGAGGAACAAGACGCCTCCAAGGCCATGCCCTCAAAAAGCAAAGCACAGCAAACCTCCAGGAAAGCAGGAAGCAAAAGGCAAACGCAGCATTCCTCATGGGTGGTGAAGAAAGAAGCAGAGCACAACATTCCTCTGGGCCATCACAGCAAACAAGCAAAGCGCAGGATTCCTCCAGGGTAGCACAGGCAAAAAAGCAAAACTCAGAACTCCTCCAAAGAGGTGCAAGCAAAGAAGAAAATCATGGGAAACCTCCAGGGTAGTGCACGCGAAGAACCAAATGCAGGGCTCCTCCAAGCTGCAGGAGGGGAAACAAATCACAGGACTCCTCCAGGGCAGTTCAGGCCAAGAATAAATCCACAGGACTCCTCCAAAGAGGTGCAGGCTAGGCAAAAAACCACAGGACTTCTCCAAAGGGAGGCAAAAGTAGAACTGATGTGCTGGACTTCTCCATGAATCTGGATGAGAATGCAGGACAACTCCGAGCGCACCTCAGGAAAAACAAAACTACAGGACTCCTCCAAGGTGGTGCAGCCAAGAATGCAGAGTGCTAGACTCCGCTTGGATATCACGGTGAAGAAGCCCGAAGCAGAGATCCTGCAGAGCATCATGGTAAAAAGCCAAGCGCAGGACTTCACCAGGCTGGTGCAGCAAAGAAGCAAAGCGCAGGACTTCTCCGAGGCGTTGCAGAGGAAGAAACGAACCTCTGGACTCCTGAAGGATTCTCCGAAAATGCAGCCAAGTGCAGGGATAGAAGCAAGCGCACAACTCCACGAGGCAGCGTGGGGAAGAACCGAAGCACAGAAATCCTCCCAGGCAACACGAGCAACGATGAAGTGCTGGACTCCTCAAGGGCAGGATGGTAAAAAAGCCCAAACATGCAGGACTCCTCCTGGGCAGCGCAGGGGATGAATCGAAGAGCAGGATGCCACGGGGCTCTCAAGGTGACAAAGGCTGCCTCCCGAGACCTGCTCGCTGGGCTTGACGCCCGAGCAGGACTGCGCACAGGACCCTGCTCCCAATTGCTGTCACAGAGCATGTGACCTGCTCTTGGGGGCGTCTAGCACTGTGCAAAACATCGTCCTAGGCAGCAGCACAGTAGAAAACAAGCCACGGTACAGGAAAACCCATACCTTACAAAATAGTCCTAAGATAACAGGCCATGCAATAAACAATACAAAGTACAAAACTACCAATGCAATACAAGCTTCGACACAGACAATACCAGGAAATACAATCTTCAATGCAAAATACAAAAGTAAATAATATTCAAAAGAATCAAAGCACAGAAATCCTCCCAGGCAACACGAGCAACGACGAAGTGCTGCACTCCTCAAGGGTAGCATGGTAAGAAAGCCCAAACATGCAGGACTCCTCCTGGGCAGCGCAGGGGATGAATCCAAGAGCAGGATGCCACGGGGCTCTCAAGGTGACAAAGGCTGCCTCCCGAGACCTGCTCGCTGGGCTTGACTCCCGAGCAGGACTGTGCACAGGACCCTGCTCCCAATTGCTGTCACAGAGCGTCTGACCTGCTCTTGGGGCCGTCTAGAACTGTGCAAAAAAAATCGTCCTGGGCAGCAGCACAGTAGAAAACAAGCCACGGTGCAGGAAAACCCATACCTTACAAAATAGTCCTAAGATAACAGGCCATGCAATAAACAATACAAAGTACAAAACTACCAATGCAATACAAGCTTCGACACAGACAATACCAGGAAATACAATCTTCAATACAAAATACAAAAGCAAATAATATACAAAATAACTAGTAAACTTCAAAGCAAGGCGTAGCACTTACAGGCAGTGTGGAGAGGAAGCAAAGCACGGCTCACCTCCGCTGAAGCGCAGCAAAGAAGCACATGGTGGCAATCATCAGGGGCGTGATGGCAAAACAGCAAAGCACAGGATGCCTCTAGGGCACCAGACAGCAACAAGCGAGGAACAAGACGCCTCCAAGGCCATGCCGTCAAAAAGCAAAGCACAGCAAACCTCCAGGAAAGCAGGAAGCAAAAGGCAAACGCAGCATTCCTCATGGGTGGTGAAGAAAGAAGCAGAGCACAACATTCCTCTGGGCCATCACAGCAAACAAGCAAAGCGCAGGATTCCTCCAGGGTAGCACAGGCAAAAAAGCAAAACTCAGAACTCCTCCAAAGAGGTGCAAGCAAAGAAGAAAATCATGGGAAACCTCCAGGGTAGTGCACGCGAAGAACCAAATGCAGGGCTCCTCCAAGCTGCAGGAGGGGAAACAAATCACAGGACTCCTCCAGGGCAGTTCAGGCCAAGAATAAATCCACAGGACTCCTCCAAAGAGGTGCAGGCTAGGCAAAAAACCACAGGACTTCTCCAAAGGGAGGCAAAAGTAGAACTGATGTGCTGGACTTCTCCATGAATCTGGATGAGAATGCAGGACAACTCCGAGCGCAGCTCAGGAAAAACAAAACTACAGGACTCCTCCAAGGTGGTGCAGCCAAGAATGCAGAGTGCTAGACTCCGCTTGGATATCACGGTGAAGAAGCCCGAAGCACAGATCCTGCAGAGCATCATGGTAAAAAGCCAAGCGCAGGACTTCACCAGGCTGGTGCAGCAAAGAAGCAAAGCGCAGGACTTCTCCGAGGCGTTGCAGAGGAAGAAACGAACCTCTGGACTCCTGAAGGATTCTCCGAAAATGCAGCCAAGTGCAGGGATAGAAGCAAGCGCACAACTCCACGAGGCAGCGTGGGGAAGAACCGAAGCACAGAAATCCTCCCAGGCAACACGAGCAACGATGAAGTGCTGGACTCCTCAAGGGCAGGATGGTAAAAAAGCCCAAACATCCAGGACTCCTCCTGGGCAGCGCAGGGGATGAATCGAAGAGCAGGATGCCACGGGGCTCTCAAGGTGACAAAGGCTGCCTCCCGAGACCTGCTCGCTGGGCTTGACTCACGAGCAGGACTGTGCACAGGACCCTGCTCCCAATTGCTGTCACAGAGCATGTGACCTGCTCTTGGGGGCGTCTAGCACTGTGCAAAACATCGTCCTAGGCAGCAGCACAGTAGAAAACAAGCCACGGTGCAGGAAAACCCATACCTTACAAAATAGTCCTAAGATAACAGGCCATGCAATAAACAATACAAAGTACAAAACTACCAATGCAATACAAGCTTCGACACAGACAATACCAGGAAATACAATCTTCAATGCAAAATACAAAAGTAAATAATATTCAAAAGAATCAAAGCACAGAAATCCTCCCAGGCAACACGAGCAACGACGAAGTGCTGCACTCCTCAAGGGTAGCATGGTAAGAAAGCCCAAACATGCAGGACTCCTCCTGGGCAGCGCAGGGGATGAATCCAAGAGCAGGATGCCACGGGGCTCTCAAGGTGACAAAGGCTGCCTCCCGAGACCTGCTCGCTGGGCTTGACTCCCGAGCAGGACTGTCCACAGGACCCTGCTCCCAATTGCTGTCACAGAGCGTCTGACCTGCTCTTGGGGCCCTCTAGAACTGTGCAAAAAAAATCGTCCTGGGCAGCAGCACAGTAGAAAATAAGCCACGGTGCAGGAAAACCCATACCTTACAAAATAGTCCTAAGATAACAGGCCATGCAATAAACAATACAAAGTACAAAACTACCAATGCAATACAAGCTTCGACACAGACAATACCAGGAAATACAATCTTCAATACAAAATACAAAAGCAAATAATATACAAAATAACTAGTAAACTTCAAAGCAAGGCGTAGTACTTACAGGCAGTGTGGAGAGGAAGCAAAGCACGGCTCACCTCCGCTGAAGCGCAGCAAAGAAGCACATGGTGGCAATCATCAGGGGCGTGATGGCAAAACAGCAAAGCACAGGATGCCTCTAGGGCACCAGACAGCAACAAGTGAGGAACAAGACGCCTCCAAGGCCATGCCGTCAAAAAGCAAAGCACAGCAAACCTCCAGGAAAGCAGGAAGCAAAAGGCAAACGCAGCATTCCTCATGGGTGGTGAAGAAAGAAGCAGAGCACAACATTCCTCTGGGCCATCACAGCAAACAAGCAAAGCGCAGGATTCCTCCAGGGTAGCACAGGCAAAAAAGCAAAAATCAGAACTCCTCCAAAGAGGTGCAAGCAAAGAAGAAAATCATGGGAAACCTCCAGGGTAGTGCACGCGAAGAACCAAATGCAGGGCTCCTCCAAGCTGCAGGAGGGGAAACAAATCACAGGACTCCTCCAGGGCAGTTCAGGCCAAGAATAAATCCACAGGACTCCTCCAAAGAGGTGCAGGCTAGGCAAAAAACCACAGGACTTCTCCAAAGGGAGGCAAAAGTAGAACTGATGTGCTGGACTTCTCCATGAATCTGGATGAGAATGCAGGACAACTCCGAGCGCAGCTCAGGAAAAACAAAACTACAGGACTCCTCCAAGGTGGTGCAGCCAAGAATGCAGAGTGCTAGACTCCGCTTGGATATCACGGTGAAGAAGCCCGAAGCAGAGATCCTGCAGAGCATCATGGTAAAAAGCCAAGCGCAGGACTTCACCAGGCTGGTGCAGCAAAGAAGCAAAGCGCAGGACTTCTCCGAGGCGTTGCAGAGGAAGAAACGAACCTCTGGACTCCTGAAGGATTCTGCGGAAATGCAGCCAAGTGCAGGGATAGAAGCAAGCGCACAACTCCACGAGGCAGCGTGGGGAAGAACCGAAGCACAGAAATCCTCCCAGGCAACACGAGCAACGATGAAGTGCTGGACTCCTCAAGGGCAGGATGGTAAAAAAGCCCAAACATGCAGGACTCCACCTGGGCAGCGCAGGGGATGAATCCAAGAGCAGGATGCCACGGGGCTCTCAGGGTGACAAAGGCTGCCTCCCGAGACCTGCTCGCTGGGCTTGACGCCCGAGCAGGACTGCGCACAGGACCCTGCTCCCAATTGCTGTCACAGAGCATGTGACCTGCTCTTGGGGGCGTCTAGCACTGTGCAAAACATCGTCCTAAGCAGCAGCACAGTAGAAAACAAGCCACAGTACAGGAAAACCCATACCTTACAAAATAGTCCTAAGATAACAGGCCATGCAATAAACAATACAAAGTACAAAACTACCAATGCAATACAAGCTTCGACACAGACAATACCAGGAAATACAATCTTCAATGCAAACTACAAAAGTAAATAATATTCAAAAGAATGAAAGCACAGAAATCCTCCCAGGCAACACAAGCAATGACGAAGTGCTGCACTCCTCAAGGGTAGCATGGTAAGAAAGCCCAAACATGCAGGACTCCTCCTGGGCAGCGCAGGGGATGAATCCAAGAGCAGGATGCCACGGGGCTCTCAAGGTGACAAAGGCTGCCTCCCGAGACCTGCTCGCTGGGCTTGACTCCCGAGCAGGACTGTGCACAGGACCCTGCTCCAATTGCTGTCACAGAGCGTCTGACCTGCTCTTGGGGCCGTCTAGAACTGTGCAAAAAAAATCGTCCTGGGCAGCAGCACAGTAGAAAACAAGCCACGGTGCAGGAAAACCCATACCTTACAAAATAGTCCTAAGATAACAGGCCATGCAATAAACAATACAAAGTACAAAACTACCAATGCAATACAAGCTTCGACACAGACAATACCAGGAAATACAATCTTCAATACAAAATACAAAAGCAAATAATATACAAAATAACTAGTAAACTTCAAAGCAAGGCGTAGTACTTACAGGCAGTGTGGAGAGGAAGCAAAGCACGGCTCACCTCCGCTGAAGCGCAGCAAAGAAGCACATGGTGGCAATCATCAGGGGCGTGATGGCAAAACAGCAAAGCACAGGATGCCTCTAGGGCACCAGACAGCAACAAGCGAGGAACAAGACGCCTCCAAGGCCATGCCGTCAAAAAGCAAAGCACAGCAAACCTCCAGGAAAGCAGGAAGCAAAAGGCAAACGCAGCATTCCTCATGGGTGGTGAAGAAAGAAGCAGAGCACAACATTCCTCTGGGCCATCACAGCAAACAAGCAAAGCGCAGGATTCCTCCAGGGTAGCACAGGCAAAAAAGCAAAACTCAGAACTCCTCCAAAGAGGTGCAAGCAAAGAAGAAAATCATGGCAAACCTCCAGGGTAGTGCACGCGAAGAACCAAATGCAGGGCTCCTCCAAGCTGCAGGAGGGGAAACAAATCACAGGACTCCTCCAGGGCAGTTCAGGCCAAGAATAAATCCACAGGACTCCTCCAAAGAGGTGCAGGCTAGGCAAAAAACCACAGGACTTCTCCAAAGGGAGGCAAAAGTAGAACTGATGTGCTGGACTTCTCCATGAATCTGGATGAGAATGCAGGACAACTCCGAGCGCAGCTCAGGAAAAACAAAACTACAGGACTCCTCCAAGGTGGTGCAGCCAAGAATGCAGAGTGCTAGACTCCGCTTGGATATCACGGTGAAGAAGCCCGAAGCACAGATCCTGCAGAGCATCATGGTAAAAAGCCAAGCGCAGGACTTCACCAGGCTGGTGCAGCAAAGAAGCAAAGCGCAGGACTTCTCCGAGGCGTTGCAGAGGAAGAAACGAACCTCTGGACTCCTGAAGGATTCTGCGGAAATGCAGCCAAGTGCAGGGATAGAAGCAAGCGCACAACTCCACGAGGCAGCGTGGGGAAGAACCGAAGCACAGAAATCCTCCCAGGCAACACGAGCAACGATGAAGTGCTGGACTCCTCAAGGGCAGGATGGTAAAAAAGCCCAAACATGCAGGACTCCACCTGGGCAGCGCAGGGGATGAATCGAAGAGCAGGATGCCATGGGGCTCTCAGGGTGACAAAGGCTGCCTCCCGAGACCTGCTCGCTGGGCTTGACGCCCGAGCAGGACTGCGCACAGGACCCTGCTCCCAATTGCTGTCACAGAGCATGTGACCTGCTCTTGGGGGCGTCTAGCACTGTGCAAAACATCGTCCTAGGCAGCAGCACAGTAGAAAACAAGCCACGGTGCAGGAAAACCCATACCTTACAAAATAGTCCTAAGATAACAGGCCATGCAATAAACAATACAAAGTACAAAACTACCAATGCAATACAAGCTTCGACACAGACAATACCAGGAAATACAATCTTCAATGCAAAATACAAAAGTAAATAATATTCAAAAGAATCAAAGCACAGAAATCCTCCCAGGCAACACGAGCAACGACGAAGTGCTGCACTCCTCAAGGGTAGCATGGTAAGAAAGCCCAAACATGCAGGACTCCTCCTGGGCAGCGCAGGGGATGAATCCAAGAGCAGGATGCCACGGGGCTCTCAAGGTGACAAAGGCTGCCTCCCGAGACCTGCTCGCTGGGCTTGACTCCCGAGCAGGACTGTCCACAGGACCCTGCTCCCAATTGCTGTCACAGAGCGTCTGACCTGCTCTTGGGGGCGTCTAGAACTGTGCAAAAAAAATCGTCCTGGGCAGCAGCACAGTAGAAAACAAGCCACGGTACAGGAAAACCCATACCTTACAAAATAGTCCTAAGATAACAGGCCATGCAATAAACAATACAAAGCACAAAACTACCAATGCAATACAAGCTTCGACACAGACAATACCAGGAAATACAATCTTCAATGCAAAATACAAAAGTAAATAATATTCAAAAGAACCAAAGCACAGAAATCCTCCCAGGCAACACGAGCAATGACGAAGTGCTGCACTCCTCAAGGGTAGCATGGTAAGAAAGCCCAAACATGCAGGACTCCTCCTGGGCAGCGCAGGGGATGAATCCAAGAGCAGGATGCCACGGGGCTCTCAAGGTGACAAAGGCTGCCTCCCGAGACCTGCTCACTGGGCTTGACTCCCGAGCAGGACTGTGCACAGGACCCTGCTCCCAATTGCTGTCACAGAGCGTCTGACCTGCTCTTGGGGCCGTCTAGAACTGTGCAAAAAAAATCGTCCTGGGCAGCAGCACAGTAGAAAACAAGCCACGGTGCAGGAAAACCCATACCTTACAAAATAGTCCTAAGATAACAGGCCATGCAATAAACAATAAAAAGTACAAAACTACCAATGCAATACAAGCTTCGACACAGACAATACCAGGAAATACAATCTTCAATACAAAATACAAAAGCAAATAATATACAAAATAACTAGTAAACTTCAAAGCAAGGCGTAGTACTTACAGGCAGTGTGGAGAGGAAGCAAAGCACGGCTCACCTCCGCTGAAGCGCAGCAAAGAAGCACATGGTGGCAATCATCAGGGGCGTGATGGCAAAACAGCAAAGCACAGGGTGCCTCTAGGGCACCAGACAGCAACAAGCAAGGAACAAGACGCCTCCAAGGCCATGCCGTCAAAAAGCAAAGCACAGCAAACCTCCAGGAAAGCAGGAAGCAAAAGGCAAACGCAGCATTCCTCATGGGTGGTGAAGAAAGAAGCAGAGCACAACATTCCTCTGGGCCATCACAGCAAACAAGCAAAGCGCAGGATTCCTCCAGGGTAGCACAGGCAAAAAAGCAAAACTCAGAACTCCTCCAAAGAGGTGCAAGCAAAGAAGAAAATCATGGGAAACCTCCAGGGTAGTGCACGCGAAGAACCAAATGCAGGGCTCCTCCAAGCTGCAGGAGGGGAAACAAATCACAGGACTCCTCCAGGGCAGTTCAGGCCAAGAATAAATCCACAGGACTCCTCCAAAGAGGTGCAGGCTAGGCAAAAAACCACAGGACTTCTCCAAAGGGAGGCAAAAGTAGAACTGATGTGCTGGACTTCTCCATGAATCTGGATGAGAATGCAGGACAACTCCGAGCGCAGCTCAGGAAAAACAAAACTACAGGACTCCTCCAAGGTGGTGCAGCCAAGAATGCAGAGTGCTAGACTCCGCTTGGATATCACGGTGAAGAAGCCCGAAGCACAGATCCTGCAGAGCATCATGGTAAAAAGCCAAGCGCAGGACTTCACCAGGCTGGTGCAGCAAAGAAGCAAAGCGCAGGACTTCTCCGAGGCGTTGCAGAGGAAGAAACGAACCTCTGGACTCCTGAAGGATTCTGCGGAAATGCAGCCAAGTGCAGGGATAGAAGCAAGCGCACAACTCCACGAGGCCACGTGGGGAAGAACCGAAGCACAGAAATCCTCCCAGGCAACACGAGCAATGATGAAGTGCTGGACTCCTCAAGGGCAGGATGGTAAAAAAGCCCAAACATGCAGGACTCCACCTGGGCAGCGCAGGGGATGAATCGAAGAGCAGGATGCCATGGGGCTCTCAGGGTGACAAAGGCTGCCTCCCGAGACCTGCTCGCTGGGCTTGACGCCCGAGAAGGACTGTGCACAGGACCCTGCTCCCAATTGCTGTCACAGAGCATGTGACCTGCTCTTGGGGGCGTCTAGCACTGTGCAAAACATCGTCCTAGGCAGCAGCACAGTAGAAAACAAGCCACAGTACAGGAAAACCCATACCTTACAAAATAGTCCTAAGATAACAGGCCATGCAATAAACAATACAAAGTACAAAACTACCAATGCAATACAAGCTTCGACACAGACAATACCAGGAAATACAATCTTCAATGCAAAATACAAAAGTAAATAATATTCAAAAGAATCAAAGCACAGAAATCCTCCCAGGCAACACGAGCAACGACGAAGTGCTGCACTCCTCAAGGGTAGCATGGTAAGAAAGCCCAAACATGCAGGACTCCTCCTGGGCAGCGCAGGGGATGAATCCAAGAGCAGGATGCCACGGGGCTCTCAAGGTGACAAAGGCTGCCTCCCGAGACCTGCTCGCTGGGCTTGACTCCCGAGCAGGACTGTCCACAGGACCCTGCTCCCAATTGCTGTCACAGAGCGTCTGACCTGCTCGTGGGGCCCTCTAGAACTGTGCAAAAAAAATTGTCCTGGGCAGCAGCACAGTAGAAAATAAGCCACGGTGCAGGAAAACCCATACCTTACAAAATAGTCCTAAGATAACAGGCCATGCAATAAACAATACAAAGTACAAAACTACCAATGCAATACAAGCTTCGACACAGACAATACCAGGAAATACAATCTTCAATACAAAATACAAAAGCAAATAATATACAAAATAACTAGTAAACTTCAAAGCAAGGCGTAGTACTTACAGGCAGTGTGGAGAGGAAGCAAAGCACGGCTCACCTCCGCTGAAGCGCAGCAAAGAAGCACATGGTGGCAATCATCAGGGGCGTGATGGCAAAACAGCAAAGCACAGGATGCCTCTAGGGCACCAGACAGCAACAAGTGAGGAACAAGACGCCTCCAAGGCCATGCCCTCAAAAAGCAAAGCACAGCAAACCTCCAGGAAAGCAGGAAGCAAAAGGCAAACGCAGCATTCCTCATGGGTGGTGAAGAAAGAAGCAGAGCACAACATTCCTCTGGGCCATCACAGCAAACAAGCAAAGCGCAGGATTCCTCCAGGGTAGCACAGGCAAAAAAGCAAAACTCAGAACTCCTCCAAAGAGGTGCAAGCAAAGAAGAAAATCATGGCAAACCTCCAGGGTAGTGCACGCGAAGAACCAAATGCAGGGCTCCTCCAAGCTGCAGGAGGGGAAACAAATCACAGGACTCCTCCAGGGCAGTTCAGGCCAAGAATAAATCCACAGGACTCCTCCAAAGAGGTGCAGGCTAGGCAAAAAACCACAGGACTTCTCCAAAGGGAGGCAAAAGTAGAACTGATGTGCTGGACTTCTCCATGAATCTGGATGAGAATGCAGGACAACTCCGAGCGCAGCTCAGGAAAAACAAAACTACAGGACTCCTCCAAGGTGGTGCAGCCAAGAATGCAGAGTGCTAGACTCCGCTTGGATATCACGGTGAAGAAGCCCGAAGCACAGATCCTGCAGAGCATCATGGTAAAAAGCCAAGCGCAGGACTTCACCAGGCTGGTGCAGCAAAGAAGCAAAGCGCAGGACTTCTCCGAGGCGTTGCAGAGGAAGAAACGAACCTCTGGACTCCTGAAGGATTCTGCGGAAATGCAGCCAAGTGCAGGGATAGAAGCAAGCGCACAACTCCACGAGGCAGCGTGGGGAAGAACCGAAGCACAGAAATCCTCCCAGGCAACACGAGCAACGATGAAGTGCTGGACTCCTCAAGGGCAGGATGGTAAAAAAGCCCAAACATGCAGGACTCCACCTGGGCAGCGCAGGGGATGAATCCAAGAGCAGGATGCCACGGGGCTCTCAGGGTGACAAAGGCTGCCTCCCGAGACCTGCTCGCTGGGCTTGACCCCCGAGCAGGACTGCGCACAGGACCCTGCTCCCAATTGCTGTCACAGAGCATGTGACCTGCTCTTGGGGGCGTCTAGCACTGTGCAAAACATCGTCCTAAGCAGCAGCACAGTAGAAAACAAGCCACAGTACAGGAAAACCCATACCTTACAAAATAGTCCTAAGATAACAGGCCATGCAATAAACAATACAAAGTACAAAACTACCAATGCAATACAAGCTTCGACACAGACAATACCAGGAAATACAATCTTCAATGCAAAATACAAAAGTAAATAATATTCAAAAGAATCAAAGCACAGAAATCCTCCCAGGCAACACGAGCAATGACGAAGTGCTGCACTCCTCAAGGGTAGCATGGTAAGAAAGCCCAAACATGCAGGACTCCTCCTGGGCAGCGCAGGGGATGAATCCAAGAGCAGGATGCCACGGGGCTCTCAAGGTGACAAAGGCTGCCTCCCGAGACCTGCTCGCTGGGCTTGACTCCCGAGCAGGACTGTGCACAGGACCCTGCTCGAATTGCTGTCACAGAGCGTCTGACCTGCTCTTGGGGCCGTCTAGAACTGTGCAAAAAAAATCGTCCTAGGCAGCAGCACAGTAGAAAACAAGCCACGGTACAGGAAAACCCATACCTTACAAAATAGTCCTAAGATAACAGGCCATGCAATAAACAATACAAAGTACAAAACTACCAATGCAATACAAGCTTCGACACAGACAATACCAGGAAATACAATCTTCAATACAAAATACAAAAGCAAATAATATACAAAATAACTAGTAAACTTCAAAGCAAGGCGTAGTACTTACAGGCAGTGTGGAGAGGAAGCAAAGCACGGCTCACCTCCGCTGAAGCGCAGCAAAGAAGCACATGGTGGCAATCATCAGGGGCGTGATGGCAAAACAGCAAAGCACAGGATGCCTCTAGGGCACCAGACAGCAACAAGCGAGGAACAAGACGCCTCCAAGGCCATGCCGTCAAAAAGCAAAGCACAGCAAACCTCCAGGAAAGCAGGAAGCAAAAGGCAAACGCAGCATTCCTCATGGGTGGTGAAGAAAGAAGCAGAGCACAACATTCCTCTGGGCCATCACAGCAAACAAGCAAAGCGCAGGATTCCTCCAGGGTAGCACAGGCAAAAAAGCAAAACTCAGAACTCCTCCAAAGAGGTGCAAGCAAAGAAGAAAATCATGGCAAACCTCCAGGGTAGTGCACGCGAAGAACCAAATGCAGGGCTCCTCCAAGCTGCAGGAGGGGAAACAAATCACAGGACTCCTCCAGGGCAGTTCAGGCCAAGAATAAATCCACAGGACTCCTCCAAAGAGGTGCAGGCTAGGCAAAAAACCACAGGACTTCTCCAAAGGGAGGCAAAAGTAGAACTGATGTGCTGGACTTCTCCATGAATCTGGATGAGAATGCAGGACAACTCCGAGCGCAGCTCAGGAAAAGCAAAACTACAGGACTCCGCCAAGGTGGTGCAGCCAAGAATGCAGAGTGCTAGACTCCGCTTGGATATCACGGTGAAGAAGCCCGAAGCACAGATCCTGCAGAGCATCATGGTAAAAAGCCAAGCGCAGGACTTCACCAGGCTGGTGCAGCAAAGAAGCAAAGCGCAGGACTTCTCCGAGGCGTTGCAGAGGAAGAAACGAACCTCTGGACTCCTGAAGGATTCTGCGGAAATGCAGCCAAGTGCAGGGATAGAAGCAAGCGCACAACTCCACGAGGCAGCGTGGGGAAGAACCGAAGCACAGAAATCCTCCCAGGCAACACGAGCAACGATGAAGTGCTGGACTCCTCAAGGGCAGGATGGTAAAAAAGCCCAAACATGCAGGACTCCACCTGGGCAGTGCAGGGGATGAATCCAAGAGCAGGATGCCACGGGGCTCTCAACGTGACAAAGGCTGCCACCCGAGACCTGCTCGCTGGGCTTGACTCCCGAGCAGGACTGTCCACAGGACCCTGCTCCCAATTGCTGTCACAGAGCGTCTGACCTGCTCTTGGGGCCGTCTAGCACTGTGCAAAACATCGTCCTAGGCAGCAGCACAGTAGAAAACAAGCCACGGTGCAGGAAAACCCATACCTTACAAAATAGTCCTAAGATAACAGGCCATGCAATAAACAATACAAAGTACAAAACTACCAATGCAATACAAGCTTCGACACAGACAATACCAGGAAATACAATCTTCAATACAAAATACAAAAGCAAATAATATACAAAATAACTAGTAAACTTCAAAGCAAGGCGTAGTACTTACAGGCAGTGTGGAGAGGAAGCAAAGCACGGCTCACCTCCGCTGAAGCGCAGCAAAGAAGCACATGGTGGCAATCATCAGGGGCGTGATGGCAAAACAGCAAAGCACAGGATGCCTCTAGGGCACCAGACAGCAACAAGCGAGGAACAAGACGCCTCCAAGGCCATGCCGTCAAAAAGCAAAGCACAGCAAACCTCCAGGAAAGCAGGAAGCAAAAGGCAAACGCAGCATTCCTCATGGGTGGTGAAGAAAGAAGCAGAGCACAACATTCCTCTGGGCCATCACAGCAAACAAGCAAAGCGCAGGATTCCTCCAGGGTAGCACAGGCAAAAAAGCAAAACTCAGAACTCCTCCAAAGAGGTGCAAGCAAAGAAGAAAATCATGGCAAACCTCCAGGGTAGTGCACGCGAAGAACCAAATGCAGGGCTCCTCCAAGCTGCAGGAGGGGAAACAAATCACAGGACTCCTCCAGGGCAGTTCAGGCCAAGAATAAATCCACAGGACTCCTCCAAAGAGGTGCAGGCTAGGCAAAAAACCACAGGACTTCTCCAAAGGGAGGCAAAAGTAGAACTGATGTGCTGGACTTCTCCATGAATCTGGATGAGAATGCAGGACAACTCCGAGCGCAGCTCAGGAAAAACAAAACTACAGGACTCCTCCAAGGTGGTGCAGCCAAGAATGCAGAGTGCTAGACTCCGCTTGGATATCACGGTGAAGAAGCCCGAAGCACAGATCCTGCAGAGCATCATGGTAAAAAGCCAAGCGCAGGACTTCACCAGGCTGGTGCAGCAAAGAAGCAAAGCGCAGGACTTCTCCGAGGCGTTGCAGAGGAAGAAACGAACCTCTGGACTCCTGAAGGATTCTGCGGAAATGCAGCCAAGTGCAGGGATAGAAGCAAGCGCACAACTCCACGAGGCAGCGTGGGGAAGAACCGAAGCACAGAAATCCTCCCAGGCAACACGAGCAACGATGAAGTGCTGGACTCCTCAAGGGCAGGATGGTAAAAAAGCCCAAACATGCAGGACTCCACCTGGGCAGCGCAGGGGATGAATCGAAGAGCAGGATGCAACGGGGCTCTCAACGTGACAAAGGCTGCCTCCCAAGACCTGCTCGCTGGGCTTGACTCCCGAGCAGGACTGTGCACAGGACCCTGCTCCCAATTGCTGTCACAGAGCATGTGACCTGCTCTTGGGGGCGTCTAGCACTGTGCAAAACATCGTCCTAGGCAGCAGCACAGTAGAAAACAAGCCACGGTACAGGAAAACCCATACCTTACAAAATAGTCCTAAGATAACAGGCCATGCAATAAACAATACAAAGTACAAAACTACCAATGCAATACAAGCTTCGACACAGACAATACCAGGAAATACAATCTTCAATACAAAATACAAAAGCAAATAATATACAAAATAACTAGTAAACTTCAAAGCAAGGCGTAGTACTTACAGGCAGTGTGGAGAGGAAGCAAAGCACGGCTCACCTCCGCTGAAGCGCAGCAAAGAAGCACATGGTGGCAATCATCAGGGGCGTGATGGCAAAACAGCAAAGCACAGGATGCCTCTAGGGCACCAGACAGCAACAAGCGAGGAACAAGACGCCTCCAAGGCCATGCCATCAAAAAGCAAAGCACAGCAAACCTCCAGGAAAGCAGGAAGCAAAAGGCAAACGCAGCATTCCTCATGGGTGGTGAAGAAAGAAGCAGAGCACAACATTCCTCTGGGCCATCACAGCAAACAAGCAAAGCGCAGGATTCCTCCAGGGTAGCACAGGCAAAAAAGCAAAACTCAGAACTCCTCCAAAGAGGTGCAAGCAAGGAAGAAAATCATGGGAAACCTCCAGGGTAGTGCACGCGAAGAACCAAATGCAGGGCTCCTCCAAGCTGCAGGAGGGGAAACAAATCACAGGACTCCTCCAGGGCAGTTCAGGCCAAGAATAAATCCACAGGACTCCTCCAAAGAGGTGCAGGCTAGGCAAAAAACCACAGGACTTCTCCAAAGGGAGGCAAAAGTAGAACTGATGTGCTGGACTTCTCCATGAATCTGGATGAGAATGCAGGACAACTCCGAGCGCAGCTCAGGAAAAACAAAACTACAGGACTCCTCCAAGGTGGTGCAGCCAAGAATGCAGAGTGCTAGACTCCGCTTGGATATCACGGTGAAGAAGCCCGAAGCACAGATCCTGCAGAGCATCATGGTAAAAAGCCAAGCGCAGGACTTCACCAGGCTGGTGCAGCAAAGAAGCAAAGCGCAGGTCTTCTCCGAGGCGTTGCAGAGGAAGAAACGAACCTCTGGACTCCTGAAGGATTCTGCGGAAATGCAGCCAAGTGCAGGGATAGAAGCAAGCGCACAACTCCACGAGGCAGCGTGGGGAAGAACCGAAGCATAGAAATCCTCCCAGGCAACACGAGCAACGATGAAGTGCTGGACTCCTCAAGGGCAGGATGGTAAAAAAGCCCAAACATGCAGGACTCCTCCTGGGCAGCGCAGGGGATGAATCAAAGAGCAGGATGCAACGGGGCTCTCAAGGTGACAAAGGCTTCCTCCCGAGACCTGCTCGCTGGGCTTGACTCCCGAGCAGGACTGTGCACAGGACCCTGCTCCCAATTGCTGTCACAGAGCATGTGACCTGCTCTTGGGGGCGTCTAGCACTGTGCAAAACATCGTCCTAGGCAGCAGCACAGTAGAAAACAAGCCACGGTACAGGAAAACCCATACCTTACAAAATAGTCCTAAGATAACAGGCCATGCAATAAACAATACAAAGTACAAAACTACCAATGCAATACAAGCTTCGACACAGACAATACCAGGAAATACAATCTTCAATACAAAATACAAAAGCAAATAATATACAAAATAACTAGTAAACTTCAAAGCAAGGCGTAGTACTTACAGGCAGTGTGGAGAGGAAGCAAAGCACGGCTCACCTCCGCTGAAGCGCAGCAAAGAAGCACATGGTGGCAATCATCAGGGGCGTGATGGCAAAACAGCAAAGCACAGGATGCCTCTAGGGCACCAGACAGCAACAAGCGAGGAACAAGACGCCTCCAAGGCCATGCCGTCAAAAAGCAAAGCACAGCAAACCTCCAGGAAAGCAGGAAGCAAAAGGCAAACGCAGCATTCCTCATGGGTGGTGAAGAAAGAAGCAGAGCACAACATTCCTCTGGGCCATCACAGCAAACAAGCAAAGCGCAGGATTCCTCCAGGGTAGCACAGGCAAAAAAGCAAAACTCAGAACTCCTCCAAAGAGGTGCAAGCAAAGAAGAAAATCATGGCAAACCTCCAGGGTAGTGCACGCGAAGAACCAAATGCAGGGCTCCTCCAAGCTGCAGGAGGGGAAACAAATCACAGGACTCCTCCAGGGCAGTTCAGGCCAAGAATAAATCCACAGGACTCCTCCAAAGAGGTGCAGGCTAGGCAAAAAAACACAGGACTTCTCCAAAGGGAGGCAAAAGTAGAACTGATGTGCTGGACTTCTCCATGAATCTGGATGAGAATGCAGGACAACTCCGAGCGCAGCTCAGGAAAAACAAAACTACAGGACTCCTCCAAGGTGGTGCAGCCAAGAATGCAGAGTGCTAGACTCCGCTTGGATATCACGGTGAAGAAGCCCGAAGAAGAGATCCTGCAGAGCATCATGGTAAAAAGCCAAGCGCAGGACTTCACCAGGCTGGTGCAGCAAAGAAGCAAAGCGCAGGTCTTCTCCGAGGCGTTGCAGAGGAAGAAACGAACCTCTGGACTCCTGAAGGATTCTGCGGAAATGCAGCCAAGTGCAGGGATAGAAGCAAGCGCACAACTCCACGAGGCAGCGTGGGGAAGAACCGAAGCACAGAAATCCTCCCAGGCAACACGAGCAACGATGAAGTGCTGCACTCCTCAAGGGCAGGATGGTAAAAAAGCCCAAACATGCAGGACTCCTCCTGGGCAGCGCAGGGGATGAATCCAAGAGCAGGATGCCACGGGGCTCTCAAGGTGACAAAGGCTGCCTCCCGAGACCTGCTCGCTGGGCTTGACTCCCGAGCAGGACTGTGCACAGGACCCTGCTCCCAATTGCTGTCACAGAGCGTCTGACCTGCTCTTGGGGCCGTCTAGAACTGTAAAAAAAAAATCGTCCTGGGCAGCAGCACAGTAGAAAACAAGCCACGGTACAGGAAAACCCATACCTTACAAAATAGTCCTAAGATAACAGGCCATGCAATAAACAATACAAAGTACAAAACTACCAATGCAATACAAGCTTCGACACAGACAATACCAGGAAATACAATCTTCAATACAAAATACAAAAGCAAATAATATACAAAATAACTAGTAAACTTCAAAGCAAGGCGTAGTACTTACAGGCAGTGTGGAGAGGAAGCAAAGCACGGCTCACCTCTGCTGAAGCGCAGCAAAGAAGCACATGGTGGCAATCATCAGGGGCGTGATGGCAAAACAGCAAAGCACAGGGTGCCTCTAGGGCACCAGACAGCAACAAGCGAGGAACAAGACGCCTCCAAGGCCATGCCGTCAAAAAGCAAAGCACAGCAAACCTCCAGGAAAGCAGGAAGCAAAAGGCAAACGCAGCATTCCTCATGGGTGGTGAAGAAAGAAGCAGAGCACAACATTCCTCTGGGCCATCACAGCAAACAAGCAAAGCGCAGGATTCCTCCAGGGTAGCACAGGCACAAAAGCAAAAATCAGAACTCCTCCAAAGAGGTGCAAGCAAAGAAGAAAATCATGGCAAACCTCCAGGGTAGTGCACGCGAAGAACCAAATGCAGGGCTCCTCCAAGCTGCAGGAGGGGAAACAAATCACAGGACTCCTCCAGGGCAGTTCAGGCCAAGAATAAATCCACAGGACTCCTCCAAAGAGGTGCAGGCTAGGCAAAAAACCACAGGACTTCTCCAAAGGGAGGCAAAAGTAGAACTGATGTGCTGGACTTCTCCATGAATCTGGATGAGAATGCAGGACAACTCCGAGCGCAGCTCAGGAAAAACAAAACTACAGGACTCCTCCAAGGTGGTGCAGCCAAGAATGCAGAGTGCTAGACTCCGCTTGGATATCACGGTGAAGAAGCCCGAAGCACAGATCCTGCAGAGCATCATGGTAAAAAGCCAAGCGCAGGACTTCACCAGGCTGGTGCAGCAAAGAAGCAAAGCGCAGGACTTCTCCGAGGCGTTGCAGAGGAAGAAACGAACCTCTGGACTCCTGAAGGATTCTGCGGAAATGCAGCCAAGTGCAGGGATAGAAGCAAGCGCACAACTCCACGAGGCAGCGTGGGGAAGAACCGAAGCACAGAAATCCTCCCAGGCAACACGAGCAACGATGAAGTGCTGGACTCCTCAAGGGCAGGATGGTAAAAAAGCCCAAACATGCAGGACTCCTCCTGGGCAGCACAGGGGATGAATCCAAGAGCAGGATGCCACGGGGCTCTCAGGGTGACAAAGGCTGCCTCCCGAGACCTGCTCGCTGGGCTTGACTCCCGAGCAGGACTGTGCACAGGACCCTGCTCCCAATTGCTGTCACAGAGCATGTGACCTGCTCTTGGGGGCGTCTAGAACTGTGCAAAACATCGTCCTAGGCAGCAGCACAGTAGAAAACAAGCCACGGTGCAGGAAAACCCATACCTTACAAAATAGTCCTAAGATAACAGGCCATGCAATAAACAATACAAAGTACAAAACTACCAATGCAATACAAGCTTCGACACAGACAATACCAGGAAACACAATCTTCAATACAAAATACAAAAGCAAATAATATACAAAATAACTAGTAAACTTCAAAGCAAGGCGTAGTACTTACAGGCAGTGTGGAGAGGAAGCAAAGCACGGCTCACCTCTGCTGAAGCGCAGCAAAGAAGCACATGGTGGCAATCATCAGGGGCGTGATGGCAAAACAGCAAAGCACAGGGTGCCTCTAGGGCACCAGACAGCAACAAGCGAGGAACAAGACGCCTCCAAGGCCATGCCCTCAAAAAGCAAAGCACAGCAAACCTCCAGGAAAGCAGGAAGCAAAAGGCAAACGCAGCATTCCTCATGGGTGGTGAAGAAAGAAGCAGAGCACAACATTCCTCTGGGCCATCACAGCAAACAAGCAAAGCGCAGGATTCCTCCAGGGTAGCACAGGCAAAAAAGCAAAACTCAGAACTCCTCCAAAGAGGTGCAAGCAAAGAAGAAAATCATGGGAAACCTCCAGGGTAGTGCACGCGAAGAACCAAATGCAGGGCTCCTCCAAGCTGCAGGAGGGGAAACAAATCACAGGACTCCTCCAGGGTGGCTTAATGTTAGAAGAAAACCACAGGACTTCTACAGTGTTAGACCGGGGATGAAGTGATGCACGGTACTCCTCTAAATATCTTGATGAGAAGGAAGGCGCTGGACACCTCCAGGCATTGCTGAGAAGCAAATATAGCCCTGGGTAACTCCAGAGTCTTGGAGGCGAATAAGTACAGCATTGGTACAAGCTTCAAAGTTGTGCAGGTGGTGATCCACAGGACAGGATGACTCAAAGATGTTTTAGATGGAGAAAAGCACTGGACTCCTCCAGGCAGAACAGGTGAAGAAGGAAAGCACTGGACTCCTCCAATGTCCTGTAGGAGAAGTGAAGCATTGGAAACCTCTAGGGTGGCACAGGTGAAGAAGTGAAGTGAGGGAGTCCTCCAAGTTACGACAGCAGGTATGCAAAGCCTGCACTCTTTTGAGGTTGTGTGGTGAAAAATAAAGTGAAGCAAACCACTAGCACAGCAGTGCGTACAAGCTAAACGCCGCACACCTTTGAGCACTGAAGTGAGGAAGCGAAGCACTGTACTTCTCCACAGCATCGTGACAAAAATGCCAAGCACAGCATTCCTCCAGGGTGTTTCAGCCAGGAAGCAAGCTGATGCACTCAGAAAGGTGAAAAAATGATGCCCTCCGAAACAGCCTGGCGGTGATGTCCTCCTCCAGAGCCATACAGGTATATATATGATCCTCACATGCTTCAAAACTTGTGTGGGCAATCCTTGATTGTGGGAACCCTGCAACACAGGAGTGGAATAGCTACTTCTATTCCTGTTTAGAAATTCCTAGGCATCAACTATACACCAATCCTTACAGACTCATAACATCAGTCAGTCCAAGCAACTATTGTCAAAGTCCTTGAGCTCATCTTTATTCATCATCCTCTGGGAGTTCCCGTGTACGTCCTCATTTCTCCCTCATTTTCCTGTGCCTATAAATCCCACTGCACTTTCCCGAAATGGAATCACTGCCTTCGTGTAGCTTGACTAGATGGGGACTGATGGGGACCCAAATGCCACACCAAATTCCTGGACCCCTGCTATTTATTGCACATAGACTACTCAGCTCTGCAGCTGACCACTTAATGCTGCCTAAAGAGCTTTCATCCGAAATAGGTGGCACCTGTGCAGGGGCACAACCAACTTCTCTGCCTTTGAAGAAACTTGCAACTCACAGAAGGCCCTGTCTGGCCAAGAAACAAGTTGGCTCTCTAAACATTCCCCTCAGCCCCTTCAAATGGCTGCCTGGAGAGAGAGCTCCTCTCTCACTCAGGAGCCACTTCCCTACTCGTCACCCTCACCTCACCCTTGCTGCTTGCCTGCTACCCAAGAGATACACAAGCAGCACAAAAAGCACAAAGCAGCACATCTGTGGCAATGCAGGAGGGTCAGCGGAGCTCCTCATGCTGATGCCAAAAGACATTCAGACAGCAGAGAATGGGCAAATGGACAAAATAGTTTGGACTATGTCCTTGCTGTCCATCTATAGTCTGAACAGAGCTCAACAGTCTGCTTACTGCCCACACTCAGAAGAGTCTGGATGAGGTTTCTGCATCTGTGAATGGGGTATAAAAAACTGGGAAACAGAAAAGCCTCACATCGCTTAGCTGAAGCTTTCTTAATTTCAGTTACATTAACTGCAGGTCTTGTGTATTACACACATAGAACAAGACCCACATTGCCTGAGTAAGGCAGTTGCTGTCCAGATACAAAATACACACAGCTAGGACACCATCAACAATATCTTCGTACGCAAAGAACATACAAAGAAAACATGCAGCAAGTGTAGACAGAATATATATGGCTGGGCATACAGAGGACATGCATGTTAACATACATCTTTTGAGAATATAGATACACACCCACACCCATTCTTTATAAAACATCCACAGAAGCTATATACTCGATCACCAGGAAAGAAGAGACATTCAGAAGAGACATTCTCTGTGCATAAAAAACTACACACATAGGAAGCATAAGCACACTGTTCTCTCTATACGTACGCTCTTTACACAGAACACCACATACAGAGAATATCCATTATAGACATACAACTTGTCAGTTGTGTACATACTGCACAAAACAGATAGGTGAGAGGAAGCTATGCTTCATGTCTTTATGTTCAACAGATGCTGTCTTTTCATGGAACACAGGCAAGGGAGGAAGGGCATTTCTGTGTGTGGAGTGTAGGCTGTCCTGACTTGGGACACATGCACGTGCATACACATACTTTACACATAGACAGAGACAGCAGAAAAGCACATGTTTTTCTGTCTGTATAGAGCTCATGGATTGCTGTTGCATAGGATGTGTAGTAGCTGCATGTAGGGATCATAGAAAGAGTAAGGCTTTTCAGTCTTCTCTTTAAAATACAGGCAAGGTGATAAGAGGTTTTCCATCTGCATAGAGAAGACATGGGCTATATGTAACACACTTACACAGAAAGGCAGTGCCTCACCTGACTCTACACCTACTGTCTACCACCTGTGCACACACATAACACCCACAACAATGGGAGGCTTTTCTGTTGCTACACGGAATACGTACTGTCCTCCTTGAGACTACGCATGGACAGGCAAAGCTAGGCTTGCTTTCTCAGTATGGAGCACAGACCAGGATATACTCTGCCTAACAGAAAAGAGATGGTGAGGATTTTCTCTCCGCATACAGACTGTATGGCAGCTATAGACAGACCGTATGCAGGCAAAGCATTTCTAGTTATAGACCAGACACTGCCTAGGCCAAACCAGGGCTTTTTGCTCGGCTCACACGGTGTATGCTGGCTGTATAGAGAACAGAAAAACAACAGAAAGATGAGCTGGGGCAATACTTTTCTGTCACCACACAAACTATAAAGTACCTGCATGGAGAATACACATGGAAAGCACTCCATATCACTTTTCTATCAGGACACAGAAAGAATTCTAGTTAGAGTAGAAACAGGCTAGGTGAAGCAGGGCTTTCAGACCTATCCCCATGGGAAGTGTTGGGAGGCTATGGGGAGGACAGGGTGGTCTCTCTGTACATCAGGCACACTCTGCCTAGAGGAGCACATGAACATGGCAGGCAAGGCTTTTCCCCTTGAAAAGCAAAGACGTGCTGCAGGCAGGTAGCAAAGATGGGATTCTACTGCCTGTATGGGGAATACAGGCTGTCTAGAGAGCAGAGAGAAGTCTCTGTTCTTAGAACATGTCCTGCTGGTCTGCACAACAGATCCAGAGGGTCAAGAGAAGGTGGAGTGCTCCGGTCTGTGGCAATACGGGAGGGTGAGGTATGGCAAGGCTGCTGGGAGGGTAACAGTTATCAGAGACTTCCTCTGGCAGCTGGGGAGAGGCACCCTTCTGCCAATTGAGCCTGAAGTGTCAAGTGGCTTGAAGCTCACAGGATGATTGTGCACACAATGCTTCAAGAAAGCTGATGAAGCTCATACATCCCCCATCCCACAGGTGTGGCATTGGGACAAGCCCTGTCACGCTCTCTCCCACCCCCAGATCACGACTAGGACACTCTGGCCAGGACACTCTGGCCAGATGGGTGAGAGTGGCTGAAACTTCCAGCCTCCTGAGACACCCTGGTCTGGCTCTCTCTTGGAGGGGTTTAGAGCACCAGCATCCCAGCAGGAAGACTCAATATGCATCACCTTCCTCTCTCCCTTCTCCCCATCTGCTGGAGGTGATTTTCCAGCACACTGCCCTGCACACAACTGTGAGGCCACCTGAAATCTGAGAGGCTGCCTCTGATATCAGGCCTTCGTTGCATGCCTCATCATCACAAAGGGAGAGGGGACCAGTTTGCTAACCAGGACCCTCACTAAACACAGGCACCACAAAAGCTGGCACAGGCACCAAAGCACAGCTCCACCAGGCAAAAGCTGGCCATGTTCAGCTACAGTTCCTCCCTGGGCCTTTCCCTCCCACAGAAACAAGCAACCACCGTCAGCTAAACGTATTTTCACCCTGTTGGTCAGGATACCCAGGACCTCAATGAGCTGGTCTGACTCTTGGACACTCTCTGATTCACAGACAGCCCCATTCATGTCAAAGAGGAAAATCTTTCTATAAACTTTACAGAAATCTACACACAGAGATCAGTATTTACAGGTTATATAACACGCCAAGACTTTTACACAAGTGCCATTCATAAAAGCAGCCCCATTGAAATACAACTGCAGACAGAACTGCACTGCAAGCACAGAGAGCCCCATAGAGTAAAGGGAAAGCACATTTACCCAGGACAAATGTCTTTGGGTGACTCGAGTGTGATGTTGCTCTGCAAACATCCACAACAACTAAAAAACTGGCCACAGGCCTCCCCACCCAAAACAAATGCTCCTCCTTTGCTTTTCTTGAATTCAGAAAACTACCACAACACCTTTTCCATCAAGCTCGAGAAACTGGGCAGTGCTAGAATTGAGCCTGCTCAGGACACTCCTGCTTGGCTCCTGGGTGCCATACAAGGCCACGTGGATTTCCCAAGACAGGACCCTTCTAACCATGCCCAGCCTAAGAAGACTGGGGCTCCCCGACTAAAAAGCCCTTGCTGATTTCTCCATCCACTACAGCCAGTTGACTGCATGAACCGTGCTTCATTTATTCCACACAAAGAAGCGTGTGTGAAAGACACCTTTGGAATGTGCATTTATGAACCTTGTTACCTGCCACTTGTGTCAATTCGAAAGCCATAACTACCCCCTCAGGGTCCCAATGGTAAGGGCGGGCAGCCAAGAGCTCTCTAGAGCTGGAATCAGGCAGCACCCAAGGTCACCAGCCCCCGGCTCCAGAGCTCAACATCTCACCTGCTGGCACCTCACCCTTCAAACACCCACCGGGACACCCACCGGGACACCCACCAGGACACGGACCTTCCACACATACCTTCCACACTCCAGCACAGCAGCGTGGACGCTGGGCCTCGAGGCAGCCGCTCACCAACTGCTCCCTGCAACTGCCCGCGGCCCCGGCAACCACCATGCACTCGCTCGCTGTCGCACGGCCCCGCCCCACTGGCCACGGCCTCAACGCCTCTGGGCACAGCCAATGCGAGCGCCCCGGCACCCGGTGCAGGCCGACAGTGCTGCAGCCCCGCTGGCCCCGCGCCTCCTGCCTGCCCTGGCCCTGCCCGGCCCGACACAGCCCCGAGGTGACACAGGATGGGACAGGACGAGCCACCTGCCCAGCAGGACACAGCCCACACACGGGCGAGCAGGAGGGCTCGGGCTGCACAAAGCTCAGAGCATGAGGTCCCAGGCCATGACACTTTTCCTTCCCCTCAGCTTTCCCCGCCCCCTCCAGAGGAGCCTCATCCCAACAACAAGATGGCTGCAGGGGCCCTGCAAACACATGGCATGGGCATTGCAGAAGGCACCATGGCCACAAAGTCCTCCTCTCAAAGGAGGACTGTCAACAAAGTGACAATCACAGCGTGTCTCTCCTTTAGAAGGTGCACCCATCGCTTGTGATGAATCATGCTACAATCAGGGATCTGGTGCCTGGAAGAGATGAGTGGGGGTGGCTATACTTATTTTCACCCTGTTGGTGAGGGCACCCAGGACCTCAATGAGCTGCTCTGACTCTTGAACACTCCTTAATCCACAGACAGCCCCCTTCCAGGTCAAACCAAAAAATCTTCCTGTAAATTTTACAGAAATCTCAGGCTTACATCCTGCAGCCTTGGTGTCCGTTTCTGATGATTCCTATTTAATAAGGACTGTTTGTTTATCATCAGGAATAAAGAAAAAATGGAAGAGATCCGTGTAATTGTCTTTAAAAATCTAAAGTGATGCGGCAAAGAAATATACAGTCATTTAATAGATTGGGTTGGAAGGGACCTTAAAGATCATAGCATCATAGAATAACCAGGTTGGAAGAGACCCACTGGATCATCAAGTCCAACCATTCCTATCAAACACTAAGCCATGCCCCTTAGCACCTCGTCCACCCGTCCCTTAGACTCCTCCTGGGAAGGTGACTCAACCACCTCCCTGGGCAGCCTCTGCCAGGGACCAATGACCCTTTCTGTGAAAAATTTTTGCCTAATGTCCAGTCTAAATCTCCCCTGGTGGAGCTTGAGGCCATTCCCTCTCGTCCTGTCCCCTGTCACTTGGGAGAAGAGGCCAGCTCCCTCCTCTCTACAACCTCGTTTCAGGTAGTTGTAGAGAGCAATGAGGTCTCCCCTCAGCCTCCTCTTCTCCAGGCTAAACAACCCCAGCTCTCTCAGCCGTTCCTCATAAGGCCTGTTCTCCAGCCCCTTCACCTGCTTCGTTGCTCTTCTCTGGACTCGCTCCAGAGCCTCAACATCCTTCTTGTGGTGAGGGGCGCAGAACTGAACACAGTATTCAAGAAGCGGTCTCGCCAGTGCCGAGTACAGAGGGAGAATAACCTCCCTGGACCTGCTGGTCACGCCGTTTCTGATACAAGCCAAGATGCCATTGGCCTTCTTGGCCACCTGGGCACACTGCTGGCTCATGTTCAGTCGGCTGTCAACCAACACCCCCAGGTCCCTCTCCTCCAGGCAGCTTTCTAGACAGACTTCCCCTAGTCTGTAGCACTGCATAGGGTTGTTGTGCCCCAAGTGCAGGACCCGGCACTTGGCCTTGTTAAACCTCATGCCATTGGACTCTGCCCAGCGGTCCAGCCTCTTCAGATCCCTTTGCAGGGCCTCCCTACCCTCCAGCAGATCAACACATCCACCCAGCTTAGTGTCATCTGCAAACTTGCTAAGGGTGCACTCGATGCCTTCATCCAGGTCATTGATAAAGACATTGAATGGGGCTGGACCCAGCACTGAGCCCTGGGGAACCCCACTTGTAACTGGCCTCCAGCTGGATTTCACACCATTTCCCACCACTCTCTGGGCCCGGCCATCCAACCAGTTTTCCACCCAGGAGAGTGTGCGTCTGTCCAGGCCAGAGGCTGACCGTTTCTCAAGCAGAATGCTGTGAGAAACTGTGTCAAAGGCTTTACTGAAGTCCAGGAAGACCACATCCACAGCCTTTCCCTCATCCAGCAGCCGAGTCACTTGGTCATAGAAGGCGATCAGGTTAGTTTGGCAAGACCTGCCTTTCATGAACCTGTGTTTACAGGGCCTGATCACCCAGTTCTCTTGCATGTGCTTCATGATAGCACTCAAGATCACCTGCTCCATGACTTTCCCTGGCACTGAGGTCAGACTGACAGGCCTGTAGTTTTCTGGGTCCTCCCTGCGACCCTTCTTGTAGATGGGCACAACATCAGCCAACCTCCAGTCCAGTGGAACTTCCCCAGTCTTCCAGGACCGTTGGAAGATGATGGAAAGGGGTTTGGCCAGCACATCCACCAGCTCCTTCAATACCCTTGGATGAATCCCATCCGGCCCCATAGACTTGTGGGTGTCTAGCTGGGCTAGCAAGGCTCTGACCACCTCCTCTTGGATCATGGGAGCCTCGTTTTGCTCCTCTAGCTCCTGGGTTTGTACACAGATGGAACGACTTTCTTTACAATTAAAGACTGAGGCAAAGAAGGCATTAAGTACCTCAGCCTTTTCCTCATCCCCTGTCACTGTTGTTCCTTCTGCGTCCAATAGGGACCGTATGGTCTCCCTAGTCCTCCTTTTATTATTTATATATTTATAGAAAGATTTTTTGTTATCTTTCACAGACTTTGCCAATCTGATTTCTAGTTGAACCTTAGCCCTTCTGATTTTTTCTCTACACAATCTCACTTCCCTCCTGTAGTCCACCCAAGAGGCCTGTCCCCTCTTCCAGAGCCCATAAACATTTCTCTTCTTCTTGATATCCCTCAAGATCTCTCTGTTCAACCAAGCTGGTTTTCTCCCCTGCCGGCTTTTTTTACGGAACATGGGGATGGCTTTCTCCTGAGCTGCTAGGATTTCCTTTCTGAAGAGCTCCCAGCCCTCCTGGGCTCCCTTGCCCTTAAGTACTGTCTCCCATGAGACTTTGCCAACCAGCCTTCTGAAGAGTTCAAAGTCTGCCCTCCGGAAATTTCATGCTGCTGTCCTACTAACCACCCTCTTCACTTCACCTAGAACACAAAACCCTATCATCTCATGATCACTTTGTCCTAGGCGTCCACCTACTGCCACATCTCCCACAAGGCCTTCTTTGTTCACAAACAGCAGGTCCAGGAGGGCACCCTGCCTTGTTGATTCATTCACCAGCTGCGCAAGGAAGTTGTCTTCCACGCACTCCAGGAACCTCCTAGACTACTTCCTTTCTGCTCTATTGTACTTCCAGCAGATATCAGGAAGATTGAAGTCTCCCACAGGAATGAGAGGCATTGATCTAGAAATTAACCCCAGCTGTTTATGGAAGAGCTCATCAGCTGCTTCTCCTTGGCTGGGTGGTCTGTAACAGACTCCCATCACAAAATCTACCTTCTGGTGGGCTCCTCTGATTTTAACCCACAGGCACTCAATCTCCTCATCAGCACAATCTATCTCAACCGTGTCCAAGTCCTCCCTTACAAAGAGGGCTACCCCACCTCCTCTCCTACCCTTCCTATCCCGCCTGAAGAGTTTGTACCCCACCACAGCTGCACTCCAGTTCTATGAGTCGTCCCACCACGTTTCCGTGATGGCAACGACATCATAGGCTCCTTGCCCTACGACAGCTTCCAGCTCTTCCTTCTTATTCCCCATGCTGCATGCATTGGTGTAAATGCACTTGGGCTCAGCTGCTGAGCCTTCAGCCCTCTTAGAGGGAACAGAGTTCGTTCCCAATTGCCTGGTAACTGGAGTAGCTAGCACCAGAGTGCCCGTATCTCCCTTAGCACCACCAGGTGTGTTCTCCCCCACTTTTTGTATGGTGATGTACTGGTGGTCCTCACCAGCACACCCTCTCTGAATCACCATTGCCCCACGTCCAGGCTTGTTCCTGTCTAGCCTGGTCTTAACCCCCTCCCCCTTCACATCTAGTTTAAAGCTCGATTTATGAGCTTAGCTAGGTTTTTAGCAAGGGCTTTAGCCCCCCTAGGAGACACACGTGTCCCATCCTTAGCAACAAAGCCTGGGGGTGCGTGAGCCACCCCATGATCAAAGAAGCCAAAGCCCCTCTCCTCACACCAGGCTCGGAGCCAGGCATTAATCGAATTCTTCTTCCTGACTTCCAGCTCCTCTCTATTTAGCCTTGGGATGGAGCAGAAGACTATTTGTGCCCCAGAGCCCTCCATCACTTTCCCAATGGCCCTGAAGTCTTTCTTGATGGTTTTGGTCTTTCTGTTTACTAGATCATCGTTACCATTTTGGACTACTGTCAGAGGATAGTAGTCTGTCTCGTGGACCAGGGAAGGAAGTTTTCTAGCTACCTCCTTCCCTGATGCCCCCGGTAAGCAGCAGAGCTCTCTGTGGAGCGGGTCCGGTCTGCAAATGGGTCCCTCCGTTCCTTTTAGGAGGGAGTCCCCTACAACAATCACCCTCCTCTTCTTCTTAACGGAGGATGTTTTTATCTTTTTCTGAGGATGGTGCTGCCTAGGGAAGGATTCTAGGCTGTGGGAGCCATCATCCTCATCCTCAGGGTTGGATTCCACCTGCAGCACCTGGTACGTGTTCACCAGGGGGATCTGGGGTTTTGCTGTCTGGGTGAGGGGAGCAGGTTTCCTTCGTCTGGCAGGAACTTGCTGCCATTCCCCATCTCTTGTTCCCCCAACCTTGCAGTTTGCAGGTGGATGGTGTTTGGACACACCAGCTCCAGCAGGCTGCTGAGTTAGCGAGAGGGCACTACTCCACTGGTCTATCTCCCTCTCACACTCCCTGATGGTCCTCAGCCTCTTTACCTCCTCCCTTAACTCCTCCACCATGCGAAGGAGTTCCCCGACTCGAGCGCAGCTTTCACAAGTGGAGCCAGTAACAGAGGCACAAGCTGGTGTGGGAGCGGGGCACTGCCTGCAGCCCAGGGTCTGGGTTGCTGCATTCACCCCCTGTAATCATCCAGTTCCAACCCCCATGCCATGGTCAGGGATACCTCTCACCAGATCAGGCTGCCCAAGGCCCCGTCCAATCTGGCCTTGAACACCTCCAGGGATAGGGCTTCCGCAACT
Organism: Phaenicophaeus curvirostris; assembly: GCF_032191515.1. NCBI lineage: Eukaryota > Metazoa > Chordata > Aves > Cuculiformes > Cuculidae > Phaenicophaeus > Phaenicophaeus curvirostris. Next base: position 88,693,828 of record NC_091393.1, on the reverse strand, counting down.
CCCCTGGGCAGCCTCTTCTAGTGTTCCACCACTCCCACGGTGAAGAAATTCTTCCTCATGTCTAGCCCAAATCTGCACCTCTCCAGTTCATACCCCTCGTCCTATCATTACAAGCCTTTGTGTACAGTCTCTCCCCTGCTTTCCTGTAGCCCCTTTCAGGTACTGGAAGGCCTCTATGAAGTCTTCTTGAGACTTCTCTCCTCCAGGCTGAACAACCTCAACTCTCTCAGCCTGTACTCATAGCAGAGATGTTCCAGCCCTCTGATCATCCTTGTAGCCCTCCTCTGGACCCTTTTCAGCAGTTCCATATCCTTCTTATGCTGGGGATTCCAGAACTGGACACGCTACTCCAGATGAGGTTTCACAAGAGAGGAAGAGAAAGGCAGAATCACCTCCCTCGACCTGCTGGCCACGCTTCTTTTGATGCAGCCCAGGATACGGTTGGCCTTCTGGGCCGTAAGCACACACTGCCAGCTCATATTGAGCTTCTCATCAATCAGCACCTCCAAGTCCTCTGCAGGGCTGTTCTCAATCACATCATCCCTCATCTTATATTGAAACTGCAAGTTGCCCTGACCCAGGTGTAACACCTTGCACTTGGCCTTGTTGAACCTCATGAGGTTCACACGGCCCCGCTTCTTCAGCTTGTACGAAAACCCACGTAATGGATTACTCCCCATGGATTGTGTTGAGGACAAGGAGGGATGGGCTTGAAATGAAGCAAAGGAATTGCAGTTGAGGTGTTATGCAAGGAGAATTCAGAGGCAATTTGAGAGATATCAATGCTATCATGACTTAAAAGAAGGCGAGAAGGAATTATGGTTTGCACCTTATAATGCAAGGAAAAGAAAGCTTGAAAGGAAGTTCTCAGTTGGCAAATAGAAAACAAAGGGATGTAGTTCTTCACACCTCATACAGTTGAGCTCTGGAATGGTCTGCAGTCCTTGTAGGTGCCAAACAGATACGTTTGCTTTTGCAGTTAGGTATCTGACTGGGCCCACCAGTGATTAAAAGCTGTTTGAACTTTCAATGTAAAGGCTAGTAGCTCCTAAGAGTAGCTTAAAGAGCCATTCACAGGACACCACTACAGGATACAGAGTGTTTCTGCTTGAGGAAGGTTGTGGCCACAGAAAGCATCAGACCTTGTGGAATACACCAACTGGATTCTTTCTGTATGAAACAGCTTTGTTAGCCACCGGCCAACAGAAACTGATATTCTCCAAATGCAGAACAGCTGCCTATTGTGAATGTTTAGATTTTCAACATACACAATCTTTGAGAGAAACTTAAGACACACAATTGGCAGAAGATTATCCTGCAGCCAAAAGCAGCCCAATGCCACTTTGCAGAAATATCCATTTTATTTTAAGCACGCAACATTTTGCCACCCAACTGAAACCCCTGAGTGTCCAAAAACCTGCCAAACTCCCATGACTCTAGTCATCTGCTTACAAACATAATAAAACATTTCAACTCAAAGCAGACCAAATGTCTTTCTAGAAAGATCAGTTAAGTGCTGAATATGCTGAAGGCAACGTCTTTCAACAAAGTCTTTCAAAATCAGAGATGCCCTTACATGTTTTTCCCACAGTATACTACAAGTTTAACTGCACAAAAATACACTTATAAGCTGTATTTCAGTTCTATTTCAGTTTTGTCGTGAACTGAACGCATTTCCCATGACGTACGTGCAAAGAAAGAGGTACTGCTGCAATTAGAGCAAATATACCTGTGACTCAGCACATGGAGATACTGTTCTCAAGTGATTTAGACAACCTGTATTTAACTACTGTACGTCAAGAGAATCAAAGAAATGACACCTAAAAGGAAAGCTGGTAGCAGACTAATGAAGTCTGAGACTGCATTAACTCAGAAGAACATTCATAAACAGTTTAGACAAATGATTCCCCAGCGATGGCCAAGAATTAGTCCTTCCCTTTATTCCAACTACCAGAAGTTGAAACATTAAAAACCTTTAAAAGTGTAATTCAAACTAGGAACCACCAGTGGTGCTTGAAAGAAGTAGCTGAAAAAAAAAGTTCCAGAGGTTCATCCTCTGGCTCCACCACTTAAGACAACAAACAAAAAAACCCCACCAAATAATGCATATGGACAAAAAAGGTGTGGGTGAATCCTCTCACCCCCATTGCAATCTTCCTGCGGTGCCTACATCGCTGAGGGAAAAACAGTTTTCAAAGCAGTTCCTCTCCTTGTGCATCTATGTTTCATCACAGCCAGATTGGACCTTCCTGGTGTTGTTCCATACAGCTCCTTTTCAGTCTTTGCAAATCTACATGCTCCTTGCAAAAGCTTTTCAACATCCTCATTATCCTTGTTTTCTGAACTTGATTCCCAGTCAGTCTTCATCTTTCAGCTCGCACTCCTCTTCCTCATCATCTAGGAAGCTGTTGTTAGGGTTATATTCATTTGGTTCATCATCATCATCATCATCATCATCGTTGTCACCATTTTTCTCCACAGCCCTTTTTCCTGTAGGGACAAAAATGACGTTTATTCATGGATCATAAATATAGAATGAAAGAGATCTCCCAGAAACCACTGAATTGGTCTGTCTCCTCGAGAAGAGAGAGAATCATCTAAAGCATCCTCCCCAGTGCTAACAATCTGGGGGCTGATATTCCAGACTCACGAAAAGCTGGGCCAGCTCTGACCACTACACTGCAGCGCTCATTGGTCTGATGGTTCACAAAGTTTTCCTTCCTGGTCTTAAACCCAGCCTCTTGTTACAGAGGACTCAGGAAGTTAAAATCCTCCTTTTAACACACCGCTATAGCACATTTCAGCATAACTCAAGAGCTTTTAACTCAGAAGCCAAAGCTACTGTCTAAAATGTTGACTATAGAGACGAAGCTCATATTTATCAATTGTTGCAACTCCAAATCACTTCTCAAATATGGCTGTTAATAGATTTCAAATATAACACAACAAATTCAAAAAAAAACTGGCCAAGTTATTACCAAAGAAAACAAATGTTAAGTTTCTCCCAACACATCAGCATACTGGTGACCTATCCATTTGGTTCTTTTTCACCAGAAATCTGATATTCACATCTATTTTATTGAACTGAAAGCAAATTTCAAACCACAAGCTGCAAAAATTAACGTGACAGCAGACTGTCTGCTGTTCATGGTGTATTACTGATGGCTTGCTGTATCTTTTAAACAAAGACAAACCTTTAAACACACAAACATTGAAGAGCAAACAAGAAATTATTTTCACATGTGAACAGGTGTCTCTGTGACATGACATGATTCCTCCAGTATTTGACCAGTGTTTCCATTGCATCCAAAATGTTAAAGTAGCAGAATCGGTAAAGTATGTGCCTAAATATTATGAACCCTTAGTCTTCCTTGGGCAGCCTGATCTAGTGGGATATCCCTGCCCATGGCAGGGGGGTTGGAACTACATGATCTTTAAGGCCTCTTCTTCCCCAAACTATTCTATGATTCCATGATTCTTCATACCCTCCTTGATCTGCAAAACTTGCAAAGTAAACCAGTGCCACGCTTCTGGAATATGGATACAACCCATCTGAAGCTGGGAGTCAAGCCTCTACCGCAACAACTACAGAGAGAAACTGAGTTCGCTGAGCAAGCTGCAGGTAGCTAAAGGACATGCCCTGTGCACCACTCAGGTGTTCAAAGGCTGCCAAAAATACCTGATTCACCTGCAAGATGTCTCTCATGTTGTCCTCATTAGCACAACATGAGAGCAAGTTACCTGAGCTGCCCTGCAGCCCCAGGCTCTGTCCACAGCTCAGAGAATGCACTCAGCATGATTCTCTGAGTCCTACTAAAACACCACCCATTTTAAAGGTTAACATCATCCGAGCCTGCTGAGTTGTATGGTTTTTTTTCCCCACTACGCCAGACTCCTTCCCTGTTTTATCTTTAAAGCTCCACAGGGAGACAAAAGCACAGCTGCTCGACTTAGCTGCACTGGTAACCCATGTTGTCTTGCACAGCCAAGTTCTCCAGCAATAGGAACTCAGATAAAAAGCCAAAGCAAGAGAACTAGACAAGATAACCTGAGACTGCAACTTTGAGGATGAATAAAAGAAGTGTGATAAGCATATACTTTTGGAACTACATGGTAACATACTGTACTGTCTTGATTTTGAAATGTCCATGCACTTCATAAACACAGTATTTCTAATCACTCCCAGAACAGTAAAGGGAAAAAAAAACAGAAGAACTTCCTTCTCTTCTTGCCTGCATAGATCTTAAGGATCAAATCAGGTAATAGTTACAATTTATTTCCAGCCCCCAAATTAAATCTTAGAAAGGGAACGCCAACAGGTACAAGGTAAACAAATCATCTGGACATTTTACTCCTCACGTTACTGTGCTCTACACTCTAGTCCAATAAGTTTAAATAGGAAAGCACTGATCAGGCCATAATTATCCCATTTTTCAATAAGAGGACTCAATTTCTTTTCAGCTAAGAAACACCTACCTGGTTCTAGTTTTATTACTTTAACTGCTGCTAGCTCAACTCTACCTTCTCTGACAACACGGAGTCAAAAAGCAGCTGAGATACACAAGGATCTAGGACAATGAAACTACTTGTTTAGGGTTCTTTTAGAAGAAAAAAATAAACAACACATGAGGAGCCAATAAATTAAAACATCTTAAGCATAAATGACTCATGCAAAGTTTCTTTTCTGAAATACACTGAACTCTTATGTTTTGTTGGGCTTACAGCACGCATTTTCACTAAATAAGCATTCTGTTCAGTTAGATCTAACACACTAATTTAAAATCCATGCTGTGCTTGATAACAGTGAAACAAACAGCAAGAATTCTGCAGCTAGCATGCTCTTTGCTCAGCACACATCCGTAGGAAGCATTATTTCAACAATGCTTCTCATCCTGGACTTCTTTGTTAGCAACAAGGCAAGCTATTTCAAAAAAGCCCTACTAGGCAGCTAATTTGTACCGAGATCTGAAGTTTAAAAATGCTCAAGAAACCTTGCACAGCCACACAAGTCTGAAACTACTGATGTACTTTGCTGTTAAAACCCGTAAGCAAGTAAACCACTGAGATACCCACTGCGAAGCCGTTGTAACATACACAGCTCTCACAGCAGACAAGCAGGGCCCATGGAGCATCAAGGGCTGCACCCTGCAGCATATGTGACTGCTTCCAAGACTCCCACGAGAGCCACCCAATACCTCACGCTCATTTCACTACATGTCCCTTGGTCCTTACTCTGCACCAGCAGCAGCAGCCTCTCCTTGCTGCAAGGGTGCAAACCAAACAAGCCTGCAACAGAGGAGTCTGAAAGAATTCCCCGTGGATACACAGAAGCTCTGTGGCCAGCTTCAGCAGCAGTTACTTAGCAGCTTAAATGCGTTTTGTATAGGTCCTTGTCATGCTGCAGACAACATTCTATGAGCAACCAAGGATGATTTTTTATTTTAAAGCCATTAAGGAGCGACATAAATGATGATAATAATGAATCCTCTTCCAGAACTGTTGTGTTTGACTGCTAATTGAAATCCGTGGAGCCATTTGCCCAGTTCCTTCCCGATAGTTCCATGCACCCGCACCCAGCAGCAAAGCTGCTCCCCAGCGCAGAAGCAGCAGTTCCTGCTACAGCATCTGCGCTCCCCATAGGAGTTTTGGTACTGGAACACCCCTGCACTGAATGCTGTGTCCACTCCAGCCCCTACACAGTGCACAGAAGATGAGTTCGGTCCTAAAAACACAAGAGACTTCAGAAAGGAGAGTTTACTGATCAGCTTAACCCTTTAGGTGACAATTTCACAAGGACAAAAATATGTTGTCCGGCTTGCCAGAGCACGGTACACTGAGCAGTCACGTGAGAGCAATTAATATTTGTCCAGCATGCACTACACACCATCTCACTCAGGAGCTTATCAGCAGCCTTGCAAAGACAATCAGTCTTGTCTAGCTTGCTGAGTTTGAGTCAGAAGCTCCCTTTAAATCCCTCTTAACAGTTAGTAAGATGCCCAAGACTTGTAGATGTGCAAACAAGTCAATTTTATTGAGAACAATTGATTATAGCAACTCAATGACTAAATAAGGGTTAGGTGGTGACTGGGCCTAAGATACTGTTTGCAAAAATACATTGAAAGTCAGGCACCTGAGCACAGATTGGAGCGATATGCAAGTAAGAAATAGGTAGTTAAAGTCAAAGTAGAGAGAGATACTAGTAATTAGTTTGATGGAAAGATATACATAACACCACTGTCTTCCTCCAGATGACTTTCTAGTAGGGGAAGGCAAGATGAAGTCCTGCCTACCGGCTGATCCCAGAAGTTTAGATAACATTTTCCCCTCACAACTTTCCCCTTTGTTTACATTTTTATAGCAATTTTCACCTTTGGGATGCAACCCTGCTGACTGGTTGAAAAGTTGTTCTCACTTTGCTTGCCAAACTTAACTGTGAATGCTGAGTAGGAGAGGCTGTGGGAATGGTTTGTCGAGGAGGAAGGTAGCCTTAAGTGTAGGGGTGTATTTTAGTATGATAGTGATATAACAATGATGTTATAATGAGCACAGGTCAACTGGAGGGCTGGATTGTCAGAGCAGCAGCTGCAATTAATCTTGGAAAATAACTGGGCATTTGAACCACAGCCCTTGCAAGGGAATCACAGTCCTTGCTGACAACAGGAATTGGCTATGCCTGTCCCCAGACATCCCATCCCCCACTTCACAGAGTGAGATACCCTTGCTGCCTTCTTTTCTGATGAACAGTGTGCTGTCCCCAGCTGTGATGCATCTCCACAAACTTAGTTTTTAAAGCCTTGTACTCAGCCTGCTGGGGGGGTTGGTATTCAGTCCCATTTCTCCTCACATTTAGCTTTATTTCCACAAGCCTCTCCTCTACCCAGGGGAGTTTTGGAACTGGAACACCCCTGCGCTGAAGGCCATGTCCACGCTACTCCCTTCACATGGCACATAAGACCAGTTCTTCTTTTGCTTTTTCCTTCATCCAGTTTCAAATTGAAAAAGGACAGAATTACAGAATTTAATGATGCAGATACATACCCACCTTTTAAGCTGCTAATATTCTCATCTAAGTCACTTAAGGTGCTCAAGGGCTCATACCTTTTATTGACTGATCTCACCCAATGCTGCAAGGTATTGGTTCTTAACACGGCAGCTTCAGAGCTGGATGTGGAATCACAAGTGGAAGGCAAAAACCCCTAACACTATAAAAAGTAGCCAGCAATGAAGTCTGGAAATAAATGCCGTGTGGATTCCTGTGTTCAGAGATCAAGCCAGCTCACTCCTGGCACACCTGATCTCAAACCTCCCCCTGTACGTTTCTGTGGCAATAATCTTCTGCAATGCTGGGAGTTTGGCATTTGCAAATAATTTGCAGGCAGATGGTTGTGGAAAGATCCCGAGACCAGTGGGAATCCTACAAAAATCAACAAGTCCAAACTTGGTAGGTTGTGGAAAGAACGGTAAAAAAAGGAATTTTCTCCAGCAGATCTCCCTGAAAGTCATTTGCCCACTCCACCGATGGCAGCAGGGTCTCCACTCAGTGCTCATCCCCATGGTGGAACAAAGATGCAAAGACATTAAGAAGAGCAAAAACAGAAGTTCCTTTTATCTGTATCAGAGAATAGAGGCAACACATGAGAAAGTGGCACCAATGAAGCAGGAGCTAAGGTTTTGATGTATTTCTTTTCCCAAAATATTTGCGAGACACAAACTGAGACAAGATGTTCAGGAATCAAAGGTCAGCTGGCCATTCTCTAGACCAGTATTGCCAGGGCTCATAAAATCCAGAAAGGAAGAAAAAATCTGATTTATTACAGGCCACCAGTGCCTTTGGGAACAGCAGGCTACCAACTGCTTAAGGGCATAAATTGACACAGGAATCAAAGCCATGTAAATGAAAATGTTGTTGGCAACATTGAAGAATACTCAGCTCAACCCCCCCCAACTATTTGCACATCACCTCTGTTTTGTTACAGGCACGACTTTGTAAGATGCTTGATGTAACTCAAACTCACTGTGAACTTCCAGCAGTCTTCAGATGAGGCAGCTCTGGACAACGGAACAGATTTTAAGCCCTGTATTTTACATAACTTCGGATGAGCATTTTGCCACACTAACATTTTCACTATCGTGGCCACACAACTTCACGTGAAAAAAATTTAAAAACCCAAATATCACCTCTCTTTCTGCCCCTCGCTGAAAAGTGTTATAGCCACTCTTTATGGCCCCAGGCCACGTTGAGAACTAAACCCAGGTGAAGCTTCACCTCCTACAACAAACTTGCACAGGTGCCAGTTAGAAGATCCATAATTGACCGCATGTATTTGATAGAGCACTAATGGCACAAACAAGTTATCCATTACCTTTCTTGGGACACATTCATTATAGTCTTCGCTAAAACTTCTTTGAAAGCTGACTTGGGGAGGGGGGCGTATAATTAGAAATATATTGGTTTAAGCCAGAAATCCATACTAGCAGACTTGCAGTGCACTAGAATGTTTCCAGGTACCAGCTCACCAGCAGAAGTCACTGCAGCAGGATCTTACCAATCTGGCCCATATCCTCCTGCCCTCTGGGTCTCCGTAGTGCAGTCTGCACCACAGGCTCTTACTTCAAATTCTAACATCTTCAGACTGGAGCCTGTGTGTTGTGGAAAGCACCTGCATAAAAAAATGCTTCCAACTGGCTCCAACAATGAACTTCAAATAAAGAAAAAGAAAAAAAGCCCATACCAACTCAGACAGTTCTGATTGCTATCTCCATGCTAATCACAGCAGAGGAACACAATTCATGAGTCCATCTCAGTTTGCCAAGTTGCAAAGGCTTGTTCAAAATAGCAGCTGAAAGCAATCGTAGTCCTTCTCCATACCAATACTTCCCTGTCAGCTCAGCAGCCATGGGGAAGCCTTGGATTAGATTCTTCCCTCCAACAAACCTTTTGCAGAGACTACAAGAATTGCTGAGACCTCTCTCTCTTCAGGAGAATTTTTCCACATGCTGCTTTGCTCACAGAAGTCACTTTGAACTTGGCAAGTTTCTCCATCTTCCACAGTGCTTTTGGACTAACGTTACTGAGTGAGGAAAATCATTCTTTTTGATAGAACTAAGTCTCTTCACCCTAAAAAGCCAAAGCACACCCGTCACACACATACAAACACTGCAAAGAATTAACACAGAAAATAGTTTATTTTCTACTCCAAGGGATCTGAATAACAACATTTCAAACTCATCAGAAACAAGCTTTCAAGTAATACTGCAAGGGACACACAATAAAAGTACACATCCAGCCCTCAAAAAGAGCTGGAGACTCCTGCAGACAAGATGTACTTCCTAAAAACACTGCTGAAGGTGAAAATCCAGTCACAGTTAATAGCAGCTCATTTGGGTTTGCAGTTCTGCAAATGAAGTCTCTGTCACAAAGAAACTCCTCCCAATACTGAGAGGTTTTGTCTAAGTAAGGATTTCAGGACTCTACCTCATTACAATATCTTACAGTAAAAATACTTGATGCATTATAAGGCATCTTCCACCTCTCCAAAAGAAGGAGAGAAAAGCAGAACCTTCCGATATCCAAAGAAAGTGAGCTGGACTAACAGATGGCACAGGCTTTGTTCCGATCAACAAGGCTCCACCAGATCACTGCCATGCTACTCTTGAAGCGTATCAGGATTCAAGTTCACTTTGACACAGTGCAAGAAAGCTACCGATTCCCAGCAGTACAGATCTTCCTGTATTTGTGTATGAAAGCATCCGTCTTTCCAAGACTAACTCCATAGACACCATCTGGCACCAGAGACCCAAACCGTGTCTGTCTGCTGCTGACGGAAGCTTCTTCAACACCGTTCACTGAGGAGGAAGCGTTCCCATCAACATTCAGGGCTTTTGCAATGGCAGCTTCCCTTGCGCCATCAGCAAAGACAATAGGAGAGTCACTTTTGGCATGCTTGGCAACGCCATCAATGCGCTTATGGAGATCTTGGCTCAGTAGCAATACAATAGTGCCTCCAACACGCAGTACTCTGGCAAAAAAAAAGGAAAAAAAGTAGGTTAGGTGTTCATTCTGCCTGACATTCATTCATCTGTGCAGAACTCAACACTGCTGACGCTTCAGATGGCACTTGCATTCAACAAAACACTAGGCCTGTTAATGCTCATGGCTCAACTCGATAAACTACACTTCCAAATGGAGTTTAAATTCCCTATCTTTATAACTCTTTCTAAATGGGAGAACAAGGTCCTATCCTAACTCCCAAACATTTCTGGCCTCAGGAGTTCTTTCCACTGCATCAGCAGGGAAGGTAGATTCTGTTTTCCCCCTCTTGGTATTATTTCAAGGACTGAGGGGAGTATCAATTTCAAACACTGGTTTTCGGTTGCATAAGCCTCCACCACTCTGCAAAGGAACAGCTTCCCAGGGCAACAGAAGATTGGTAAGGCAATTCTGAAGCTGACCTTTCCATTTGGAAACTTTAAAAGGTCTGTTCTTTCTCTGTTCCACTGATCCTTAATGGTTTGCAAACTCAGGAAGCAGAGGAAAATTCATCACTGTGCGTAATCCATTTTTCACAGTACATGACCAGACGTGACACTTGGCTTTGAAAGAGAGGAGAAAATAGGACTATCCTTGCTCTGTTCACAGCAAGTGGATTGAACAGTCTTACTCGTGGGGCTCTCACAGTAACGGTCCCTTCCTCATTTCCACATTCCCAGGGAAATATTTTGCTTAGAGTGGCCCAGCAGAGCAAATAAGACCAGACTACAAGCAGAGTCAAAGGGAGGGCTGGTCACTGTAAGCTGACACAAGGTTGCCCTGCTGTTCTGTGGAGCTACCACACCTTCTTCACCACCTTCCCACTGCATTCCTGCATTGGGTGAGCAAAATGAACACTGCTGAAGACCAGTCCTACAGAAAGGACTGTCAGCCTTTCAGCCAAGAAAAGAAATAAAGAAGCACATGGTTTGAACTGCCTGATAGAAGCAGCCTGCTATTAGTTTGGCTGAACTCTGCTACAAAACAACAGGGTGAAAGATGAAAGGAGGCATCTAAAAGCAGACCAGGTGGCCAACTGGATATACACTAACAGAAAGGAAAATTGATACCACCATTTTCTGGTCTGACATCTTTCTTCCCAACAATATAGGCTAGTAAAAGCTTGATTGTCAACCCAAAAGGAAAGCCTATGATTTTATACAAGCTGACCTCAACGGAGACGCTTTATCCACCTGGCCGTGCGTTAAGTTCATCTAGGTCATCCTCTCCTCTTTCTCCTTTCTGCCTTAAGGGTATTTGTGAGTGTGACTCAAACATTTAACCATCGTGCCTTGGAAAGAATATTCGCGAATGTAGCCCACACAACAAGCTCATTCCTTGTCAGCTTGTGCTGCCGCCAGCATTTCCACAGCTTGCAAGACAAGCCACAACAGCCTTCAAGGGACAATTAAAGGACTCGGACTTTCACTGGCTGCACGGGATCCGACTAAAAAACTGGAGTGTGTTTGGAATAAAGAAAACCTGAAGCTGGCTGAACACTTAGGATCACAAACCATCATGACATTTACACCAAACACGTATACCATGTCAAGGGCCACACGTACCTCTCCATTTCCTGGAGAATATCTGGAAGGAGCTGAAAGACTTTTGTTATCTTGAACTTCTTCCCAAACGGAATATCCGCAATCACAGCATCAAAGCTTTCTGAAGGCAATGCTGCAGAATAAAGGCAGGTCTTTAAATCGTCCTGTGTGGAAAACGAGCAGCAGCTATGCCCTCAAGCACCTTACAAAACTGCCTGCCAACGCTTTTGCGGGTTATGCACCCAGACTCATGGCTCCTTCTGTACCTTTCCTCACAAATGGCATCACAAAGCCACCAACCCAATGCAGACCGAGAAGAGACAAATGCATGAGTGTGTGGGTTAGCTCACAGACTCCTAGTTAGTGGGGATAGGTTTGCTCCATAACAAGACTCTACAAACAAGGGACTGCATGGGTCCAAATCAGCTGCTGCTTCTCAACACAAGGGAATCTTTACAAGCAAAAACACAAAAGAAGAACTAAGCTTGCAAGCATTTTACACTAAGTACATGTATGAATGGCAACGAACCACATTTTAAATTCTTCTCTATCCCCGTTTTCTCCAATCAGAATCACCTAGGTTCTGTTGGAGCTTGAGTCATTGAAGTACCTTCCCAGAGTTTCTGCATCCTACAACAGTCCGTTGTTGTGACCATGAGGCAGCACTGCACCCTTGTGGTGATGAAGGTTGGCCATATACCAGGCTACGCCGGCCAGACAGGGCTTTGCCAGCTTGCCAAACAATGAGACTATGGATTCTCCATCTCTCAGGATGCTCAGAACTCGACTGGACAATGCCCTCAGCAACCTGACCCAGCTTTAGGGTTAGCCTCATTCCCAGCAGATGACAGGACTAAAGAGCTCCAGCAGTCCCTTCTCACCTAAATCCTGTCGTGATTCTATGCCAGCCTTTCCAGAACTGGCAGGAGATGTTTCTTGGACCATCCTTGGAGCAACACTTGCAGCACAACAATTTTAGAACAATTTTATCTACAAATGGAAGGACAAGTTACCTACAGTCCTTCAACACATGCAGAAATAACAGCATCTGATCAGTGACAAAGACACCAGTTACTTGTTCAGTATTAGAAAAGCCTGACATCAAAGTACTGTCCGTTACCCTAGAAGCTCAGCACAATCACAGCTTTTAAAGAAGAAATAAAGCTATATATGTTCTTACAAAAAAACACATAATATTTCTTACAGTTCTGATAAGAAATACATTGCAAGTTTAAAAAATATGAACGCTTCATCACCCGTGCACAGGGAAGAACACCCAGCTCTCGTCTGGTGTAAATTTCATAAATGACTAATTTAGATTCAGGCTTTGAGGTCCAGAGTAAGGTCATTAAATTATTATGTTCTCCCCTGATTAACTTATGAAGTGAGAGCATGAGCAGGAGAGAGTCTTCCAGGAGAAAGGCATCGTCATTTAAGATACTCGTACTGCAAAACATCAACGAATTAGCTGATCTTAATGCAATTACTTATCTGGTAAATTGAAGTTACAAACCACTTTTTGTCTGTCCTTGCTGTTTTCCCATAAGACAAAGAATTCTTATATAGTATGTACTCTCTGTGGCATTCAAAACTTTACCATTCAGACAGACAACTACTGCCCATGTCTGACAATTATTATTTTCATTGTCTTCTGCTGAGTATATTCTCACCAAAGTTCCTGGGAGCAGGAGGCAGGGAGGGGAAAGCAAAAAATTATCCATTCTCTAGAACTACAGTCACTACTTGGCTCTTTTATTAAGAGGTAGCTCTACTACACGTAACCTCAAGAGATCCTATGTTACCTGCGTAATCCTAAAACTACAAAATATTTCCAACATGTATCACTTGGAAAGCCTACAGCCATACCTTTCACAGAAGCTTTAAGCAACTCAATCTTATCCATCAAGCCTGCAGTCCTAAGATTCTCATCTGCACCTTCTAACTGTGAATCACTTAGATCAGCACCCCAGTAACACGCTTCCTGTTCAGAGAAAAAGAGAAAAGTCACTTGGACGGGAACCAGGTGTATTTATTTTAGAAAGGCTTCTCAGAACTGTCTTGTTGCACACCTCTCCCAAGATAAACCCCTTGCTGGGAGATCTACTACCATTCCACAGAGCAATACATAGACTCAGAGGACAGAGAACTGGGTGAAGTTTGAGCACTCTTGACTCCTTCCGTATTCTGCTCTGCTCAAGACACTTGTGACTTACAGAAACATTTAGGCTCTGTACTAACAGCAAGACCCCAGATGGCTACAAACAGCCATGCTGCCTCTAATAGTGGAAACTGGCTGTACTGTCCCACTGACACCTCTGATCCCAGGATAAGTCGAGGCACTTTTAGAAGTCCACGCCAGTCTTGCACAAACCCTGTGCTTCCTGCGGAGCAATGTTTGTCCTAAAACACTCTCAACAACGGCACAGAAGGACCGGTTTGGTTCTAGCTTTTCAGTAACGCACTTTGGTATAATGGTTGCACACATTTTTTCCCGATGGAACTACAAGGTCCTGCCTGTTGCTACTGTGATACTCACAGGCCACTCTTTAGCAGCTTCCAGAAGTATCGTTCCCAGCCCACACATGGGATCCAGCACAAAGGCACCTGCCTGCAAAAATAAAGGGGTTATTGTATCTCAAGCAAGACAAACTCCTCTCCCAGGACAAAGTTTACTACTGACGTATGGATCACCTAGGTATTCCCACTGTGCAGTGTAAGTAAAAATAATTACTGGTTTTCCAGGCCCAACTGGCTTGCAAGAGAACATAGCAAAACACATTAGTAGTTTCACTAGAGACAATGCATCGATGTATGTAGCCCTGAGGTGATGTTTAGTGGAAAAGACTAAAAGTGGACTGCAGACAGATATTGGTACCAAATTAATCTGTGGAAAATATCACACTTGCTTCTATTTTCCCCTCGGAAGAGCAACCCAAACAAAATTTGAAGCCTGGAGAGTGAAAAAAACTGTGAATCCTTTTCCTCATTCATGTCTTAGAGCATGGGACACTACAATCACCACACTTCTTCAAAGCTCCCTGCTCCTGCCCCCATAAGCAGCAACCCCTCCATCATTTGGGACTCTACAGCTTTGCCATGAACATTTGGCTTACCCTGATTTCAGCCAGAGATGCCATGGCCCATGCAACTGTTGACCGCAGCCCTGCTGTTTTGATATACTGTCTGTTTGCCAACGGAAGCCTGCAGGCAGCAAAAAATCAATGTTAGGCAACAGCACAACCACCCAGAAAAGCCCATGTAATATGAAAGAATAAATGACCTGGACAGATCTGCAGACAGACACAAACGACAGCTTGCTTTTATCCATAACTCATCACAAAGTCTGGCCTACAAGCGCAGATAAGCTCCACACAGAACACAAGACTAACACGACAGTCCAGTGAATATCAAACCAGAAGATAAACGCTCACAGTCAAATGCAAGACTATTTAGAAATTATGCCTGTTCTGATACTGACAAAACAAATCTGATGAGGAGGACGCCCACCTGAAAAGGGGAATCCCCACCACAGAGTGAATGTCATTAAGATGGACAAAGACCTGAAAGAGGGGAAAAAAATTACATTTGAAACTCTCCATCTGACACATCAATAGCTTTAACTCATTTAAACCAGACACAGAAGATGTTTCTACAAACTTCTTATCCTAGTTTTAAGAACAAAAATATACACTTTGGACAATTAGATTAATTGGAAGAAAGCACACTAAATTATCAGAATACCTCCTTGAAGAGAGCATCCCAGCGCTCAGCTATTCCCACACACACGCTTATTTTTTGGGGCATTTCAGATGGAGGCAAAACTGAGTAATCCTTACAGAAGTATAGGCAGCTGAAGAAAATGCCCTCCTGTCCTACAGAAAGCATCTTAAAAGACAAGTGAGCTCCCCAACAGATTTGGCATGACTGTAGTCCCTCCCCATGGAGCCCTAAGAGAGCCATGATGCTTTTGAAGTATCTCAGTGCTCAGCACTTAAATGGTTTCATAGCAAAAATCTGGACAGGAACAAAAGCCCCACTTCAGGCTCAACAAGGCCGTATTTGATGCACAGCCGATAAAAAACAGAGCTAGTAGATGAGCTCAGAGCTTTTAGAGATGGTTTCAGACCTCCCAGCACCGGTGCTGAGAGCAGCTTCCACAGGCCAAGCACAGAAATGAAGAAACAGCTTGCCAAGGGCAATGAAACCTTTCCAAGATCTCCACACAGCCTGCACCATGGAGGATGCCTAAAGCAGGCTACTTTGAGGGACGAGCCCTGGGAGGAGGCTCTTCCATCAATGGCATTCTCAAGTTCTTCAAGAACACAACCTCCCCGCTCACTCTCTTCCCCTGTAGAGGCTAAACTACCTGCTCAACAGCTCAGGGGACCTCTGCTTTCAACACAGAGTTCAGCACTTTGCAAGCAGGCCAGATCCTGAACCATCACCTGCATGGATCCTTCCCCTCAGAGGGGGGCCATGCTGGCCATTCCAGTATTTAAGTGCTCGGGAAGGCACTCACACAGTGTCTACTGAAAACTTTAGCTCAGTGCTACCCAATGATTTCTAAATTCAGCAGCAGAAAGACAGAGAGAGGCCACCATCCCATGTGCAAAGGGAGCAAAGAACAAAATGAAAGATATTGCGAGCAATTCTGGAAGAAGCAAGAAGCCATCTAGCAGACAAGCACTACTACCTCTAGATCAGGGTTCCGCAGATCAGCCCGCCACCCAAACTGCTTCATGAGAGCTATGCCAACGGCTCTTCCGATCTCCTGCAAGGGGGAAGAACAGACACGGGCAGTAAAACCAACAGATTTAAAAAAACTACCCATTTCAGCCTCAACTGCACAATCCTCAAGTACCTGCCAAAAGAACGGGCCTCTCTTTATCCCTATGAGATTAATTCCTACAAAGCCCCAAAAACGGACAACAGGACACAGGGAGTAGAGCAAACACACCAAAGGACAAAGGGATTATCGCTTAGCTGGAGTGTGAGAGGCTGAAGTTTAAGTCCCGCCCAAGCTACAATAAAAGCTGTCATCACTTTTGGAATTATAGAACATGCACTAAAAATATTTCTGATGGACATAAACTAGATCACCCAGGAGGAAATCTCCAAACACGCAACTGCTACTCACAATTTTAATGCTTCTATGGCATCTAGAAAGCTCTCACTACTTTCAGAGTGCAAGAGTTGAAACATGACACAAATTTAAGCAAACATTCATGTTGGCAGGCTCACGCGTCCCACCTGCCCACGTTCCTAGCTTCAGCAAGAAAAAAAAAAAAAATCTAGTTAAACCACTGCTGTCTTCAAGTAAGAGAAATCTACAGAAATTGAAACTACACAGAGCTTTGTTTATTTTTTTTCCCCTCACAGCAGAAAGTTATTACAGATGGGATCAGTGCTAGATGGAAAGGGCCCCTGGAAGTCCTCTACGCCACTACTCTCTCCCAGGGCCAAGATCCACTCCCTGTGACACCTCCCAGGCCTGCACTGCCCTCCTAGGGAACAAACACTCCCCAATACCCAGTCAGAGCCCACCGACCCGCAAGTTCTGGCCTGTGCCTTTCTTTTACACCCTCTGCCACAACTGAGAGGAGTTTCGCTCCACAGTCCTTGCAAGGGCCCTTTTAAGTAGCTGTAAGCTAGTATCAGATCACTTCTCAAGCTCCACAAGCCCAAGTACCTCAACTTATCCTCAATAAAAGGCACTGATTTGAAAAATACTCAGGGTAACAGAGCCCAGAAATTAACAGCAACCCTAGCATTTCTACTTATTTAAAACAAATGCAGATTAAGGGCTTGGTTGAGAAAATACAGAAAAACCTCCAGCAGTTTATTATTCTAAAACATACAACACAACTGAAATGACAAACGAAACTACACATCTCCCTTCCCCTTTGGTAAATTACTTTAAAACAGAGATACTTGAGCATACCTGCGAAGTAAGTATTTTGGCAATTGCTCCACTACAGCGACAAGAAACTCTGAAACTGAAGCCAAATTCCTCATTTGCAACAGCTTCCTCTTTGCTGCTTTTGGAAAGGTCTTCTAAGGAAGCCTGGCTTTCAGTCCCACAGTTCTGGTCGCTCTTTCTCTCAGGTACCATATAACTCTCTCCATCTTCTGCCTGACATTCCTCAGGCTCTCTCACTTGTTCTGCTTTCTGCCTTTTAGTTACAATATTTGTCTCTTCTTCTGATTTTCTCTTGAGAGGCAACCTGTTTTCTGGAAGCACATCTTTTTTCCCCTCGCACCCACGAAGGTTCCTCCAAGTAGAGATTACATCCAGCCAAGACTTTGGTTCCTCAGTGACAAGGCTTTTAATCTCATGCAGCATCTTCCCTGGAAGAAAAAGTAGTTTCAGCTTAAGTACTACAGTCTCAGAATTTGATTTTCCTACAGATTGAGAACAGCTGTTAACAGACGGTGTTCAAATTTTGTTTGTGTGTGAATCCAGGAACCACAGCAGCAGGCATCACTGCCATCACAGGCACAACTGAGCTCTCAGTATCCACACATGCCACCAGCAGAGACCAAGGCATCCCTCTGATTAGAAGCTCTGCAGAACCAGGATGAAATTGTGCAAGGATTGTATTCTGCAGAAGAATTCAGCAGCTCTAAAAAAACTGGACCATTCCCAGGGACAGAGGGCCAGCCAACCATGCCATCCTCCCCAGAAAGCACTTGGTCCAGGATTAGAGACGTGGGATACTTTCCAAGAATCAAAGACACACATTGATTCAGCTCAGAATCAAGTCCTCCATCCCTGGAGGTGTTCAAGGCCAGGCTGGATGGGGCCTTGGGCAGCCTGATCTAGTGGGATGTCCCTGCTCAGGGCATGGGGGTTGGAACTAGATGATCTTTAAGGTCCCTTCCAGCCCATATTGTTTTATGATTGTATGACTCCCACCGGGGTTCACGATTCCAAGTACACCCGAGAGAAGGAGCTGGTGCCAGCCTTACCTTTCTCCCTAGAAACGGGGAGCGGGGGCTGTTTGTGGAGCCGCAGGAACAGCCGCTCTCCAGACCGGAGCTCCCTCAGCTCAGCCAGCTTTGCCTCTGTGCTGAAGAAGACCTTTCCAGGGACGCTGACCACCTCCAGGGAAACACAAGCTCCGATCGTGGCAGGAAGATGTGCAGCTGGCCACCCCAAACAAACGCACATTTGGGGCGAGCAGCAGCCCCTCAACCCCGGGTCCCCCCTCCTCCCCTGGCCCTTCTCCACCCTGGCCCCTCTGGGTCCAGGATTAGAGACAGGGGACACTTCCCAAGAATCAAAGACGCGCATCGATTAAGCTCAGACTAAAGTTCACCAGTTTGTTCTTTCTGAAAGGAAATATCTCTTCCCTATTCATCGAGCTGACTTCGGTCCTGCAAGGTCTGAAGCCTGAACTCACGCCTGGGGGTAGTTCTCCTGACCCAGCTGTGACGAGGGACGCACGAGGAATACAGAGGCCAATTCGCTGCAAAACCTCAAAACCGGTCAAGGCACAGGGGGCTGGGGGGAAGCTGCGTCTTTTCTCGGTTAGAACCACGGCTAAACTTGATCCTCAAAGCCGACGGCGACCTGTCATCTCCCAAATTCAACCCACCCAGCACGCTCGGGGCGAGCAGCCGCCCCTCCAGCGCGGGCCCCCCCTTCGCCCCAGCCGGTCCCCTCTCGCCTCCCTCGCTCCCTCTCGCCTCCCCCCGGCCCCTTCTGGCCCCGTCGCGGGGGAGGCAGCGCCGCCCCCGACCCCGCGGGGGCCGAGGGGACACGTCCCACCCCTGCGCCGGCCACCCGCCTCTCCTCCCTTCCCTCCCCTCCCCTTCTCCTCCCCGCCCGGCCCTCACCTCGGAGGCGCCGAGCCGCGCCCGCACCTCCCGCTCCAAGAAGGGCTCCAGCCCCCTGCCCGCCGTGCAAAAGAACCGCCCGCCGCCCGCCGCCATCGCAACGCGGGGCGGGGAGGGGGCGGGGCCCACGCGGGGCGGGAGGCGGGGCGGCGGCGCCTTCCCCTTCCTAGCGGGCGGTACCGCTCTGGGCCAGCTCCGTCCTCCCCATAACCTCCTTTCAGGTCCTTAGATGGAGCAATGAGGTCTCCCCTCAGCCTCCTGCAGGCTAAAAAACCCCAGCTCTCTCAGCCGCTCCTCATAAGGCCTGTTCTCCAGCCCCTTCACCAGCTTCGTTGCTCTTCTCTGGACTCGCTCCAGAGCCTCAACATCCTTCTTGGGGTGAGGGGCCCAGAACTGAACACAGGATTCAGGGTGCAGCCTCTCCAGTGTTGAGTACAAGAGCAGAATAACCTCCCTGGACCTGCTGGTCACACCGTTTCCGATACAAGCCAAGATGCCATTGGCCTTCTTGGCCACCTGGGCACACTGCTGGCTCATGTTCAGTTGCCATCAACCAACACCCCCAGGTGCTTCTCCTCGAGGCAGCTTTCTAGCTACCATGCCATGCCATGCCATAGCATAGTATAGCATACCACACCACAGCATCCCATCCCATATCATAAGCACAACCTGCTTGTGCATCACACAACCTGCAAAATGCATCACAACACATGCCACGCAATGCCATGCCGTACCCCATGCCGTACCCCATGCCGTACCATGCACGCAGCACAAAATGCAATACCATTGCAGACCATACAGATGACAGAAATGCCTTAGCATACCATTCCTACCAACCACAGAAAACCAGCCATGCCACACAGTAGAAACCATAGCATCCAAAAGGTACCATACACACAATACAAAACACACCATACTGGCTTCAAAATCCATACCATACCATTGTAATTACCATACCATGCAAAATATTCTATCAAACCATACCATACAATAGACAACATACCATAGTAAACATTTCCATACATACCATATAAAACACCGCACTACACCGTACAAAGCACCAAACCCTAAATACCATACCATGCCCTACAATACAACACAAATTAAAATAAAATGCAAAATACAATACAGTACAGAACCCATTACAACCCAAATATATCACAAATACATTACAATACAACATACACCTGGGGCGGGGCAATCCCCAATTTCAGTACAGGATGCAGGATGATGTGATTGAGAACAGCCCTGTTGAGAAGGACTTCATGGTGCTTGTTTGATGAGAAGCGTGACATGAGCCAGCAATGTGCACTCACAGCCCAGAAGGCCAGCCGTATCCTGGGCTATATCAAAAGAAGCGTGGCCAGCAGGTACTTTCCAGTACGTGAAAGGGGCTACAAGAAAGCTGGGGAGAGACTGTTTACAAGGGCTTGTAGTGATAGGACTAGGGGCAATGCCTATAAACTATTTTGATAGGAATTGTTGGACTCGATGATCCGGTGGGTCTCTTCCAACCTGGTTGTTCTACGATTCTATGATTCTATGAAACTGGAAAGGGGCAGATTTAGAGCAGACATAAGGGAGAATTTCTTCACCATGAGAGTGGTGAGACACAGGAAGAGGTTGCCCAGGGAAGCTGTGGCTGCTCCGTCCCTGGAGGTGTTCAAGGCCGGGTTGGATGAGGCCTTGGGCAGCCTGGTCTGGTGAGAAGCGTCCCTGCCCATGGCAGCGGGGTTGGAACTAGGTGATCTTTAAGGTCCCTTCCAACACAAACGATTCTATGATTCTATGACACGTGAAATAAACCGTAGCAAAAAAGCCCTTTTTAAACTTTGGAAAACAGCTTTATGATTAGTTGGTTTTATTCTGTAAGATAATGCCAAGGAGAATAAATGCCTGGAAAGTTGGTGTAAAATGCAATTTGCTAGAATGTATGTAGTTCTTTTGGAAATGCAACAAGCAAGAATCCTGTTTACCGCCTTATACAATGCCTTAGTTGGGAAATATTCTTCTTTTTTCAGAAGGAAAAAGTAGAATTAATAATTTATGACTTAGAGTGACGTACCTTAAAAAGAATGCAGTTAATGTTATAGCCCAACACCCAAAGCCCCTGAAAATCAGGAGAGGATTTAAGCAAAGCTGTCATTCAGCCTTTGGCTACTTTCAATATAACAAAGGAGATTAAAGAAAAGCGCACTCAACCCTCCATATCCTCTTTTATCTTTTATGTTGTGGTCTTTAGGAAGGCCTGTAAATTATTAAAGCATCTGTGCTATGTTGTAAGCAAACCTAGCATATTTGTGGCATTAAGTGCCACAGGTAAGATTAAGCCGTACCACTTCACTCCAGTTTAGGCTATCAATTCAGCTCTGTGATCCTGACTAGAAAAGAAAAGGTTATTAATCAGCTGGGAACTAGGTTCTTTCTCTAGAAGCACAACCTGGTGGCCGAAGGAAACAATAACTTGAACATCTGTGTGTGACAAATGCAAGTAGACAGTCTGGAGTTTGCTGCTGAGCGCCTTCTGAGAAGTGTACCAGTACCGTATGGATACCAGGTGGAGAGGTCCGATAAATGAGGCAACAAGGGGGAAATGGAGAAACGCAGAAGTGCAAGATTTTTTTTATTGTAGAACATAATGTTTCTGACATTAGAGAAATGCTGTAATATATTAACAAACTGCTTATTTATTCATTTTGAAGACTTCTAAACCGAAAACATCACCCCAGCTGTTTGAAAACATGAGTCTATCTGTCTTTTAATCCTATGAATTCTGAAAGAAAGACATAAACCAATTCAGGTAATAGGAGGTAAAGTCATAGTTTACATATTCTTTATTTGTATATTATAACAATACTGAATTTTAAAATTAAGTCTTTTCTATGTGAGCTGAGAATTCCACTTAAACAGGAATAGACTACAAAATTGCATTAAGGCAAAAGAGTTCTATGAAGAAGCCTGCAGTGAAACTGTACTGCTGGGATTTCACTCCCAGTAAGCTGCTACTGACATTTTATCTGACATGCTGTTGACTGTCTTTTCACATCTTGTGTTATTAAACTAACAATTAAGGAAAATCAGAAAAGCCAGTGATTCATAAATTGGTAGGTGTGGCCTAATACATGAGGTATTTTTCTGGAAATGTAGAAAATCATATATACATATATATATATAATGTATCCATTTAAAATGAGAAAGGAATAGTAGAAAAGTCACTCATGAAACACTTTTTATTAAGGAAATAGCTCATTATCCTTTTGTGTGACTCACAAAGTCACCGTTAATCAGCTATGTAATCTGTAATTATATATAGCATTACTCTGCGCACATGGGTGCAAAAATCCATAGCTAGAATTTCATTATCCCTGGCTCAAGGACTGACAGAAGAGAAAATTATTAAACAACAAAATTATGTGTTTCTTAGCATCACGAGGTGACAGTTCCCTTGTAATAAATAGGTAGTGTAACTTTGTATTTTCATTCTGCACATGTTAACCCTGTTTAAAAGCACGATACATTGAATGAAAAATTAAAATTCTTTTTTCTGTCCTTAATTGTTTTCTCTTTCAGATGCATTTTCTTCTGTTTGGTTCACTTGGTTCACTGACTACAAATGAGCACACTCATCTTTTCTATTTTTTTTATATTCTTTTACTACTCCTCACTCATTTTTTCTATTTTTTTTAAATACAGAATTAAAGGGCATTTGATATTAAGTTCTCTGCTCTCTCCAAAATGTGGCTTCTACTGTTCTCTCACATCCTGTTCCCTTAAACATCTCCTCTAAATTACTCCCTCTCCCTCCCCAATCCATGCCCCCAAGGAAACCTTTCACATTTCTATTTCAATATCTGATGACAACATGAAAAGCAGAATGCAAGGTAAGGATAGAACACTGATTGATATGAATGTGAAATGACAGTAATGGTCTCTGTTTGGGCCATGTCTGGAGACTTCAGTATAATGAAAAATCCTCCACAGTCAGTATTTTTTGTCCCTCTAGTAATATTAGCTATGATAATGTTGTAAAAGCTGTTTTAACAGAAAACTTGGTTCTGCTGCACAAAGTTTGGTTCTACCAATACACTGAAATTTTTTTTTTTTCATCTTTGAAGCATTTCTAGAGTGGGATTTCTTTTTTTCCAAAAATGTGGAAGAAACAGATATCGGTAACCTTCATTGTAATTAGTACATTTCAATAATTGCTTCAGTATTATTCAGTTCTGGCCTCTCGAGAGATTTCAGAAGTGTTATTCAAAGTTAGGATATTGTTCATGAATAAGATTTCATGTGCGTATGACGGTAATACAGGGAACTGACAATTACCTTTCCTTTCCTGAGTCAAGCACTGTGACTGTAATGTGAAAAGAAAGATGATGCAATATTTATTGGTTCTGTGGTAAGAAGAAGAGGTTCTGGTGAGGCGTGCAGTGTTGTCTTTTGCTTTACATACTGCTAGAAATGTTAAGTACTCTTAGAATCTTACATTTAAAAATGTTGATGTTGTTTGATGTACTGCTCGTTAACCATGTCAAAGTAGCAGATGTTTCTGCTATGCAACTCCAAGATTTGAGAAACAAGAATCACATCACATCACACAATAAACAAACCCCCACCACTGGAAATCATCATCAATGAAGATAAGAATAGAGAGAACAAATAAGGGAAAGGCCAAGTTGCCAAGAGTCCTCCAGGTGACTTGTAAAAGTCTGGCTCTGGGTCTTTCTGCTGCTTATGGATCATCCAGGCGACTTTGGAAGAAGCAGCTCTGTTGCACAGCAGCTGGGGCAGGGCTCTGTCTCCCTGCATGGGCTGGCCTAACCACAGCTTCCCAATTGCCTCTCTGGAAGATGCTTAATTATGCTTTTTTTGGGGCAGAAGAAAGGGATAGCTGCTTCATAAGTGGAGATTCATTTAAAGTTCTGAAACAAGAAAAAAATATTGGGCCAATTATAACGTGCTAAAGGCATTTATACACTTGCAAATCATTCTAAGAAGCGTTTGTCAGACTACATTTCAAAAGTTTAGGTTGCTTTGGAACAGCTAGAATTGAGGCTTTCAGATACAAAGAGATTGGTCAAATTTAACAATTATTTAGATTGATGACAAAGCCCACGTTAGCTAAAAAGGAGATGATCTGTTGTCTTGCCAAAGCTGAAGTTCTGCTTACAAGTTCCAAGAAAAACTAAGAATTTTCAGCGTCTCTAAGATGACATATTTCGTTTCTGTTGTTGGATATCCAGAAGAGTTTTCAGTGTTTTTGCTTTCCAAAAAGAGCCTAAGGAAGAAACAAAACCTGGGAAATTTCAGCCTAACTGCCTGAAGACTGGCAAAACCATCAGCAGCTGGAGAACAGCATCCTGTAAGGGACAGAATCAGGCACCATGAAATTACAGATATTGTATGGGCATTAGCTGCTCTGGAAAAAGCCACATTCGCTAGTTAGTGGTATGGAAGGTTTTGCTAGATTCAACATGACTTAAAACTTACTATTAAAGCTCAAGGAATCTAAAACGTGGATAAGGAAGGTGCACTGTTGGAGAGGAGGAGGAAAACCACCAGCTACCCAGTGAAGCTGTGAAACTGTTTCTCTTTAGTTTGAAAGCAACAGTCATTCATAAAACACACAGCCACATTTACAGACTCACAGAGTGGTTGAGGTGGCAAGGGACCTCTGGAGATCAGTTGGTTCAATCCCCCTGCTCAAGAAGGGCCAGTCAGGGCTGATTGTCCAGGGCCATGTCCAGACAGCTTTTGAATATTTCCAAGGGTGGACACTCCACAGCCTCTCTGAGCAATGTGGTGCCAGTAAAGAAGTGAATTTTTTTTAATGGGTGGTGATACAGAGGAAAGTTTCTTTTTAGTTTGTGAAGTTGCAGTTTCCCCTGAAATTTCCCCATGTCAAAATTGTTTTGCTGAAGTCCTTTAGCTTCTGGCATGTTAGCTCTTACATTTTACAAACAACACAGTAAATAATATTTTTCTATAACTTAGAGGAGGAACAAATATATGTAGATGGGCAGACAGCCATACTCACTGAATATCCTTTTTTTTTTTTTGCTGAGAAAAGCAAAAGACTGCTGAGAAATTCTGTACATCTGGCACTTAAAACACAAAGAATGTCTTTCCATGTTAAAAACCTTTCTGAGTGACTTAGAGCTCAAGACATAACATGAAAAATAGGGACCAACATTCTCATTATATTCCTGTAGGATTAGGCACTGAAACATCACTGAAGACCTCGTCTCTCTTGCCAATTTCTTCAAGGCTTTGAATATGTCTTTGAGTGAAGCTATGAACTAAATGTATACAAAATATTTGAGGAATTGTAGCATTTCAAATTCCCAGTACTGACTTATTGCTCCCTCACCCTCAGGCTGAACCAGCACTTCTGAGCTCACAATTTAAGTCCCTGCAAGGTATATTAAAAAAATAGGCAGTAAAGACAGTATATTTTTTAAAAGCCAGTATGTTCAGCAACCACTTCAACTAATCAAAAGAAAACGCCAAAGCAAAGTGTCACTTAAAATGCAACATGTTTATTTGGAAATGACCAGTCCTGCTCCTTTTCATTCCTGACTTCTAAATGAATAGACTTCTTTTCCGAATATTGCCTCCTTCTCTCTTTTATATATGCAGATACGTTATCAACCCTTCTCTTCTGTTTCTGCCCCACTTGCTGGTCTTGTCAGTCACCACAGCCTCCCCTGGAAAAGTTATAAACCTAAGGGGGAACACCCAGTTGCAGTTGTGATCTGCATAATTGTTTGACACTTTATCAGTAATTATGGCTGATCATGGTGATCCTTAAAGAGTTTAGTAGTTTCTGGTTTTGTTTCTCCCCAGCTGGAAAGACTCCGTGTGTGCTCACCAAAAGGAATGTTTGTGTCCTAAAGCCAGTTCCTTGATGTCAGGAAATGGGGCACGTTCCTTGTGGGGACCATGGCTTCAGGAAATTTTAGAACTGCTTAAGTGAAACATGTACCTTGCTCAATAGGAAAATGTTGACTATAACTGAACAACTTGAGGTGAAGAGAATCTAGTTCTATTTAGAAATGTGGATTTTAAGAATTTCTGATCAAAACATTTTGTTTGAACAAACAAAGACTTATTTTGTTTCAAGCTACAAGTATTATTTTAAAAATCAAACATCCTAGACTGCAAAGACCTTGTTTTCTGCTTTTCCTACTTAGTTTAAGAATACCCAAGACCTCCCAAAAACTTAAAAGCAGAACTGAGATCCAGGCAGGCAGCTGGCTCTGACACTAAGAGCAAGGATCAGCAAAAAAAGCAAAAAGCATCAGCAAAAAAAGGGCACAGTGGCAGAGAACTGATAATTTAATCTGATAAATACATATTTTTAATTAGGTATCTCAGCCTTTACATTAAAACAAGAAGGAAAAAATAGAAAAATGAAGCAGAACTGGATTGATACTTTTTTAAAACAAAAGTATCTTGATAGTGGAAAAGAGAACAGCAGAAGAGTGTCATCTTCTTGTTTTCCTTGATGCCTGCTACAAAGAACTTGTCTACTGTCTCCTACACATATTTAGACAAAAGAAACCCTTCTCAGGAATATATATTCTATAGTCTCTACTCTCTAACTTTGCAAAAAGACTTTTGAATCTATATGCAGCTTTACCCAAAACTTTGCTCATTCGATAATTCTTGTTCAGAGAAACTCATAAAAGAGAGAAATCTGTGGCATTTTCTGCTGACAAAAATTACAAGAAAACATGCAACGGCTTCTGTAAAACCCCATTCATTTTGAAAGCAATCAAATGTTGGCAGCTCAACCTCAGGCTTGTGTATTTAAATCAAATTTGAAAGACTAACTTCAGTAATAACATTTAGCCTTGGAACCAGATTTGAAAAAAAAGCATAGCACTACAAGGTGTGGAAGAAGGAATCAGTTCCATGATGTTGTTATCTGTAGGATGAAGTACCTAAACAGTTCTTGCAGTAAGGTCTAGAAACTCAATTACCTTTCTACTAATCTTATTGCCTATTGCCTCGTCAAAAAAAAAAAAAAAGAAAGAAAAGAAGTGGTGCCACTTCATTTTGGGTCAAGCACAATCTTGGTAGTACCTCGTTTGATTTCAGAGTATGCATGTGTGTGTGGAAAGGATAGTGGTGGGAAATGAAAACTGGAAAAGCTATTGCAGGACCCGTTACTTCTCAGGTTTTATAAACTGGTGCACAGAGAAACATACACGGCAGTAATGTTCCTTGATTTCATCCTTTTCCATCCTGTCTAAAGCCAAGTCAATCAATTAATACTATAGAAATGAACCTTGCAAAGTGGGCGCTATTGACACATTTTGTAGGTCTGAAAATGAATTTATTTCTTTAATTCTCCTTGCCAAAAGAAAAGTATTTTATTGTGAATTGTGTCCACTGTAAGATGATCAAACCCATCAATTCAATTTCTTGTTAACATACTTGATGTCAAATGCATAAATTAAAGGCTTAGCCATCAGCTGGTCTGCTTTTCTTACAGGGGTGGAACATGCAGTCAGCACAAGAACACGAGCACTCTCCATTACTGTTCCTCCCCCTCCTCTGCTAGAGATCATAGAATCACCAGGTTGGAAGAGGCCTACCGGATCATTGAGTCCAACCATTCCTATCTGCCACTAAACCATGTCCCTGAGCACCTCATCTACCTATCTTTTAAACACCTCCAGGGATGGTGACTCAACCACCCCTCTGGGCAGCCTGTTCTAGTGCCCGATGACCCTTTCTGTGAAAAATTTCTTTCCGATATCTAGTCTGATCCTCCCCTGGTGGACCTTGAGGCCATTGCCCCTTGTCCTGTCACCTGTCACTTGGGAGAAGAGGCCAGCTCCCTCCTCTCCACAACTTCCTTTCAGGTAGTTATAGAGGGCAATGAGGTCTCCCCTCAGCCTCCTCTCTCCAGGCTAAACAACCCCAGCTCTCTCAGACACTCCTCGTAAGGCCTGTTCTCTTGGCCCTTCACCAGCTTCGTCGCTCTTCTCTGGACTCACTCCAGAGCCTCAACATCCTTCTTGTGATGAGGGGCCCAGAACTGAACACAGTATTCGAGGAGCGGTCTCACCAGTGCCAAGTACAGAGGGAGAATAACCTCCCTGGACCTGCTGGTCACGCCGTTTCTGATCCAAGCCAAGATGCCATTGGCCTTCTTGGCCACCTGGGCACACTGCTGCCTCATGTTCAGTCAGCTGTTGACCAACACCCCCAGGTCCTTCTCCTCCAGGCAGCTTTCCAGCCACTCTTCTCCTAGTCTGTAGCACAGCACAGGGTTGTTGTGCCCCAAGTGCAGGACCCGGCATTTGGCCTTGTTAAACCTCATGCCATTGGACTCAGCCCATTGGTCCAGCCTGTTTAGATTCCTATGGAGATTCTCCCAATGCCGCTGGGTTCAGAACTTCTGCTTTACCGTATGGAGAATGTGGACTTGGCCATCAGCAGCACAGAAAGGGTGTGAAGTGGCTGGTATAGCCCATTTGCCCCATGGGACAAAAGATGCAGTTTTCTGAGTCTATATTATTTCCACAGTTTAACACACACACACCCCCCACACCCCTCCCCGCCCCAGATCAATAGACTAGGATTTCAGTCTACCCTTAGTGAGCAGTTTAAGGACAAGCCCTTAAGCTGTGTTATCACACAGAAGTCTCTTTTATCTTCACAAATTGTGTCCATGGTCTTGATTTAGCTTTTGGAAATTACTGGGCCCAAACTCAAGACCAAAATTAGCTGCAGGACACACAATGCTTTTCCCAAGCGTCTAGAAAAGGAGGTGGAGGAAAGAAGAGGCAGATGCAGGATGAATTATATTTTTCATTCACTGTAATTCATTGCCGGGGAGAAACTTAGCAGTTAAGCTATTTGCCATGCTGGTCTAGTTTTCGTGAGCGCTTGCACACAGCATGTCCTCTTGGGTATATTTACTCCCAGCTCCCCCTCTAACTCCCTCATGGAGCCCAAGAGCTGGTGGAAATGAAAATACTTGCAATAAACAGGCCCACACAGGTTGAATCCGTGTTCTGCAGTAATACCATCAATCCCTCATTCTCTCCTAAGGGCGCATCCTGCAAAAATTGCTGGCATGTATTTACTGTATATCACTTGTACAGGACAGTTAAAGAGACATAACAGCACATACTACGGAGAGAAAAGTAGGAACAGTTTTTCTGCATACTGGTAGTGGGTACTATATAGCTACCAGGTAGACAGTTTAACCCACAGTCAGCTGTAAGGCTTGGATGCAGATACGAATTGCTTAGTCCCGAGCCAAGGTGGACTTTGTCTTCCATTACTAAAAGGTATGTCTGTGTTGATGTAGCAGGTAGCTTTAAAAGGAATCCAGGTCAAAGCAAAGAAGGTCAGCAGATTCCTAGGCTTGTGCTGCTATCTGGTGGAATCAGCTCGGGAAGAAGACACTTTAGAAGAGGCAGGAACTAAGGAGCTAATGAGGAACTTTTCACTGGAGGCTTTTTAGAATCAAAATGTAGGATTGGAAGTCATGTCAACACGAACAGTTCACAAGTACTGCAAGACAGCAGGCTGCAAGCAGGGACTTAACTACCCTTCCTAACACAGTAGGTCTGCTCGTTCATGCTATTCCAAAGGCATTGGTAGCATCCATCATGATAGGCACAAAGTTGTGCTAGGTGATGTCTGGCCCTTGGTCAAAAGCACTATGGACAGCAGCCCAGAGGGGAAGATGTGAACTTTAAACTCAGAAGCGTAGACTTTTCTCCTTGTTATAGTGCAGTATTAAGAGGACAAATTCATGAAGATAATCCTTGCTATGTAGAGGACTCTAAAGCCACAACAGAAATGTAGCCCTTCCCGAGTTCCCCTGTCCCCTCAATCTAGCACGGGATCAATGCGGAGAAGAGGTGTAAAGTTGTGCGCTGGTCCCTGTTCGTCCCTGGCTAGCACAAATACTTTCTTTGTGTGCCTGGCTGCTCTTAGCTGTGCTGCCTATGGCAGCTTTGGGTCTGGCTGCATGGCAAACTTTGATATGGCCCCAGATTTGCTTTTCCTCTTCTTGCTCATTTCAAAGTGGCAGTGAAAGAAATATCTGTTGTGGCAGGAATCTCTTTGCCAGAACCGTGGGAGAAAGAAATAGAGCATTTTGAAAGAAAATTCTCGTGTCACTGTACACCACAGCCGTAAGAATCACGGGGAGATGGGAAAGGGAGTCAGGGTCTAAAATACCATCAAGCAGATACCCTGAGAAGCAGGGGGACATGGACTGTCACTCAGAAGAACACGCAGCCAAAAGGCATCCTGCCCTGACACTACAGAAGCCAGGTGGGTTCTCATGAATGGCCTCCATATTACTTAAACCCAACTTCCTCAGCTGATGAACTGCTTTAATACAGAGCAAAGAGTCTAATTTTATGTTTGAGGATGAAAGTGTGCTAAAAATGATGTGCATGCAAAGTCCTACATTGCTTCAAATTATTTATAACTTTTCACAGGCTAAGCTTCTGTCAAGTTTAATTTCATTGCTTCTAAAAATGGTATTCTAGACTGGAGTGCTAAAAGGGGAAAAAGCTGTCAGGGAAAGAGTCATTTCTGCTATTGAGTTCCATACTTTCTTCTAAACAAGTTTTCTTTATTCTTCTGGAGCTCCGGTCATTTCATTCTGAGAGTCTCTGGCATCCATTTGTTACGATACTGAAAAAGAAAACCATCTCATATGTATGAAAAACTCTCCCTAGGTCCCCCAAATATCTCCCATAATCTTATTTTTTTGTTATGACTCTTCGCTCCCACTGAAAAGCTCCTGGTAAATTCAGAAAGAATTGTTTCTCTTTCTCATTTTGTTAAGTTTAGTTAGATCTAAATAGGAGAGCCACAATAAAAACTAAATGTGTTACTTTGATTACGATTTTTTGAGAGTGTGTTCTCATGGTTTGAGTTCTGAATTCACCACACACATCACATGCCTTGAGACATTTTGGTGGAATGGCTACTTCAACAGGAAAAAGCTCAGACAGCAATTCAAGATCCGGCAATGGGGGCAATATTGTCATAAATAGCCAATAATTGACAACCGTTAACAGTCTTATATGGTCAAGCAGATGTTTCAGAATATCCTCTTGTAATAAATGTTGTTGGATGGACAGATGACTATAAGAAAATAAGAGGTCTTTCTGCTGCAATCACCAGAAGCATTCACATGCCTTCAGCAGCTGCTGAGGCAGCTGAGAGCTGAGGCACTTCATCAGAACAGACAGTACATTTTGTTTTTCTACTACAAATAGACATTTGGTCTGTCCTTTCTCCCTCTCCTTTTGTGTTCTGCAGCTGCCTTATTGCAACAGGACTTCAGTTTGGTAGACATTAACTATTAAATGTGTCAAGTTGAATCAAATACTAATTTGTTCTCTTCATTATGTTAAAGCACTATCCTTTCTTTACTCAGAGGGAATAAATGTTTGAGCTTTACTCTCCAGTCCGTTTTGAATGAAAGTTCTTACAATGTGACTTCTTGAGGAATCTGGCTCCAAAATAGATACAAATGCATGTGCATTTGGTAAGGAGATTTGGATCAGCAGACTCATTGAAGTGGTTTTTTGTTTGTTTTGGGTTTTTTTTTAATGTAAAAGTGAAATACCTGTTGTTTTAAAATACACCTAGGTGGTTTTTCTTAGAACTTTTATTTATATACTTGTATAGAAATATTGTTGGTGCTTTTATGTCATTTGTATCCCTTTTAAGAGGTATTTTTTTCATTTACCTGCATCATTGGAAAGGAAAATGTTTGCTAACAAAACAAAGTCATCGCTTTGGCTCTTAATTTCCTGTTTATGTTGGAATTGATAGGTGATTCCTCCTTAGCAAAAAGAAGGATCTGCTAATCAATTAATAACTCGTTCACATTGTAGCCACAGAGCTACACCAGATCATAACCCCTGATTGATATCCAAAGAGTACCCACTGGTTTCAACAAATTGGATGATCCAAATCTTTCCCATAAATGGTTTCAATCCAGTATGAGCCAAAGGGCTTAACAGCAACCTGTGTAGGATAATCAAGACTGGCTCAGTATTAAATAATATAGGGTAACGTATCTATTGTTGTAGCATCTAATGACTAATTGCATTCTTTCCTACTAGAATTCACTGACATAAGTGTTTAAAAATATATTTAACTTTATCTGATGTAATATCTAAGCAGACATTAGACTTTTATTTAAATATTCATGATAGGAGTCTCATCCTCATGTGTTGCAATTTGCTTCAATTTCTGTTTGCTTTCAAATTTGTTTTGCCAATGACAGTGCTTTAATTAAAAGGTATTTGAGCACCTCATTGATTCAGAAGAGGAAGACAGGCGGGAGGAATTGGCCTAGAGTACTGTACTTATGTGCAGAAAAAAAGACTTAGAAAAGTAGAGACAAAAGCAGTTCTCAAATTCTTCCCTTTGCTGTTCTACGGCAATAAGTCTGTTTTGAATAGAACATGTTTGGTTTTTTTTAAAAAAGGTTGGTCCATCCACACATTAGTTCTGTATTTGGCTTTTAATTACTGGTTTGGATTGATTGCACAAGTAAGAACCAAGAATACTGGTAGATATATTTGAGAATTCAGAAAACCATTCAGTAGAAATTAGATGCAGGCATATTCAGTAAACCCTATACGCTCATCATCAAGGCTGATACGGCTTTCAGGATAAAGCTGAAGTTGTTCTTAATTTGTAAAAAATGTCTTTTTTCTTTTTCACAGTAGGATACACCTGATGGTTTAATGGATCAGCATCTCTTTGAGAATCTTCTACCTAAAAGCTAACTTAGAAAAGACGTGACACGTAGTTAGTACAAAGTGTCACCTGAATCATTTATGTAACATTTCTCCTACTGCACTGCTCATAATATCTTCAAAAATGGAGATGAAGAGGTGCAACAGAAGTGATAATGTAAGGGAGAAGCCTGAGATATTAAACAACAGCACAAGAGGTGCAGTTTATGCTTTACCCTATAAAAATGCTAAGACGAAGGCAATTCCAGGTCGTAAAGACACCAGAAACCTTTGTGTGAGAAAAACAATAGCTCTATGCTTTTACAATGTAGTGAGTATGCATTTACATTGTGATACATATATGTGCATTAGTCAAATAACCACGATGTTTGCCCACAAACCAGTAGCGGACAAACCCCAAATATATTCAGGTCCATGAGAATTTTTTGGATCAAGTTTTCTAGCAAAATGATGGCAGCTGGGAAATGTTAACTATGTTCTATTTGTCAGCTTCACAGAAGAGAATATATGTATTAGAGATTTGTTCTCAATGTTATGGTCACCACATCGACATTAGTTGGAGTGTCACTGCGTCTGGTAAAATTTTGCTGAGCAAGGGGCTAAAACTGCAGGCCATCTTCATCGTGCCACTCCTTCTTTCTTCCTTAGTTGATGCCCGAGGGCAGGCACCCTCCATCCACACCTTCTGCCCATGGGTCCACAATCTCTGTTTAAGCCCAATACTGAGTTGTTGGTCTGTCTCTCAAGTCAGGTAACTGTTGTGCTTATTTTCAGCCCTGTCTCCTGCTGCTCTTGGCTGGGGAGAGCCACACATTCCTGGGGCTCTCTGGATAGTCCCTGGACATGATTCATCCCCGACTGTGCCTGGGACCTGCTTGCAGTGCATGGCTTTGTTTGTCCAGCTGAGCCACTGCAGAACTGTGTTGTGGTGTGAAGACACTGCCCTGCCATGGTCACCCTCGGCTCCTAGCCTATTCCTCCCAGCTCTTGCTGCTCCTTGGAAAAAGTAGTATATTTTAATATTTTTCAGTATACTTAAAAGTTTCTTTTATTTTTCCACACAATGGTCTGTTCAGCGAGAGGTGGTGGAAGCTAGGCTATTTGAAGAAGTTACTTTTGTAATATACAGTTGGATTAGAATACCATCATGACATAGGTTTGAAATAATATCATGGAATGGAAAACAAAACAATAAAACACAGCTGGCATGTTTCCGCGTGTACTACTCTGAGCCACAGTTTGCTGACAATGTAAGACCTCAGGGTGAGGTGTTTGTATTAACTTTACCTAGATACCCTAGCACGCTTCACCATTTTGCTTTATTTTCCTCTGTCAGTTTTTGTGCTTTGTGAAAACGTTCCTTGACTTTCTCTGGGAGCTGTAGTTGGGACTTTACAACCAGCAGGTTTTTCCATTATCTTCTGATTTTGCAATTCTGCTCTGGTACTGTAAAAGTAGGAAACAGCTTAAATCAAAAGCACACTTCTTCTAAGCCATGTACTAAATCAATTTGTGCCATTAATAGAGGAATAGATTTGAATCTCTTCTGCCTAGGGAGGTGGTTGAGTCACCTTCCCTGGACGTGTTTAAGGGACGGGGGGACGAGGCGCTGAGGGGCATGGTTTAGTATTTGATAGGAATGGTTGGGCTCGATGATCCAGTGGGTCTTTTCCAACCTGGTGATTCTATGATTCTGTGAATGGTCTCCCACATAAATAAGAGCTATTCACCCAAGTAAGTGTTTTCAAGACCTTATCCATACAGTTTAGGTATAAAAATAGTTTTCATAAACTTCCACCACCAATTAGAGAATCCAGGATGTCTGGACAAGATTGACTGCCAAAGTGAATAAACTTGACCTGCTGAACAACATGGCTATAGGGGAATTGCACTAGGATGAGTCTTTTGGCATTGAAGAGGCAACTGTTTGTCAGCAAGAGGCATCGTGTAGCTCATGGCATTACCTTCCTTCCCACTATTTACTATTTACACAACACCCGCAATCACATTTTCTACCTACTGATATGCTAGCTACTGAAAATTATGTATGCACATCAGAGCAGTCATTCAATGCAAAGTATGCAAGTAGGGCAGTATCTGCAATAATAACAATACCTGATCATGACGTGGAACAGGGTTTGGCCTCAATGACTTCCTTGCAATCCTTTTTAGTCTTGTGATTTGTAACGTAGTACGATACACTCCATAAAATCATTCATTGTTACAGTCTTGTTTCTCCAGCAGATGAATCATTAATATCTACATATGCTGATGCCTAACTAATCCTTTATGTGACAGAAACCCATGATAGCAAAAATCCAGTCTAAGGAAGAACTGCACAATTTATCAAAAAAGTCTGAGCTGGTGGTCAAATTCTCATTCAGACATTAAAACCCCAGTGGATGCCAGTGTGTCTTCTCGGTGTAAAGCCCAACTTCTTTACTTGCATTTGTTGTTTCTCAGACGTTGTCAGGGTGAAGGGCTGTGTGCACCCAATGGGCTTTTCTGTGGCTCCTGATTAACAAGGAGATGGTGAGGTGTAGAAAAAGGCACGGCTCCATCCCTCCCCATGCTAATAGGGCCCTATAAGTAGTACCTACAGAGAAGGCACAGTGTGTGTGCCCACCACCCCATATGATTGGCCTGAGGAAGGACTGTCCTGAAGAAGAACTCCTGGACCACGCGTTGCTGAAGAATTGCTGCTGGAGGAGTTGCTGCTGGATGGACCATGTTTTCCTGAGGAACCACTGTGCCCCACTGGAGTAGTGATAATTTTTCTTTTTCCCCTGCTACTTCCTTCTCTCTCTTTCTTACTTAACTTACTGTGCCTGCTTTTTTTCTTGGCACTATGGTGTATTGGAGTGAATCAGAGTTATGGTGTAGTTTGTTTAGTGCCCTTGGCTGTGTTCAAGGTATCAGCCTGTGATCTGACAAGATTAAAATCTGGTTTTGCAACTCTGAGAACCTGCGACTCAATTGTGCACTCGAGTATCTCTTCTGAGATTTTGGATGCAACCATGACAAATACTGCATTTGAATTAACCCTGGGAGAGTTGTTGGTCTCCCGTTTGCCACACGGATATCAAAAGAACCCTTTTTACCCTCCTTTTTCCTCTATGCAGGTCGAGGTGGGCTCCAACACTACTGGTTGTAGAGGAGGTCGAAACACATGGTTTATCAAGAAAAAGACAAGCCCTTCTTTCTTCATCCTGAGACTTTGCCATGGTTATCAATGTGTGCTATTATAGAGAACTCTATTTCAGTAAAGATTTCAACTTTAGAAACTGAAACTAATACAAATTTTGGTTGCCTAGCGTATAATAAAATGCTTCCTGAAGCTGTGTAATAGTATAATCTGAACTGGGATGTGGGCAGAGGGCATTTTCAATGAAGGATCTTTGTCAGTTAAAAAAACAGTTGATCCGGTATGACGGAAGAAAACGGGACAACACGCAGTGATCAATATGATCCAAGTGAAGCCATTTAATCGAAGCTCATAACGCATTTTATACCTCACTTAACTCAAGCAAGCCATTGTTTTGCCAGCTGATTTGACAATTCTCCATTAGCAACAAGTAATCATTAGTTACAATACATTATTATATTTTCCCATGAGAAACAGCTATGTGAGCATTTCAGTCTACAAATTGATAGACTACAAAGTAACAAGTCAAGGACTACCAAGGAAAGCTTCCTGTGAGAAATGAGAGGAGTATAAGGTAGAACAACTCTCTCTTGTTGCAAAGAGAAACCTTGAAGACAGTGTGTCATTTACCGTAGCTGCTTCTTCGGCAAAGTTAGCTTTAATTCTGATGCAAAAGCTGTGAGGCCTTATGCTAAGGTGCCTTTATTTCATTTAGCATAAGCTGCTCAGTGCTTGGGGTGCTCATTAAATGACCTCTGGCTCGTAACCACCCATCACCGGTACCCTAAGGCTTGGGTTTACAGACATGAACATCTGCTGCAATGTAGATTTTTCTCTCAGCTCTTCTCTGACAACATCACTGAAATAAGAAGGGGAGTATATTGCCAAGGACTCCTCTTGCAGGGATTGGTCTACTTTTTATTAACTCTTGGGGTTTTCCAGTCTTCTAGATAGATCACACTTTAATGAACCCAGCCTAGTAGAAAGGTAATGCACAGTGCATGCAATTGTCAGTGTCCTATCACTGTTTTCAAGCCTGTTTTGTAAAAGAGAGAGAGGAAACTGTATTGCTTGCTATCACATCATTTTATTTGAAAGAAATATTTATACATATATCACATGTCCCAGAAATTCCATAATTATGAAAAACCACTAACATGAACGGCTGAGAGAGCTGGGGTTGTTTAGCCTGGAGAAGAGGAGGCTGAGGGGAGACCTCATTGCTCTCTACAACTACCTGAAAGGAGGTTGTAGAGAGGAGGGTGATGGCCTCTTCTCCCAAGGGACAGGGGACAGGACGAGAGGAAATGGCCTCAAGCTCCGCCAGGGGAGGTTTAGGCTGGACATTAGGAAAAAAATTTTTACAGAAAGAGTCATTGGGCACTGGAACAGGCTGCCCAGTGAGGTAGTTGAGTCACCTTCCCTGGAGGTGTTTAAGGGACGGGTGGACGAGGTGCTAATGGGCATGGTTTAGTGGTTGACAGGAATGGTTGGACTCAATGATCCGGTGGGTCTCTTCCAACCTGGCTATTCTATGATTCCATGATTCTATGATTATGAATCCCACTGGATAAGAGAATGATTGTTCTCTAATCGCCTTCTATACATTCTGGGCTGCCTTACTCCTTCTGTAACCATTTTGTGCTTAACTTCCAGCTTAGTTCAAGTGTGTTATAATACTGCACTAAGCTCAGTATGGAAGTAAAGGATATTCAAAAGTGGAGAAAAAAAACCCTTAAATTAGAAGCAAATATGTATTTTTAATTAAAAACAATAAGGTTTAGGGTGGGTGGTTTATATTTAATTTCTGGTTTTACTTGTCTGCTTGCATTTACAGATACAAGGTTTAGGCCAGAAGACTTTGAGTACAGGTATCTCTGTCATAACAGGATTAATCTTGCAGAGGTAGCACTAATTTCTGCGGTGGTGACTTTTAAATTTAGTTATGCATTTTCTAATTTATTGTCAAAATATGACCTCTGTACTCAGAGATGTGTAGATAGTTGATTAAAGTTTTTTTTAAAAAGGTGTGTTGTGTTTCAAAGGTTACTTAAAAATACTCAAAGCTGCAATAGGAATTGCCCATATATAATCAGAACACGTGGCAATTTCTATTTCTCCTTAGCCAGGAATACACTGAGCATAAGCCAAGGATAAAAAGAGTTCAAGAGACATTTGGCTCTAGTTTCCTATACAAGATCACTATTGCAATTATTCACAAAAAGCCCATATATATTAATGTTACAGTACATTGTGTGAATAATTAGGTATCATTACCTTGATATAATACAAAACATTACAAAATCCAGTTATATTCATACAGCAATAAAAAAAGGGATCTAATATGTACAACAGGGTACAGACAATGCAATACATGCACTTTGATAAATACCATGGCATACTATACATACAATATACCGTCAATGCAAAACACAATACACTCAATATACAATGCAGACAAGACGATACAGACAATACCAAACAGACAAGCCTACAAGAAAGCCTAAAAGAGGTGCAGGCGAAGAAGAAAAGCGTGGAAATCTCCAGAGTGGTGCAAGCGAAGAAGCAAATGCAGGGCTCCTCCAAGCTGCAGGTGAGGAAGAAAAGCACAGGAATCCTCCAGGGTGGCTCAGGCTGAGAAGAAAATTGCAAGACTCCTCCAAAGAGGTGCAGGCTAGGCAAAAAACCACAGGACTTCTCCAAAGGGAGGCAAATGTAGAACTGATGTGCTGGACTTCTCCATGAATCTGGATGAGAATGCAGGACAACTCCGAGCGCAGCTCAGGAAAAACAAAACTACAGGACTCCTCCAAGGTGGTGCAGCCAAGAATGCAGAGTGCTAGACTCCGCTTGGATATCACGGTGAAGAAGCCCGAAGCAGAGATCCTGCAGAGCATCATGGTAAAAAGCCAAGCGCAGGACTTCTCCGAGGCGTTGCAGAGGAAGAAACGAACCTCTGGACTCCTGAAGGATTCTGCGGAAATGCAGCCAAGTGCAGGGATAGAAGCAAGCGCACAACTCCACGAGGCAGCGTGGGGAAGAACCGAAGCACAGAAATCCTCCCAGGCAACACGAGCAACGATGAAGTGCTGCACTCCTCAAGGGCAGGATGGTAAAAAAGCCCAAACATGCAGGACTCCACCTGGGCAGCGCAGGGGATGAATCCAAGAGCAGGATGCCACGGGGCTCTCAAGGTGACAAAGGCTGCCTCCCGAGACCTGCTTGCTGGGCTTGACTCCCGAGCAGGACTGTGCACAGGACCCTGCTCCCAATTGCTGTCACAGAGCGTGTGACCTGCTCTTGGGGGCGTCTAGCACTGTGCAAAACATCTTCCTAGGCAGCAGCACAGTAGAAAACAAGCCACGGTACAGGAAAACCCATACCTTACAAAATAGTCCTAAGATAACAGGCCATGCAATAAACAATACAAAGTACAAAACTACCAATGCAATACAAGCTTCGACACAGACAATACCAGGAAATACAATCTTCAATGCAAAATACAAAAGTAAATAATATTCAAAAGAACCAAAGCACAGAAATCCTCCCAGGCAACACGAGCAACTACGAAGTGCTGCACTCCTCAAGGGTAGGATGGTAAGAAAGCCCAAACATGCAGGACTCCTCCTGGGCAGCGCAGGGGATGAATCCAAGAGCAGGATGCCACGGGGCTCTCAAGGTGACAAAGGCTGCCTCCCGAGACCTGCTCGCTGGGCTTGACTCCCGAGCAGGACTGTGCACAGGACCCTGCTCCCAATTGCTGTCACAGAGCATGTGACCTGCTCTTGGGGCCGTCTAGAACTGTGCAAAAAAAATCGTCCTGGGCAGCAGCTCAGTAGAAAACAAGCCACGGTGCAGGAAAACCCATACCTTACAAAATAGTCCTAAGATAACAGGCCATGCAATAAACAATACAAAGTACAAAACTACCAATGCAATACAAGCTTCGACACAGACAATACCAGGAAATACAATCTTCAATACAAAATACAAAAGCAAATAATATACAAAATAACTAGTAAACTTCAAAGCAAGGCGTAGTACTTACAGGCAGTGTGGAGAGGAAGCAAAGCACGGCTCACCTCCGCTGAAGCGCAGCAAAGAAGCACATGGTGGCAATCATCAGGGGCGTGATGGCAAAACAGCAAAGCACAGGGTGCCTCTAGGGCACCAGACAGCAACAAGCGAGGAACAAGACGCCTCCAAGGCCATGCCGTCAAAAAGCAAAGCACAGCAAACCTCCAGGAAAGCAGGAAGCAAAAGGCAAACGCAGCATTCCTCATGGGTGGTGAAGAAAGAAGCAGAGCACAACATTCCTCTGGGCCATCACAGCAAACAAGCAAAGCGCAGGATTCCTCCAGGGTAGCACAGGCAAAAAAGCAAAACTCAGAACTCCTCCAAAGAGGTGCAAGCAAAGAAGAAAATCATGGCAAACCTCCAGGGTAGTGCACGCGAAGAACCAAATGCAGGGCTCCTCCAAGCTGCAGGAGGGGAAACAAATCACAGGACTCCTCCAGGGCAGTTCAGGCCAAGAATAAATCCACAGGACTCCTCCAAAGAGGTGCAGGCTAGGCAAAAAACCACAGGACTTCTCCAAAGGGAGGCAAAAGTAGAACTGATGTGCTGGACTTCTCCATGAATCTGGATGAGAATGCAGGACAACTCCGAGCGCAGCTCAGGAAAAACAAAACTACAGGACTCCTCCAAGGTGGTGCAGCCAAGAATGCAGAGTGCTAGACTCCGCTTGGATATCACGGTGAAGAAGCCCGAAGCAGAGATCCTGCAGAGCATCATGGTAAAAAGCCAAGCGCAGGACTTCACCAGGCTGGTGCAGCAAAGAAGCAAAGCGCAGGACTTCTCCGAGGCGTTGCAGAGGAAGAAACGAACCTCTGGACTCCTGAAGGATTCTGCGGAAATGCAGCCAAGTGCAGGGATAGAAGCAAGCGCACAACTCCACGAGGCAGCGTGGGGAACAACCGAAGCACAGAAATCCTCCCAGGCAACACGAGCAACGATGAAGTGCTGGACTCCTCAAGGGCAGGATGGTAAAAAAGCCCAAACATGCAGGACTCCACCTGGGCAGCGCAGGGGATGAATCCAAGAGCAGGATGCCACGGGGCTCTCAAGGTGACAAAGGCTGCCTCCCGAGACCTGCTCGCTGGGCTTGACTCCCGAGCAGGACTGTGCACAGGACCCTGCTCCCAATTGCTGTCACAGAGCGTGTGACCTGCTCTTGGGGGCGTCTAGCACTGTGCAAAACATCTTCCTAGGCAGCAGCACAGTAGAAAACAAGCCACGGTACAGGAAAACCCATACCTTACAAAATAGTCCTAAGATAACAGGCCATGCAATAAACAATACAAAGTACAAAACTACCAATGCAATACAAGCTTCGACACAGACAATACCAGGAAATACAATCTTCAATGCAAAATACAAAAGTAAATAATATTCAAAAGAATCAAAGCACAGAAATCCTCCCAGGCAACACGAGCAACGACGAAGTGCTGCACTCCTCAAGGGTAGCATGGTAAGAAAGCCCAAACATGCAGGACTCCTCCTGGGCAGCGCAGGGGATGAATCCAAGAGCAGGATGCCACGGGGCTCTCAAGGTGACAAAGGCTGCCTCCCGAGACCTGCTCGCTGGGCTTGACTCCCGAGCAGGACTGTGCACAGGACCCTGCTCCCAATTGCTGTCACAGAGCATGTGACCTGCTCTTGGGGCCGTCTAGAACTGTGCAAAAAAAATCGTCCTGGGCAGCAGCTCAGTAGAAAACAAGCCACGGTACAGGAAAACCCATACCTTACAAAATAGTCCTAAGATAACAGGCCATGCAATAAACAATACAAAGTACAAAACTACCAATGCAATACAAGCTTCGACACAGACAATACCAGGAAATACAATCTTCAATACAAAATACAAAAGCAAATAATATACAAAATAACTAGTAAACTTCAAAGCAAGGCGTAGTACTTACAGGCAGTGTGGAGAGGAAGCAAAGCACGGCTCACCTCCGCTGAAGCGCAGCAAAGAAGCACATGGTGTAAATCATCAGGGGCGTGATGGCAAAACAGCAAAGCACAGGATGCCTCTAGGGCACCAGACAGAAACAAGCGAGGAACAAGACGCCTCCAAGGCCATGCCGTCAAAAAGCAAAGCACAGCAAACCTCCAGGAAAGCAGGAAGCAAAAGGCAAACGCAGCATTCCTCATGGGTGGTGAAGAAAGAAGCAGAGCACAACATTCCTCTGGGCCATCACAGCAAACAAGCAAAGCGCAGGATTCCTCCAGGGTAGCACAGGCAAAAAAGCAAAACTCAGAACTCCTCCAAAGAGGTGCAAGCAAAGAAGAAAATCATGGCAAACCTCCAGGGTAGTGCACGCAAAGAACCAAATGCAGGGCTCCTCCAAGCTGCAGGAGGGGAAACAAATCACAGGACTCCTCCAGGGCAGTTCAGGCCAAGAATAAATCCACAGGACTCCTCCAAAGAGGTGCAGGCTAGGCAAAAAACAACAGGACTTCTCCAAAGGGAGGCAAAAGTAGAACTGATGTGCAGGACTTCTCCATGAATCTGGATGAGAATGCAGGACAACTCCGAGCGCAGCTCAGGAAAAACAAAACTACAGGACTCCTCCAAGGTGGTGCAGCCAAGAATGCAGAGTGCTAGACTCCGCTTGGATATCACGGTGAAGAAGCCCGAAGCAGAGATCCTGCAGAGCATCATGGTAAAAAGCCAAGCGCAAGACTTCATCAGGCTGGTGCAGCAAAGAAGCAAAGCGCAGGACTTCTCCGAGGCGTTGCAGAGGAAGAAACGAACCTCTGGACTCCTGAAGGATTCTGCGGAAATGCAGCCAAGTGCAGGGATAGAAGCAAGCGCACAACTCCACGAGGCAGCGTGGGGAACAACCGAAGTACAGAAATCCTCCCAGGCAACACGAGCAACGATGAAGTGCTGGACTCCTCAAGGGCAGGATGGTAAAAAAGCCCAAACATGCAGGACTCCACCTGGGCAGCGCAGGGGATGAATCCAAGAGCAGGATGCCACGGGGCTCTCAAGGTGACAAAGGCTGCCTCCCGAGACCTGCTCGCTGGGCTTGACTCCCGAGCAGGACTGTGCACAGGACCCTGCTCCCAATTGCTGTCACAGAGCGTGTGACCTGCTCTTGGGGGCGTCTAGCACTGTGCAAAACATCTTCCTAGGCAGCAGCACAGTAGAAAACAAGCCACGGTACAGGAAAACCCATACCTTACAAAATAGTCCTAAGATAACAGGCCATGCAATAAACAATACAAAGTACAAAACTACCAATGCAATACAAGCTTCGACACAGACAATACCAGGAAATACAATCTTCAATACAAAATACAAAAGCAAATAATATACAAAATAACTAGTAAACTTCAAAGCAAGGCGTAGTACTTACAGGCAGTGTGGAGAGGAAGCAAAGCACGGCTCACCTCCGCTGAAGCGCAGCAAAGAAGCACATGGTGGCAATCATCAGGGGCGTGATGGCAAAACAGCAAAGCACAGGATGCCTCTAGGGCACCAGACAGCAACAAGCAAGGAACAAGACGCCTCCAAGGCCATGCCATCAAAAAGCAAAGCACAGCAAACCTCCAGGAAAGCAGGAAGCAAAAGGCAAACGCAGCATTCCTCATGGGTGGTGAAGAAAGAAGCAGAGCACAACATTCCTCTGGGCCATCACAGCAAACAAGCAAAGCGCAGGATTCCTCCAGGGTAGCACAGGCAAAAAAGCAAAACTCAGAACTCCTCCAAAGAGGTGCAAGCAAAGAAGAAAATCATGGGAAACCTCCAGGGTAGTGCACGTGAAGAACCAAATGCAGGGCTCCTCCAAGCTGCAGGAGGGGAAACAAATCACAGGACTCCTCCAGGGCAGTTCAGGCCAAGAATAAATCCACAGGACTCCTCCAAAGAGGTGCAGGCTAGGCAAAAAACCACAGGACTTCTCCAAAGGGAGGCAGAAGTAGAACTGATGTGCTGGACTTCTCCATGAATCTGGATGAGAATGCAGGACAACTCCGAGCGCAGCTCAGGAAAAACAAAACTACAGGACTCCTCCAAGGTGGTGCAGCCAAGAATGCAGAGTGCTAGACTCCGCTTGGATATCACGGTGAAGAAGCCCGAAGCAGAGATCCTGCAGAGCATCATGGTAAAAAGCCAAGCGCAGGACTTCACCAGGCTGGT
This sequence comes from Phaenicophaeus curvirostris, assembly GCF_032191515.1. Classification (NCBI taxonomy): domain Eukaryota; kingdom Metazoa; phylum Chordata; class Aves; order Cuculiformes; family Cuculidae; genus Phaenicophaeus; species Phaenicophaeus curvirostris. The sequence goes on along the minus strand of NC_091393.1, from coordinate 88,649,298 downwards.
GCAGCAAAGAAGCAAAGCGCAGGACTTCTCCGAGGCGTTGCAGAGGAAGAAACGAACCTCTGGACTCCTGAAGGATTCTGCGGAAATGCAGCCAAGTGCAGGGATAGAAGCAAGAGCACAACTCCACGAGGCAGCGTGGGGAAGAACCGAAGCACAGAAATCCTCCCAGGCAACACGAGCAACGATGAAGTGCTGGACTCCTCAAGGGCAGGATGGTAAAAAAGCCCAAACATGCAGGACTCCTCCTGGGCAGCGCAGGGGATGAATCCAAGAGCAGGATGCCACGGGGCTCTCAGGGTGACAAAGGCTGCCTCCCGAGACCTGCTCGCTGGGCTTGACTCCCGAGCAGGACTGTGCACAGGACCCTGCTCCCAATTGCTGTCACAGAGCATGTGACCTGCTCTTGGGGGCGTCTAGAACTGTGCAAAACATCGTCCTAGGCAGCAGCACAGTAGAAAACAAGCCACGGTGCAGGAAAACCCATACCTTACAAAATAGTCCTAAGATAACAGGCCATGCAATAAACAATACAAAGTACAAAACTACCAATGCAATACAAGCTTCGACACAGACAATACCAGGAAACACAATCTTCAATACAAAATACAAAAGCAAATAATATACAAAATAACTAGTAAACTTCAAAGCAAGGCGTAGTACTTACAGGCAGTGTGGAGAGGAAGCAAAGCACGGCTCACCTCCGCTGAAGCGCAGCAAAGAAGCACATGGTGGCAATCATCAGGGGCGTGATGGCAAAACAGCAAAGCACAGGGTGCCTCTAGGGCACCAGACAGCAACAAGCGAGGAACAAGACGCCTCCAAGGCCATGCCGTCAAAAAGCAAAGCACAGCAAACCTCCAGGAAAGCAGGAAGCAAAAGGCAAACGCAGCATTCCTCATGGGTGGTGAAGAAAGAAGCAGAGCACAACATTCCTCTGGGCCATCACAGCAAACAGGCAAAGCGCAGGATTCCTCCAGGGTAGCACAGGCAAAAAAGCAAAACTCAGAACTCCTCCAAAGAGGTGCAAGCAAAGAAGAAAATCATGGCAAACCTCCAGGGTAGTGCACGCAAAGAACCAAATGCAGGGCTCCTCCAAGCTGCAGGAGGGGAAACAAATCACAGGACTCCTCCAGGGCAGTTCAGGCCAAGAATAAATCCACAGGACTCCTCCAAAAAGGTGCAGGCTAGGCAAAAAACCACAGGACTTCTCCAAAGGGAGGCAAAAGTAGAACTGATGTGCTGGACTTCTCCATGAATCTGGATGAGAATGCAGGACAACTCCGAGCGCAGCTCAGGAAAAACAAAACTACAGGACTCCTCCAAGGTGGTGCAGCCAAGAATGCAGAGTGCTAGACTCCGCTTGGATATCACGGTGAAGAAGCCCGAAGCAGAGATCCTGCAGAGCATCATGGTAAAAAGCCAAGCGCAGGACTTCACCAGGCTGGTGCAGCAAAGAAGCAAAGCGCAGGACTTCTCCGAGGCGTTGCAGAGGAAGAAACGAACCTCTGGACTCCTGAAGGATTCTGCGGAAATGCAGCCAAGTGCAGGGATAGAAGCAAGCGCACAACTCCACGAGGCAGCGTGGGGAAGAACCGAAGCACAGAAATCCTCCCAGGCAACACGAGCAACGATGAAGTGCTGGACTCCTCAAGGGCAGGATGGTAAAAAAGCCCAAACATGCAGGACTCCACCTGGGCAGCGCAGGGGATGAATCCAAGAGCAGGATGCCACGGGGCTCTCAAGGTGACAAAGGCTGCCTCCCGAGACCTGCTCGCTGGGCTTGACTCCCGAGCAGGACTGTGCACAGGACCCTGCTCCCAATTGCTGTCACAGAGCATGTGACCTGCTCTTGGGGGCGTCTAGCACTGTGCAAAACATCGTCCTAGGCAGCAGCACAGTAGAAAACAAGCCACGGTACAGGAAAACCCATACCTTACAAAATAGTCCTAAGATAACAGGCCATGCAATAAACAACACAAAGTACAAAACTACCAATGCAATACAAGCTTCGACACAGACAATACCAGGAAATACAATCTTCAATGCAAAATACAAAAGTAAATAATATTCAAAAGAACCAAAGCACAGAAATCCTCCCAGGCAACACGAGCAACTACGAAGTGCTGCACTCCTCAAGGGTAGCATGGTATGAAAGCCCAAACATGCAGGACTCCTCCTGGGCAGCGCAGGTGATGAATCCAAGAGCAGGATGCCACGGGGCTCTCAAGGTGACAAAGGCTGCCTCCCGAGACCTGCTCGCTGGGCTTGACTCCCGAGCAGGACTGTGCACAGGACCCTGCTCCCAATTGCTGTCACAGAGCATGTGACCTGCTCTTGGGGCCGTCTAGAACTGTGCAAAAAAAATCGTCCTGGGCAGCAGCTCAGTAGAAAACAAGCCACGGTACAGGAAAACCCATACCTTACAAAATAGTCCTAAGATAACAGGCCATGCAATAAACAATACAAAGTACAAAACTACCAATGCAATACAAGCTTCGACACAGACAATACCAGGAAATACAATCTTCAATACAAAATACAAAAGCAAATAATATACAAAATAACTAGTAAACTTCAAAGCAAGGCGTAGTACTTACAGGCAGTGTGGAGAGGAAGCAAAGCACGGCTCACCTCCGCTGAAGCGCAGCAAAGAAGCACATGGTGGCAATCATCAGGGGCGTGATGGCAAAACAGCAAAGCACAGGATGCCTCTAGGGCACCAGACAGCAACAAGCAAGGAACAAGACGCCTCCAAGGCCATGCCATCAAAAAGCAAAGCACAGCAAACCTCCAGGAAAGCAGGAAGCAAAAGGCAAACGCAGCATTCCTCATGGGTGGTGAAGAAAGAAGCAGAGCACAACATTCCTCTGGGCCATCACAGCAAACAAGCAAAGCGCAGGATTCCTCCAGGGTAGCACAGGCAAAAAAGCAAAACTCAGAACTCCTCCAAAGAGGTGCAAGCAAAGAAGAAAATCATGGGAAACCTCCAGGGTAGTGCACGTGAAGAACCAAATGCAGGGCTCCTCCAAGCTGCAGGAGGGGAAACAAATCACAGGACTCCTCCAGGGCAGTTCAGGCCAAGAATAAATCCACAGGACTCCTCCAAAGAGGTGCAGGCTAGGCAAAAAACCACAGGACTTCTCCAAAGGGAGGCAGAAGTAGAACTGATGTGCTGGATTTCTCCATGAATCTGGATGAGAATGCAGGACAACTCCGAGCGCAGCTCAGGAAAAACAAAACTACAGGACTCCTCCAAGGTGGTGCAGCCAAGAATGCAGAGTGCTAGACTCCGCTTGGATATCACGGTGAAGAAGCCCGAAGCAGAGATCCTGCAGAGCATCATGGTAAAAAGCCAAGCGCAGGACTTCACCAGGCTGGTGCAGCAAAGAAGCAAAGCGCAGGACTTCTCCGAGGCGTTGCAGAGGAAGAAACGAACCTCTGGACTCCTGAAGGATTCTGCGGAAATGCAGCCAAGTGCAGGGATAGAAGCAAGAGCACAACTCCACGAGGCAGCGTGGGGAAGAACCGAAGCACAGAAATCCTCCCAGGCAACACGAGCAACGATGAAGTGCTGGACTCCTCAAGGGCAGGATGGTAAAAAAGCCCAAACATGCAGGACTCCTCCTGGGCAGCGCAGGGGATGAATCCAAGAGCAGGATGCCACGGGGCTCTCAGGGTGACAAAGGCTGCCTCCCGAGACCTGCTCGCTGGGCTTGACTCCCGAGCAGGACTGTGCACAGGACCCTGCTCCCAATTGCTGTCACAGAGCATGTGACCTGCTCTTGGGGGCGTCTAGAACTGTGCAAAACATCGTCCTAGGCAGCAGCACAGTAGAAAACAAGCCACGGTGCAGGAAAACCCATACCTTACAAAATAGTCCTAAGATAACAGGCCATGCAATAAACAATACAAAGTACAAAACTACCAATGCAATACAAGCTTCGACACAGACAATACCAGGAAACACAATCTTCAATACAAAATACAAAAGCAAATAATATACAAAATAACTAGTAAACTTCAAAGCAAGGCGTAGTACTTACAGGCAGTGTGGAGAGGAAGCAAAGCACGGCTCACCTCCGCTGAAGCGCAGCAAAGAAGCACATGGTGGCAATCATCAGGGGCGTGATGGCAAAACAGCAAAGCACAGGGTGCCTCTAGGGCACCAGACAGCAACAAGCGAGGAACAAGACGCCTCCAAGGCCATGCCGTCAAAAAGCAAAGCACAGCAAACCTCCAGGAAAGCAGGAAGCAAAAGGCAAACGCAGCATTCCTCATGGGTGGTGAAGAAAGAAGCAGAGCACAACATTCCTCTGGGCCATCACAGCAAACAAGCAAAGCGCAGGATTCCTCCAGGGTAGCACAGGCAAAAAAGCAAAACTCAGAACTCCTCCAAAGAGGTGCAAGCAAAGAAGAAAATCATGGCAAACCTCCAGGGTAGTGCACGCGAAGAACCAAATGCAGGGCTCCTCCAAGCTGCAGGAGGGGAAACAAATCACAGGACTCCTCCAGGGCAGTTCAGGCCAAGAATAAATCCACAGGACTCCTCCAAAGAGGTGCAGGCTAGGCAAAAAACCACAGGACTTCTCCAAAGGGAGGCAAAAGTAGAACTGATGTGCTGGACTTCTCCATGAATCTGGATGAGAATGCAGGACAACTCCGAGCGCAGCTCAGGAAAAACAAAACTACAGGACTCCTCCAAGGTGGTGCAGCCAAGAATGCAGAGTGCTAGACTCCGCTTGGATATCACGGTGAAGTAGCCCGAAGCAGAGATCCTGCAGAGCATCATGGTAAAAAGCCAAGCGCAGGACTTCACCAGGCTGGTGCAGCAAAGAAGCAAAGCGCAGGACTTCTCCGAGGCGTTGCAGAGGAAGAAACGAACCTCTGGACTCCTGAAGGATTCTGCGGAAATGCAGCCAAGTGCAGGGATAGAAGCAAGCGCACAACTCCACGAGGCAGCGTGGGGAAGAACCGAAGCACAGAAATCCTCCCAGGCAACACGAGCAACGATGAAGTGCTGGACTCCTCAAGGGCAGGATGGTAAAAAAGCCCAAACATGCAGGACTCCACCTGGGCAGCGCAGGGGATGAATCCAAGAGCAGGATGCCACGGGGCTCTCAAGGTGACAAAGGCTGCCTCCCGAGACCTGCTCGCTGGGCTTGACTCCCGAGCAGGACTGTGCACAGGACCCTGCTCCCAATTGCTGTCACAGAGCATGTGACCTGCTCTTGGGGGCGTCTAGCACTGTGCAAAACATCGTCCTAGGCAGCAGCACAGTAGAAAACAAGCCACGGTACAGGAAAACCCATACCTTACAAAATAGTCCTAAGATAACAGGCCATGCAATAAACAACACAAAGTACAAAACTACCAATGCAATACAAGCTTCGACACAGACAATACCAGGAAATACAATCTTCAATGCAAAATACAAAAGTAAATAATATTCAAAAGAACCAAAGCACAGAAATCCTCCCAGGCAACACGAGCAACTACGAAGTGCTGCACTCCTCAAGGGTAGCATGGTATGAAAGCCCAAACATGCAGGACTCCTCCTGGGCAGCGCAGGGGATGAATCCAAGAGCAGGATGCCACGGGGCTCTCAAGGTGACAAAGGCTGCCTCCCGAGACCTGCTCGCTGGGCTTGACTCCCGAGCAGGACTGTGCACAGGACCCTGCTCCCAATTGCTGTCACAGAGCATGTGACCTGCTCTTGGGGGCGTCTAGAACTGTGCAAAACATCGTCCTAGGCAGCAGCACAGTAGAAAACAAGCCACGGTGCAGGAAAACCCATACCTTACAAAATAGTCCTAAGATAACAGGCCATGCAATAAACAATACAAAGTACAAAACTACCAATGCAATACAAGCTTCGACACAGACAATACCAGGAAACACAATCTTCAATACAAAATACAAAAGCAAATAATATACAAAATAACTAGTAAACTTCAAAGCAAGGCGTAGTACTTACAGGCAGTGTGGAGAGGAAGCAAAGCACGGCTCACCTCCGCTGAAGCGCAGCAAAGAAGCACATGGTGGCAATCATCAGGGGCGTGATGGCAAAACAGCAAAGCACAGGGTGCCTCTAGGGCACCAGACAGCAACAAGCGAGGAACAAGACGCCTCCAAGGCCATGCCGTCAAAAAGCAAAGCACAGCAAACCTCCAGGAAAGCAGGAAGCAAAAGGCAAACGCAGCATTCCTCATGGGTGGTGAAGAAAGAAGCAGAGCACAACATTCCTCTGGGCCATCACAGCAAACAAGCAAAGCGCAGGATTCCTCCAGGGTAGCACAGGCAAAAAAGCAAAACTCAGAACTCCTCCAAAGAGGTGCAAGCAAAGAAGAAAATCATGGGAAACCTCCAGGGTAGTGCACGCGAAGAACCAAATGCAGGGCTCCTCCAAGCTGCAGGAGGGGAAACAAATCACAGGACTCCTCCAGGGCAGTTCAGGCCAAGAATAAATCCACAGGACTCCTCCAAAGAGGTGCAGGCTAGGCAAAAAACCACAGGACTTCTCCAAAGGGAGGCAAAAGTAGAACTGATGTGCTGGACTTCTCCATGAATCTGGATGAGAATGCAGGACAACTCCGAGCGCAGCTCAGGAAAAACAAAACTACAGGACTCCTCCAAGGTGGTGCAGCCAAGAATGCAGAGTGCTAGACTCCGCTTGGATATCACGGTGAAGAAGCCCGAAGCAGAGATCCTGCAGAGCATCATGGTAAAAAGCCAAGCGCAGGACTTCACCAGGCTGGTGCAGCAAAGAAGCAAAGCGCAGGACTTCTCCGAGGCGTTGCAGAGGAAGAAACGAACCTCTGGACTCCTGAAGGATTCTGCGGAAATGCAGCCAAGTGCAGGGATAGAAGCAAGCGCACAACTCCACGAGGCAGCGTGGGGAAGAACCGAAGCACAGAAATCCTCCCAGGCAACACGAGCAACGATGAAGTGCTGGACTCCTCAAGGGCAGGATGGTAAAAAAGCCCAAACATGCAGGACTCCACCTGGGCAGCGCAGGGGATGAATCCAAGAGCAGGATGCCACGGGGCTCTCAAGGTGACAAAGGCTGCCTCCCGAGACCTGCTCGCTGGGCTTGACTCCCGAGCAGGACTGTGCACAGGACCCTGCTCCCAATTGCTGTCACAGAGCATGTGACCTGCTCTTGGGGGCGTCTAGCACTGTGCAAAACATCGTCCTAGGCAGCAGCACAGTAGAAAACAAGCCACGGTACAGGAAAACCCATACCTTACAAAATAGTCCTAAGATAACAGGCCATGCAATAAACAACACAAAGTACAAAACTACCAATGCAATACAAGCTTCGACACAGACAATACCAGGAAATACAATCTTCAATGCAAAATACAAAAGTAAATAATATTCAAAAGAACCAAAGCACAGAAATCCTCCAAGGCAACACGAGCAACTACGAAGTGCTGCACTCCTCAAGGGTAGCATGGTATGAAAGCCCAAACATGCAGGACTCCTCCTGGGCAGCGCAGGGGATGAATCCAAGAGCAGGATGCCACGGGGCTCTCAAGGTGACAAAGGCTGCCTCCCGAGACCTGCTCGCTGGGCTTGACTCCCGAGCAGGACTGTGCACAGGACCCTGCTCCCAATTGCTGTCACAGAGCATGTGACCTGCTCTTGGGGCCGTCTAGAACTGTGCAAAAAAAATCGTCCTGGGCAGCAGCTCAGTAGAAAACAAGCCACGGTACAGGAAAACCCATACCTTACAAAATAGTCCTAAGATAACAGGCCATGCAATAAACAATACAAAGTACAAAACTACCAATGCAATACAAGCTTCGACACAGACAATACCAGGAAATACAATCTTCAATACAAAATACAAAAGCAAATAATATACAAAATAACTAGTAAACTTCAAAGCAAGGCGTAGTACTTACAGGCAGTGTGGAGAGGAAGCAAAGCACGGCTCACCTCCGCTGAAGCGCAGCAAAGAAGCACATGGTGGAAATCATCAGGGGCGTGATGGCAAAACAGCAAAGCACAGGATGCCTCTAGGGCACCAGACAGAAACAAGCGAGGAACAAGACGCCTCCAAGGCCATGCCGTCAAAAAGCAAAGCACAGCAAACCTCCAGGAAAGCAGGAAGCAAAAGGCAAACGCAGCATTCCTCATGGGTGGTGAAGAAAGAAGCAGAGCACAACATTCCTCTGGGCCATCACAGCAAACAAGCAAAGCGCAGGATTCCTCCAGGGTAGCACAGGCAAAAAAGCAAAACTCAGAACTCCTCCAAAGAGGTGCAAGCAAAGAAGAAAATCATGGCAAACCTCCAGGGTAGTGCACGCGAAGAACCAAATGCAGGGCTCCTCCAAGCTGCAGGAGGGGAAACAAATCACAGGACTCCTCCAGGGCAGTTCAGGCCAAGAATAAATCCACAGGACTCCTCCAAAGAGGTGCAGGCTAGGCAAAAAACAACAGGACTTCTCCAAAGGGAGGCAAAAGTAGAACTGATGTGCTGGACTTCTCCATGAATCTGGATGAGAATGCAGGACAACTCCGAGCGCAGCTCAGGAAAAACAAAACTACAGGACTCCTCCAAGGTGGTGCAGCCAAGAATGCAGAGTGCTAGACTCCGCTTGGATATCATGGTGAAGAAGCCCGAAGCAGAGATCCTGCAGAGCATCATGGTAAAAAGCCAAGCGCAAGACTTCATCAGGCTGGTGCAGCAAAGAAGCAAAGCGCAGGACTTCTCCGAGGCGTTGCAGAGGAAGAAACGAACCTCTGGACTCCTGAAGGATTCTGCGGAAATGCAGCCAAGTGCAGGGATAGAAGCAAGCGCACAACTCCACGAGGCAGCGTGGGGAACAACCGAAGCACAGAAATCCTCCCAGGCAACACGAGCAACGATGAAGTGCTGGACTCCTCAAGGGCAGGATGGTAAAAAAGCCCAAACATGCAGGACTCCACCTGGGCAGCGCAGGGGATGAATCCAAGAGCAGGATGCCACGGGGCTCTCAAGGTGACAAAGGCTGCCTCCCGAGACCTGCTCGCTGGGCTTGACTCCCGAGCAGGACTGTGCACAGGACCCTGCTCCCAATTGCTGTCACAGAGCGTGTGACCTGCTCTTGGGGGCGTCTAGAACTGTGCAAAACATCGTCCTAGGCAGCAGCACAGTAGAAAACAAGCCACGGTGCAGGAAAACCCATACCTTACAAAATAGTCCTAAGATAACAGGCCATGCAATAAACAATACAAAGTACAAAACTACCAATGCAATACAAGCTTCGACACAGACAATACCAGGAAACACAATCTTCAATACAAAATACAAAAGCAAATAATATACAAAATAACTAGTAAACTTCAAAGCAAGGCGTAGTACTTACAGGCAGTGTGGAGAGGAAGCAAAGCACGGCTCACCTCCGCTGAAGCGCAGCAAAGAAGCACATGGTGGCAATCATCAGGGGCGTGATGGCAAAACAGCAAAGCACAGGGTGCCTCTAGGGCACCAGACAGCAACAAGCGAGGAACAAGACGCCTCCAAGGCCATGCCGTCAAAAAGCAAAGCACAGCAAACCTCCAGGAAAGCAGGAAGCAAAAGGCAAACGCAGCATTCCTCATGGGTGGTGAAGAAAGAAGCAGAGCACAACATTCCTCTGGGCCATCACAGCAAACAAGCAAAGCGCAGGATTCCTCCAGGGTAGCACAGGCAAAAAAGCAAAACTCAGAACTCCTCCAAAGAGGTGCAAGCAAAGAAGAAAATCATGGGAAACCTCCAGGGTAGTGCACGCAAAGAACCAAATGCAGGGCTCCTCCAAGCTGCAGGAGGGGAAACAAATCACAGGACTCCTCCAGGGCAGTTCAGGCCAAGAATAAATCCACAGGACTCCTCCAAAGAGGTGCAGGCTAGGCAAAAAACCACAGGACTTCTCCAAAGGGAGGCAAAAGTAGAACTGATGTGCTGGACTTCTCCATGAATCTGGATGAGAATGCAGGACAACTCCGAGCGCAGCTCAGGAAAAACAAAACTACAGGACTCCTCCAAGGTGGTGCAGCCAAGAATGCAGAGTGCTAGACTCCGCTTGGATATCACGGTGAAGAAGCCCGAAGCAGAGATCCTGCAGAGCATCATGGTAAAAAGCCAAGCGCAGGACTTCACCAGGCTGGTGCAGCAAAGAAGCAAAGCGCAGGACTTCTCCGAGGCGTTGCAGAGGAAGAAACGAACCTCTGGACTCCTGAAGGATTCTGCGGAAATGCAGCCAAGTGCAGGGATAGAAGCAAGCGCACAACTCCACGAGGCAGCGTGGGGAAGAACCGAAGCACAGAAAGCCTCCCAGGCAACACGAGCAACGATGAAGTGCTGGACTCCTCAAGGGCAGGATGGTAAAAAAGCCCAAACATGCAGGACTCCACCTGGGCAGCGCAGGGGATGAATCCAAGAGCAGGATGCCACGGGGCTCTCAAGGTGACAAAGGCTGCCTCCCGAGACCTGCTCGCTGGGCTTGACTCCCGAGCAGGACTGTGCACAGGACCCTGCTCCCAATTGCTGTCACAGAGCGTGTGACCTGCTCTTGGGGCCGTCTAGCACTGTGCAAAACATCGTCCTAGGCAGCAGCACAGTAGAAAACAAGCCACGGTACAGGAAAACCCATACCTTACAAAATAGTCCTAAGATAACAGGCCATGCAATAAACAATACAAAGTACAAAACTACCAATGCAATACAAGCTTCGACACAGACAATACCAGGAAATACAATCTTCAATACAAAATACAAAAGCAAATAATATACAAAATAACTAGTAAACTTCAAAGCAAGGCGTAGTACTTACAGGCAGTGTGGAGAGGAAGCAAAGCACGGCTCACCTCCGCTGAAGCGCAGCAAAGAAGCACATGGTGGCAATCATCAGGGGCGTGATGGCAAAACAGCAAAGCACAGGATGCCTCTAGGGCACCAGACAGCAACAAGCAAGGAACAAGACGCCTCCAAGGCCATGCCATCAAAAAGCAAAGCACAGCAAACCTCCAGGAAAGCAGGAAGCAAAAGGCAAACGCAGCATTCCTCATGGGTGGTGAAGAAAGAAGCAGAGCACAACATTCCTCTGGGCCATCACAGCAAACAAGCAAAGCGCAGGATTCCTCCAGGGTAGCACAGGCAAAAAAGCAAAACTCAGAACTCCTCCAAAGAGGTGCAAGCAAAGAAGAAAATCATGGCAAACCTCCAGGGTAGTGCACGCGAAGAACCAAATGCAGGGCTCCTCCAAGCTGCAGGAGGGGAAACAAATCACAGGACTCCTCCAGGGCAGTTCAGGCCAAGAATAAATCCACAGGACTCCTCCAAAGAGGTGCAGGCTAGGCAAAAAACCACAGGACTTCTCCAAAGGGAGGCAAAAGTAGAACTGATGTGCAGGACTTCTCCATGAATCTGGATGAGAATGCAGGACAACTCCGAGCGCAGCTCAGGAAAAACAAAACTACAGGACTCCTCCAAGGTGGTGCAGCCAAGAATGCAGAGTGCTAGACTCCGCTTGGATATCATGGTGAAGAAGCCCGAAGCAGAGATCCTGCAGAGCATCATGGTAAAAAGCCAAGCGCAAGACTTCATCAGGCTGGTGCAGCAAAGAAGCAAAGCGCAGGACTTCTCCGAGGCGTTGCAGAGGAAGAAACGAACCTCTGGACTCCTGAAGGATTCTGCGGAAATGCAGCCAAGTGCAGGGATAGAAGCAAGCGCACAACTCCACGAGGCAGCGTGGGGAACAACCGAAGCACAGAAATCCTCCCAGGCAACACGAGCAACGATGAAGTGCTGGACTCCTCAAGGGCAGGATGGTAAAAAAGCCCAAACATGCAGGACTCCACCTGGGCAGCGCAGGGGATGAATCCAAGAGCAGGATGCCACGGGGCTCTCAAGGTGACAAAGGCTGCCTCCCGAGACCTGCTCGCTGGGCTTGACTCCCGAGCAGGACTGTGCACAGGACCCTGCTCCCAATTGCTGTCACAGAGCGTGTGACCTGCTCTTGGGGGCGTCTAGCACTGTGCAAAACATCTTCCTAGGCAGCAGCACATTAGAAAACAAGCCACGGTACAGGAAAACCCATACCTTACAAAATAGTCCTAAGATAACAGGCCATGCAATAAACAATACAAAGTACAAAACTACCAATGCAATACAAGCTTCGACACAGACAATACCAGGAAATACAATCTTCAATACAAAATACAAAAGCAAATAATATACAAAATAACTAGTAAACTTCAAAGCAAGGCGTAGTACTTACAGGCAGTGTGGAGAGGAAGCAAAGCACGGCTCACCTCCGCTGAAGCGCAGCAAAGAAGCACATGGTGGCAATCATCAGGGGCGTGATGGCAAAACAGCAAAGCACAGGATGCCTCTAGGGCACCAGACAGCAACAAGCAAGGAACAAGACGCCTCCAAGGCCATGCCATCAAAAAGCAAAGCACAGCAAACCTCCAGGAAAGCAGGAAGCAAAAGGCAAACGCAGCATTCCTCATGGGTGGTGAAGAAAGAAGCAGAGCACAACATTCCTCTGGGCCATCACAGCAAACAAGCAAAGCGCAGGATTCCTCCAGGGTAGCACAGGCAAAAAAGCAAAACTCAGAACTCCTCCAAAGAGGTGCAAGCAAAGAAGAAAATCATGGCAAACCTCCAGGGTAGTGCACGTGAAGAACCAAATGCAGGGCTCCTCCAAGCTGCAGGAGGGGAAACAAATCACAGGACTCCTCCAGGGCAGTTCAGGCCAAGAATAAATCCACAGGACTCCTCCAAAGAGGTGCAGGCTAGGCAAAAAACAACAGGACTTCTCCAAAGGGAGGCAGAAGTAGAACTGATGTGCTGGACTTCTCCATGAATCTGGATGAGAATGCAGGACAACTCCGAGTGCAGCTCAGGAAAAACAAAACTACAGGACTCCTCCAAGGTGGTGCAGCCAAGAATGCAGAGTGCTAGACTCCGCTTGGATATCACGGTGAAGCAGCCCGAAACAGAGATCCTGCAGAGCATCATGGTAAAAAGCCAAGCGCAGGACTTCACCAGGCTGGTGCAGCAAAGAAGCAAAGCGCAGGACTTCTCCGAGGCGTTGCAGAGGAAGAAACGAACCTCTGGACTCCTGAAGGATTCTGCGGAAATGCAGCCAAGTGCAGGGATAGAAGCAAGCGCACAACTCCACGAGGCAGCGTGGGGAACAACCGAAGCACAGAAATCCTCCCAGGCAACACGAGCAACGACGAAGTGCTGCACTCCTCAAGGGTAGCATGGTAAGAAAGCCCAAACATGCAGGACTCCTCCTGGGCAGCGCAGGGGATGAATCCAAGAGCAGGATGCCACGGGGCTCTCAAGGTGACAAAGGCTGCCTCCCGAGACCTGCTCGCTGGGCTTGACTCCCGAGCAGGACTGTGCACAGGACCCTGCTCCCAATTGCTGTAACAGAGCGTCTGACCTGCTCTTGGGGGCGTCTAGCACTGTGCAAAACATCTTCCTAGGCAGCAGCACAGTAGAAAACAAGCCACGGTGCAGGAAAACCCATACCTTACAAAATAGTCCTAAGATAACAGGCCATGCAATAAACAATACAAAGTACAAAACTACCAATGCAATACAAGCTTCGACACAGACAATACCAGGAAACACAATCTTCAATACAAAATACAAAAGCAAATAATATACAAAATAACTAGTAAACTTCAAAGCAAGGCGTAGTACTTACAGGCAGTGTGGAGAGGAAGCAAAGCACGGCTCACCTCCGCTGAAGCGCAGCAAAGAAGCACATGGTGGCAATCATCAGGGGCGTGATGGCAAAACAGCAAAGCACAGGGTGCCTCTAGGGCACCAGACAGCAACAAGCGAGGAACAAGACGCCTCCAAGGCCATGCCGTCAAAAAGCAAAGCACAGCAAACCTCCAGGAAAGCAGGAAGCAAAAGGCAAACGCAGCATTCCTCATGGGTGGTGAAGAAAGAAGCAGAGCACAACATTCCTCTGGGCCATCACAGCAAACAAGCAAAGCGCAGGATTCCTCCAGGGTAGCACAGGCACAAAAGCAAAAATCAGAACTCCTCCAAAGAGGTGCAAGCAAAGAAGAAAATCATGGGAAACCTCCAGGGTAGTGCACGCGAAGAACCAAATGCAGGGCTCCTCCAAGCTGCAGGAGGGGAAACAAATCACAGGACTCCTCCAGGGCAGTTCAGGCCAAGAATAAATCCACAGGACTCCTCCAAAGAGGTGCAGGCTAGGCAAAAAACCACAGGACTTCTCCAAAGGGAGGCAAAAGTAGAACTGATGTGCTGGACTTCTCCATGAATCTGGATGAGAATGCAGGACAACTCCGAGCGCAGCTCAGGAAAAACAAAACTACAGGACTCCTCCAAGGTGGTGCAGCCAAGAATGCAGAGTGCTAGACTCCGCTTGGATATCACGGTGAAGAAGCCCGAAGCAGAGATCCTGCAGAGCATCATGGTAAAAAGCCAAGCGCAGGACTTCACCAGGCTGGTGCAGCAAAGAAGCAAAGCGCAGGACTTCTCCGAGGCGTTGCAGAGGAAGAAACGAACCTCTGGACTCCTGAAGGATTCTGCGGAAATGCAGCCAAGTGCAGGGATAGAAGCAAGCGCACAACTCCACGAGGCAGTGTGGGGAAGAACCGAAGCACAGAAATCCTCCCAGGCAACACGAGCAACGATGAAGTGCTGGACTCCTCAAGGGCAGGATGGTAAAAAAGCCCAAACATGCAGGACTCCACCTGGGCAGCGCAGGGGATGAATCCAAGAGCAGGATGCCACGGGGCTCTCAAGGTGACAAAGGCTGCCTCCCGAGACCTGCTCGCTGGGCTTGACGCCCGAGCAGGACTGCGCACAGGACCCTGCTCCCAATTGCTGTCACAGAGCATGTGACCTGCTCTTGGGGGCGTCTAGCACTGTGCAAAACATCGTCCTAGGCAGCAGCACAGTAGAAAACAAGCCACAGTACAGGAAAACCCATACCTTACAAAATAGTCCTAAGATAACAGGCCATGCAATAAACAATACAAAGTACAAAACTACCAATGCAATACAAGCTTCGACACAGACAATACCAGGAAATACAATCTTCAATGCAAAATACAAAGGTAAATAATATTCAAAAGAACCAAAGCACAGAAATCCTCCCAGGCAACACGAGCAACAACGAAGTGCTGCACTCCTCAAGGGTAGCATGGTAAGAAAGCCCAAACATGCAGGACTCCTCCTGGGCAGCGCAGGGGATGAATCCAAGAGCAGGATGCCACGGGGCTCTCAAGGTGACAAAGGCTGCCTCCCGAGACCTGCTCGCTGGGCGTGACTCCCGAGTGGGACTGTGCACAGGACCCTGCTCCCAATTGCTGTAACAGAGCGTCTGACCTGCTCTTGGGGGCGTCTAGAACTGTGCAAAAAAAATCGTCCTGGGCAGCAGCACAGTAGAAAACAAGCCACGGTGCAGGAAAACCCATACCTTACAAAATAGTCCTAAGATAACAGGCCATGCAATAAACAATACAAAGTACAAAACTACCAATGCAATACAAGCTTCGACACAGACAATACCAGGAAATACAATCTTCAATACAAAATACAAAAGCAAATAATATACAAAATAACTAGTAAACGTCAAAGCAAGGCGTAGTACTTACAGGCAGTGTGGAGAGGAAGCAAAGCACGGCTCACCTCCGCTGAAGCGCAGCAAAGAAGCACATGGTGGCAATCATCAGGGGCGTGATGGCAAAACAGCAAAGCACAGGATGCCTCTAGGGCACCAGACAGCAACAAGCGAGGAACAAGACGCCTCCAAGGCCATGCCGTCAAAAAGCAAAGCACAGCAAACCTCCAGGAAAGCAGGAAGCAAAAGGCAAACGCAGCATTCCTCATGGGTGGTGAAGAAAGAAGCAGAGCACAACATTCCTCTGGGCCATCACAGCAAACAAGCAAAGCGCAGGATTCCTCCAGGGTAGCACAGGCACAAAAGCAAAACTCAGAACTCCTCCAAAGAGGTGCAAGCAAAGAAGAAAATCATGGGAAACCTCCAGGGTAGTGCACGCGAAGAACCAAATGCAGGGCTCCTCCAAGCTGCAGGAGGGGAAACAAATCACAGGACTCCTCCAGGGTGGCTTAATGTTAGAAGAAAACCACAGGACTTCTACAGTGTTAGACCGGGGATGAAGTGATGCACGGTACTCCTCTAAATATCTTGATGAGAAGGAAGGCGCTGGACACCTCCAGGCATTGCTGAGAAGCAAATATAGCCCTGGGTAACTCCAGAGTCTTGGAGGCGAATAAGTAAAGCATTGGTACAAGCTTCAAGGTTGTGCAGGTGGTGATCCACAGGACAGGATGACTCAAAGATGTTTTAGATGGAGAAAAGCACTGGACTCCTCCAGGCAGAACAGGTGAAGAAGGAAAGCACTGGACTCCTCCAATGTCCTGTAGGAGAAGTGAAGCATTGGAAACCTCTAGGGTGGCACAGGTGAAGAAGTGAAGTGAGGGAGTCCTCCAAGTTACGACAGCAGGTATGCAAAGCCTGCACTCTTTTGAGGTTGTGTGGTGAAAAATAAAGTGAAGCAAACCACTAGCACAGCAGTGCGTACAAGCTAAACGCCGCACACCTTTGAGCACTGAAGTGAGGAAGCGAAGCACTGTACTTCTCCACAGCATCGTGACAAAAATGCCAAGCACAGCATTCCTCCAGGGTGTTTCAGCCAGGAAGCAAGCTGATGCACTCAGAAAGGTGAAAAAATGATGCCCTCCGAAACAGCCTGGCGGTGATGTCCTCCTCCAGAGCCATACAGGTATATATATGATCCTCACATGCTTCAAAACTTGTGTGGGCAATCCTTGATTGTGGGAACCCTGCAACACAGGAGTGGAATAGCTACTTCTATTCCTGTTTAGAAATTCCTAGGCATCAACTATACACCAATCCTTACAGACTCATAACATCAGTCAGTCCAAGCAACTATTGTCAAAGTCCTTGAGCTCATCTTTATTCATCATCCTCTGGGAGTTCCCGTGTACGTCCTCATTTCTCCCTCATTTTCCTGTGCCTATAAATCCCACTGCACTTTCCCGAAATGGAATCACTGCCTTCGTGTAGCTTGACTAGATGGGGACTGATGGGGACCCAAATGCCACACCAAATTCCTGGACCCCTGCTATTTATTGCACATAGACTACTCAGCTCTGCAGCTGACCACTTAATGCTGCCTAAAGAGCTTTCATCCGAAATAGGTGGCACCTGTGCAGGGGCACAACCAACTTCTCTGCCTTTGAAGAAACTTGCAACTCACAGAAGGCCCTGTCTGGCCAAGAAACAAGTTGGCTCTCTAAACATTCCCCTCAGCCCCTTCAAATGGCTGCCTGGAGAGAGAGCTCCTCTCTCACTCAGGAGCCACTTCCCTACTCGTCACCCTCACCTCACCCTTGCTGCTTGCCTGCTACCCAAGAGATACACAAGCAGCACAAAAAGCACAAAGCAGCACATCTGTGGCAATGCAGGAGGGTCAGCGGAGCTCCTCATGCTGATGCCAAAAGACATTCAGACAGCAGAGAATGGGCAAATGGACAAAATAGTTTGGACTATGTCCTTGCTGTCCATCTATAGTCTGAACAGAGCTCAACAGTCTGCTTACTGCCCACACTCAGAAGAGTCTGGATGAGGTTTCTGCATCTGTGAATGGGGTATAAAAAACTGGGAAACAGAAAAGCCTCACATCGCTTAGCTGAAGCTTTCTTAATTTCAGTTACATTAACTGCAGGTCTTGTGTATTACACACATAGAACAAGACCCACATTGCCTGAGTAAGGCAGTTGCTGTCCAGATACAAAATACACACAGCTAGGACACCATCAACAATATCTTCGTACGCAAAGAACATACAAAGAAAACATGCAGCAAGTGTAGACAGAATATATATGGCTGGGCATACAGAGGACATGCATGTTAACATACATCTTTTGAGAATATAGATACACACCCACACCCATTCTTTATAAAACATCCACAGAAGCTATATACTCGATCACCAGGAAAGAAGAGACATTCAGAAGAGACATTCTCTGTGCATAAAAAACTACACACATAGGAAGCATAAGCACACTGTTCTCTCTATACGTACGCTCTTTACACAGAACACCACATACAGAGAATATCCATTATAGACATACAACTTGTCAGTTGTGTACATACTGCACAAAACAGATAGGTGAGAGGAAGCTATGCTTCATGTCTTTATGTTCAACAGATGCTGTCTTTTCATGGAACACAGGCAAGGGAGGAAGGGCATTTCTGTGTGTGGAGTGTAGGCTGTCCTGACTTGGGACACATGCACGTGCATACACATACTTTACACATAGACAGAGACAGCAGAAAAGCACATGTTTTTCTGTCTGTATAGAGCTCATGGATTGCTGTTGCATAGGATGTGTAGTAGCTGCATGTAGGGATCATAGAAAGAGTAAGGCTTTTCAGTCTTCTCTTTAAAATACAGGCAAGGTGATAAGAGGTTTTCCATCTGCATAGAGAAGACATGGGCTATATGTAACACACTTACACAGAAAGGCAGTGCCTCACCTGACTCTACACCTACTGTCTACCACCTGTGCACACACATAACACCCACAACAACGGGAGGCTTTTCTGTTGCTACACGGAATACGTACTGTCCTCCTTGAGACTACGCATGGACAGGCAAAGCTAGGCTTGCTTTCTCAGTATGGAGCACAGACCAGGATATACTCTGCCTAACAGAAAAGAGATGGTGAGGATTTTCTCTCCGCATACAGACTGTATGGCAGCTATAGACAGACCGTATGCAGGCAAAGCATTTCTAGTTATAGACCAGACACTGCCTAGGCCAAACCAGGGCTTTTTGCTCGGCTCACACGGTGTATGCTGGCTGTATAGAGAACAGAAAAACAACAGAAAGATGAGCTGGGGCAATACTTTTCTGTCACCACACAAACTATAAAGTACCTGCATGGAGAATACACATGGAAAGCACTACATATCACTTTTCTATCAGGACACAGAAAGAATTCTAGTTAGAGTAGAAACAGGCTAGGTGAAGCAGGGCTTTCAGACCTATCCCCATGGGAAGTGTTGGGAGGCTATGGGGAGGACAGGGTAGTCTCTCTGTACATCAGGCACACTCTGCCTAGAGGAGCACATGAACATGGCAGGCAAGGCTTTTCCCCTTGAAAAGCAAAGACGTGCTGCAGGCAGGTAGCAAAGATGGGATTCTACTGCCTGTATGGGGAATACAGGCTGTCTAGAGAGCAGAGAGAAGTCTCTGTTCTTAGAACATGTCCTGCTGGTCTGCACAACAGATCCAGAGGGTCAAGAGAAGGTGGAGTGCTCCGGTCTGTGGCAATACGGGAGGGTGAGGTATGGCAAGGCTGCTGGGAGAGTAACAGTTATCAGAGACTTCCTCTGGCAGCTGGGGAGAGGCACCCTTCTGCCAATTGAGCCTGAAGTGTCAAGTGGCTTGAAGCTCACAGGATGATTGTGCACACAATGCTTCAAGAAAGCTGATGAAGCTCATACATCCCCCATCCCACAGGTGTGGCATTGGGACAAGCCCTGTCACGCTCTCTCCCACCCCCAGATCACGACTAGGACACTCTGGCCAGGACACTCTGGCCAGATGGGTGGGAGTGGCTGAAACTTCCAGCCTCCTGAGACACCCTGGTCTGGATCTCTCTTGGAGGGGTTTAGAGCACCAGCATCCCAGCAGGAAGACTCAATATGCATCACCTTCCTCTCTCCCTTCTCCCCATCTGCTGGAGGTGATTTTCCAGCACACTGCCCTGCACACAACTGTGAGGCCACCTGAAATCTGAGAGGCTGCCTCTGATATCAGGCCTTCGTTGCATGCCTCATCATCACAAAGGGAGAGGGGACCAGTTTGCTAACCAGGACCCTCACTAAACACAGGCACCACAAAAGCTGGCACAGGCACCAAAGCACAGCTCCACCAGGCAAAAGCTGGCCATGTTCAGCTACAGTTCCTCCCTGGGCCTTTCCCTCCCACAGAAACAAGCAACCACCGTCAGCTAAACGTATTTTCACCCTGTTGGTCAGGATACCCAGGACCTCAATGAGCTGGTCTGACTCTTGGACACTCTCTGATTCACAGACAGCCCCATTCATGTCAAAGAGGAAAATCTTTCTATAAACTTTACAGAAATCTACACACAGAGATCAGTATTTACAGGTTATATAACACGCCAAGACTTTTACACAAGTGCCATTCATAAAAGCAGCCCCATTGAAATACAACTGCAGACAGAACTGCACTGCAAGCACAGAGAGCCCCATAGAGTAAAGGGAAAGCACATTTACCCAGGACAAATGTCTTTGGGTGACTCGAGTGTGATGTTGCTCTGCAAACATCCACAACAACTAAAAAACTGGCCACAGGCCTCCCCACCCAAAACAAATGCTCTCCTTTGCTTTTCTTGAATTCAGAAAACTACCACAACACCTTTTCCATCAAGCTCGAGAAACTGGGCAGTGCTAGAATTGAGCCTGCTCAGGACACTCCTGCTTGGCTCCTGGGTGCCATACAAGGCCACGTGGATTTCCCAAGACAGGACCCTTCTAACCATGCCCAGCCTAAGAAGACTGGGGCTCCCCGACTAAAAAGCCCTTGCTGATTTCTCCATCCACTACAGCCAGTTGACTGCATGAACCGTGCTTCATTTATTCCACACAAAGAAGCGTGTGTGAAAGACACCTTTGGAATGTGCATTTATGAACCTTGTTACCTGCCACTTGTGTCAATTCGAAAGCCATAACTACCCCCTCAGGGTCCCAATGGTAAGGGCAGGCAGCCAAGAGCTCTCTAGAGCTGGAATCAGGCAGCACCCAAGGTCACCAGCCGCTCCAGAGCTCAACATCTCACCTGCTGGCACCTCACCCTTCAAACACCCACCGGGACACCCACCGGGACACCCACCAGGACACGGACCTTCCACACATACCTTCCACACTCCAGCACAGCAGCGTGGACGCTGGGCCTCGAGGCAGCCGCTCACCAACTGCTCCCTGCAACTGCCCGCGGCCCCGGCAACCACCATGCACTCGCTCGCTGTCGCACGGCCCCGCCCCATTGGCCACGGCCTCAACGCCTCTGGGCACAGCCAATGCGAGCGCCCCGGCACCCGGTGCAGGCCGACAGTGCTGCAGCCCCGCTGGCCCCGCGCCTCCTGCCTGCCCTGGCCCTGCCCGGCCCGACACAGCCCCGAGGTGACACAGGATGGGACAGGACGAGCCACCTGCCCAGCAGGACACAGCCCACACACGGGCGAGCAGGAGGGCTCGGGCTGCACAAAGCTCAGAGCATGAGGTCCCAGGCCATGACACTTTTCCTTCCCCTCAGCTTTCCCCGCCCCCTCCAGAGGAGCCTCATCCCAACAACAAGATGGCTGCAGGGGCCCTGCAAACACATGGCATGGGCATTGCAGAAGGCACCATGGCCACAAAGTCCTCCTCTCAAAGGAGGACTGTCAACAAAGTGACAATCACAGCGTGTCTCTCCTTTAGAAGGTGCACCCATCGCTTGTGATGAATCATGCTACAATCAGGGATCTGGTGCCTGGAAGAGATGAGTGGGGGTGGCTATACTTATTTTCACCCTGTTGGTAAGGGCACCCAGGACCTCAATGAGCTGCTCTGACTCTTGAACACTCCTTAATCCACAGACAGCCCCCTTCCAGGTCAAACCGAAAAATCTTCCTGTAAATTTTACAGAAATCTCAGGCTTACATCCTGCAGCCTTGGTGTATTCAAGAGTATTCAAGTATTCAACAGTATTCAAGAAGCGGTCTCGCCAGTGCCGAGTACAGAGGGAGAATAACCTCCCTGGACCTGCTGGTCACGCCGTTTCTGATACAAGCCAAGATGCCATTGGCCTTCTTGGCCACCTGGGCACACTGCTGGCTCATGTTCAGTCGGCTGTCAACCAACACCCCCAGGTCCCTCTCCTCCAGGCAGCTTTCTAGACAGACTTCCCCTAGTCTGTAGCACTGCATAGGGTTGTTGTGCCCCAAGTGCAGGACCCGGCACTTGGCCTTGTTAAACCTCATGCCATTGGACTCTGCCCAGCGGTCCAGCCTCTTCAGATCCCTTTGCAGGGCCTCCCTACCCTCCAGCAGATCAACACATCCACCCAGCTTAGTGTCATCTGCAAACTTGCTAAGGGTGCACTCGATGCCTTCATCCAGGTCATTGATAAAGACATTGAATGGGGCTGGACCCAGCACTGAGCCCTGGGGAACCCCACTTGTCACTGGCCTCCAGCTGGATTTCACACCATTTCCCACCACTCTCTGGGCCCGGCCATCCAACCAGTTTTCCACCCAGGAGAGTGTGCGTCTGTCCAGGCCAGAGGCTGACCGTTTCTCAAGCAGAATGCTGTGAGAAACTGTGTCAAAGGCTTTACCGAAGTCCAGGAAGACCACATCCACAGCCTTTCCCTCATCCAGCAGCCGAGTCACTTGGTCATAGAAGGCGATCAGGTTAGTTTGGCAAGACCTGCCTTTCATGAACCTGTGTTGACTGGGCCTGATCACCCAGTTCTCTTGCATGTGCTTCATGATAGCACTCAAGATCACCTGCTCCATGACTTTCCCTGGCACTGAGGTCAGACTGACAGGCCTGTAGTTTTCTGGGTCCTCCCTGCGACCCTTCTTGTAGATGGGCACAACATCAGCCAACCTCCAGTCCAGTGGAACTTCCCCAGTCTTCCAGGACCGTTGGAAGATGATGGAAAGGGGTTTGGCCAGCACATCCGCCAGCTCCTTCAATACCCTTGGATGAATCCCATCCGGCCCCATAGACTTGTGGGTGTCTAGCTGGGCTAGCAAGGCTCTGACCACCTCCTCTTGGATCATGGGAGCCTCATTTTGCTCCTCTAGCTCCTGGGTTTGTACACAGATGGAACGACTTTCTTTACAATTAAAGACTGAGGCAAAGAAGGCATTAAGTACCTCAGCCTTTTCCTCATCCCCTGTCACTGTTGTTCCTTCTGCGTCCAATAGGGACCGTATGGTCTCCCTAGTCCTCCTTTTATTATTTGTATATTTATAGAAAGATTTTTTGTTATCTTTCACAGACTTTGCCAATCTGATTTCTAGTTGAACCTTAGCCCTTCTGATTTTTTCTCTACACAATCTCACTTCCCTCCTGTAGTCCACCCAAGAGGCCTGTCCCCTCTTCCAGAGCCCATAAACATTTCTCTTCTTCTTGATATCCCTCAAGATCTCTCTGTTCAACCAAGCTGGTTTTCTCCCCTGCCGGCTTTTTTTACGGAACATGGGGATGGCTTTCTCCTGAGCTGCTAGGATTTCCTTTCTGAAGAGCTCCCAGCCCTCCTGGGCTCCCTTGCCCTTAAGTACTGTCTCCCATGAGACTTTGCCAACCAGCCTTCTGAAGAGTTCAAAGTCTGCCCTCCGGAAATTTCATGCTGCTGTCCTACTAACCACCCTCTTCACTTCACCTAGAACACAAAACCCTATCATCTCATGATCACTTTGTCCTAGGCGTCCACCTACTGCCACATCTCCCACAAGGCCTTCTTTGTTCACAAACAGCAGGTCCAGGAGGGCACCCTGCCTTGTTGATTCATTCACCAGCTGCGCAAGGAAGTTGTCTTCCACGCACTCCAGGAACCTCCTAGACTACTTCCTTTCTGCTCTATTGTACTTCCAGCAGATATCAGGAAGATTGAAGTCTCCCACAGGAATGAGAGGCATTGATCTAGAAATTAACCCCAGCTGTTTATGGAAGAGCTCATCAGCTGCTTCTCCTTGGCTGGGTGGTCTGTAACAGACTCCCATCACAAAATCTACCTTCTGGTGGGCTCCTCTGATTTTAACCCACAGGCACTCAATCTCCTCATCAGCACAATCTATCTCAACCGTGTCCAAGTCCTCCCTTACAAAGAGGGCTACCCCACCTCCTCTCCTACCCTTCCTATCCCGCCTGAAGAGTTTGTACCCCACCACAGCTGCACTCCAGTTCTATGAGTCGTCCCACCACGTTTCCGTGATGGCAACGACATCATAGGCTCCTTGCCCTACGACAGCTTCCAGCTCTTCCTTCTTATTCCCCATGCTGCATGCATTGGTGTAAATGCACTTGGGCTGAGCTGCTGAGCCTTCAGCCCTCTTAGAGGGAACAGAGCTCGTTCCCAATTGCCTGGTAACTGGAGTAGCTAGCACCAGAGTGCCCATATCTCCCTTAGCACCACCAGGTGTGTTCTCCCCCACTTTTTGTATGGTGATGTACTGGTGGTCCTCACCAGCACACCCTCTCTGAATCACCATTGCCCCACGTCCAGGCTTGTTCCTGTCTAGCCTGGTCTTAACCCCCTCCCCCTTCACATCTAGTTTAAAGCTCGATTTATGAGCTTAGCTAGGTTTTTAGCAAGGGCTTTAGCCCCCCTAGGAGACACACGTGTCCCATCCTTAGCAACAAAGCCTGGGGGTGCGTGAGCCACCCCATGATCAAAGAAGCCAAAGCCCCTCTCCTCACACCAGGCTCGGAGCCAGGCATTAATCGAATTCTTCTTCCTGACTTCCAGCTCCTCTCTATTTAGCCTTGGGATGGAGCAGAAGACTATTTGTGCCCCAGAGCCCTCCATCACTTTCCCAATGGCCCTGAAGTCTTTCTTGATGGTTTTGGTCTTTCTGTTTACTAGATCATCGTTACCATTTTGGACTACTGTCAGAGGATAGTAGTCTGTCTCGTGGACCAGGGAAGGAAGTTTTCTAGCTACCTCCTTCCCTGATGCCCCCGGTAAGCAGCAGAGCTCTCTGTGGAGCGGGTCCGGTCTGCAAATGGGTCCCTCCGTTCCTTTTAGGAGGGAGTCCCCTACAACAATCACCCTCCTCTTCTTCTTAACGGAGGATGTTTTTATCTTTTTCTGAGGATGGTGCTGCCTAGGGAAGGATTCTAGGCTGTGGGAGCCATCATCCTCATCCTCAGGGTTGGATTCCACCTGCAGCACCTGGTACGTGTTCACCAGGGGGATCTGGGGTTTTGCTGTCTGGGTGAGGGGAGCAGGTTTCCTTCGTCTGGCAGGAACTTGCTGCCATTCCCCATCTCTTGTTCCCCCAACCTTGCAGTTTGCAGGTGGATGGTGTTTGGACACACCAGCTCCAGCAGGCTGCTGAGTTAGCGAGAGGGCACTACTCCACTGGTCTATCTCCCTCTCACACTCCCTGATGGTCCTCAGCCTCTTTACCTCCTCCCTTAACTCCTCCACCATGCGAAGGAGTTCCCCGACTCGAGCGCAGCTTTCACAAGTGGAGCCAGTAACAGAGGCACAAGCTGGTGTGGGAGCGGGGCACTGCCTGCAGCCCAGGGTCTGGGTTGCTGCATTCACCCCCTGTAATCATCCAGTTCCAACCCCCATGCCATGGTCAGGGATACCTCTCACCAGATCAGGCTGCCCAAGGCCCCGTCCAATCTGGCCTTGAACACCTCCAGGGATAGGGCTTCCGCAACTCCCCTGGGCAGCCTCTTCTAGTGTTCCACCACTCCCACGGTGAAGAAATTCTTCCTCATGTCTAGCCCAAATCTGCACCTCTCCAGTTCATACCCCTCGTCCTATCATTACAAGCCTTTGTGTACAGTCTCTCCCCAGCTTTCCTGTAGCCCCTTTCAGGTACTGGAAGGCCTCTATGAAGTCTTCTTGAGACTTCTCTCCTCCAGGCTGAACAACCTCAACTCTCTCAGCATGTACTCATAGCAGAGGTGTTCCAGCCCTCTGATCATCCTTGTAGCCCTCCTCTGGACCCTTTTCAGCAGTTCCATATCCTTCTTATGCTGGGGACTCCAGAACTGGACACGCTACTCCAGATGAGGTTTCACAAGAGAGGAAGAGAAAGGCAGAATCACCTCCCTCGACCTGCTGGCCACGCTTCTTTTGATGCAGCCCAGGATACGGTTGGCCTTCTGGGCCGTAAGCACACACTGCCAGCTCATATTGAGCTTCTCATCAATCAGCACCTCCAAGTCCTCTGCAGGGCTGTTCTCAATCACATCATCCCTCATCTTATATTGAAACTGCAAGTTGCCCTGACCCAGGTGTAACACCTTGCACTTGGCCTTGTTGAACCTCATGAGGTTCACACGGCCCCGCTTCTTCAGCTTGTACGAAAACCCACGTAATGGGTTACTCCCCATGGATTGTGTTGAGGACAAGGAGGGATGGGCTTGAAATGAAGCAAAGGAAATGCAGTTGAGGTGTTATGCAAGGAGAATTCAGAGGCAATTTGAGAGATATCAATGCTATCATGACTTAAAAGAAGGAGAGAAGGAATTATGGTTTGCACCTTATAATGCAAGGAAAAGAAAGCTTGAAAGGAAGTTCTCAGTTGGCAAATAGAAAACAAAGGGATGTAGTTCTTCACACCTCATACAGTTGAGCTCTGGAATGGTCTGCAGTCCTTGTAGGTGCCAAACAGATACGTTTGCTTTTGCAGTTAGGTATCTGACTGGGCCCACCAGTGATTAAAAGCTGTTTGAACTTTCAATGTAAAGGCTAGTAGCTCCTAAGAGTAGCTTAAAGAGCCATTCACAGGACACCACTACAGGATACAGAGTGTTTCTGCTTGAGGAAGGTTGTGGCCACAGAAAGCATCAGACCTTGTGGAATACACCAACTGGATTCTTTCTGTATGAAACAGCTTTGTTAGCCACCGGCCAACAGAAACTGATATTCTCCAAATGCAGAACAGCTGCCTATTGTGAATGTTTAGATTTTCAACATACACAATCTTTGAGAGAAACTTAAGACACACAATTGGCAGAAGATTACCCTGCAGCCAAAAGCAGCCCAATGCCACTTTGCAGAAATATCCATTTTATTTTAAGCACGCAACATTTTGCCACCCAACTGAAACCCCTGAGTGTCCAAAAACCTGCCAAACTCCCATGACTCTAGTCATCTGCTTACAAACATAATAAAACATTTCAACTCAAGGCAGACCAAATGTCTTTCTAGAAAGATCAGTTAAGTGCTGAATATGCTGAAGGCAACATCTTTCAACAAAGTCTTTCAAAATCAGAGATGCCCTTACATGTTTTTCCCACAGTATACTACAAGTTTAACTGCACAAAAATACACTTATAAGCTGTATTTCAGTTCTATTTCAGTTTTGTCGTGAACTGAACGCATTTCCCATGACGTACGTGCAAAGAAAGAGGTACTGCTGCAATTAGAGCAAATATACCTGTGATTCAGCACATGGAGATACTGTTCTCAAGTGATTTAGACAACCTGTATTTAACTACTGTACGTCAAGAGAATCAAAGAAATGACACCTAAAAGGAAAGCTGGTAGCAGACTAATGAAGTCTGAGACTGCATTAACTCAGAAGAACATTCATAAACAGTTTAGACAAATGATTCCCCAGCGATGGCCAAGAATTAGTCCTTCCCTTTATTCCAACTACCAGAAGTTGAAACATTAAAAACCTTTAAAAGTGTAATTCAAACTAGGAACCACCAGTGGTGCCTGAAAGAAGTAGCTGAAAAAAAAAGTTCCAGAGGTTCATCCTCTGGCTCCACCACTTAAGACAACAAACAAAAAACCCCCACCAAATAATGCATATGGACAAAAAAGGTGTGGGTGAATCCTCTCACCCCCATTGCAATCTTCCTGCAGTGCCTACATCGCTGAGGGAAAAACAGTTTTCAAAGCAGTTCCTCTCCTTGTGCATCTATGTTTCATCACAGCCAGATTGGACCTTCCTGGTGTTGTTCCATACAGCTCCTTTTCAGTCTTTGCAAATCTACATGCTCCTTGCAAAAGCTTTTCAACATCCTCATTATCCTTGTTTTCTGAACTTGATTCCCAGTCAGTCTTCATCTTTCAGCTCGCACTCCTCTTCCTCATCATCTAGGAAGCTGTTGTTAGGGTTATATTCATTTGGTTCATCATCATCATCATCGTTGTCACCATTTTTCTCCACAGCCCTTTTTCCTGTAGGGACAAAAATGACGTTTATTCACGGATCATAAATATAGAATGAAAGAGATCTCCCAGAAACCACTGAATTGGTCTGTCTCCTCAAGAAGAGAGAGAATCATCTAAAGCATCCTCCCCAGTGCTAACAATCTGGGGGCTGATATTCCAGACTCACGAAAAGCTGGGCCAGCTCTGACCACTACACTGCAGCGCTCATTGGTCTGATGGTTCACAAAGTTTTCCTTCCTGGTCTTAAACCCAGCCTCTTGTTACAGAGGACTCAGGGGGTTAAAATCCTCCTTTTAACACACCGCTATAGCACATTTCAGCATAACTCAAGAGCTTTTAACTCAGAAGCCAAAGCTACTGTCTAAAATGTTGAATATAGAGACGAAGCTCATATTTATCAATTGTCGCAACTCCAAATCACTTCTCAAATATGGCTGTTAATAGATTTCAAATATAACACAACAAATTCAAAAAAAACCTGGCCAAGTTATTACCAAAGAAAACAAATGTTAAGTTTCTCCCAACACATCAGCATACTGGTGACCTATCCATTTGGTTCTTTTTCACCAGAAATCTGATATTCACATCTATTTTATTGAACTGAAAGCAAATTTCAAACCACAAGCTGCAAAAATTAACGTGACAGCAGACTGTCTGCTGTTCATGGTGTATTACTGATGGCTTGCTGTATCTTTTAAACAAAGACAAACCTTTAAACACACAAACACTGAAGAGCAAACAAGAAATTATTTTCACATGTGAACAGGTGTCTCTGTGACATGACATGATTCCTCCAGTATTTGACCAGTGTTTCCATTGCATCCAAAATGTTAAAGTAGCAGAATCGGTAAAGTATGTGCCTAAATATTATGAACCCTTAGTCTTCCTTGGGCAGCCTGATCTAGTGGGATATCCCTGCCCATGGCAGGGGGGTTGGAACTACATGATCTTTAAGGCCTCTTCTTCCCCAAACTATTCTATGATTCCATGATTCTTCATACCCTCCTTGATCTGCAAAACTTGCAAAGTAAACCAGTGCCACGCTTCTGGAATATGGATACAACCCATCTGAAGCTGGGAGTCAAGCCTCTACCGCAACAACTACAGAGAGAAACTAAGTTCGCTGAGCAAGCTGCAGGTAGCTAAAGGACATGCCCTGTGCACCACTCAGGTGTTCAAAGGCTGCCAAAAATACCTGATTCACCCGCAAGATGTCTCTCATGTTGTCCTCATTAGCACAACATGAGAGCAAGTTACCTGAGCTGGCCTGCAGCCCCAGGCTCTGTCCACAGCTCAGAGAATGCACTCAGCATGATTCTCTGAGTCCTACTAAAACACCACCCATTTTAAAGGTTAACATCATCCGAGCCTGCTGAGTTGTATGGTTTTTCTTCCCCACTACGCGAGACTCCTTCCCTGTTTTATCTTTAAAGCTCCACAGGGAGACAAAAGCACAGCTGCTCGACTTAGCTGCACTGGTAACCCATGTTGTCTTGCACAGCCAAGTTCTCCAGCAATAGGAACTCAGATAAAAAGCCAAAGCAAGAGAACTAGACAAGATAACCTGAGACTGCAACTTTGAGGATGAATAAAAGAAGTGTGATAAGCATATACTTTTGGAACTACATGGTAACATACTGTACTGTCTTGATTTTGAAATGTCCATGCACTTCATAAACACAGTATTTCTAATCACTCCCAGAACAGTAAAGGGAAAAAAAAACAGAAGAACTTCCTTCTCTTCTTGCCTGCATAGATCTTAAGGATCAAATCAGGTAATAGTTACAATTTATTTCCAGCCCCCAAATTAAATCTTAGAAAGGGAACGCCAACAGGTACAAGGTAAACAAATCATCTGGACATTTTACTCCTCACGTTACTGTGCTCTACACTCTAGTTCAATAAGTTTAAATAGGAAAGCACTGATCAGGCCATAATTATCCCATTTTTCAATAAGAGGACTCAATTTCTTTTCAGCTAAGAAACACCTACCTGGTTCTAGTTTTATTACTTTAACTGCTGCTAGCTCAACTCTACCTTCTCTGACAACACGGAGTCAAAAAGCAGCTGAGATACACAAGGATCTAGGACAATGAAACTACTTGTTTAGGGTTCTTTTAGAAGAAAAAAATAAACAACACATGAGGAGCCAATAAATTAAAACATCTTAAGCATAAATGACTCATGCAAAGTTTCTTTTCTGAAATACACTGAACTCTTATTTTTTGTTGGGCTTACAGCATGCATTTTCACTAAATAAGCATTCTGTTCAGTTAGATCTAACACACTAATTTAAAATCCATGCTGTGCTTGATGACAGTGAAACAAACAGCAAGAATTCTGCAGCTAGCATGCTCTTTGCTCAGCACACATCCGTAGGAAGCATTATTTCAACAATGCTTCTCATCCTGGACTTCTTTGTTAGCAACAAGGCAAGCTATTTCAAAAAAACCCTACTAGGCAGCTAATTTGTACCGAGATCTGAAGTTTAAAAATGCTCAAGAAACCTTGCACAGCCACACAAGTCTGAAACTACTGATGTACTTTGCTGTTAAAACCCGTAAGCAAGTAAACCACTGAGATACCCACTGCGAAGCCGTTGTAACATACACAGCTCTCACAGCAGACAAGCAGGGCCCATGGAGCATCAAGGGCTGCACCCTGCAGCATATGTGACTGCTTCCAAGACTCCCACGAGAGCCACCCAATACCTCACGCTCATTTCACTACATGTCCCTCGGTCCTTACTCTGCACCAGCAGCAGCAGCCTCTCCTTGCTGCAAGGGTGCAAACCAAACAAGCCTGCAACAGAGGAGTCTGAAAGAATTCCCCGTGGATACACAGAAGCTCTGTGGCCAGCTTCAGCAGCAGTTACTTAGCAGCTTAAATGCGTTTTGTATAGGTCCTTGTCATGCTGCAGACAACATTCTATGAGCAACCAAGGATGATTTTTTATTTTAAAGCCATTAAGGAGCGACATAAATGATGATAATAAAGAATCCTCTTCCAGAACTGTTGTGTTTGACTGCTAATTGAAATCCGTGGAGCCATTTGCCCAGTTCCTTCCCGATAGTTCCATGCACCCGCACCCAGCAGCAAAGCTGCTCCCCAGCGCAGAAGCAGCAGTTCCTGCTACAGCATCTGCGCTCCCCATAGGAGTTTTGGTACTGGAACACCCCTGCACTGAATGCTGTGTCCACTCCAGCCCCTACACAGTGCACAGAAGATGAGTTCGGTCCTAAAAACACAAGAGACTTCAGAAAGGAGAGTTTACTGATCGGCTTAACCCTTTAGGTGACAATTTCACAAGGACAAAAATATGTTGTCCGGCTTGCCAGAGCACGGTACACTGAGCAGTCACGTGAGAGCAATTAATATTTGTCCAGCATGCACTACACACCATCTCACTCAGGAGCTTATCAGCAGCCTTGCAAAGACAATCAGTCTTGTCTAGCTTGCTGAGTTTGAGTCAGAAGCTCCCTTTAAATCCCTCTTAACAGTTAGTAAGATGCCCAAGACTTGTAGATGTGCAAACAAGTCAATTTTATTGAGAACAATTGATTATAGCAACTCAATGACTAAATAAGGGTTAGGTGGTGACTGGGCCTAAGATACTGTTTGCAAAAATACATTGAAAGTCAAGCACCTGAGCACAGATCGGAGCGATATGCAAGTAAGAAATAGGTAGTTAAAGTCAAAGTAGAGAGAGATACTAGTAATTAGTTTGATGGAAAGATATACATAACACCACTGTCTTCCTCCAGATGACTTTCTAGTAGGGGAAGGCAAGATGAAGTCCTGCCTACCGGCTGATCCCAGAACTTTAGATA
This sequence comes from Phaenicophaeus curvirostris, assembly GCF_032191515.1. NCBI lineage: Eukaryota > Metazoa > Chordata > Aves > Cuculiformes > Cuculidae > Phaenicophaeus > Phaenicophaeus curvirostris. The sequence continues at coordinate 88,617,496 of NC_091393.1, read as the reverse complement.
ACATTTTCCCCTCACAACTTTCCCCTTTGTTTACATTTTTATAGCAATTTTCACCTTTGGGATGCAACCCTGCTGACTGGTTGAAAAGTTGTTCTCACTTTGCTTGCCAAACTTAACTGTGAATGCTGAGTAGGAGAGGCTGGGGGAATGGTTTGTCGAGGAGGAAGGTAGCCTTAAGTGTAGGGGTGTATTTTAGTATGATAGTGATATAACAATGATGTTATAATGAGCACAGGTCAACTGGAGGGCTGGATTGTCAGAGCAGCAGCTGCAATTAATCTTGGAAAATAACTGGGCATTTGAACCACAGCCCTTGCAAGGGAATCACAGTCCTTGCTGACAACAGGAATTGGCTATGCCTGTCCCCAGACATCCCATCCCCCACTTCACAGAGTGAGATACCCTTGCTGCCTTCTTTTCTGATGAACAGTGTGCTGTCCCCAGCTGTGCTGCATCTCCACAAACTTAGTTTTTAAAGCCTTGTACTCAGCCTGTTGGGGGGGTTGGTATTCAGTCCCATTTCTCCTCACATTTAGCTTTATTTCCACAAGCCTCTCCTCTACCCAGGGGAGTTTTGGAACTGGAACACCCCTGCACTGAAGGCCATGTCCACTCTACTCCCTTCACATGGCACATAAGACCAGTTCTGCTTTTGCTTTTTCCTTCATCCAGTTTCAAATTGAAAAAGGACAGAATTACAGAATTTAATGATGCAGATACATACCCACCTTTTAAGCTGCTAATATTCTCATCTAAGTCACTTAAGGAGCTCAAGGGCTCATACCTTTTATTGACTGATCTCACCCAATGCTGCAAGGTATTGGTTCTTAACACGGCAGCTTCAGAGCTGGATGTGGAATCACAAGTGGAAGGCAAAAACCCCTAACACTATAAAAAGTAGCCAGCAATGAAGTCTGGAAATAAATGCCGTGTGGATTCCTGTGTTCAGAGATCAAGCCAGCTCACTCCTGGCACACCTGATCTCAAACCTCCCCCTGTACGTTTCTGTGGCAATAATCTTCTGCAATGCTGGGAGTTTGGCATTTGCAAATAATTTGCAGGCAGATGGTTGTGGAAAGATCCCGAGACCAGTGGGAATCCTACAAAAATCAACAAGTCCAAACTTGGTAGGTTGTGGAAAGAACAGTAAAAAAAGGAATTTTCTCCAGCAGTTCTCCCTGAAAGTCATTTGCCCACTCCACCGATGGCAGCAGGGTCTCCACTCAGTGCTCATCCCCATGGTGGAACAAAGATGCAAAGACATTAAGAAGAGCAAAAACAGAAGTTCCTTTTATCTGTATCAGAGAATAGAGGCAACACATGAGAAAGTGGCACCAATGAAGCAGGAGCTAAGGTTTTGATGTATTTCTTTTCCCAAAATATTTGCGAGACACAAACTGAGACAAGATGTTCAGGAATCAAAGGTCAGCTGGCCATTCTCTAGACCAGTATTGCCAGGGCTCATAAAATCCAGAAAGGAAGAAAAAATCTGATTTATTACAGGCCACCAGTGCCTTTGGGAACAGCAGGCTACCAACTGCTTAAGGGCATAAATTGACACAGGAATCAAAGCCATGTAAATGAAAATGTTGTTGGCAACATTGAAGAATACTCAGCTCAACCCCCCCAACTATTTGCACATCACCTCTGTTTTGTTACAGGCACGACTTTGTAAGATGCTTGATGTAACTCAAACTCACTGTGAACTTCCAGCAGTCTTCAGATGAGGCAGCTCTGGACAATGGAACAGATTTTAAGCCCTGTATTTTACATAACTTCGGATGAGCATTTTGCCACACTAACATTTTCACTATCGTGGCCACACAACTTCACGTGAAAAAAATTTAAAAACCCAAATATCACCTCTCTTTCTGCCCCTCGCTGAAAAGTGTTATAGCCACTCTTTATGGCCCCAGGCCACGTTGAGAACTAAACCCAGGTGAAGCTTCACCTCCTACAACAAACTTGCACAGGTGCCAGTTAGAAGATCCATAATTGACCGCATGTATTTGATAGAGCACTAATGGCACAAACAAGTTATCCATTACCTTTCTTGGGACACATTCATTATAGTCTTCGCTAAAACTTCTTTGAAAGCTGACTTGGGGAGGGGGGCGTATAATTAGAAATATATTGGTTTAAGCCAGAAATCCATACTAGCAGACTTGCAGTGCACTAGAATGTTTCCAGGTACCAGCTCACCAGCAGAAGTCACTGCAGCAGGATCTTACCAATCTGGCCCATATCCTCCTGCCCTCTGGGTCTCCGTAGTGCAGTCTGCACCACAGGCTCTTACTTCAAATTCTAACATCTTCAGACTGGAGCCTGTGTGTTGTGGAAAGCACCTGCATAAAAACATGCTTCCAACTGGCTCCAACAATGAACTTCAAATAAAGAAAAAGAAAAAAAGCCCATACCAACTCAGACAGTTCTGATTGCTATCTCCATGCTAATCACAGCAGAGGAACACAATTCATGAGTCCATCTCAGTTTGCCAAGTTGCAAAGGCTTGTTCAAAATAGCAGCTGAAAGCAATCGTAGTCCTTCTCCATACCAATACTTCCCTGTCAGCTCAGCAGGCATGGGGAAGCCTTGGATTAGATTCTTCCCTCCAACAAACCTTTTGCAGAGACTACAAGAATTGCTGAGACCTCTCTCTCTTCAGGAGAATTTTTCCACATGCTGCTTTGCTCACAGAAGTCACTTTGAACTTGGCAAGTTTCTCCATCTTCCACAGTGCTTTTGGACTAACGTTACTGAGTGAGGAAAATCATTCTTTTTGATAGAACTAAGTCTCTTCACCCTAAAAAGCCAAAGCACACCCGTCACACACATACAAACACTGCAAAGAATTAACACAGAAAATAGTTTATTTTCTACTCCAAGGGATCTGAATAACAACATTTCAAACTCATCAGAAACAAGCTTTCAAGTAATACTGCAAGGGACACACAATAAAAGTACACATCCAGACCTCAAAAAGAGCTGGAGACTCCTGCAGACAAGATGTACTTCCTAAAAACACTGCTGAAGGTGAAAATCCAGTCACAGTTAATAGCAGCTCATTTGGGTTTGCAGTTCTGCAAATGAAGTCTCTGTCACAAAGAAACTCCTCCCAATACTGAGAGGTTTTGTCTAAGTAAGGATTTCAGGACTCTACCTCATTACAATATCTTACAGTAAAAATACTTGATGCATTATAAGGCATCTTCCACCTCTCCAAAAGAAGGAGAGAAAAGCAGAACCTTCCGATATCCAAAGAAAGTGAGCTGGACTAACAGATGGCACAGGCTTTGTTCCGATCAACAAGGCTCCACCAGATCACTGCCATGCTACTCTTGAAGCGTATCAGGATTCAAGTTCACTTTGACACAGTGCAAGAAAGCTACCGATTCCCAGCAGTACAGATCTTCCTGTATTTGTGTATGAAAGCATCCGTCTTTCCAAGACTAACTCCATAGACACCATCTGGCACCAGAGACCCAAACCGTGTCTGTCTGCTGCTGACGGAAGCTTCTTCAACACCGTTCACTGAGGAGGAAGCGTTCCCATCAACATTCAGGGCTTTTGCAATGGCAGCTTCCCTTGCGCCATCAGCAAAGACAATAGGAGAGTCACTTTTGGCATGCTTGGCAACGCCATCAATGCGCTTATGGAGATCTTGGCTCAGTAGCAATACAATAGTGCCTCCAACACGCAGTACTCTGGAAAAAAAAAAGGAAAAAAAATAGGTTAGGTGTTCATTCTGCCTGACATTCATTCATCTGTGCAGAACTCAACACTGCTGACGCTTCAGATGGCACTTGCATTCAACAAAACACTAGGCCTGTTAATGCTCATGGCTCAACTCGATAAACTACACTTCCAAATGGAGTTTAAATTCCCTATCTTTATAACTCTTTCTAAATGGGAGAACAAGGTCCTATCCTAACTCCCAAACATTTCTGGCCTCAGGAGTTCTTTCCACTGCATCAGCAGGGAAGGTAGATTCTGTTTTCCCCCTCTTGGTATTATTTCAAGGACTGAGGGGAGTATCAATTTCAAACACTGGTTTTCGGTTGCATAAGCCTCCACCACTCTGCAAAGGAACAGCTTCCCAGGGCAACAGAAGATTGGTAAGGCAATTCTGAAGCTGACCTTTCCATTTGGAAACTTTAAAAGGTCTGTTCTTTCTCTGTTCCACTGATCCTTAATGGTTTGCAAACTCAGGAAGCAGAGGAAAATTCATCACTGTGCGTAATCCATTTTTCACAGTACATGACCAGACGTGACACTTGGCTTTGAAAGAGAGGAGAAAATAGGACTATGCTTGCTCTGTTCACAGCAAGTGGATTGAACAGTCTTACTCGTGGGGCTCTCACAGTAACGGTCCCTTCCTCATTTCCACATTCCCAGGGAAATATTTTGCTTAGAGTGGCCCAGCAGAGCAAATAAGACCAGACTACAAGCAGAGTCAAAGGGAGGGCTGGTCACTGTAAGCTGACACAAGGTTGCCCTGCTGTTCTGTGGAGCTACCACACCTTCTTCACCACCTTCCCACTGCATTCCTGCATTGGGTGAGCAAAATGAACACTGCTGAAGACCAGTCCTACAGAAAGGACTGTCAGCCTTTCAGCCAAGAAAAGAAATAAAGAAGCACATGGTTTGAACTGCCTGATAGAAGCAGCCTGCTATTAGTTTGGCTGAACTCTGCTACAAAACAACAGGGTGAAAGATGAAAGGAGGCATCTAAAAGCAGACCAGGTGGCCAACTGGATATACACTAACAGAAAGGAAAATTGATACCACCATTTTCTGGTCTGACATCTTTCTTCCCAACAATATAGGCTAGTAAAAGCTTGATTGTCAACCCAAAAGGAAAGCCTATGATTTTATACAAGCTGACCTCAACGGAGACGCTTTATCCACCTGGCCGTGCGTTAAGTTCATCTAGGTCATCCTCTCCTCTTTCTCCTTTCTGCCTTAAGGGTATTTGTGAGTGTGACTCAAACATTTAACCATCGTGCCTTGGAAAGAATATTCGCGAATGTAGCCCACACAACAAGCTCATTCCTTGTCAGCTTGTGCTGCCGCCAGCATTTCCACAGCTTGCAAGACAAGCCACAACAGCCTTCAAGGGACAATTAAAGGACTCGGACTTTCACTGGCTGCACGGGATCCAACTAAAAAACTGGAGTGTGTTTGGAATAAAGAAAACCTGAAGCTGGCTGAACACTTAGGATCACAAACCATCATGACATTTACACCAAACACGTATACCATGTCAAGGGCCACACGTACCTCTCCATTTCCTGGAGAATATCTGGAAGGAGCTGAAAGACTTTTGTTATCTTGAACTTCTTCCCAAACGGAATATCCGCAATCACAGCATCAAAGCTTTCTGAAGGCAATGGCAATGCTGCAGAATAAAGGCAGGTCTTTAAATCGTCCTGTGTGGAAAACGAGCAGCAGCTATGCCCTCAAGCACCTTACAAAACTGCCTGCCAACGCTTTTGCGGGTTATGCACCCAGACTCATGGCTCCTTCTGTACCTTTCCTCACAAATGGCATCACAAAGCCACCAACCCAATGCAGACCGAGAAGAGACAAATGCATGAGTGTGTGGGTTAGCTCACAGACTCCTAGTTAGTGGGGATATGTTTGCCCCATAACAAGACTCTACAAACAAGGGACTGCATGGGTCCAAATCAGCTGCTGCTTCTCAACACAAGGGAATCTTTACAAGCAAAAACACAAAAGAAGAACTAAGCTTGCAAGCATTTTACACTAAGTACACGTATGAATGGCAACGAACCACATTTTAAATTCTTCTCTATCCCCGTTTTCTCCAATCAGAATCACCTAGGTTCTGTTGGAGCTTGAGTCATTGAAGTACCTTCCCAGAGTTTCTGCATCCTATAACAGTCCGTTGTTGTGACCATGAGGCAGCACTGCACCCTTGTGGTGATGAAGGTTGGCCATATACCAGGCTACGCCGGCCAGACAGGGCTTTGCCAGCTTGCCAAACAATGAGACTATGGATTCTCCATCTCTCAGGATGCTCAGAACTCGACTGGACAATGCCCTCAGCAACCTGACCCAGCTTTAGGGTTAGCCTCATTCCCAGCAGATGACAGGACTAAAGAGCTCCAGCAGTCCCTTCTCACCTAAATCCTGTCGTGATTCTATGCCAGCCTTTCCAGAACTGGCAGGAGATGTTTCTTGGACCATCCTTGGAGCAACACTTGCAGCACAACAATTTTAGAACAATTTTATCTACAAATGGAAGGACAAGTTACCTACAGTCCTTCAACACATGCAGAAATAACAGCATCTGATCAGTGACAAAGACACCAGTTACTTGTTCAGTATTAGAAAAGCCTGACATCAAAGTACTGTCCGTTACCCTAGAAGCTCAGCACAATCACAGCTTTTAAAGAAGAAATAAAGCTATATATGTTCTTACAAAAAACACATAATATTTCTTACAGTTCTGATAAGACATACATTGCAAGTTTGAAAAATATGAACGCTTCATCACCCGTGCACAGGGAAGAACACCCAGCTCTCGTCTGGTGTAAATTTCATAAATGACTAATTTAGATTCAGGCTTTGAGGTCCAGAGTAAGGTCATTAAATTATTATGTTCTCCCCTGATTAACTTATGAAGTGAGAGCATGAGCAGGAGAGAGTCTTCCAGGAGAAAGGCATCGTCATTTAAGATACTCGTACTGCAAAACATCAACGAATTAGCTGATCTTAATGCAATTACTTATCTGGTAAATTGAAGTTACAAACCACTTTTTGTCTGTCCTTGCTGTTTTCCCATAAGACAAAGAATTCTTATATAGTATGTACTCTCTGTGGCATTCAAAACTTTACCATTCAGACAGACAACTACTGCCCATGTCTGACAATTATTATTTTCATTGTCTTCTGCTGAGTATATTCTCACCAAAGTTCCTGGGAGCAGGAGGCAGGGAGGGGAAAGCAAAAAATTATCCATTCTCTAGAACTACAGTCACTACTTGGCTCTTTTATTAAGAGGTAGCTCTACTACACGTAACCTCAAGAGATCCTATGTTACCTGCGTAATCCTAAAACTACAAAATATTTCCAACATGTATCACTTGGAAAGCCTACAGCCATACCTTTCACAGAAGCTTTAAGCAACTCAATCTTATCCATCAAGCCTGCAGTCCTAAGATTCTCATCTGCACCTTCTAACTGTGAATCACTTAGATCAGCACCCCAGTAACACGCTTCCTGTTCAGAGAAAAAGAGAAAAGTCACTTGGACGGGAACCAGGTGTATTTATTTTAGAAAGGCTTCTCAGAACTGTCTTGTTGCACACCTCTCCCAAGATAAACCCCTTGCTGGGAGATCTACTACCATTCCACAGAGCAATACATAGACTCAGAGGACAGAGAACTGGGTGAAGTTTGAGCACTCTTGACTCCTTCCGTATTCTGCTCTGCTCAAGACACTTGTGACTTACAGAAACATTTAGGCTCTGTACTAACAGCAAGACCCCAGCTGGCTACAAACAGCCATGCTGCCTCTAATAGTGGAAACTGGCTGTACTGTCCCACTGACACCTCTGATCCCAGGATAAGTCGAGGCACTTTTAGAAGTCCATGCCTGTCTTGCACAAACCCTGTGCTTCCTGCGGAGCAATGTTTGTCCTAAAACACTCTCAACAACGGCACAGAAGGACCGGTTTGGTTCTAGCTTTTCAGTAACGCACTTTGGTATAATGGTTGCACACATTTTTTCCCGATGGAACTACAAGGTCCTGCCTGTTGCTACTGTGATACTCACAGGCCACTCTTTAGCAGCTTCCAGAAGTATCGTTCCTAGCCCACACATGGGATCCAGCACAAAGGCACCTGCCTGCAAAAATAAAGGGGTTATTGTATCTCAAGCAAGACAAACTCCTCTCCCAGGACAAAGTTTACTACTGACGTATGGATCACCTAGGTATTCCCACTGTGCAGTGTAAGTAAAAATAATTACTGGTTTTCCAGGCCCAACTGGCTTGCAAGAGAACATAGCAAAACACATTAGTAGTTTCACTAGAGACAATGCATCGATGTATGTAGCCCTGAGGTGATGTTTAGTGGAAAAGACTAAAAGTGGACTGCAGACAGATATTGGTACCAAATTAATCTGTGGAAAATATCACACTCGCTTCTATTTTCCCCTCGGAAGAGCAACCCAAACAAAATTTGAAGCCTGGACAGTGAAAAAAACTGTGAATCCTTTTCCTCATTCATGTCTTAGAGCATGGGACACTACAATCACCACACTTCTTCAAAGCTCCCTGCTCCTGCCCCCATAAGCAGCAACCCCTCCATCATTTGGGACTCTACAGCTTTGCCATGAACATTTGGCTTACCCTGATTTCAGCCAGAGATGCCATGGCCCATGCAACTGTTGACCGCAGCCCTGCTGTTTTGATATACTGTCTGTTTGCCAACGGAAGCCTGCAGGCAGCAAAAAATCAATGTTAGGCAACAGCACAACCACCCAGAAAAGCCCATGTAATATGAAAGAATAAATGACCTGGACAGATCTGCAGACAGACACAAACGACAGCTTGCTTTTATCCATAACTCATCACAAAGTCTGGCCTACAAGCGCAGATAAGCTCCACACAGAACACAAGACTAACACGACAGTCCAGTGAATATCAAACCAGAAGATAAACGCTCACAGTCAAATGCAAGACTATTTAGAAATTATGCCTGTTCTGATACTGACAAAACAAATCTGATGAGGAGGACGCCCACCTGAAAAGGGGAATCCCCACCACAGAGTGAATGTCATTAAGATGGACAAAGACCTGAAAGAGGGGAAAAAAATTACATTTGAAACTCTCCATCTGACACATCAATAGCTTTAACTCATTTAAACCAGACACAGAAGATGTTTCTACAAACTTCTTATCCTAGTTTTAAGAACAAAAATATACACTTTGGACAATTAGATTAATTGGAAGAAAGCACACTAAATTATCAGAATACCTCCTTGAAGAGAGCATCCCAGCGCTCAGCTATTCCCACACACACGCTTATTTTTTGGGGCATTTCAGATGGAGGCAAAACTGAGTAATCCTTACAGAAGTATAGGCAGCTGAAGAAAATGCCCTCCTGTCCTACAGAAAGCATCTTAAAAGACAAGTGAGCTCCCCAACAGATTTGGCATGACTGTAGTCCCTCCCCATGGAGCCCTAAGAGAGCCATGATGCTTTTGAAGTATCTCAGTGCTCAGCACTTAAATGGTTTCATAGCAAAAATCTGGACAAGAACAAAAGCCCCACTTCAGGCTCAACAAGGCCGTATTTGATGCACAGCCGATAAAAAACAGAGCTAGTAGATGAGCTCAGAGCTTTTAGAGATGGTTTCAGACCTCCCAGCACCGGTGCTGAGAGCAGCTTCCACAGGCCAAGCACAGAAATGAAGAAACAGCTTGCCAAGGGCAATGAAACCTTTCCAAGATCTCCACACAGCCTGCACCATGGAGGATGCCTAAAGCAGGCTACTTTGAGGGACGAGCCCTGGGAGGAGGCTCTTCCATCAATGGCATTCTCAAGTTCTTCAAGAACACAACCTCCCCGCTCACTCTCTTCCCCTGTAGAGGCTAAACTACCTGCTCAACAGCTCAGGGGACCTCTGCTTTCAACACAGAGTTCAGCACTTTGCAAGCAGGCCAGATCCTGAACCATCACCTGCATGGATCCTTCCCCTCAGAGGGGGGCCATGCTGGCCATTCCAGTATTTAAGTGCTCGGGAAGGCACTCACACAGTGTCTACTGAAAACTTTAGCTCAGTGCTACCCAATGATTTCTAAATTCAGCAGCAGAAAGACAGAGAGAGGCCACCATCCCATGTGCAAAGGGAGCAAAGAACAAAATGAAAGATATTGCGAGCAATTCTGGAAGAAGCAAGAAGCCATCTAGCAGACAAGCACTACTACCTCTAGATCAGGGTTCCGCAGATCAGCCCGCCACCCAAACTGCTTCATGAGCGCTATGCCAACGGCTCTTCCGATCTCCTGCAAGGGGGAAGAACAGACACGGGCAGTAAAACCAACAGATTTAAAAAAACTACCCATTTCAGCCTCAACTGCACAATCCTCAAGTACCTGCCAAAAGAACGGGCCTCTCTTTATCCCTATGAGATTAATTCCTACAAAGCCCCAAAAACGGACAACAGGACACAGGGAGTAGAGCAAACACACCAAAGGACAAAGGGATTATCGCTTAGCTGGAGTGTGAGAGGCTGAAGTTTAAGTCCCGCCCAAGCTACAATAAAAGCTGTCATCACTTTTGGAATTATAGAACATGCACTAAAAATATTTCTGATGGACATAAACTAGATCACCAGGAGGAAATCTCCAAACACGCAACTGCTACTCACAATTTTAATGCTTCTATGGCATCTAGAAAGCTCTCACTACCTTCAGAGTGCAAGAGTTGAAACATGACACAAATTTAAGCAAACATTCATGTTGGCAGGCTCACGCGTCCCACCTGCCCACGTTCCTAGCTTCAGCAAGAAAAAAAAAAAACAATCTAGTTAAACCACTGCTGTCTTCAAGTAAGAGAAATCTACATAAATTGAAACTACACAGAGCTTTGTTTATTTTTTTTCCCCTCACAGCAGAAAGTTATTACAGATGGGATCAGTGCTAGATGGAAAGGGCCCCTGGAAGTCCTCTACGCCACTACTCTCTCCCAGGGCCAAGATCCACTCCCTGTGACACCTCCCAGGCCTGCACTGCCCTCCTAGGGAACAAACACTCCCCAATACCCAGTCAGAGCCCACCGACCCGCAAGTTCTGGCCTGTGCCTTTCTTTTACACCCTCTGCCACAACTGAGAGCAGTTTGGCTCCACAGTCCTTGCAAGGGCCCTTTTAAGTAGCTGTAAGCTAGTATCAGATCACTTCTCAAGCTCCACAAGCCCAAGTACCTCAACTTATCCTCAATAAAAGGCACTGATTTGAAAAATACTCAGGGTAACAGAGCCCAGAAATTAACAGCAACCCTAGCATTTCTACTTATTTAAAACAAATGCAGATTAAGGGCTTGGTTGAGAAAATACAGAAAAACCTCCAGCAGTTTATTATTCTAAAACATACAACACAACTGAAATGACAAACGAAACTACACATCTCCCTTCCCCTTTGGTAAATTACTTTAAAACAGAGATACTTGAGCATACCTGCGAAGTAAGTATTTTGGCAATTGCTCCACTACAGCGACAAGAAACTCTGAAACTGAAGCCAAATTCCTCATTTGCAACAGCTTCCTCTTTGCTGCTTTTGGAAAGGTCTTCTAAGGAAGCCTGGCTTTCAGTCCCACAGTTCTGGTCGCTCTTTCTCTCAGGTACCATATAACTCTCTCCATCTTCTGCCTGACATTCCTCAGGCTCTCTCACTTGTTCTGCTTTCTGCCTTTTAGTTACAATATTTGTCTCTTCTTCTGATTTTCTCTTGAGAGGCAACCTGTTTTCTGGAAGCACATCTTTTTTCCCCTCGCACCCACGAAGGTTCCTCCAAGTAGAGATTACATCCAGCCAAGACTTTGGTTCCTCAGTGACAAGGCTTTTAATCTCATGCAGCATCTTCCCTGGAAGAAAAAGTAGTTTCAGCTTAAGTACTACAGTCTCAGAATTTGATTTTCCTACAGATTGAGAACAGCTGTTAACAGACGGTGTTCAAATTTTGTTTGTGTGTGAATCCAGGAACCACAGCAGCAGGCATCACTGCCATCACAGGCACAACCGAGCTCTCAGTACCCACACATGCCACCAGCAGAGACCAAGGCATCCCTCTGATTAGAAGCTCTGCAGAACCAGGATGAAATTGTGCAAGGATTGTATTCTGCAGAAGAATTCAGCAGCTCTAAAAAAACTGGACCATTCCCAGGGACAGAGGGCCAGCCAACCATGCCATCCTCCCCAGAAAGCACTTGGTCCAGGATTAGAGACGTGGGATACTTTCCAAGAATCAAAGACACACATTGATTCAGCTCAGAATCAAGTCCTCCATCCCTGGAGGTGTTCAAGGCCAGGCTGGATGGGGCCTTGGGCAGCCTGATCTAGTGGGATGTCCCTGCTCAGGGCATGGGGGTTGGAACTAGATGATCTTTAAGGTCCCTTCCAGCCCATATTGTTTTATGATTGTATGACTCCCACCGGGGTTCACGATTCCAAGTACACCCGAGAGAAGGAGCTGGTGCCAGCCTTACCTTTCTCCCTAGAAACGGGGAGCGGGGGCTGTTTGTGGAGCCGCAGGAACAGCCGCTCTCCAGACCGGAGCTCCCTCAGCTCAGCCAGCTTTGCCTCTGTGCTGAAGAAGACCTTTCCAGGGACGCTGACCACCTCCAGGGAAACACAAGCTCCGATCGTGGCAGGAAGACGTGCAGCTGGCCACCCCAAACAAACGCACATTTGGGGCGAGCAGCAGCCCCTCAACCCCGGGTCCTCCCCTGGCCCTTCTCCACCCTGGCCCCTCTGGGTCCAGGATTAGAGACAGGGGACACTTCCCAAGAATCAAAGACGCGCATCGATTAAGCTCAGACTAAAGTTCACCAGTTTGTTCTTTCTGAAAGGAAATATCTCTTCCCTATTCATCGAGCTGACTTCGGTCCTGCAAGGTCTGAAGCCTGAACTCACGCCTGGGGGTAGTTCTCCTGACCCAGCTGTGACGAGGGACGCACGAGGAATACAGAGGCCAATTCGCTGCAAAACCTCAAAACCGGTCAAGGCACAGGGGGCTGGGGGGAAGCTGCGTCTTTTCTCGGTTAGAACCACGGCTAAACTTGATCCTCAAAGCCGACGGCGACCTGTCATCTCCCAAATTCAACCCACCCAGCACGCTCGGGGCGAGCAGCCGCCCCTCCAGCGCGGGCCCCCCCTTCGCCCCAGCCGGTCCCCTCTCGCCTCCCTCGCTCCCTCTCGCCTCCCCCCGGCCCCTTCTGGCCCCGTCGCGGGGGAGGCAGCGCCGCCCCCGACCCCGCGGGGGCCGAGGGGACACGTCCCACCCCTGCGCCGGCCACCCGCCTCTCCTCCCTTCCCTCCCCTCCCCTTCTCCTCCCCGCCCGGCCCTCACCTCGGAGGCGCCGAGCCGCGCCCGCACCTCCCGCTCCAAGAAGGGCTCCAGCCCCCTGCCCGCCGTGCAAAAGAACCGCCCGCCGCCCGCCGCCATCGCAACGCGGGGCGGGGAGGGGGCGGGGCCCACGCGGGGCGGGAGGCGGGGCGGCGGCGCCTTCCCCTTCCTAGCGGGCGGTACCGCTCTGGGCCAGCTCCGTCCTCCCCATAACCTCCTTTCAGGTCCTTAGATGGAGCAATGAGGTCTCCCCTCAGCCTCCTGCAGGCTAAAAAACCCCAGCTCTCTCAGCCGCTCCTCATAAGGCCTGTTCTCCAGCCCCTTCACCAGCTTCGTTGCTCTTCTCTGGACTCGCTCCAGAGCCTCAACATCCTTCTTGTGGTGAGGGGCCCAGAACTGAACACAGGATTCAGGGTGCAGCCTCTCCAGTGTTGAGTACAAGAGCAGAATAACCTCCCTGGACCTGCTGGTCACACTGTTTCCGATACAAGCCAAGATGCCATTGGCCTTCTTGGCCACCTGGGCACACTGCTGGCTCATGTTCAGTTGCCATCAACCAACACCCCCAGGTGCTTCTCCTCGAGGCAGCTTTCTAGCTACCATGCCATGCCATGCCATGCCATAGCATAGTATAGCATACCACACCACACCATCCCATCCCATATCATAAGCACAACCTGCTTGTGCATCACACAACCTGCAAAATGCATCACAACACATGCCACGCAATGCCATGCCGTACCCCATGCCGTACCCCATGCCGTACCATGCACGCAGCACAAAATGCAATACCATTGCAGACCATACAGATGACAGAAATGCCTTAGCATACCATTCCTACCAACCACAGAAAACCAGCCATGCCACACAGTAGAAACCATAGCATCCAAAAGGTACCATACACACAATACAAAACACACCATACTGGCTTCAAAATCCATACCATACCATTGTAATTACCATACCATGCAAAATATTCTATCAAACCATACCATACAATAGACAACATACCATAGTAAACATTTCCATACATACCATATAAAACACCGCACTACACCGTACAAAGCACCAAACCCTAAATACCATACCATGCCCTACAATACAACACAAATTAAAATAAAATGCAAAATACAATACAGTACAGAACCCATTACAACCCAAATATATCACAAATACATTACAATACAACATACACCTGGGGCGGGGCAATCCCCAATTTCAGTACAGGATGCAGGATGATGTGATTGAGAACAGCCCTGTTGAGAAGGACTTCATGGTGCTTGTTTGATGAGAAGCGTGACATGAGCCAGCAATGTGCACTCACAGCCCAGAAGGCCAGCCGTATCCTGGGCTATATCAAAAGAAGCGTGGCCAGCAGGTACTTTCCAGTACGTGAAAGGGGCTACAAGAAAGCTGGGGAGAGACTGTTTACAAGGGCTTGTAGTGATAGGACTAGGGGCAATGCCTATAAACTATTTTGATAGGAATTGTTGGACTCGATGATCCGGTGGGTCTCTTCCAACCTGGTTGTTCTACGATTCTATGATTCTATGAAACTGGAAAGGGGCAGATTTAGAGCAGACATAAGGGAGAATTTCTTCACCATGAGAGTGGTGAGACACAGGAAGAGGTTGCCCAGGGAAGCTGTGGCTGCTCCGTCCCTGGAGGTGTTCAAGGCCGGGTTGGATGAGGCCTTGGGCAGCCTGGTCTGGTGAGAAGCGTCCCTGCCCATGGCAGCGGGGTTGGAACTAGGTGATCTTTAAGGTCCCTTCCAACACAAACGATTCTATGATTCTATGACACGTGAAATAAACCGTAGCAAAAAAGCCCTTTTTAAACTTTGGAAAACAGCTTTATGATTTGTTGGTTTTATTCTGTAAGATAATACCAAGGAGAATAAATGCCTGGAAAGTTGGTGTAAAATGCAATTTGCTAGAATGTATGTAGTTCTTTTGGAAATGCAACAAGCAAGAATCCTGTTTACCGCCTTATACAATGCCTTAGTTGGGAAATATTCTTCTTTTTTCAGAAGGAAAAAGTAGAATTAATAATTTATGACTTAGAGTGACGTACCTTAAAAAGAATGCAGTTAATGTTATAGCCCAACACCCAAAGCCCCTGAAAATCAGGAGAGGATTTAAGCAAAGCTGTCATTCAGCCTTTGGCTACTTTCAATATAACAAAGGAGATTAAAGAAAAGCGCACTCAACCCTCCATATCCTCTTTTATCTTTTATGTTGTGGTCTTTAGGAAGGCCTGTAAATTATTAAAGCATCTGTGCTATGTTGTAAGCAAACCTAGCATATTTGTGGCATTAAGTGCCACAGGTAAGATTAAGCCGTACCACTTCACTCCAGTTTAGGCTATCAATTCAGCTCTGTGATCCTGACTAGAAAAGAAAAGGTTATTAATCAGCTGGGAACTAGGTTCTTTCTCTAGAAGCACAACCTGGTGGCCGAAGGAAACAATAACTTGAACATCTGTGTGTGACAAATGCAAGTAGACAGTCTGGAGTTTGCTGCTGAGCGCCTTCTGAGAAGTGTACCAGTACCGTATGGATACCAGGTGGAGAGGTCCGATAAATGAGGCAACAAGGGGGAAATGGAGAAACGCAGAAGTGCAAGATTTTTTTTATTGTAGAACATAATGTTTCTGACATTAGAGAAATGCTGTAATATATTAACAAACTGCTTATTTATTCATTTTGAAGACTTCTAAACCGAAAACATCACCCCAGCTGTTTGAAAACATGAGTCTATCTGTCTTTTAATCCTATGAATTCTGAAAGAAAGACATAAACCAATTCAGGTAATAGGAGGTAAAGTCATAGTTTACATATTCTTTATTTGTATATTATAACAATACTGAATTTTAAAATTAAGTCTTTTCTATGTGAGCTGAGAATTCCACTTAAACAGGAATAGACTACAAAATTGCATTAAGGCAAAAGAGTTCTATGAAGAAGCCTGCAGTGAAACTGTACTGCTGGGATTTCACTCCCAGTAAGCTGCTACTGACATTTTATCTGACATGCTGTTGACTGTCTTTTCACATCTTGTGTTATTAAACTAACAATTAAGGAAAATCAGAAAAGCCAGTGATTCATAAATTGGTAGGTGTGGCCTAATACATGAGGTATTTTTCTGGAAATGTAGAAAATCATATATACATATATATATATAATGTATCCATTTAAAATGAGAAAGGAATAGTAGAAAAGTCACTCATGAAACACTTTTTATTAAGGAAATAGCTCATTATCCTTTTGTGTGACTCACAAAGTCACCGTTAATCAGCTATGTAATCTGTAATTATATATAGCATTACTCTGCGCACATGGGTGCAAAAATCCATAGCTAGAATTTCATTATCCCTGGCTCAAGGACTGACAGAAGAGAAAATTATTAAACAACAAAATTATGTGTTTCTTAGCATCACGAGGTGACAGTTCCCTTGTAATAAATAGGTAGTGTAACTTTGTATTTTCATTCTGCACATGTTAACCCTGTTTAAAAGCACGATACATTGAATGAAAAATTAAAATTCTTTTTTCTGTCCTTAATTGTTTTCTTTTTCAGATGCATTTTCTTCTGTTTGGTTCACTTGGTTCACTGACTACAAATGAGCACACTCATCTTTTCTATTTTTTTTATATTCTTTTACTACTCCTCACTCATTTTTTCTATTTTTTTTAAATACAGAATTAAAGGGCATTTGATATTAAGTTCTCTGCTCTCTCCAAAATGTGGCTTCTACTGTTCTCTCACATCCTGTTCCCTTAAACATCTCCTCTAAATTACTCCCTCTCCCTCCCCAATCCATGCCCCCAAGGAAACCTTTCACATTTCTATTTCAATATCTGATGACAACATGAAAAGCAGAATGCAAGGTAAGGATAGAACACTGATTGATATGAATGTGAAATGACAGTAATGGTCTCTGTTTGGGCCATGTCTGGAGACTTCAGTATAATGAAAAATCCTCCACAGTCAGTATTTTTTGTCCCTCTAGTAATATTAGCTATGATAATGTTGTAAAAGCTGTTTTAACAGAAAACTTGGTTCTGCTGCACAAAGTTTGGTTCTACCAATACACTGAAATTTTTTTTTTTTCATCTTTGAAGCATTTCTAGAGTGGGATTTCTTTTTTTCCAAAAATGTGGAAGAAACAGATATCGGTAACCTTCATTGTAATTAGTACATTTCAATAATTGCTTCAGTATTATTCAGTTCTGGCCTCTCGAGAGATTTCAGAAGTGTTATTCAAAGTTAGGATATTGTTCATGAATAAGATTTCATGTGCGTATGACGGTAATACAGGGAACTGACAATTACCTTTCCTTTCCTGAGTCAAGCACTGTGACTGTAATGTGAAAAGAAAGATGATGCAATATTTATTGGTTCTGTGGTAAGAAGAAGAGGTTCTGGTGAGGCGTGCAGTGTTGTCTTTTGCTTTACATACTGCTAGAAATGTTAAGTACTCTTAGAATCTTACATTTAAAAATGTTGATGTTGTTTGATGTACTGCTCGTTAACCATGTCAAAGTAGCAGATGTTTCTGCTATGCAACTCCAAGATTTGAGAAACAAGAATCACATCACATCACACAATAAACAAACCCCCACCACTGGAAATCATCATCAATGAAGATAAGAATAGAGAGAACAAATAAGGGAAAGGCCAAGTTGCCAAGAGTCCTCCAGGTGACTTGTAAAAGTCTGGCTCTGGGTCTTTCTGCTGCTTATGGATCATCCAGGCGACTTTGGAAGAAGCAGCTCTGTTGCACAGCAGCTGGGGCAGGGCTCTGTCTCCCTGCATGGGCTGGCCTAACCACAGCTTCCCAATTGCCTCTCTGGAAGATGCTTAATTATGCTTTTTTTGGGGCAGAAGAAAGGGATAGCTGCTTCATAAGTGGAGATTCATTTAAAGTTCTGAAACAAGAAAAAAATATTGGGCCAATTATAACGTGCTAAAGGCATTTATACACTTGCAAATCATTCTAAGAAGCGTTTGTCAGACTACATTTCAAAAGTTTAGGTTGCTTTGGAACAGCTAGAATTGAGGCTTTCAGATACAAAGAGATTGGTCAAATTTAACAATTATTTAGATTGATGACAAAGCCCACATTAGCTAAAAAGGAGATGATCTGTTGTCTTGCCAAAGCTGAAGTTCTGCTTACAAGTTCCAAGAAAAACTAAGAATTTTCAGCGTCTCTAAGATGACATATTTCGTTTCTGTTGTTGGATATCCAGAAGAGTTTTCAGTGTTTTTGCTTTCCAAAAAGAGCCTAAGGAAGAAACAAAACCTGGGAAATTTCAGCCTAACTGCCTGAAGACTGGCAAAACCATCAGCAGCTGGAGAACAGCATCCTGTAAGGGACGGAATCAGGCACCATGAAATTACAGATATTGTATGGGCATTAGCTGCTCTGGAAAAAGCCACATTCACTAGTTAGTGGTATGGAAGGTTTTGCTAGATTCAACATGACTTAAAACTTACTATTAAAGCTCAAGGAATCTAAAACGTGGATAAGGAAGGTGCACTGTTGGAGAGGAGGAGGAAAACCACCAGCTACCCAGTGAAGCTGTGAAACTGTTTCTCTTTAGTTTGAAAGCAACAGTCATTCATAAAACACACAGCCACATTTACAGACTCACAGAGTGGTTGAGGTGGCAAGGGACCTCTGGAGATCAGTCGGTTCAATCCCCCTGCTCAAGAAGGGCCAGTCAGGGCTGATTGTCCAGGGCCATGTCCAGACAGCTTTTGAATATTTCCAAGGGTGGACACTCCACAGCCTCTCTGAGCAATGTGGTGCCAGTAAAGAAGTGAATTTTTTTTAATGGGTGGTGATACAGAGGAAAGTTTCTTTTTAGTTTGTGAAGTTGCAGTTTCCCCTGAAATTTCCCCATGTCAAAATTGTTTTGCTGAAGTCCTTTAGCTTCTGGCATGTTAGCTCTTACATTTTACAAACAACACAGTAAATAATATTTTTCTATAACTTACAGGAGGAACAAATATATGTAGATGGGCAGACAGCCATACTCACTGAATATCCTTTTTTTTTTTTTGCTGAGAAAAGCAAAAGACTGCTGAGAAATTCTGTACATCTGGCACTTAAAACACAAAGAATGTCTTTCCATGTTAAAAACCTTTCTGAGTGACTTAGAGCTCAACACATAACATTAAAAATAGGGACCAACATTCTCATTATATTCCTGTAGGATTAGGCACTGAAACATCACTGAAGACCTCGTCTCTCTTGCCAGTTTCTTCAAGGCTTTGAATATGTCTTTGAGTGAAGCTATGAACTAAATGTATACAAAATATTTGAGGAATTGTAGCATTTCAAATTCCCAGTACTGACTTATTGCTCCCTCACCCTCAGGCTGAACCAGCACTTCTGAGCTCACAATTTAAGTCCCTGCAAGGTATATTAAAAAAATAGGCAGTAAAGACAGTATATTTTTTAAAAGCTAGTATGTTCAGCAACCACTTCAACTAATCAAAAGAAAACGCCAAAGCAAAGTGTCACTTAAAATGCAACATGTTTATTTGGAAATGACCAGTCCTGCTCCTTTTGATTCCTGACTTCTAAATGAATAGACTTCTTTTCCGAATATTGCCTCCTTCTCTCTTTTATATATGCAGATACGTTATCAACCCTTCTCTTCTGTTTCTGCCCCACTTGCTGGTCTTGTCAGTCACCACAGCCTCCCCTGGAAAAGTTATAAACCTAAGGGGGAACACCCAGTTGCAGTTGTGATCTGCATAATTGTTTGACACTTTATCAGTAATTATGGCTGATCATGGTGATCCTTAAAGAGTTTAGTAGTTTCTGGTTTTGTTTCTCCCCAGCTGGAAAGACTCCATGTGTGCTCACCAAAAGGAATGTTTGTGTCCTAAAGCCAGTTCCTTGATGCCAGGAAATGGGGCACGTTCCTTGTGGGGACCATGGCTTCAGGAAATTTTAGAACTGCTTAAGTGAAACATGTACCTTGCTCAATAGGAAAATGTTGACTATAACTGAACAACTTGAGGTGAAGAGAATCTAGTTCTATTTAGAAATGTGGATTTTAAGAATTTCTGATCAAAACATTTTGTTTGAACAAACAAAGACTTATTTTGTTTCAAGCTACAAGTATTATTTTAAAAATCAAACATCCTAGACTGCAAAGACCTTGTTTTCTGCTTTTTCTACTTAGTTTAAGAATATCCAAGACCTCCCAAAACCTTAAAAGCAGAACTGAGATCCAGGCAGGCAGCTGGCTCTGACACTAAGAGCAAGGATCAGCAAAAAAAGCAAAAAGCATCAGCAAAAAAAGGGCACAGTGGCAGAGAACTGATAATTTAATCTGGATAAATACATATTTTTAATTAGGTATCTCAGCCTTTACATTAAAAAAAGAAGGAAAAAATAGAAAAATGAAGCAGAACTGGATTGATACTTTTTTAAAACAAAAGTATCTTGATAGTGGAAAAGAGAACAGCAGAAGAGTGTCATCTTCTTGTTTTCCTTGATGCCTGCTACAAAGAACTTGTCTACTGTCTCCTACACATATTTAGACAAAAGAAACCCTTCTCAGGAATATATATTCTATAGTCTCTACTCTCTAACTTTGCAAAAAGACTTTTGAATCTATATGCAGCTTTACCCAAAACTTTGCTCATTCGATAATTCTTGTTCAGAGAAACTCATAAAAGAGAGAAATCTGTGGCATTTTCTGCTGACAAAAATTACAAGAAAACATGCAACGGCTTCTGTAAAACCCCATTCATTTTGAAAGCAATCAAATGTTGGCAGCTCAACCTCAGGCTTGTGTATTTAAATCAAATTTGAAAGACTAACTTCAGTAATAACATTTAGCCTTGGAACCAGATTTGAAAAAAAAGCATAGCACTACAAGGTGTGGAAGAAGGAATCAGTTCCATGATGTTGTTATCTGTAGGATGAAGTACCTAAACAGTTCTTGCAGTAAGGTCTAGAAACTCAATTACCTTTCTACTAATCTTATTGCCTATTGCCTCATCAAAAAAAAAAAAAGAAAGAAAAGAAGTGGTGCCACTTCATTTTGGGTCAAGCACAATCTTGGTAGTACCTCGTTTGATTTCAGAGTATGCATGTGTGTGTGGAAAGGATAGTGGTGGGAAATGAAAACTGGAAAAGCTATTGCAGGACCCGTTACTTCTCAGGTTTTATAAACTGGTGCACAGAGAAACATACATGGCAGTAATGTTCCTTGATTTCATCCTTTTCCATCCTGTCTAAAGCCAAGTCAATCAATTAATACTATAGAAATGAACCTTGCAAAGTGGGCGCTATTGACACATTTTGTAGGTCTGAAAATGAATTTATTTCTTTAATTCTCCTTGCCAAAAGAAAAGTATTTTATTGTGAATTGTGTCCACTGTAAGATGATCAAACCCATCAATTCAATTTCTTGTTAACATACTTGATGTCAAATGCATAAATTAAAGGCTTAGCCATCAGCTGGTCTGCTTTTCTTACAGGGGTGGAACATGCAGTCAGCACAAGAACATGAGCACTCTCCATTACTGTTCCTCCCCCTCTTCTGCTAGAGATCATAGAATCACCAGGTTGGAAGAGGCCTACCGGATCATTGAGTCCAACCATTCCTATCTGCCACTAAACCATGTCCCTGAGCACCTCATCTACCTATCTTTTAAACACCTCCAGGGATGGTGACTCAACCACCCCTCTGGGCAGCCTGTTCTAGTGCCCGATGACCCTTTCTGTGAAAAATTTCTTTCCGATATCTAGTCTGATCCTCCCCTGGTGGACCTTGAGGCCATTGCCCCTTGTCCTGTCACCTGTCACTTGGGAGAAGAGGCCAGCTCCCTCCTCTCCACAACTTCCTTTCAGGTAGTTATAGAGAGCAATGAGGTCTCCCCTCAGCCTCCTCTCTCCAGGCTAAACAACCCCAGCTCTCTCAGACACTCCTCATAAGGCCTGTTCTCCTGGCCCTTCACCAGCTTCGTTGCTCTTCTCTGGACTCACTCCCGAGCCTCAACATCCTTCTTGTGATGAGGGGCCCAGAACTGAACACAGTATTCGAGGAGCGGTCTCACCAGTGCCAAGTACAGAGGGAGAACAACCTCCCTGGACCTGCTGGTCACGCCGTTTCTGATCCAAGCCAAGATGCCATTGGCCTTCTTGGCCACCTGGGCACACTGCTGCCTCATGTTCAGTCAGCTGTTGACCAACACCCCCAGGTCCTTCTCCTCCAGGCAGCTTTCCAGCCACTCTTCTCCTAGTCTGTAGCACAGCACAGGGTTGTTGTGCCCCAAGTGCAGGACCCGGCATTTGGCCTTGTTAAACCTCATGCCATTGGACTCAGCCCATTGGTCCAGCCTGTTTAGATTCCTATGGAGATTCTCCCAATGCCGCTGGGTTCAGAACTTCTGCTTTACCGTATGGAGAATGTGGACTTGGCCATCAGCAGCACAGAAAGGGTGTGAAGTGGCTGGTATAGCCCATTTGCCCCATGGGACAAAAGATGCAGTTTTCTGAGTCCATATTATTTCCACAGTTTAACACACACACACCCCCCACACCCCTCCCCGCCCCAGATCAATAGACTAGGATTTCAGTCTACCCTTAGTGAGCAGTTTAAGGACAAGCCCTTAAGCTGTGTTATCACACAGAAGTCTCTTTTATCTTCACAAATTGTGTCCATGGTCTTGATTTAGCTTTTGGAAATTACTGGGCCCAAACTCAAGACCAAAATTAGCTGCAGGACACACAATGCCTTTCCCAAGCGTCTAGAAAAGGAGGTGGAGGAAAGAAGAGGCAGATGCAGGATGAATTATATTTTTCATTCACTGTAATTCATTGCCGGGGAGAAACTTAGCAGTTAAGCTATTTGCCATGCTGGCCTAGTTTTCGTGAGCGCTTGCACACAGCATGTCCTCTTGGGTATATTTACTCCCAGCTCCCCCTCTAACTCCCTCGTGGAGCCCAAGAGCTGGTGGAAATGAAAATACTTGCAATAAACAGGCCCACACAGGTTGAATCCATGTTCTGCAGTAATACCATCAATCCCTCATTCTCTCCTAAGGGCGCATCCTGCAAAAATTGCTGGCATGTATTTACTGTATATCACTTGTACAGGACAGTTAAAGAGACATAACAGCACATACTACGGAGAGAAAAGTAGGAACAGTTTTTCTGCATACTGGTAGTGGGTACTATATAGCTACCAGGTAGACAGTTTAACCCACAGTCAGCTGTAAGGCTTGGATGCAGATACGAATTGCTTAGTCCCGAGCCAAGGTGGACTTTGTCTTCCATTACTAAAAGGTATGTCTGTGTTGATGTAGCAGGTAGCTTTAAAAGGAATCCAGGTCAAAGCAAAGAAGGTCAGCAGATTCCTAGGCTTGTGCTGCTATCTGGTGGAATCAGCTCGGGAAGAAGACACTTTAGAAGAGGCAGGAACTAAGGAGCTAATGAGGAACTTTTCACTGGAGGCTTTTTAGAATCAAAATGTAGGATTGGAAGTCATGTCAACACGAACAGTTCACAAGTACTGCAAGACAGCAGGCTGCAAGCAGGGACTTAACTACCCTTCCTAACACAGTAGGTCTGCTCGTTCATGCTATTCCAAAGGCATTGGTAGCATCCATCATGATAGGCACAAAGTTGTGCTAGGTGATGTCTGGCCCTTGGTCAAAAGCACTATGGACAGCAGCCCAGAGGGGAAGATGTGAACTTTAAACTCAGAAGCGTAAACTTTTCTCCTTGTTATAGTGCAGAATTAAGAGGACAAATTCATGAAGATAATCCTTGCTATGTAGAGGACCCCAAAGCCACAACAGAAATGTAGCCCTTCCCGAGTTCCCCTGTCCCCTCAATCTAGCACGGGATCAATGCGGAGAAGAGGTGTAAAGTTGTGCGCTGGTCCCTGTTCGTCCCTGGCTAGCACAAATACTTTCTTTGTGTGCCTGGCTGCTCTTAGCTGTGCTGCCTATGGCAGCTTTGGGTCTGGCTGCATGGCAAACTTTGATATGGCCCCAGATTTGCTTTTCCTCTTCTTGCTCATTTCAAAGTGGCAGTGAAAGAAATATCTGTTGTGGGAGGAATCTCTTTGCCAGAACCGTGGGAGAAAGAAATAGAGCATTTTGAAAGAAAATTCTCGTGTCACTGTACACCACAGCCGTAAGAATCACGGGGAGATGGGAAAGGGAGTCAGGGTCTAAAATACCATCAAGCAGATACCCTGAGAAGCAGGGGGACATGGACTGTCACTCAGAAGAACACGCAGCCAAAAGGCATCCTGCCCTGACACTACAGAAGCCAGGTGGGTTCTCATGAATGGCCTCCATATTACTTAAACCCAACTTCCTCAGCTGATGAACTGCTTTAATACAGAGCAAAGAGTCTAATTTTATGTTTGAGGATGAAAGTGTGCTAAAAATGATGTGCATGCAAAGTCCTACATTGCTTCAAATTATTTATAACTTTTCACAGGCTAAGCTTCTGTCAAGTTTAATTTCATTGCTTCTAAAAATGGTATTCTAGACTGGAGGGCTAAAAGGGGAAAAAGCTGTCAGGGAAAGAGTCATTTCTGCTATTGAGTTCCATACTTTCTTCTAAACAAGTTTTCTTTATTCTTCTGGAGCTCCGGTCATTTCATTCTGAGAGTCTCTGGCATCCATTTGTTACGATACTGAAAAAGAAAACCATCTCATATGTATGAAAAACTCTCCCTAGGTCCCCCAAATATCTCCCATAATCTTATTTTTTTGTTATGACTCTTCGCTCCCACTGAAAAGCTCCTGGTAAATTCAGAAAGAATTGTTTCTCTTTCTCATTTTGTTAAGTTTAGTTAGATCTAAATAGGAGAGCCACAATAAAAACTAAATGTGTTACTTTGATTACGATTTTTTGAGAGTATGTTCTCATGGTTTGAGTTCTGAATTCACCACACACATCACATGCCTTGAGACATTTTGGTGGAATGGCTACTTCAACAGGAAAAAGCTCAGACAGCAATTCAAGATCCGGCAATGGGGGCAATATTGTCATAAATAGCCAATAATTGACAACCGTTAACAGTCTTATATGGTCAAGCAGATGTTTCAGAATATCCTCTTGTAATAAATGTTGTTGGATGGACAGATGACTATAAGAAAATAAGAGGTCTTTCTGCTGCAATCACCAGAAGCATTCACATGCCTTCAGCAGCTGCTGAGGCAGCTGAGAGCTGAGGCACTTCATCAGAACAGACAGTACATTTTGTTTTTCTACTACAAATAGACATTTGGTCTGTCCTTTCTCCCTCTCCTTTTGTGTTCTGCAGCTGCCTTATTGCAACAGGACTTCAGTTTGGTAGACATTAACTATTAAATGTGTCAAGTTGAATCAAATACTAATTTGTTCTCTTCATTATGTTAAAGCACTATCCTTTCTTTACTCAGAGGGAATAAATGTTTGAGCTTTACTCTCCAGTCCGTTTTGAATGAAAGTTCTTACAATGTGACTTCTTGAGGAATCTGGCTCCAAAATAGATACAAATGCATGTGCATTTGGTAAGGAGATTTGGATCAGCAGACTCATTGAAGTGGTTTTTGGTTTGTTTTTGGTTTTTTTTTAATGTAAAAGTGAAATACCTGTTGTTTTAAAATACACCTAGGTGGTTTTTCTTAGAACTTTTATTTATATACTTGTATAGAAATATTGTTGGTGCTTTTATGTCATTTGTATCCCTTTTAAGAGGTATTTTTTTCATTTACCTGCATCATTGGAAAGGAAAATGTTTGCTAACAAAACAAAGTCATCGCTTTGGCTCTTAATTTCCTGTTTATGTTGGAATTGATAGGTGATTCCTCCTTAGCAAAAAGAAGGATCTGCTAATCAATTCATAACTCGTTCACATTGTAGCCACAGAGCTACACCAGATCATAACCCCTGATTGATATCCAAAGAGTACCCACTGGTTTCAACAAATTGGATGATCCAAATCTTTCCCATAAATGGTTTCAATCCAGTATGAGCCAAAGGGCTTAACAGCAACCTGTGTAGGATAATCAAGACTGGCTCAGTATTAAATAATATAGGGTAACGTATCTATTGTTGTAGCATCTAATGACTAATTGCATTCTTTCCTACTAGAATTCACTGACATAAGTGTTTAAAAATATATTTAACTTTATCTGATGTAATATCTAAGCAGACATTAGACTTTTATTTAAATATTCATGATAGGAGTCTCATCCTCATGTGTTGCAATTTGCTTCAATTTCTGTTTGCTTTCAAATTTGTTTTGCCAATGACAGTGCTTTAATTAAAAGGTATTTGAGCACCTCATTGATTCAGAAGAGGAAGACAGGCGGGAGGAATTGGCCTAGAGTACTGTACTTATGTGCAGAAAAAAAGACTTAGAAAAGTAGAGACAAAAGCAGTTCTCAAATTCTTCCCTTTGCTGTTCTACGGCAATAAGTCTGTTTTGAATAGAACATGTTTGGTTTTTTTTAAAAAAGGTTGGTCCATCCACACATTAGTTCTGTATTTGGCTTTTAATTACTGGTTTGGATTGATTGCACAAGTAAGAACCAAGAATACTGGTAGATATATTTGAGAATTCAGAAAACCATTCAGTAGAAATTAGATGCAGGCATATTCAGTAAACCCTATACGCTCATCATCAAGGCTGATACGGCTTTCAGGATAAAGCTGAAGTTGTTCTTAATTTGTAAAAAATGTCTTTTTTCTTTTTCACAGTAGGATACACCTGATGGTTTAATGGATCAGCATCTCTTTGAGAATCTTCTACCTAAAAGCTAACTTAGAAAAGACGTGACACGTAGTTAGTACAAAGTGTCACCTGAATCATTTATGTAACATTTCTCCTACTGCACTGCTCATAATATCTTCAAAAATGGAGATGAAGAGGTGCAACAGAAGTGATAATGTAAGGGAGAAGCCTGAGATATTAAACAACAGCACAAGAGGCGCAGTTTATGCTTTACCCTATAAAAATGCTAAGACGAAGGCAATTCCAGGTCGTAAAGACACCAGAAACCTTTGTGTGAGAAAAACAATACCTCTATGCTTTTACAATGTAGTGAGTATGCATTTACATTGTGATACATATATGTGCATTAGTCAAATAACCACGATGTTTGCCCACAAACCAGTAGCGGACAAACCCCAAATATATTCAGGTCCATGAGAATTTTTTGGATCAAGTTTTCTAGCAAAATGATGGCAGCTGGGAAATGTTAACTATGTTCTATTTGTCAGCTTCACAGAAGAGAATATATGTATTAGAGATTTGTTCTCAATGTTATGGTCACCACATCGACATTAGTTGGAGTGTCACTGCGTCTGGTAAAATTTTGCTGAGCAAGGGGCTAAAACTGCAGGCCATCTTCATCGTGCCACTCCTTCTTTCTTCCTTAGTTGATGCCCGAGGGCAGGCACCCTCCATCCACACCTTCTGCCCATGGGTCCACAATCTCTGTTTAAGCCCAATACTGAGTTGTTGGTCTGTCTCTCAATTCAGGTAACTGTTGTGCTTATTTTCAGCCCTGTCTCCTGCTGCTCTTGGCTGGGGAGAGCCACACATTCCTGGGGCTCTCTGGATAGTCCCTGGACATGATTCATCCCCGACTGTGCCTGGGACCTGCTTGCAGTGCATGGCTTTGTTTGTCCAGCTGAGCCACTGCAGAACTGTGTTGTGGTGTGAAGACACTGCCCTGCCATGGTCACCCTCGGCTCCTAGCCTATTCCTCCCAGCTCTTGCTGCTCCTTGGAAAAAGTAGTATATTTTAATATTTTTCAGTATACTTAAAAGTTTCTTTTATTTTTCCACACAATGGTCTGTTCAGCGAGAGGTGGTGGAAGCTAGGCTATTTGAAGAAGTTACTTTTGTAATATACAGTTGGATTAGAATACCATCATGACATAGGTTTGAAATAATATCATGGAATGGAAAACAAAACAATAAAACACAGCTGGCATGTTTCCGCGTGTACTACTCTGAGCCACAGTTTGCTGACAATGTAAGACCTCAGGGTGAGGTGTTTGTATTAACTTTACCTAGATACCCTAGCACGCTTCACCATTTTGCTTTATTTTCCTCTGTCAGTTTTTGTGCTTTGTGAAAACGTTCCTTGACTTTCTCTGGGAGCTGTAGTTGGGACTTTACAACCAGCAGGTTTTTCCATTATCTTCTGATTTTGCAATTCTGCTCTGGTACTGTAAAAGTAGGAAACAGCTTAAATCAAAAGCACACTTCTTCTAAGCCATGTACTAAATCAATTTGTGCCATTAATAGAGGAATAGATTTGAATCTCTTCTGCCTAGGGAGGTGGTTGAGTCACCTTCCCTGGACGTGTTTAAGGGACGGGGGGACGAGGCGCTGAGGGGCATGGTTTAGTATTTGATAGGAATGGTTGGGCTCGATGATCCGGTGGGTCTTTTCCAACCTGGTGATTCTATGATTCTATGAATGGTCTCCCACATAAATAAGAGCTATTCACCCAAGTAAGTGTTTTCAAGACCTTATCCATACAGTTTAGGTATAAAAATAGTTTTCATAAACTTCCACCACCAATTAGAGAATCCAGGATGTCTGGACAAGATTGACTGCCAAAGTGAATAAACTTGACCTGCTGAACAACATGGCTATAGGGGAATTGCACTAGGATGAGTCTTTTGGCATTGAAGAGGCAACTGTTTGTCAGCAAGAGGCAGCGTGTAGCTCATGGCATTACCTTCCTTCCCACTATTTACTATTTACACAACACCCGCAATCACGTTTTCTACCTACTGATATGCTAGCTACTGAAAATTATGTATGCACATCAGAGCAGTCATTCAATGCAAAGTATGCAAGTAGGGCAGTATCTGCAGTAATAACAATACCTGATCATGACGTGGAACAGGGTTTGGCCTCAATGACTTCCTTGCAATCCTTTTTAGTCTTGTGATTTGTAACGTAGTACGATACACTCCATAAAATCATTCATTGTTACAGTCTTGTTTCTCCAGCAGATGAATCATTAATATCTACATATGCTGATGCCTAACTAATCCTTTATGTGACAGAAACCCATGATAGCAAAAATCCAGTCTAAGGAAGAACTGCACAATTTATCAAAAAAGTCTGAGCTGGTGGTCAAATTCTCATTCAGACATTAAAACCCCAGTGGATGCCAGTGTGTCTTCTCGGTGTAAAGCCCAACTTCTTTACTTGCATTTGTTGTTTCTCAGACGTTGTCAGGGTGAAGGGCTGTGTGCACCCAATGGGCTTTTCTGTGGCTCCTGATTAACAAGGAGATGGTGAGGTGTAGAAAAAGGCACGGCTCCATCCCTCCCCATGCTAATAGGGCCCTATAAGTAGTACCTACAGAGAAGGCACAGTGTGTGTGCCCACCACCCCATATGATTGGCCTGAGGAAGGACTGTCCTGAAGAAGAACTCCTGGACCACGCGTTGCTGAAGAATTGCTGCTGGAGGAGTTGCTGCTGGATGGACCATGTTTTCCTGAGGAACCACTGTGCCCCACTGGAGTAGTGATAATTTTTCTTTTTCCCCTGCTACTTCCTTCTCTCTCTTTCTTACTTAACTTACTGTGCCTGCTTTTTTTCTTGGCACTATGGTGTATTGGAGTGAATCAGAGTTATGGTGTAGTTTGTTTAGTGCCCTTGGCTGTGTTCAAGGTATCAGCCTGTGATCTGACAAGATTAAAATCTGGTTTTGCAACTCTGAGAACCTGCGACTCAATTGTGCACTCGAGTATCTCTTCTGAGATTTTGGATGCAACCATGACAAATACTGCATTTGAATTAACCCTGGGAGAGTTGTTGGTCTCCCGTTTGCCACACGGATATCAAAAGAACCCTTTTTACCCTCCTTTTTCCTCTATGCAGGTCGAGGTGGGCTCCAACACTACTGGTTGTAGAGGAGGTCGAAACACATGGTTTATCAAGAAAAAGACAAGCCCTTCTTTCTTCATCCTGAGACTTTGCCATGGTTATCAATGTGTGCTATTATAGAGAACTCTATTTCAGTAAAGATTTCAACTTTAGAAACTGAAACTAATACAAATTTTGGTTGCCTAGTGTATAATAAAATGCTTCCTGAAGCTGTGTAATAGTATAATCTGAACTGGGATGTGGGCAGAGGGCATTTTCAATGAAGGATCTTTGTCAGTTAAAAAAACAGTTGATCCGGTATGACGGAAGAAAACGGGACAACACGCAGTGATCAATATGATCCAAGTGAAGCCATTTAATCGAAGCTCATAACGCATTTTATACCTCACTTAACTCAAGCAAGCCATTGTTTTGCCAGCTGATTTGACAATTCTCCATTAGCAACAAGTAATCATTAGTTACAATACATTATTATATTTTCCCATGAGAAACAGCTATGTGAGCATTTCAGTCTACAAATTGATAGACTACAAAGTAACAAGTCAAGGACTACCAAGGAAAGCTTCCTGTGAGAAATGAGAGGAGTATAAGGTAGAACAACTCTCTCTTGTTGCAAAGAGAAACCTTGAAGACAGTGTGTCATTTACCGTAGCTGCTTCTTCGGCAAAGTTAGCTTTAATTCTGATGCAAAAGCTGTGAGGCCTTATGCTAAGGTGCCTTTATTTCATTTAGCATAAGCTGCTCAGTGCTTGGGGTGCTCATTAAATGACCTCTGGCTCGTAACCACCCATCACCGGTACCCTAAGGCTTGGGTTTACAGACATGAACATCTGCTGCAACGTAGATTTTTCTCTCAGCTCTTCTCTGACAACATCACTGAAATAAGAAGGGGAGTATATTGCCAAGGACTCCTCTTGCAGGGATTGGTCTACTTTTTATTAACTCTTGGGGTTTTCCAGTCTTCTAGATAGATCACACTTTAATGAACCCAGCCTAGTAGAAAGGTAATGCACAGTGCATGCAATTGTCAGTGTCCTATCACTGTTTTCAAGCCTGTTTTGTAAAAGAGAGAGAGGAAACTGTATTGCTTGCTATCACATCATTTTATTTGAAAGAAATATTTATACATATATCACATGTCCCAGAAATTCCATAATTATGAAAAACCACTAACATGAACGGCTGAGAGAGCTGGGGTTGTTTAGCCTGGAGAAGAGGAGGCTGAGGGGAGACCTCATTGCTCTCTACAACTACCTGAAAGGAGGTTGTAGAGAGGAGGGTGATGGCCTCTTCTCCCAAGGGACAGGGGACAGGACGAGAGGAAATGGCCTCAAGCTCCGCCAGGGGAGGTTTAGGCTGGACATTAGGAAAAAAATTTTTACAGAAAGAGTCATTGGGCACTGGAACAGGCTGCCCAGCGAGGTAGTTGAGTCACCTTCCCTGGAGGTGTTTAAGGGACGGGTGGACGAGGTGCTAATGGGCATGGTTTAGTGGTTGACAGGAATGGTTGGACTCAATGAACCGGTGGGTCTCTTCCAACCTGGCTATTCTATGATTCCATGATTCTATGATTATGAATCCCACTGGATAAGAGAATGATTGTTCTCTAATCGCCTTCTATACATTCTGGGCTGCCTTACTCCTTCTGTAACCATTTTGTGCTTAACTTCCAGCTTAGTTCAAGTGTGTTATAATATTGCACTAAGCTCAGTATGGAAGTAAAGGATATTCAAAAGTGGAGAAAAAAACCCCTTAAATTAGAAGCAAATATGTATTTTTAATTAAAAACAATAAGGTTTAGGGTGGGTGGTTTATATTTAATTTCTGGTTTTACTTGTCTGCTTGCATTTACAGATACAAGGTTTAGGCCAGAAGACTTTGAGTACAGGTATCTCTGTAATAACAGGATTAATCTTGCAGAGGTAGCACTAATTTCTGCGGTGGTGACTTTTAAATTTAGTTATGCATTTTCTAATTTATTGTCAAAATATGACCTCTGTACTCAGAGATGTGTAGATAGTTGATTAAAGGTTTTTTTAAAAAGGTGTGTTGTGTTTCAAAGGTTACTTAAAAATACTCAAAGCTGCAATAGGAATTGCCCATATATAATCAGAACACATGGCAATTTCTATTTCTTCTTATCCAGGAATACACTGAGCATAAGCCAAGGATAAAAAGAGTTCAAGAGACATTTGGCTCTAGTTTCCTATACAAGATCACTATTGCAATTATTCACAAAAAGCCCATATATATTAATGTTACAGTACATTGTGTGAATAATTAGGTATCACTACCTTGATATAATACAAAACATTACAAAATCCAGTTACATTCATACAGCAATAAAAAAAGGGATCTGATATGTACAACAGGGTACAGACAATGCAATACATGCACTTTGATAAATACCATGGCATAATATACATACAATATACCGTCAATGCAAAACACAATACACACAATATACAATGCAGACAAGATGATACAGACAATACCAAACAGACAAGCCTACAAGAAAGCCTAAAAGAGGTGCAGGCGAAGAAGAAAAGCGTGGAAATCTCCAGAGTGGTGCAAGCGAAGAAGCAAATGCAGGGCTCCTCCAAGCTGCAGGTGAGGAAGAAAAGCACAGGAATCCTCCAGGGTGGCTCAGGCTGAGAAGAAAATTGCAAGACTCCTCCAAAGAGGTGCAGGCTAGGCAAAAAAACACAGGACTTCTCCAAAGGGAGGCAAATGTAGAACTGATGTGCTGGACTTCTCCATGAATCTGGATGAGAATGCAGGACAACTCCGAGCACAGCTCAGGAAAAACAAAACTACAGGACTCCTCCAAGGTGGGGCAGCCAAGAATGCAGAGTGCTAGACTCCGCTTGGATATCACGGTGAAGAAGCCCGAAGCACAGATCCTGCAGAGCATCATGGTAAAAAGCCAAGCGCAGGACTTCACCAGGCTGGTGCAGCAAAGAAGCAAAGCGCAGGACTTCTCCGAGGCGTTGCAGAGGAAGAAACGAACCTCTGGACTCCTGAAGGATTCTGCGGAAATGCAGCCAAGTGCAGGGATAGAAGCAAGCGCACAACTCCACGAGGCAGCGTGGGGAAGAACCGAAGCACAGAAATCCTCCCAGGCAACACGAGCAACGATGAAGTGCTGGACTCCTCAAGGGCAGGATGGTAAAAAAGCACAAACATGCAGGACTCCTCCTGGGCAGCGCAGGGGATGAATCCAAGAGCAGGATGCCACGGGGCACTCAGGGTGACAAAGGCTGCCTCCCGAGACCTGCTCGCTGGGCTTGACTCCCGAGCAGGACTGTGCACAGGACCCTGCTCCCAATTGCTGTCACAGAGCATGTGACCTGCTCTTGGGGGCGTCTAGCACTGTGCAAAACATCTTCCTAGGCAGCAGCACAGTAGAAAACAAGCCACGGTACAGGAAAACCCATACCTTACAAAATAGTCCTAAGATAACAGGCCATGCAATAAACAATACAAAGTACAAAACTACCAATGCAATACAAGCTTCGACACAGACAATACCAGGAAATACAATCTTCAATGCAAAATACAAAAGTAAATAATATTCAAAAGAATCAAAGCTCTGAAATCCTCCCAGGCAACACGAGCAACGACGAAGTGCTGCACTCCTCAAGGGTAGCATGGTAAGAAAGTCCAAACATGCAGGACTCCTCCTGGGCAGCGCAGGGGATGAATCCAAGAGCAGGATGCCACGGGGCTCTCAAGGTGACAAAGGCTGCCTCCCGAGACCTGCTCGCTGGGCTTGACTCCCGAGCAGGACTGTGCACAGGACCCTGCTCCCAATTGCTGTCACAGAGCATGTGACCTGCTCTTGGGGGCGTCTAGAACTGTGCAAAACATCATCTTAGGCAGCAGCACAGTAGAAAACAAGCCACGGTACAGGAAAACCCATACCTTACAAAATAGTCCTAAGATAACAGGCCATGCAATAAACAATACAAAGTACAAAACTACCAATGCAATACAAGCTTCGACACAGACAATACCAGGAAATACAATCTTCAATACAAAATACAAAAGCAAATAATATACAAAATAACTAGTAAACTTCAAAGCAAGGCGTAGTACTTACAGGCAGTGTGGAGAGGAAGCAAAGCACGGCTCACCTCCGCTGAAGCGCAGCAAAGAAGCACATGGTGGCAATCATCAGGGGCGTGATGGCAAAACAGCAAAGCACAGGGTGCCTCTAGGGCACCAGACAGCAACAAGCGAGGAACAAGACGCCTCCAAGGCCATGCCGTCAAAAAGCAAAGCACAGCAAACCTCCAGGAAAGCAGGAAGCAAAAGGCAAACGCAGCATTCCTCATGGGTGGTGAAGAAAGAAGCAGAGCACAACATTCCTCTGGGCCATCACAGCAAACAAGCAAAGCGCAGGATTCCTCCAGGGTAGCACAGGCAAAAAAGCAAAACTCAGAACTCCTCCAAAGAGGTGCAAGCAAAGAAGAAAATCATGGCAAACCTCCAGGGTAGTGCACGCGAAGAACCAAATGCAGGGCTCCTCCAAGCTGCAGGAGGGGAAACAAATCACAGGACTCCTCCAGGGCAGTTCAGGCCAAGAATAAATCCACAGGACTCCTCCAAAGAGGTGCAGGCTAGGCAAAAAACCACAGGACTTCTCCAAAGGGAGGCAAAAGTAGAACTGATGTGCTGGACTTCTCCATGAATCTGGATGAGAATGCAGGACAACTCCGAGCGCAGCTCAGGAAAAACAAAACTACAGGACTCCTCCAAGGTGGTGCAGCCAAGAATGCAGAGTGCTAGACTCCGCTTGGATATCACGGTGAAGAAGCCCGAAGAAGAGATCCTGCAGAGCATCATGGTAAAAAGCCAAGCGCAGGACTTCACCAGGCTGGTGCAGCAAAGAAGCAAAGCGCAGGACTTCTCCGAGGTGTTGCAGAGGAAGAAACGAACCTCTGGACTCCTGAAGGATTCTGTGGAAATGCAGCCAAGTGCAGGGATAGAAGCAAGCGCACATCTCCACGAGGCAGCGTGGGGAAGAACCGAAGCACAGAAATCCTCCCAGGCAACACGAGCAACGATGAAGTGCTGGACTCCTCAAGGGCAGGATGGTAAAAAAGCCCAAACATGCAGGACTCCACCTGGGCAGCGCAGGGGATGAATCGAAGAGCAGGATGCCACGGGGCTCTCAAGGTGACAAAGGCTGCCTCCCAAGACCTGCTCGCTGGGCTTGACTCCCGAGCAGGACTGTGCACAGGACCCTGCTCCCAATTGCTGTCACAGAGCATGTGACCTGCTCTTGGGGGCGTCTAGCACTGTGCAAAACATCGTCCTAGGCAGCAGCACAGTAGAAAACAAGCCACGGTACAGGAAAACCCATACCTTACAAAATAGTCCTAAGATAACAGGCCATGCAATAAACAATACAAAGTACAAAACTACCAATGCAATACAAGCTTCGACACAGACAATACCAGGAAATACAATCTTCAATACAAAATACAAAAGCAAATAATATACAAAATAACTAGTAAACGTCAAAGCAAGGCGTAGTACTTACAGGCAGTGTGGAGAGGAAGCAAAGCACGGCTCACCTCCGCTGAAGCGCAGCAAAGAAGCACATGGTGGCAATCATCAGGGGCGTGATGGCAAAACAGCAAAGCACAGGGTGCCTCTAGGGCACCAGACAGCAACAAGCGAGGAACAAGACGCCTCCAAGGCCATGCCGTCAAAAAGCAAAGCACAGCAAACCTCCAGGAAAGCAGGAAGCAAAAGGCAAACGCAGCATTCCTCATGGGTGGTGAAGAAAGAAGCAGAGCACAACATTCCTCTGGGCCATCACAGCAAACAAGCAAAGCGCAGGATTCCTCCAGGGTAGCACAGGCAAAAAAGCAAAACTCAGAACTCCTCCAAAGAGGTGCAAGCAAAGAAGAAAATCATGGGAAACCTCCAGGGTAGTGCACGCGAAGAACCAAATGCAGGGCTCCTCCAAGCTGCAGGAGGGGAAACAAATCACAGGACTCCTCCAGGGCAGTTCAGGCCAAGAATAAATCCACAGGACTCCTCCAAAGAGGTGCAGGCTAGGCAAAAAACCACAGGACTTCTCCAAAGGGAGGCAAAAGTAGAACTGATGTGCTGGACTTCTCCATGAATCTGGATGAGAATGCAGGACAACTCCGAGCGCAGCTCAGGAAAAACAAAACTACAGGACTCCTCCAAGGTGGTGCAGCCAAGAATGCAGAGTGCTAGACTCCGCTTGGATATCACGGTGAAGAAGCCCGAAGCAGAGATCCTGCAGAGCATCATGGTAAAAAGCCAAGCGCAGGACTTCACCAGGCTGGTGCAGCAAAGAAGCAAAGCGCAGGACTTCTCCGAGGTGTTGCAGAGGAAGAAACGAACCTCTGGACTCCTGAAGGATTCTGCGGAAATGCAGCCAAGTGCAGGGATAGAAGCAAGCGCACAACTCCACGAGGCAGCGTGGGGAAGAACCGAAGCACAGAAATCCTCCCAGGCAACACGAGCAACGATGAAGTGCTGCACTCCTCAAGGGCAGGATGGTAAAAAAGCCCAAACATGCAGGACTCCACCTGGGCAGCGCAGGGGATGAATCGAAGAGCAGGATGCAACGGGGCTCTCAAGGTGACAAAGGCTGCCTCCCGAGACCTGCTCGCTGGGCTTGACTCCCGAGCAGGACTGTGCACAGGACCCTGCTCCCAATTGCTGTCACAGAGCATGTGACCTGCTCTTGGGGGCGTCTAGCACTGTGCAAAACATCGTCCTAGGCAGCAGCACAGTAGAAAACAAGCCACGGTGCAGGAAAACCCATACCTTACAAAATAGTCCTAAGATAACAGGCCATGCAATAAACAATACAAAGTACAAAACTACCAATGCAATACAAGCTTCGACACAGACAATACCAGGAAATACAATCTTCAATACAAAATACAAAAGCAAATAATATACAAAATAACTAGTAAACTTCAAAGCAAGGCGTAGTACTTACAGGCAGTGTGGAGAGGAAGCAAAGCACGGCTCACCTCCGCTGAAGCGCAGCAAAGAAGCACATGGTGGCAATCATCAGGGGCGTGATGGCAAAACAGCAAAGCACAGGATGCCTCTAGGGCACCAGACAGCAACAAGCGAGGAACAAGACGCCTCCAAGGCCATGCCGTCAAAAAGCAAAGCACAGCAAACCTCCAGGAAAGCAGGAAGCAAAAGGCAAACGCAGCATTCCTCATGGGTGGTGAAGAAAGAAGCAGAGCACAACATTCCTCTGGGCCATCACAGCAAACAAGCAAAGCGCAGGATTCCTCCAGGGTAGCACAGGCAAAAAAGCAAAACTCAGAACTCCTCCAAAGAGGTGCAAGCAAAGAAGAAAATCATGGCAAACCTCCAGGGTAGTGCACGCGAAGAACCAAATGCAGGGCTCCTCCAAGCTGCAGGAGGGGAAACAAATCACAGGACTCCTCCAGGGCAGTTCAGGCCAAGAATAAATCCACAGGACTCCTCCAAAGAGGTGCAGGCTAGGCAAAAAACCACAGGACTTCTCCAAAGGGAGGCAAAAGTAGAACTGATGTGCTGGACTTCTCCATGAATCTGGATGAGAATGCAGGACAACTCCGAGCGCAGCTCAGGAAAAACAAAACTACAGGACTCCTCCAAGGTGGTGCAGCCAAGAATGCAGAGTGCTAGACTCCGCTTGGATATCACGGTGAAGAAGCCCGAAGAAGAGATCCTGCAGAGCATCATGGTAAAAAGCCAAGCGCAGGACTTCACCAGGCTGGTGCAGCAAAGAAGCAAAGCGCAGGACTTCTCCGAGGTGTTGCAGAGGAAGAAACGAACCTCTGGACTCCTGAAGGATTCTGCGGAAATGCAGCCAAGTGCAGGGATAGAAGCAAGCGCACAACTCCACGAGGCAGCGTGGGGAAGAACCGAAGCACAGAAATCCTCCCAGGCAACACGAGCAACGATGAAGTGCTGCACTCCTCAAGGGCAGGATGGTAAAAAAGCCCAAACATGCAGGACTCCTCCTGGGCAGCGCAGGGGATGAATCCAAGAGCAGGATGCCACGGGGCTCTCAAGGTGACAAAGGCTGCCTCCCGAGACCTGCTCGTTGGGCTTGACTCCCGAGCAGGACTGTGCACAGGACCCTGCTCCCAATTGCTGTCACAGAGCATGTGACCTGCTCTTGAGGGCGTCTAGCACTGTGCAAAACATCTTCCTAGGCAGCAGCACAGTAGAAAACAAGCCACGGTGCAGGAAAACCCATACCTTACAAAATAGTCCTAAGGTAACAGGCCATGCAATAAACAATACAAAGTACAAAACTACCAATGCAATACAAGCTTCGACACAGACAATACCAGGAAATACAATCTTCAATGCAAAATACAAAAGTAAATAATATTCAAAAGAATCAAAGCTCTGAAATCCTCCCAGGCAACACGAGCAACGACGAAGTGCTGCACTCCTCAAGGGTAGCATGGTAAGAAAGCCCAAACATGCAGGACTCCTCCTGGGCAGCGCAGGGGAATAATCCAAGAGCAGGATGCCACGGGGCTCTCAAGGTGACAAAGGCTGCCTCCCGAGACCTGCTCGCTGGGCTTGACTCCCGAGCAGGACTGTGCACAGGACCCTGCTCCCAATTGCTGTCACAGAGCGTGTGACCTGCTCTTGGGGGCGTCTAGAACTGTGCAAAAAAATCGTCCTGGGCAGCAGCACAGTAGAAAACAAGCCACGGTGCAGGAAAACCCATACCTTACAAAATAGTCCTAAGATAACAGGCCATGCAATAAACAATACAAAGTACAAAACTACCAATGCAATACAAGCTTCGACACAGACAATACCAGGAAATACAATCTTCAATACAAAATACAAAAGCAAATAATATACAAAATAACTAGTAAACTTCAAAGCAAGGCGTAGTACTTACAGGCAGTGTGGAGAGGAAGCAAAGCACGGCTCACCTCCGCTGAAGCGCAGCAAAGAAGCACATGGTGGCAATCATCAGGGGCGTGATGGCAAAACAGCAAAGCACAGGATGCCTCTAGGGCACCAGACAGCAACAAGCGAGGAACAAGACGCCTCCAAGGCCATGCCGTCAAAAAGCAAAGCACAGCAAACCTCCAGGAAAGCAGGAAGCAAAAGGCAAACGCAGCATTCCTCATGGGTGGTGAAGAAAGAAGCAGAGCACAACATTCCTCTGGGCCATCACAGCAAACAAGCAAAGCGCAGGATTCCTCCAGGGTAGCACAGGCAAAAAAGCAAAACTCAGAACTCCTCCAAAGAGGTGCAAGCAAAGAAGAAAATCATGGCAAACCTCCAGGGTAGTGCACGCGAAGAACCAAATGCAGGGCTCCTCCAAGCTGCAGGAGGGGAAACAAATCACAGGACTCCTCCAGGGCAGTTCAGGCCAAGAATAAATCCACAGGACTCCTCCAAAGAGGTGCAGGCTAGGCAAAAAACCACAGGACTTCTCCAAAGGGAGGCAAAAGTAGAACTGATGTGCTGGACTTCTCCATGAATCTGGATGAGAATGCAGGACAACTCCGAGCGCAGCTCAGGAAAAACAAAACTACAGGACTCCTCCAAGGTGGTGCAGCCAAGAATGCAGAGTGCTAGACTCCGCTTGGATATCACGGTGAAGAAGCCCGAAGAAGAGATCCTGCAGAGCATCATGGTAAAAAGCCAAGCGCAGGACTTCACCAGGCTGGTGCAGCAAAGAAGCAAAGCGCAGGACTTCTCCGAGGTGTTGCAGAGGAAGAAACGAACCTCTGGACTCCTGAAGGATTCTGTGGAAATGCAGCCAAGTGCAGGGATAGAAGCAAGCGCACATCTCCACGAGGCAGCGTGGGGAAGAACCGAAGCACAGAAATCCTCCCAGGCAACACGAGCAACGATGAAGTGCTGGACTCCTCAAGGGCAGGATGGTAAAAAAGCCCAAACATGCAGGACTCCACCTGGGCAGCGCAGGGGATGAATCCAAGAGCAGGATGCCACGGGGCTCTCAAGGTGACAAAGGCTGCCTCCCGAGACCTGCTCGCTGGGCTTGACTCCCGAGCAGGACTGTGCACAGGACCCTGCTCCCAATTGCTGTCACAGAGCATGTGACCTGCTCTTGGGGGCGTCTAGCACTGTGCAAAACATCGTCCTAGGCAGCAGCACAGTAGAAAACAAGCCACGGTGCAGGAAAACCCATACCTTATAAAATAGTCCTAAGATAACAGGCCATGCAATAAACAATACAAAGTACAAAACTACCAATGCAATACAAGCTTCGACACAGACAATACCAGGAAATACAATCTTCAATACAAAATACAAAAGCAAATAATATACAAAATAACTAGTAAACGTCAAAGCAAGGCGTAGTACTTACAGGCAGTGTGGAGAGGAAGCAAAGCACGGTTCACCTCCGCTGAAGCGCAGCAAAGAAGCACATGGTGGCAATCATCAGGGGCGTGATGGCAAAACAGCAAAGCACAGGGTGCCTCTAGGGCACCAGACAGCAACAAGCGAGGAACAAGACGCCTCCAAGGCCATGCCGTCAAAAAGCAAAGCACAGCAAACCTCCAGGAAAGCAGGAAGCAAAAGGCAAACGCAGCATTCCTCATGGGTGGTGAAGAAAGAAGCAGAGCACAACATTCCTCTGGGCCATCACAGCAAACAAGCAAAGCGCAGGATTCCTCCAGGGTAGCACAGGCAAAAAAGCAAAACTCAGAACTCCTCCAAAGAGGTGCAAGCAAAGAAGAAAATCATGGGAAACCTCCAGGGTAGTGCACGCGAAGAACCAAATGCAGGGCTCCTCCAAGCTGCAGGAGGGGAAACAAATCACAGGACTCCTCCAGGGCAGTTCAGGCCAAGAATAAATCCACAGGACTCCTCCAAAGAGGTGCAGGCTAGGCAAAAAACCACAGGACTTCTCCAAAGGGAGGCAAAAGTAGAACTGATGTGCTGGACTTCTCCATGAATCTGGATGAGAATGCAGGACAACTCCGAGCGCAGCTCAGGAAAAACAAAACTACAGGACTCCTCCAAGGTGGTGCAGCCAAGAATGCAGAGTGCTAGACTCCGCTTGGATATCACGGTGAAGAAGCCCGAAGCAGAGATCCTGCAGAGCATCATGGTAAAAAGCCAAGCGCAGGACTTCACCAGGCTGGTGCAGCAAAGAAGCAAAGCGCAGGACTTCTCCGAGGTGTTGCAGAGGAAGAAACGAACCTCTGGACTCCTGAAGGATTCTGCGGAAATGCAGCCAAGTGCAGGGATAGAAGCAAGCGCACAACTCCACGAGGCAGCGTGGGGAAGAACCGAAGCACAGAAATCCTCCCAGGCAACACGAGCAACGATGAAGTGCTGCACTCCTCAAGGGCAGGATGGTAAAAAAGCCCAAACATGCAGGACTCCTCCTGGGCAGCGCAGGGGATGAATCCAAGAGCAGGATGCCACGGGGCTCTCAAGGTGACAAAGGCTGCCTCCCGAGACCTGCTCGCTGGGCTTGACTCCCGAGCAGGACTGTGCACAGGACCCTGCTCCCAATTGCTGTCACAGAGCGTCTGACCTGCTCTTGGGGGCGTCTAGAACTGTGCAGAAAAAATCGTCCTGGGCAGCACCACAGTAGAAAACAAGCCACGGTGCAGGAAAACCCATACCTTACAAAATACTCCTAAGATAACAGGCCATGCAATAAACAATACAAAGTACAAAACTACCAATGCAATACAAGCTTCGACACAGACAATACCAGGAAATACAATCTTCAATACAAAATACAAAAGCAAATAATATACAAAATAACTAGTAAACTTCAAAGCAAGGCGTAGTACTTACAGGCAGTGCGGAGAGGAAGCAAAGCACGGCTCACCTCCGCTGAAGCGCAGCAAAGAAGCACATGGTGGCAATCATCAGGGGCGTGATGGCAAAACAGCAAAGCACAGGGTGCCTCTAGGGCACCAGACAGCAACAAGCGAGGAACAAGACGCCTCCAAGGCCATGCCGTCAAAAAGCAAAGCACAGCAAACCTCCAGGAAAGCAGGAAGCAAAAGGCAAACGCAGCATTCCTCATGGGTGGTGAAGAAAGAAGCAGAGCACAACATTCCTCTGGGCCATCACAGCAAACAAGCAAAGCGCAGGATTCCTCCAGGGTAGCACAGGCAAAAAAGCAAAACTCAGAACTCCTCCAAAGAGGTGCAAGCAAAGAAGAAAATCATGGCAAACCTCCAGGGTAGTGCACGCAAAGAACCAAATGCAGGGCTCCTCCAAGCTGCAGGAGGGGAAACAAATCACAGGACTCCTCCAGGGCAGTTCAGGCCAAGAATAAATCCACAGGACTCCTCCAAAGAGGTGCAGGCTAGGCAAAAAACCACAGGACTTCTCCAAAGGGAGGCAAAAGTAGAACTGATGTGCTGGACTTCTCCATGAATCTGGATGAGAATGCAGGACAACTCCGAGCGCAGCTCAGGAAAAACAAAACTACAGGACTCCTCCAAGGTGGTGCAGCCAAGAATGCAGAGTGCTAGACTCCGCTTGGATATCACGGTGAAGAAGCCCGAAGCAGAGATCCTGCAGAGCATCATGGTAAAAAGCCAAGCGCAGGACTTCACCAGGCTGGTGCAGCAAAGAAGCAAAGCGCAGGACTTCTCCGAGGCGTTGCAGAGGAAGAAATGAACCTCTGGACTCCTGAAGGATTCTGCGGAAATGCAGCCAAGCGCAGGGATAGAAGCAAGCGCACAACTCCACGAGGCAGCGTGGGGAAGAACCGAAGCACAGAAATCCTCCCAGGCAACACGAGCAACGATGAAGTGCTGGACTCCTCAAGGGCAGGATGGTAAAAAAGCCCAAACATGCAGGACTCCACCTGGGCAGCGCAGGGGATGAATCGAAGAGCAGGATGCAACGGGGCTCTCAAGGTGACAAAGGCTGCCTCCCGAGACCTGCTCGCTGGGCTTGACTCCCGAGCAGGACTGTGCACAGGACCCTGCTCCCAATTGCTGTCACAGAGCATGTGACCTGCTCTTGGGGGCGTCTAGCACTGTGCAAAACATCGTCCTAGGCAGCAGCACAGTAGAAAACAAGCCACGGTGCAGGAAAACCCATACCTTACAAAATAGTCCTAAGATAACAGGCCATGCAATAAACAATACAAAGTACAAAACTACCAATGCAATACAAGCTTCGACACAGACAATACCAGGAAATACAATCTTCAATACAAAATACAAAAGCAAATAATATACAAAATAACTAGTAAACTTCAAAGCAAGGCGTAGTACTTACAGGCAGTGTGGAGAGGAAGCAAAGCACGGCTCACCTCCGCTGAAGCGCAG
This sequence comes from Phaenicophaeus curvirostris, assembly GCF_032191515.1. Taxonomy (NCBI): domain Eukaryota; kingdom Metazoa; phylum Chordata; class Aves; order Cuculiformes; family Cuculidae; genus Phaenicophaeus; species Phaenicophaeus curvirostris. Next base: position 88,574,189 of record NC_091393.1, on the reverse strand, counting down.
CAAAGAAGCACATGGTGGCAATCATCAGGGGGGTGATGGCAAAACAGCAAAGCACAGGATGCCTCTAGGGCACCAGACAGCAACAAGCGAGGAACAAGACGCCTCCAAGGCCATGCCGTCAAAAAGCAAAGCACAGCAAACCTCCAGGAAAGCAGGAAGCAAAAGGCAAACGCAGCATTCCTCATGGGTGGTGAAGAAAGAAGCAGAGCACAACATTCCTCTGGGCCATCACAGCAAACAAGCAAAGCGCAGGATTCCTCCAGGGTAGCACAGGCAAAAAAGCAAAACTCAGAACTCCTCCAAAGAGGTGCAAGCAAAGAAGAAAATCATGGGAAACCTCCAGGGTAGTGCACGCGAAGAACCAAATGCAGGGCTCCTCCAAGCTGCAGGAGGGGAAACAAATCACAGGACTCCTCCAGGGCAGTTCAGGCCAAGAATAAATCCACAGGACTCCTCCAAAGAGGTGCAGGCTAGGCAAAAAACCACAGGACTTCTCCAAAGGGAGGCAAAAGTAGAACTGATGTGCTGGACTTCTCCATGAATCTGGATGAGAATGCAGGACAACTCCGAGCGCAGCTCAGGAAAAACAAAACTACAGGACTCCTCCAAGGTGGTGCAGCCAAGAATGCAGAGTGCTAGACTCCGCTTGGATATCACGGTGAAGAAGCCCGAAGCAGAGATCCTGCAGAGCATCATGGTAAAAAGCCAAGCGCAGGACTTCACCAGGCTGGTGCAGCAAAGAAGCAAAGCGCAGGACTTCTCCGAGGTGTTGCAGAGGAAGAAACGAACCTCTGGACTCCTGAAGGATTCTGCGGAAATGCAGCCAAGTGCAGGGATAGAAGCAAGCGCACAACTCCACGAGGCAGCGTGGGGAAGAACCGAAGCACAGAAATCCTCCCAGGCAACACGAGCAACGATGAAGTGCTGGACTCCTCAAGGGCAGGATGGTAAAAAAGCCCAAACATGCAGGACTCCACCTGGGCAGCGCAGGGGATGAATCGAAGAGCAGGATGCAACGGGGCTCTCAAGGTGACAAAGGCTGCCTCCCGAGACCTGCTCGCTGGGCCTGACTCCCGAGCAGGACTGTGCACAGGACCCTGCTCCCAATTGCTGTCACAGAGCATGTGACCTGCTCTTGGGGGCGTCTAGCACTGTGCAAAACATCGTCCTAGGCAGCAGCACAGTAGAAAACAAGCCACGGTGCAGGAAAACCCATACCTTACAAAATACTCCTAAGATAACAGGCCATGCAATAAACAATACAAAGTACAAAACTACCAATGCAATACAAGCTTCGACACAGACAATACCAGGAAATACAATCTTCAATACAAAATACAAAAGCAAATAATATACAAAATAACTAGTAAACGTCAAAGCAAGGCGTAGTACTTACAGGCAGTGTGGAGAGGAAGCAAAGCACGGCTCACCTCCGCTGAAGCGCAGCAAAGAAGCACATGGTGGCAATCATCAGGGGCGTGATGGCAAAACAGCAAAGCACAGGGTGCCTCTAGGGCACCAGACAGCAACAAGCGAGGAACAAGACGCCTCCAAGGCCATGCCCTCAAAAAGCAAAGCACAGCAAACCTCCAGGAAAGCAGGAAGCAAAAGGCAAACGCAGCATTCCTCATGGGTGGTGAAGAAAGAAGCAGAGCACAACATTCCTCTGGGCCATCACAGCAAACAAGCAAAGCGCAGGATTCCTCCAGGGTAGCACAGGCAAAAAAGCAAAACTCAGAACTCCTCCAAAGAGGTGCAAGCAAAGAAGAAAATCATGGGAAACCTCCAGGGTAGTGCACGCGAAGAACCAAATGCAGGGCTCCTCCAAGCTGCAGGAGGGGAAACAAATCACAGGACTCCTCCAGGGCAGTTCAGGCCAAGAATAAATCCACAGGACTCCTCCAAAGAGGTGCAGGCTAGGCAAAAAACCACAGGACTTCTCCAAAGGGAGGCAAAAGTAGAACTGATGTGCTGGACTTCTCCATGAATCTGGATGAGAATGCAGGACAACTCCGAGCGCACCTCAGGAAAAACAAAACTACAGGACTCCTCCAAGGTGGTGCAGCCAAGAATGCAGAGTGCTAGACTCCGCTTGGATATCACGGTGAAGAAGCCCGAAGCAGAGATCCTGCAGAGCATCATGGTAAAAAGCCAAGCGCAGGACTTCACCAGGCTGGTGCAGCAAAGAAGCAAAGCGCAGGACTTCTCCGAGGTGTTGCAGAGGAAGAAACGAACCTCTGGACTCCTGAAGGATTCTGCGGAAATGCAGCCAAGTGCAGGGATAGAAGCAAGCGCACAACTCCACGAGGCAGCGTGGGGAAGAACCGAAGCACAGAAATCCTCTCAGGCAACACGAGCAACGATGAAGTGCTGCACTCCTCAAGGGCAGGATGGTAAAAAAGCCCAAACATGCAGGACTCCACCTGGGCAGCGCAGGGGATGAATCCAAGAGCAGGATGCCACGGGGCTCTCAAGGTGACAAAGGCTGCCTCCCGACACCTGCTCGCTGGGCTTGACTCCCGAGCAGGACTGTGCACAGGACCCTGCTCCCAATTGCTGTCACAGAGCATGTGACCTGCTCTTGGGGGCGTCTAGCACTGTGCAAAACATCGTCCTAGGCAGCAGCACAGTAGAAAACAAGCCACGGTGCAGGAAAACCCATACCTTACAAAATAGTCCTAAGATAACAGGCCATGCAATAAACAATACAAAGTACAAAACTACCAATGCAATACAAGCTTCGACACAGACAATACCAGGAAATACAATCTTCAATACAAAATACAAAAGCAAATAATATACAAAATAACTAGTAAACTTCAAAGCAAGGCATAGTACTTACAGGCAGTGTGGAGAGGAAGCAAAGCACGGCTCACCTCCGCTGAAGCGCAGCAAAGAAGCACATGGTGGCAATCATCAGGGGCGTGATGGCAAAACAGCAAAGCACAGGATGCCTCTAGGGCACCAGACAGCAACAAGCGAGGAACAAGACGCCTCCAAGGCCATGCCGTCAAAAAGCAAAGCACAGCAAACCTCCAGGAAAGCAGGAAGCAAAAGGCAAACGCAGCATTCCTCATGGGTGGTGAAGAAAGAAGCAGAGCACAACATTCCTCTGGGCCATCACAGCAAACAAGCAAAGCGCAGGATTCCTCCAGGGTAGCACAGGCAAAAAAGCAAAACTCAGAACTCCTCCAAAGAGGTGCAAGCAAAGAAGAAAATCATGGCAAACCTCCAGGGTAGTGCACGCGAAGAACCAAATGCAGGGCTCCTCCAAGCTGCAGGAGGGGAAACAAATCACAGGACTCCTCCAGGGCAGTTCAGGCCAAGAATAAATCCACAGGACTCCTCCAAAGAGGTGCAGGCTAGGCAAAAAACCACAGGACTTCTCCAAAGGGAGGCAAAAGTAGAACTGATGTGCTGGACTTCTCCATGAATCTGGATGAGAATGCAGGACAACTCCGAGCGCAGCTCAGGAAAAACAAAACTACAGGACTCCTCCAAGGTGGTGCAGCCAAGAATGCAGAGTGCTAGACTCCGCTTGGATATCACGGTGAAGAAGCCCGAAGCAGAGATCCTGCAGAGCATCATGGTAAAAAGCCAAGCGCAGGACTTCACCAGGCTGGTGCAGCAAAGAAGCAAAGCGCAGGACTTCTCCGAGGTGTTGCAGAGGAAGAAACGAACCTCTGGACTCCTGAAGGATTCTGCGGAAATGCAGCCAAGTGCAGGGATAGAAGCAAGCGCACAACTCCACGAGGCAGCGTGGGGAAGAACCGAAGCACAGAAATCCTCCCAGGCAACACGAGCAACGATGAAGTGCTGCACTCCTCAAGGGCAGGATGGTAAAAAAGCCCAAACATGCAGGACTCCACCTGGGCAGCGCAGGGGATGAATCCAAGAGCAGGATGCAACGGGGCTCTCAAGGTGACAAAGGCTGCCTCCCGAGACCTGCTCGCTGGGCTTGACTCCCGAGCAGGACTGTGCACAGGACCCTGCTCCCAATTGCTGTAACAGAGCATGTGACCTGCTCTTGGGGGCGTCTAGAACTGTGCAAAACATCTTCCTAGGCAGCAGCACAGTAGAAAACAAGCCACGGTGCAGGAAAACCCATACCTTACAAAATAGTCCTAAGATAACAGGCCATGCAATAAACAATACAAAGTACAAAACTACCAATGCAATACAAGCTTCGACACAGACAATACCAGGAAATACAATCTTCAATGCAAAATACAAAAGTAAATAATATTCAAAAGAATCAAAGCACTGAAATCCTCCCAGGCAACACGAGCAACGACGAAGTGCTGCACTCCTCAAGGGTAGCATGGTAAGAAAGCCCAAACATGCAGGACTCCTCCTGGGCAGCGCAGGGGATGAATCCAAGAGCAGGATGCCACGGGGCTCTCAAGGTGACAAAGGCTGCCTCCCGAGACCTGCTCGCTGGGCTTGACTCCCGAGCAGGACTGTGCACAGGACCCTGCTCCCAATTGCTGTCACAGTGCGTCTGACCTGCTCTTGGGGGCGTCTAGAACTGTGCAAAAAAATCGTCCTGGGCAGCAGCACAGTAGAAAACAAGCCACGGTGCAGGAAAACCCATACCTTACAAAATAGTCCTAAGATAACAGGCCATGCAATAAACAATACAAAGTACAAAACTACCAATGCAATACAAGCTTCGACACAGACAATACCAGGAAATACAATCTTCAATACAAAATACAAAAGCAAATAATATACAAAATAACTAGTAAACTTCAAAGCAAGGCGTAGTACTTACAGGCAGTGTGGAGAGGAAGCAAAGCACGGCTCACCTCCGCTGAAGCGCAGCAAAGAAGCACATGGTGGCAATCATCAGGGGCGTGATGGCAAAACAGCAAAGCACAGGGTGCCTCTAGGGCACCAGACAGCAACAAGCGAGGAACAAGACGCCTCCAAGGCCATGCCGTCAAAAAGCAAAGCACAGCAAACCTCCAGGAAAGCAGGAAGCAAAAGGCAAACGCAGCATTCCTCATGGGTGGTGAAGAAAGAAGCAGAGCACAACATTCCTCTGGGCCATCACAGCAAACAAGCAAAGCGCAGGATTCCTCCAGGGTAGCACAGGCAAAAAAGCAAAACTCAGAACTCCTCCAAAGAGGTGCAAGCAAAGAAGAAAATCATGGGAAACCTCCAGGGTAGTGCACGCGAAGAACCAAATGCAGGGCTCCTCCAAGCTGCAGGAGGGGAAACAAATCACAGGACTCCTCCAGGGCAGTTCAGGCCAAGAATAAATCCACAGGACTCCTCCAAAGAGGTGCAGGCTAGGCAAAAAACCACAGGACTTCTCCAAAGGGAGGCAAAAGTAGAACTGATGTGCTGGACTTCTCCATGAATCTGGATGAGAATGCAGGACAACTCCGAGCGCAGCTCAGGAAAAACAAAACTACAGGACTCCTCCAAGGTGGTGCAGCCAAGAATGCAGAGTGCTAGACTCCGCTTGGATATCACGGTGAAGAAGCCCGAAGCAGAGATCCTGCAGAGCATCATGGTAAAAAGCCAAGCGCAGGACTTCACCAGGCTGGTGCAGCAAAGAAGCAAAGCGCAGGACTTCTCCGAGGCGTTGCAGAGGAAGAAACGAACCTCTGGACTCCTGAAGGATTCTGCGGAAATGCAGCCAAGTGCAGGGATAGAAGCAAGCGCACAACTCCACGAGGCAGCGTGGGGAAGAACCGAAGCACAGAAATCCTCCCAGGCAACACGAGCAATGATGAAGTGCTGGACTCCTCAAGGGCAGGATGGTAAAAAAGCCCAAACATGCAGGACTCCACCTGGGCAGCGCAGGGGATGAATCCAAGAGCAGGATGCCACGGGGCTCTCAGGGTGACAAAGGCTGCCTCCCGAGACCTGCTCGCTGGGCTTGATGCCCGAGCAGGACTGCGCACAGGACCCTGCTCCCAATTGCTGTCACAGAGCATGTGACCTGCTCTTGGGGGCGTCTAGCACTGTGCAAAACATCGTCCTAGGCAGCAGCACAGTAGAAAACAAGCCACAGTACAGGAAAACCCATACCTTACAAAATAGTCCTAAGATAACAGGCCATGCAATAAACAATACAAAGTACAAAACTACCAATGCAATACAAGCTTCGACACAGACAATACCAGGAAATACAATCTTCAATGCAAAATACAAAAGTAAATAATATTCAAAAGAATCAAAGCACAGAAATCCTCCCAGGCAACACGAGCAACGACGAAGTGCTGCACTCCTCAAGGGTAGCATGGTAAGAAAGCCCAAACATGCAGGACTCCTCCTGGGCAGCGCAGGGGATGAATCCAAGAGCAGGATGCCACGGGGCTCTCAAGGTGACAAAGGCTGCCTCCCGAGACCTGCTCGTTGGGCTTGACTCCCGAGCAGGACTGTGCACAGGACCCTGCTCCCAATTGCTGTCACAGAGCATGTGACCTGCTCTTGAGGGCGTCTAGAACTGTGCAAAACATCTTCCTAGGAAGCAGCACAGTAGAAAACAAGCCACGGTACAGGAAAACCCATACCTTACAAAATAGTCCTAAGGTAACAGGCCATGCAATAAACAATACAAAGTACAAAACTACCAATGCAATACAAGCTTCGACACAGACAATACCAGGAAATACAATCTTCAATACAAAATACAAAAGCAAATAATATACAAAATAACTAGTAAACTTCAAAGCAAGGCGTAGTACTTACAGGCAGTGTGGAGAGGAAGCAAAGCACGGCTCACCTCCGCTGAAGCGCAGCAAAGAAGCACATGGTGGCAATCATCAGGGGCGTGATGGCAAAACAGCAAAGCACAGGGTGCCTCTAGGGCACCAGACAGCAACAAGCGAGGAACAAGACGCCTCCAAGGCCATGCCGTCAAAAAGCAAAGCACAGCAAACCTCCAGGAAAGCAGGAAGCAAAAGGCAAACGCAGCATTCCTCATGGGTGGTGAAGAAAGAAGCAGAGCACAACATTCCTCTGGGCCATCACAGCAAACAAGCAAAGCGCAGGATTCCTCCAGGGTAGCACAGGCAAAAAAGCAAAACTCAGAACTCCTCCAAAGAGGTGCAAGCAAAGAAGAAAATCATGGGAAACCTCCAGGGTAGTGCACGCGAAGAACCAAATGCAGGGCTCCTCCAAGCTGCAGGAGGGGAAACAAATCACAGGACTCCTCCAGGGCAGTTCAGGCCAAGAATAAATCCACAGGACTCCTCCAAAGAGGTGCAGGCTAGGCAAAAAACCACAGGACTTCTCCAAAGGGAGGCAAAAGTAGAACTGATGTGCTGGACTTCTCCATGAATCTGGATGAGAATGCAGGACAACTCCGAGCGCAGCTCAGGAAAAACAAAACTACAGGACTCCTCCAAGGTGGTGCAGCCAAGAATGCAGAGTGCTAGACTCCGCTTGGATATCACGGTGAAGAAGCCCGAAGCAGAGATCCTGCAGAGCATCATGGTAAAAAGCCAAGCGCAGGACTTCACCAGGCTGGTGCAGCAAAGAAGCAAAGCGCAGGACTTCTCCGAGGCGTTGCAGAGGAAGAAACGAACCTCTGGACTCCTGAAGGATTCTGCGGAAATGCAGCCAAGTGCAGGGATAGAAGCAAGCGCACAACTCCACGAGGCAGCGTGGGGAAGAACCGAAGCACAGAAATCCTCCCAGGCAACACGAGCAACGATGAAGTGCTGCACTCCTCAAGGGCAGGATGGTAAAAAAGCCCAAACATGCAGGACTCCTCCTGGGCAGCGCAGGGGATGAATCGAAGAGCAGGATGCCACGGGGCTCTCAAGGTGACAAAGGCTGCCTCCCGAGACCTGCTCGCTGGGCTTGACTCACGAGCAGGACTGTGCACAGGACCCTGCTCCCAATTGCTGTCACAGAGCATGTGACCTGCTCTTGGGGGCGTCTAGCACTGTGCAAAACATCGTCCTAGGCAGCAGCACAGTAGAAAACAAGCCACGGTGCAGGAAAACCCATACCTTACAAAATAGTCCTAAGATAACAGGCCATGCAATAAACAATACAAAGTACAAAACTACCAATGCAATACAAGCTTCGACACAGACAATACCAGGAAATACAATCTTCAATGCAAAATACAAAAGTAAATAATATTCAAAAGAACCAAAGCACAGAAATCCTCCCAGGCAACACGAGCAACGACGAAGTGCTGCACTCCTCAAGGGTAGCATGGTAAGAAAGCCCAAACATGCAGGACTCCTCCTGGGCAGCGCAGGGGATGAATCCAAGAGCAGGATGCCACGGGGCTCTCAAGGTGACAAAGGCTGCCTCCCGAGACCTGCTCGCTGGGCTTGACTCCCGAGCAGGACTGTGCACAGGACCCTGCTCCCAATTGCTGTCACAGAGCGTCTGACCTGCTCTTGGGGCCATCTAGAACTGTGCAAAAAAAATCGTCCTGGGCAGCAGCACAGTAGAAAACAAGCCACGGTGCAGGAAAACCCATACCTTACAAAATAGTCCTAAGATAACAGGCCATGCAATAAACAATACAAAGTACAAAACTACCAATGCAATACAAGCTTCGACACAGACAATACCAGGAAATACAATCTTCAATGCAAAATACAAAAGTAAATAATATTCCAAAGAACCAAAGCACAGAAATCCTCCCAGGCAACACGAGCAACGACGAAGTGCTGCACTCCTCAAGGGTAGCATGGTAAGAAAGCCCAAACATGCAGGACTCCTCCTGGGCAGCGCAGGGGATGAATCCAAGAGCAGGATGCCACGGGGCTCTCAAGGTGACAAAGGCTGCCTCCCGAGACCTGCTCGCTGGGCTTGACTCCCGAGCAGGACTGTGCACAGGACCCTGCTCCCAATTGCTGTCACAGAGCGTCTGACCTGCTCTTGGGGGCGTCTAGAACTGTGCAAAAAAAAATCGTCCTGGGCAGCAGCACAGTAGAAAACAAGCCACGGTGCAGGAAAACCCATACCTTACAAAATAGTCCTAAGATAACAGGCCATGCAATAAACAATACAAAGTACAAAACTACCAATGCAATACAAGCTTCGACACAGACAATACCAGGAAATACAATCTTCAATACAAAATACAAAAGCAAATAATATACAAAATAACTAGTAAACTTCAAAGCAAGGCGTAGTACTTACAGGCAGTGTGGAGAGGAAGCAAAGCACGGCTCACCTCCGCTGAAGCGCAGCAAAGAAGCACATGGTGGCAATCATCAGGGGCGTGATGGCAAAACAGCAAAGCACAGGGTGCCTCTAGGGCACCAGACAGCAACAAGCGAGGAACAAGACGCCTCCAAGGCCATGCCCTCAAAAAGCAAAGCACAGCAAACCTCCAGGAAAGCAGGAAGCAAAAGGCAAACGCAGCATTCCTCATGGGTGGTGAAGAAAGAAGCAGAGCACAACATTCCTCTGGGCCATCACAGCAAACAAGCAAAGCGCAGGATTCCTCCAGGGTAGCACAGGCAAAAAAGCAAAACTCAGAACTCCTCCAAAGAGGTGCAAGCAAAGAAGAAAATCATGGGAAACCTCCAGGGTAGTGCACGCGAAGAACCAAATGCAGGGCTCCTCCAAGCTGCAGGAGGGGAAACAAATCACAGGACTCCTCCAGGGCAGTTCAGGCCAAGAATAAATCCACAGGACTCCTCCAAAGAGGTGCAGGCTAGGCAAAAAACCACAGGACTTCTCCAAAGGGAGGCAAAAGTAGAACTGATGTGCTGGACTTCTCCATGAATCTGGATGAGAATGCAGGACAACTCCGAGCGCAGCTCAGGAAAAACAAAACTACAGGACTCCTCCAAGGTGGTGCAGCCAAGAATGCAGAGTGCTAGACTCCGCTTGGATATCACGGTGAAGAAGCCCGAAGCAGAGATCCTGCAGAGCATCATGGTAAAAAGCCAAGCGCAGGACTTCACCAGGCTGGTGCAGCAAAGAAGCAAAGCGCAGGACTTCTCCGAGGCGTTGCAGAGGAAGAAACGAACCTCTGGACTCCTGAAGGATTCTGCGGAAATGCAGCCAAGTGCAGGGATACAAGCAAGCGCACAACTCCACGAGGCAGCGTGGGGAAGAACCGAAGCACAGAAATCCTCCCAGGCAACACGAGCAATGATGAAGTGCTGGACTCCTCAAGGGCAGGATGGTAAAAAAGCCCAAACATGCAGGACTCCACCTGGGCAGCGCAGGGGATGAATCCAAGAGCAGGATGCCACGGGGCTCTCAGGGTGACAAAGGCTGCCTCCCGAGACCTGCTCGCTGGGCTTGACGCCCGAGCAGGACTGCGCACAGGACCCTGCTCCCAATTGCTGTCACAGAGCATGTGACCTGCTCTTGGGGGCGTCTAGCACTGTGCAAAACATCGTCCTAGGCAGCAGCACAGTAGAAAACAAGCCACAGTACAGGAAAACCCATACCTTACAAAATAGTCCTAAGATAACAGGCCATGCAATAAACAATACAAAGTACAAAACTACCAATGCAATACAAGCTTCGACACAGACAATACCAGGAAATACAATCTTCAATGCAAAATACAAAAGTAAATAATATTCAAAAGAATCAAAGCACAGAAATCCTCCCAGGCAACACGAGCAACGACGAAGTGCTGCACTCCTCAAGGGTAGCATGGTAAGAAAGCCCAAACATGCAGGACTCCTCCTGGGCAGCGCAGGGGATCAATCCAAGAGCAGGATGCCACGGGGCTCTCAAGGTGACAAAGGCTGCCTCCCGAGACCTGCTCGCTGGGCTTGACTCCCGAGCAGGACTGTGCACAGGACCCTGCTCCCAATTGCTGTCACGGAGCGTGTGACCTGCTCTTGGGGGCGTCTAGAACTGTGCAAAAAAATCGTCCTGGGCAGCAGCACAGTAGAAAACAAGCCACGGTGCAGGAAAACCCATACCTTACAAAATAGTCCTAAGATAACAGGCCATGCAATAAACAATACAAAGTACAAAACTACCAATGCAATACAAGCTTCGACACAGACAATACCAGGAAATACAATCTTCAATACAAAATACAAAAGCAAATAATATACAAAATAACTAGTAAACTTCAAAGCAAGGCGTAGTACTTACAGGCAGTGTGGAGAGGAAGCAAAGCACGGCTCACCTCCGCTGAAGCGCAGCAAAGAAGCACATGGTGGCAATCATCAGGGGCGTGATGGCAAAACAGCAAAGCACAGGATGCCTCTAGGGCACCAGACAGCAACAAGCGAGGAACAAGACGCCTCCAAGGCCATGCCCTCAAAAAGCAAAGCACAGCAAACCTCCAGGAAAGCAGGAAGCAAAAGGCAAACGCAGCATTCCTCATGGGTGGTGAAGAAAGAAGCAGAGCACAACATTCCTCTGGGCCATCACAGCAAACAAGCAAAGCGCAGGATTCCTCCAGGGTAGCACAGGCAAAAAAGCAAAACTCAGAACTCCTCCAAAGAGGTGCAAGCAAAGAAGAAAATCATGGCAAACCTCCAGGGTAGTGCACGCGAAGAACCAAATGCAGGGCTCCTCCAAGCTGCAGGAGGGGAAACAAATCACAGGACTCCTCCAGGGCAGTTCAGGCCAAGAATAAATCCACAGGACTCCTCCAAAGAGGTGCAGGCTAGGCAAAAAACCACAGGACTTCTCCAAAGGGAGGCAAAAGTAGAACTGATGTGCTGGACTTCTCCATGAATCTGGATGAGAATGCAGGACAACTCCGAGCGCAGCTCAGGAAAAACAAAACTACAGGACTCCTCCAAGGTGGTGCAGCCAAGAATGCAGAGTGCTAGACTCCGCTTGGATATCACGGTGAAGAAGCCCGAAGAAGAGATCCTGCAGAGCATCATGGTAAAAAGCCAAGCGCAGGACTTCACCAGGCTGGTGCAGCAAAGAAGCAAAGCGCAGGACTTCTCCGAGGTGTTGCAGAGGAAGAAACGAACCTCTGGACTCCTGAAGGATTCTGCGGAAATGCAGCCAAGTGCAGGGATAGAAGCAAGCGCACAACTCCACGAGGCAGCGTGGGGAAGAACCGAAGCACAGAAATCCTCCCAGGCAACACGAGCAACGATGAAGTGCTGCACTCCTCAAGGGCAGGATGGTAAAAAAGCCCAAACATGCAGGACTCCACCTGGGCAGCGCAGGGGATGAATCCAAGAGCAGGATGCCACGGGGCTCTCAAGGTGACAAAGGCTGCCTCCCGAGACCTGCTCGTTGGGCTTGACTCCAGAGCAGGAATGTGCACAGGACCCTGCTCCCAAATGCTGTCACAGAGCATGTGACCTGCTCTTGAGGGCGTCTAGAACTGTGCAAAACATCTTCCAAGGCAGCAGCACAGTAGAAAACAAGCCACGGTACAGGAAAACCCATACCTTACAAAATAGTCCTAAGGTAACAGGCCATGCAATAAACAATACAAAGTACAAAACTACCAATGCAATACAAGCTTCGACACAGACAATACCAGGAAATACAATCTTCAATGCAAAATACAAAAGTAAATAATATTCCAAAGAACCAAAGCACAGAAATCCTCCCAGGCAACACGAGCAACGACGAAGTGCTGCACTCCTCAAGGGTAGCATGGTAAGAAAGCCCAAACATGCAGGACTCCTCCTGGGCAGCGCAGGGGAATAATCCAAGAGCAGGATGCCACGGGGCTCTCAAGGTGACAAAGGCTGCCTCCCGAGACCTGCTCGCTGGGCTTGACTCCCGAGCAGGACTGTGCACAGGACCCTGCTCCCAATTGCTGTCACAGAGCGTGTGACCTGCTCTTGGGGGCGTCTAGAACTGTGCAAAAAAATCGTCCTGGGCAGCAGCTCAGTAGAAAACAAGCCACGGTGCAGGAAAACCCATACCTTACAAAATAGTCCTAAGATAACAGGCCATGCAATAAACAATACAAAGTACAAAACTACCAATGCAATACAAGCTTCGACACAGACAATACCAGGAAATACAATCTTCAATACAAAATACAAAAGCAAATAATATACAAAATAACTAGTAAACTTCAAAGCAAGGCGTAGTACTTACAGGCAGTGTGGAGAGGAAGCAAAGCACGGCTCACCTCCGCTGAAGCGCAGCAAAGAAGCACATGGTGGCAATCATCAGGGGCGTGATGGCAAAACAGCAAAGCACAGGATGCCTCTAGGGCACCAGACAGCAACAAGCGAGGAACAAGACGCCTCCAAGGCCATGCCGTCAAAAAGCAAAGCACAGCAAACCTCCAGGAAAGCAGGAAGCAAAAGGCAAACGCAGCATTCCTCATGGGTGGTGAAGAAAGAAGCAGAGCACAACATTCCTCTGGGCCATCACAGCAAACAAGCAAAGCGCAGGATTCCTCCAGGGTAGCACAGGCAAAAAAGCAAAACTCAGAACTCCTCCAAAGAGGTGCAAGCAAAGAAGAAAATCATGGGAAACCTCCAGGGTAGTGCACGCGAAGAACCAAATGCAGGGCTCCTCCAAGCTGCAGGAGGGGAAACAAATCACAGGACTCCTCCAGGGCAGTTCAGGCCAAGAATAAATCCACAGGACTCCTCCAAAGAGGTGCAGGCTAGGCAAAAAACCACAGGACTTCTCCAAAGGGAGGCAAAAGTAGAACTGATGTGCTGGACTTCTCCATGAATCTGGATGAGAATGCAGGACAACTCCGAGCGCAGCTCAGGAAAAACAAAACTACAGGACTCCTCCAAGGTGGTGCAGCCAAGAATGCAGAGTGCTAGACTCCGCTTGGATATCACGGTGAAGAAGCCCGAAGCAGAGATCCTGCAGAGCATCATGGTAAAAAGCCAAGCGCAGGACTTCACCAGGCTGGTGCAGCAAAGAAGCAAAGCGCAGGACTTCTCCGAGGCGTTGCAGAGGAAGAAACGAACCTCTGGACTCCTGAAGGATTCTGCGGAAATGCAGCCATGTGCAGGGATAGAAGCAAGCGCACAACTCCACGAGGCAGCGTGGGGAAGAACCGAAGCACAGAAATCCTCCCAGGCAACACGAGCAACGATGAAGTGCTGGACTCCTCAAGGGCAGGATGGTAAAAAAGCCCAAACATGCAGGACTCCACCTGGGCAGCGCAGGGGATGAATCGAAGAGCAGGATGCAACGGGGCTCTCAAGGTGACAAAGGCTGCCTCCCGAGACCTGCTCGCTGGGCTTGACTCCCGAGCAGGACTGTGCACAGGACCCTGCTCCCAATTGCTGTCACAGAGCATGTGACCTGCTCTTGGGGGCGTCTAGCACTGTGCAAAACATCGTCCTAGGCAGCAGCACAGTAGAAAACAAGCCACGGTACAGGAAAACCCATACCTTACAAAATAGTCCTAAGATAACAGGCCATGCAATAAACAATACAAAGTACAAAACTACCAATGCAATACAAGCTTCGACACAGACAATACCAGGAAATACAATCTTCAATACAAAATACAAAAGCAAATAATATACAAAATAACTAGTAAACTTCAAAGCAAGGCGTAGTACTTACAGGCAGTGTGGAGAGGAAGCAAAGCACGGCTCACCTCCGCTGAAGCGCAGCAAAGAAGCACATGGTGGCAATCATCAGGGGCGTGATGGCAAAACAGCAAAGCACAGGGTGCCTCTAGGGCACCAGACAGCAACAAGCGAGGAACAAGACGCCTCCAAGGCCATGCCGTCAAAAAGCAAAGCACAGCAAACCTCCAGGAAAGCAGGAAGCAAAAGGCAAACGCAGCATTCCTCATGGGTGGTGAAGAAAGAAGCAGAGCACAACATTCCTCTGGGCCATCACAGCAAACAAGCAAAGCGCAGGATTCCTCCAGGGTAGCACAGGCAAAAAAGCAAAACTCAGAACTCCTCCAAAGAGGTGCAAGCAAAGAAGAAAATCATGGGAAACCTCCAGGGTAGTGCACGCGAAGAACCAAATGCAGGGCTCCTCCAAGCTGCAGGAGGGGAAACAAATCACAGGACTCCTCCAGGGCAGTTCAGGCCAAGAATAAATCCACAGGACTCCTCCAAAGAGGTGCAGGCTAGGCAAAAAACCACAGGACTTCTCCAAAGGGAGGCAAAAGTAGAACTGATGTGCTGGACTTCTCCATGAATCTGGATGAGAATGCAGGACAACTCCGAGCGCAGCTCAGGAAAAACAAAACTACAGGACTCCTCCAAGGTGGTGCAGCCAAGAATGCAGAGTGCTAGACTCCGCTTGGATATCACGGTGAAGAAGCCCGAAGAAGAGATCCTGCAGAGCATCATGGTAAAAAGCCAAGCGCAGGACTTCACCAGGCTGGTGCAGCAAAGAAGCAAAGCGCAGGACTTCTCCGAGGTGTTGCAGAGGAAGAAACGAACCTCTGGACTCCTGAAGGATTCTGCGGAAATGCAGCCAAGTGCAGGGATAGAAGCAAGCGCACAACTCCACGAGGCAGCGTGGGGAAGAACCGAAGCACAGAAATCCTCCCAGGCAACACGAGCAACGATGAAGTGCTGGACTCCTCAAGGGCAGGATGGTAAAAAAGCCCAAACATGCAGGACTCCTCCTGGGCAGCGCAGGGGATGAATCCAAGAGCAGGATGCCACGGGGCTCTCAAGGTGACAAAGGCTGCCTCCCGAGACCTGCTCGTTGGGCTTGACTCCCGAGCAGGACTGTGCACAGGACCCTGCTCCCAATTGCTGTCACAGAGCATGTGACCTGCTCTTGAGGGCGTCTAGAACTGTGCAAAACATCTTCCTAGGCAGCAGCACAGTAGAAAACAAGCCACGGTACAGGAAAACCCATACCTTACAAAATAGTCCTAAGGTAACAGGCCATGCAATAAACAATACAAAGTACAAAACTACCAATGCAATACAAGCTTCGACACAGACAATACCAGGAAATACAATCTTCAATGCAAAATACAAAAGTAAATAATATTCAAAAGAATCAAAGCTCTGAAATCCTCCCAGGCAACACGAGCAACGACGAAGTGCTGCACTCCTCAAGGGCAGGATGGTAAAAAAGCCCAAACATGCAGGACTCCACCTGGGCAGCGCAGGGGATGAATCCAAGAGCAGGATGCCACGGGGCTCTCAAGGTGACAAAGGCTGCCTCCCGAGACCTGCTCGCTGGGCTTGACTCCCGAGCAGGACTGTGCACAGGACCCTGCTCCCAATTGCTGTCACAGAGCGTGTGACCTGCTCTTGGGGGCGTCTAGAACTGTGCAAAAAAATCGTCCTGGGCAGCAGCACAGTAGAAAACAAGCCACGGTGCAGGAAAACCCATACCTTACAAAATAGTCCTAAGATAACAGGCCATGCAATAAACAATACAAAGTACAAAACTACCAATGCAATACAAGCTTCGACACAGACAATACCAGGAAATACAATCTTCAATACAAAATACAAAAGCAAATAATATACAAAATAACTAGTAAACTTCAAAGCAAGGCGTAGTACTTACAGGCAGTGTGGAGAGGAAGCAAAGCACGGCTCACCTCCGCTGAAGCGCAGCAAAGAAGCACATGGTGGCAATCATCAGGGGCGTGATGGCAAAACAGCAAAGCACAGGGTGCCTCTAGGGCACCAGACAGCAACAAGCGAGGAACAAGACGCCTCCAAGGCCATGCCGTCAAAAAGCAAAGCACAGCAAACCTCCAGGAAAGCAGGAAGCAAAAGGCAAACGCAGCATTCCTCATGGGTGGTGAAGAAAGAAGCAGAGCACAACATTCCTCTGGGCCATCACAGCAAACAAGCAAAGCGCAGGATTCCTCCAGGGTAGCACAGGCAAAAAAGCAAAACTCAGAACTCCTCCAAAGAGGTGCAAGCAAAGAAGAAAATCATGGGAAACCTCCAGGGTAGTGCACGCGAAGAACCAAATGCAGGGCTCCTCCAAGCTGCAGGAGGGGAAACAAATCACAGGACTCCTCCAGGGCAGTTCAGGCCAAGAATAAATCCACAGGACTCCTCCAAAGAGGTGCAGGCTAGGCAAAAAACCACAGGACTTCTCCAAAGGGAGGCAAAAGTAGAACTGATGTGCTGGACTTCTCCATGAATCTGGATGAGAATGCAGGACAACTCCGAGCGCAGCTCAGGAAAAACAAAACTACAGGACTCCTCCAAGGTGGTGCAGCCAAGAATGCAGAGTGCTAGACTCCGCTTGGATATCACGGTGAAGAAGCCCGAAGCAGAGATCCTGCAGAGCATCATGGTAAAAAGCCAAGCGCAGGACTTCACCAGGCTGGTGCAGCAAAGAAGCAAAGCGCAGGACTTCTCCGAGGTGTTGCAGAGGAAGAAACGAACCTCTGGACTCCTGAAGGATTCTGCGGAAATGCAGCCATGTGCAGGGATAGAAGCAAGCGCACAACTCCACGAGGCAGCGTGGGGAAGAACCGAAGCACAGAAATCCTCCCAGGCAACACGAGCAACGATGAAGTGCTGGACTCCTCAAGGGCAGGATGGTAAAAAAGCCCAAACATGCAGGACTCCACCTGGGCAGCGCAGGGGATGAATCGAAGAGCAGGATGCAACGGGGCTCTCAAGGTGACAAAGGCTGCCTCCCGAGACCTGCTCGCTGGGCTTGACTCCCGAGCAGGACTGTGCACAGGACCCTGCTCCCAATTGCTGTCACAGAGCATGTGACCTGCTCTTGGGGGCGTCTAGCACTGTGCAAAACATCGTCCTAGGCAGCAGCACAGTAGAAAACAAGCCACGGTGCATGAAAACCCATACCTTACAAAATAGTCCTAAGATAACAGGCCATGCAATAAACAATACAAAGTACAAAACTACCAATGCAATACAAGCTTCGACACAGACAATACCAGGAAATACAATCTTCAATACAAAATACAAAAGCAAATAATATACAAAATAACTAGTAAACTTCAAAGCAAGGCGTAGTACTTACAGGCAGTGTGGAGAGGAAGCAAAGCACGGCTCACCTCCGCTGAAGCGCAGCAAAGAAGCACATGGTGGCAATCATCAGGGGCGTGATGGCAAAACAGCAAAGCACAGGATGCCTCTAGGGCACCAGACAGCAACAAGCGAGGAACAAGACGCCTCCAAGGCCATGCCGTCAAAAAGCAAAGCACAGCAAACCTCCAGGAAAGCAGGAAGCAAAAGGCAAACGCAGCATTCCTCATGGGTGGTGAAGAAAGAAGCAGAGCACAACATTCCTCTGGGCCATCACAGCAAACAAGCAAAGCGCAGGATTCCTCCAGGGTAGCACAGGCAAAAAAGCAAAACTCAGAACTCCTCCAAAGAGGTGCAAGCAAAGAAGAAAATCATGGGAAACCTCCAGGGTAGTGCACGCGAAGAACCAAATGCAGGGCTCCTCCAAGCTGCAGGAGGGGAAACAAATCACAGGACTCCTCCAGGGCAGTTCAGGCCAAGAATAAATCCACAGGACTCCTCCAAAGAGGTGCAGGCTAGGCAAAAAACCACAGGACTTCTCCAAAGGGAGGCAAAAGTAGAACTGATGTGCTGGACTTCTCCATGAATCTGGATGAGAATGCAGGACAACTCCGAGCGCAGCTCAGGAAAAACAAAACTACAGGACTCCTCCAAGGTGGTGCAGCCAAGAATGCAGAGTGCTAGACTCCGCTTGGATATCACGGTGAAGAAGCCCGAAGCAGAGATCCTGCAGAGCATCATGGTAAAAAGCCAAGCGCAGGACTTCACCAGGCTGGTGCAGCAAAGAAGCAAAGCGCAGGACTTCTCCGAGGTGTTGCAGAGGAAGAAACGAACCTCTGGACTCCTGAAGGATTCTGCGGAAATGCAGCCAAGTGCAGGGATAGAAGCAAGCGCACAACTCCACGAGGCAGCGTGGGGAAGAACCGAAGCACAGAAATCCTCCCAGGCAACACGAGCAACGATGAAGTGCTGGACTCCTCAAGGGCAGGATGGTAAAAAAGCCCAAACATGCAGGACTCCACTTGGGCAGCGCAGGGGATGAATCGAAGAGCAGGATGCCACGGGGCTCTCAAGGTGACAAAGGCTGCCTCCCGAGACCTGCTCGTTGGGCTTGACTCCAGAGCAGGACTGTGCACAGGACCCTGCTCCCAATTGCTGTCACAGAGCATGTGACCTGCTCTTGAGGGCGTCTAGAACTGTGCAAAACATCTTCCTAGGCAGCAGCACAGTAGAAAACAAGCCACGGTACAGGAAAACCCATACCTTACAAAATAGTCCTAAGATAACAGGCCATGCAATAAACAATACAAAGTACAAAACTACCAATGCAATACAAGCTTCGACACAGACAATACCAGGAAATACAATCTTCAATGCAAAATACAAAAGTAAATAATATTCAAAAGAATCAAAGCTCTGAAATCCTCCCAGGCAACACGAGCAACGACGAAGTGCTGCACTCCTCAAGGGTAGCATGGTAAGAAAGCCCAAACATGCAGGACTCCTCCTGGGCAGCGCAGGGGAATAATCCAAGAGCAGGATGCCACGGGGCTCTCAAGGTGACAAAGGCTGCCTCCCGAGACCTGCTCGCTGGGCTTGACTCCCGAGCAGGACTGTGCACAGGACCCTGCTCCCAATTGCTGTCACAGAGCGTGTGACCTGCTCTTGGGGGCGTCTAGAACTGTGCAAAAAAATCGTCCTGGGCAGCAGCACAGTAGAAAACAAGCCACGGTGCAGGAAAACCCATACCTTACAAAATAGTCCTAAGATAACAGGCCATGCAATAAACAATACAAAGTACAAAACTGCCAATGCAATACAAGCTTCGACACAGACAATACCAGGAAATACAATCTTCAATACAAAATACAAAAGCAAATAATATACAAAATAACTAGTAAACTTCAAAGCAAGGCGTAGTACTTACAGGCAGTGTGGAGAGGAAGCAAAGCACGGCTCACCTCCGCTGAAGCGCAGCAAAGAAGCACATGGTGGCAATCATCAGGGGCGTGATGGCAAAACAGCAAAGCACAGGATGCCTCTAGGGCACCAGACAGCAACAAGCGAGGAACAAGACGCCTCCAAGGCCATGCCCTCAAAAAGCAAAGCACAGCAAACCTCCAGGAAAGCAGAAAGCAAAAGGCAAACGCAGCATTCCTCATGGGTGGTGAAGAAAGAAGCAGAGCACAACATTCCTCTGGGCCATCACAGCAAACAAGCAAAGCGCAGGATTCCTCCAGGGTAGCACAGGCAAAAAAGCAAAACTCAGAACTCCTCCAAAGAGGTGCAAGCAAAGAAGAAAATCATGGGAAACCTCCAGGGTAGTGCACGCGAAGAACCAAATGCAGGGCTCCTCCAAGCTGCAGGAGGGGAAACAAATCACAGGACTCCTCCAGGGCAGTTCAGGCCAAGAATAAATCCACAGGACTCCTCCAAAGAGGTGCAGGCTAGGCAAAAAACCACAGGACTTCTCCAAAGGGAGGCAAAAGTAGAACTGATGTGCTGGACTTCTCCATGAATCTGGATGAGAATGCAGGACAACTCCGAGCGCAGCTCAGGAAAAACAAAACTACAGGACTCCTCCAAGGTGGTGCAGCCAAGAATGCAGAGTGCTAGACTCCGCTTGGATATCACGGTGAAGAAGCCCGAAGAAGAGATCCTGCAGAGCATCATGGTAAAAAGCCAAGCGCAGGACTTCACCAGGCTGGTGCAGCAAAGAAGCAAAGCACAGGACTTCTCCGAGGTGTTGCAGAGGAAGAAACGAACCTCTGGACTCCTGAAGGATTCTGCGGAAATGCAGCCAAGTGCAGGGATAGAAGCAAGCGCACAACTCCACGAGGCAGCGTGGGGAAGAACCGAAGCACAGAAATCCTCCCAGGCAACACGAGCAACGATGAAGTGCTGGACTCCTCAAGGGCAGGATGGTAAAAAAGCCCAAACATGCAGGACTCCACCTGGGCAGCGCAGGGGATGAATCCAAGAGCAGGATGCCACGGGGCTCTCAAGGTGACAAAGGCTGCCTCCCGAGACCTGCTCGCTGGGCTTGACTCCCGAGCAGGACTGTGCACAGGACCCTGCTCCCAATTGCTGTCACAGAGCATGTGACCTGCTCTTGGGGGCGTCTAGCACTGTGCAAAACATCGTCCTAGGCAGCAGCACAGTAGAAAACAAGCCACGGTACAGGAAAACCCATACCTTACAAAATAGTCCTAAGATAACAGGCCATGCAATAAACAATACAAAGTACAAAACTACCAATGCAATACAAGCTTCGACACAGACAATACCAGGAAATACAATCTTCAATGCAAAATACAAAAGTAAATAATATTCAAAAGAATCAAAGCACAGAATCCCTCCCAGGCAACACGAGCAACGACGAAGTGCTGCACTCCTCAAGGGTAGCATGGTAAGTAAGCCCAAACATGCAGGACTCCTCCTGGGCAGCGCAGGGGATGAATCTAAGAGCAGGATGCCACGGGGCTCTCAAGGTGACAAAGGCTGCCTCCCGAGACCTGCTCGCTGGGCTTGACTCCCGAGCAGGACTGTGCACAGGACCCTGCTCCCAATTGCTGTCACAGAGCGTGTGACCTGCTCTTGGGGCCGTCTAGAACTGTGCAAAAAAAATCGTCCTGGGCAGCAGCACAGTAGAAAACAAGCCACGGTGCAGGAAAACCCATACCTTACAAAATAGTCCTAAGATAACAGGCCATGCAATAAACAATACAAAGTACAAAACTACCAATGCAATACAAGCTTCGACACAGACAATACCAGGAAATACAATCTTCAATACAAAATACAAAAGCAAATAATATACAAAATAACTAGTAAACTTCAAAGCAAGGCGTAGTACTTACAGGCAGTGTGGAGAGGAAGCAAAGCACGGCTCACCTCCGCTGAAGCGCAGCAAAGAAGCACATGGTGGCAATCATCAGGGGCGTGATGGCAAAACAGCAAAGCACAGGATGCCTCTAGGGCACCAGACAGCAACAAGCGAGGAACAAGACGCCTCCAAGGCCATGCCCTCAAAAAGCAAAGCACAGCAAACCTCCAGGAAAGCAGGAAGCAAAAGGCAAACGCAGCATTCCTCATGGGTGGTGAAGAAAGAAGCAGAGCACAACATTCCTCTAGGCCATCACAGCAAACAAGCAAAGCGCAGGATTCCTCCAGGGTAGCACAGGCAAAAAAGCAAAACTCAGAACTCCTCCAAAGAGGTGCAAGCAAAGAAGAAAATCATGGGAAACCTCCAGGGTAGTGCACGCGAAGAACCAAATGCAGGGCTCCTCCAAGCTGCAGGAGGGGAAACAAATCACAGGACTCCTCCAGGGCAGTTCAGGCCAAGAATAAATCCACAGGACTCCTCCAAAGAGGTGCAGGCTAGGCAAAAAACCACAGGACTTCTCCAAAGGGAGGCAAAAGTAGAACTGATGTGCTGGACTTCTCCATGAATCTGGATGAGAATGCAGGACAACTCCGAGCGCAGCTCAGGAAAAACAAAACTACAGGACTCCTCCAAGGTGGTGCAGCCAAGAATGCAGAGTGCTAGACTCCGCTTGGATATCACGGTGAAGAAGCCCGAAGCAGAGATCCTGCAGAGCATCATGGTAAAAAGCCAAGCGCAGGACTTCACCAGGCTGGTGCAGCAAAGAAGCAAAGCGCAGGACTTCTCCGAGGCGTTGCAGAGGAAGAAACGAACCTCTGGACTCCTGAAGGATTCTGCGGAAATGCAGCCAAGTGCAGGGATAGAAGCAAGCGCACAACTCCACGAGGCAGCGTGGGGAAGAACCGAAGCACAGAAATCCTCCCAGGCAACACGAGCAACGATGAAGTGCTGGACTCCTCAAGGGCAGGATGGTAAAAAAGCCCAAACATGCAGGACTCCACCTGGGCAGCGCAGGGGATGAATCCAAGAGCAGGATGCAACGGGGCTCTCAAGGTGACAAAGGCTGCCTCCCGAGACCTGCTCGCTGGGCTTGACGCCCGAGCAGGACTGTGCACAGGACCCTGCTCCCAATTGCTGTCACAGAGCGTCTGACCTGCCCTTGGGGGCGTCTAGAACTGTGCAAAAAAATCGTCCTAGGCAGCAGCACAGTAGAAAACAAGCCACGGTGCAGGAAAACCCATACCTTACAAAATAGTCCTAAGATAACAGGCCATGCAATAAACAATACAAAGTACAAAACTACCAATGCAATACAAGCTTCGACACAGACAATACCAGGAAATACAATCTTCAATGCAAAATACAAAAGTAAATAATATTCAAAAGAATCAAAGCACAGAATCCCTCCCAGGCAACACGAGCAACGACGAAGTGCTGCACTCCTCAAGGGTAGCATGGTAAGTAAGCCCAAACATGCAGGACTCCTCCTGGGCAGCGCAGGGGATGAATCTAAGAGCAGGATGCCACGGGGCTCTCAAGGTGACAAAGGCTGCCTCCCGAGACCTGCTCGCTGGGCTTGACTCCCGAGCAGGACTGTGCACAGGACCCTGCTCCCAATTGCTGTCACAGTGCGTCTGACCTGCTCTTGGGGCCGTCTAGAACTGTGCAGAAAAAATCGTCCTGGGCAGCAGCACAGTAGAAAACAAGCCACGGTGCAGGAAAACCCATACCTTACAAAATAGTCCTAAGATAACAGGCCATGCAATAAACAATACAAAGTACAAAACTACCAATGCAATACAAGCTTCGACACAGACAATACCAGGAAATACAATCTTCAATACAAAATACAAAAGCAAATAATATACAAAATAACTAGTAAACTTCAAAGCAAGGCGTAGTACTTACAGGCAGTGTGGAGAGGAAGCAAAGCACGGCTCACCTCCGCTGAAGCGCAGCAAAGAAGCACATGGTGGCAATCATCAGGGGCGTGATGGCAAAACAGCAAAGCACAGGATGCCTCTAGGGCACCAGACAGCAACAAGCGAGGAACAAGACGCCTCCAAGGCCATGCCCTCAAAAAGCAAAGCACAGCAAACCTCCAGGAAAGCAGGAAGCAAAAGGCAAACGCAGCATTCCTCATGGGTGGTGAAGAAAGAAGCAGAGCACAACATTCCTCTGGGCCATCACAGCAAACAAGCAAAGCGCAGGATTCCTCCAGGGTAGCACAGGCAAAAAAGCAAAACTCAGAACTCCTCCAAAGAGGTGCAAGCAAAGAAGAAAATCATGGGAAACCTCCAGGGTAGTGCACGTGAAGAACCAAATGCAGGGCTCCTCCAAGCTGCAGGAGGGGAAACAAATCACAGGACTCCTCCAGGGCAGTTCAGGCCAAGAATAAATCCACAGGACTCCTCCAAAGAGGTGCAGGCTAGGCAAAAAACCACAGGACTTCTCCAAAGGGAGGCAAAAGTAGAACTGATGTGCTGGACTTCTCCATGAATCTGGATGAGAATGCAGGACAACTCCGAGCGCAGCTCAGGAAAAACAAAACTACAGGACTCCTCCAAGGTGGTGCAGCCAAGAATGCAGAGTGCTAGACTCCGCTTGGATATCACGGTGAAGAAGCCCGAAGCAGAGATCCTGCAGAACATCATGGTAAAAAGCCAAGCGCAGGACTTCACCAGGCTGGTGCAGCAAAGAAGCAAAGCGCAGGACTTCTCCGAGGCGTTGCAGAGGAAGAAACGAACCTCTGGACTCCTGAAGGATTCTGCGGAAATGCAGCCAAGTGCAGGGATAGAAGCAAGCGCACAACTCCACGAGGCAGCGTGGGGAAGAACCGAAGCACAGAAATCCTCCCAGGCAACACGAGCAACGATGAAGTGCTGGACTCCTCAAGGGCAGGATGGTAAAAAAGCCCAAACATGCAGGACTCCACCTGGGCAGCGCAGGGGATGAATCGAAGAGCAGGATGCCACGGGGCTCTCAAGGTGACAAAGGCTGCCTCCCGACACCTGCTCGCTGGGCTTGACTCCCGAGCAGGACTGTGCACAGGACCCTGCTCCCAATTGCTGTCACAGAGCATGTGACCTGCTCTTGGGGGCGTCTAGCACTGTGCAAAACATCGTCCTAGGCAGCAGCACAGTAGAAAACAAGCCACGGTGCAGGAAAACCCATACCTTACAAAATAGTCCTAAGATAACAGGCCATGCAATAAACAATACAAAGTACAAAACTACCAATGCAATACAAGCTTCGACACAGACAATACCAGGAAATACAATCTTCAATGCAAAATACAAAAGTAAATAATATTCAAAAGAATCAAAGCACAGAATCCCTCCCAGGCAACACGAGCAACGACGAAGTGCTGCACTCCTCAAGGGTAGCATGGTAAGTAAGCCCAAACATGCAGGACTCCTCCTGGGCAGCGCAGGGGATGAATCCATGAGCAGGATGCCACGGGGCTCTCAAGGTGACAAAGGCTGCCTCCCGAGACCTGCTCGCTGGGCTTGACTCCCGAGCAGGACTGTGCACAGGACCCTGCTCCCAATTGCTGTCACAGAGCGTCTGACCTGCTCTTGGGGCCGTCTAGAACTGTGCAAAAAAAATCGTCCTGGGCAGCAGCACAGTAGAAAACAAGCCACGGTGCAGGAAAACCCATACCTTACAAAATAGTCCTAAGATAACAGGCCATGCAATAAACAATACAAAGTACAAAACTACCAATGCAATACAAGCTTCGACACAGACAATACCAGGAAATACAATCTTCAATACAAAATACAAAAGCAAATAATATACAAAATAACTAGTAAACTTCAAAGCAAGGCGTAGTACTTACAGGCAGTGTGGAGAGGAAGCAAAGCACGGCTCACCTCCGCTGAAGCGCAGCAAAGAAGCACATGGTGGCAATCATCAGGGGCGTGATGGCAAAACAGCAAAGCACAGGATGCCTCTAGGGCACCAGACAGCAACAAGCGAGGAACAAGACGCCTCCAAGGCCATGCCCTCAAAAAGCAAAGCACAGCAAACCTCCAGGAAAGCAGGAAGCAAAAGGCAAACGCAGCATTCCTCATGGGTGGTGAAGAAAGAAGCAGAGCACAACATTCCTCTGGGCCATCACAGCAAACAAGCAAAGCGCAGGATTCCTCCAGGGTAGCACAGGCAAAAAAGCAAAACTCAGAACTCCTCCAAAGAGGTGCAAGCAAAGAAGAAAATCATGGGAAACCTCCAGGGTAGTGCACGTGAAGAACCAAATGCAGGGCTCCTCCAAGCTGCAGGAGGGGAAACAAATCACAGGACTCCTCCAGGGCAGTTCAGGCCAAGAATAAATCCACAGGACTCCTCCAAAGAGGTGCAGGCTAGGCAAAAAACCACAGGACTTCTCCAAAGGGAGGCAAAAGTAGAACTGATGTGCTGGACTTCTCCATGAATCTGGATGAGAATGCAGGACAACTCCGAGCGCAGCTCAGGAAAAACAAAACTACAGGACTCCTCCAAGGTGGTGCAGCCAAGAATGCAGAGTGCTAGACTCCGCTTGGATATCACGGTGAAGAAGCCCGAAGCAGAGATCCTGCAGAGCATCATGGTAAAAAGCCAAGCGCAGGACTTCACCAGGCTGGTGCAGCAAAGAAGCAAAGCGCAGGACTTCTCCGAGGCGTTGCAGAGGAAGAAACGAACCTCTGGACTCCTGAAGGATTCTGCGGAAATGCAGCCAAGTGCAGGGATAGAAGCAAGCGCACAACTCCACGAGGCAGCGTGGGGAAGAACCGAAGCACAGAAATCCTCCCAGGCAACACGAGCAACGATGAAGTGCTGGACTCCTCAAGGGCAGGATGGTAAAAAAGCCCAAACATGCAGGACTCCTCCTGGGCAGCGCAGGGGATGAATCCAAGAGCAGGATGCCACGGGGCTCTCAAGGTGACAAAGGCTGCCTCCCGAGACCTGCTCGCTGGGCTTGACTCCCGAGCAGGACTGCGCACAGGACCCTGCTCCCAATTGCTGTCACAGAGCATGTGACCTGCTCTTGGGGGCGTCTAGCACTGTGCAAAACATCGTCCTAGGCAGCAGCACAGTAGAAAACAAGCCACGGTGCAGGAAAACCCATACCTTACAAAATACTCCTAAGATAACAGGCCATGCAATAAACAATACAAAGTACAAAACTACCAATGCAATACAAGCTTCGACACAGACAATACCAGGAAATACAATCTTCAATGCAAAATACAAAAGTAAATAATATTCAAAAGAATCAAAGCACAGAAACCCTCCCAGGCAACACGAGCAACGACGAAGTGCTGCACTCCTCAAGGGTAGCATGGTAAGTAAGCCCAAACATGCAGGACTCCTCCTGGGCAGCGCAGGGGATGAATCCATGAGCAGGATGCCACGGGGCTCTCAAGGTGACAAAGGCTGCCTCCCGAGACCTGCTCGCTGGGCTTGACTCCCGAGCAGGACTGTGCACAGGACCCTGCTCCCAATTGCTGTCACAGAGCGTCTGACCTGCTCTTGGGGGCGTCTAGAACTGTGCAAAAAAAATCGTCCTGGGCAGCAGCACAGTAGAAAACAAGCCACGGTGCAGGAAAACCCATACCTTACAAAATAGTCCTAAGATAACAGGCCATGCAATAAACAATACAAAGTACAAAACTACCAATGCAATACAAGCTTCGACACAGACAATACCAGGAAATACAATCTTCAATACAAAATACAAAAGCAAATAATATACAAAATAACTAGTAAACTTCAAAGCAAGGCGTAGTACTTACAGGCAGTGCGGAGAGGAAGCAAAGCACGGCTCACCTCCGCTGAAGCGCAGCAAAGAAGCACATGGTGGCAATCATCAGGGGCGTGATGGCAAAACAGCAAAGCACAGGATGCCTCTAGGGCACCAGACAGCAACAAGCGAGGAACAAGACGCCTCCAAGGCCATGCCGTCAAAAAGCAAAGCACAGCAAACCTCCAGGAAAGCAGGAAGCAAAAGGCAAACGCAGCATTCCTCATGGGTGGTGAAGAAAGAAGCAGAGCACAACATTCCTCTGGGCCATCACAGCAAACAAGCAAAGCGCAGGATTCCTCCAGGGTAGCACAGGCAAAAAAGCAAAACTCAGAACTCCTCCAAAGAGGTGCAAGCAAAGAAGAAAATCATGGGAAACCTCCAGGGTAGTGCACGCGAAGAACCAAATGCAGGGCTCCTCCAAGCTGCAGGAGGGGAAACAAATCACAGGACTCCTCCAGGGCAGTTCAGGCCAAGAATAAATCCACAGGACTCCTCCAAAGAGGTGCAGGCTAGGCAAAAAACCACAGGACTTCTCCAAAGGGAGGCAAAAGTAGAACTGATGTGCTGGACTTCTCCATGAATCTGGATGAGAATGCAGGACAACTCGGAGCGCAGCTCAGGAAAAACAAAACTACAGGACTCCTCCAAGGTGGTGCAGCCAAGAATGCAGAGTGCTAGACTCCGCTTGGATATCACGGTGAAGAAGCCCGAAGCAGAGATCCTGCAGAGCATCATGGTAAAAAGCCAAGCGCAGGACTTCACCAGGCTGGTGCAGCAAAGAAGCAAAGCGCAGGACTTCTCCGAGGCGTTGCAGAGGAAGAAACGAACCTCTGGACTCCTGAAGGATTCTGCGGAAATGCAGCCAAGTGCAGGGATAGAAGCAAGCGCACAACTCCACGAGGCAGCGTGGGGAAGAACCGAAGCACAGAAATCCTCCCAGGCAACACGAGCAACGATGAAGTGCTGGACTCCTCAAGGGCAGGATGGTAAAAAAGCCCAAACATGCAGGACTCCTCCTGGGCAGCGCAGGGGATGAATCCAAGAGCAGGATGCCACGGGGCTCTCAAGGTGACAAAGGCTGCCTCCCGAGACCTGCTCGCTGGGCTTGACTCCCGAGCAGGACTGCGCACAGGACCCTGCTCCCAATTGCTGTCACAGAGCATGTTACCTGCTCTTGGGGGCGTCTAGCACTGTGCAAAACATCGTCCTAGGCAGCAGCACAGTAGAAAACAAGCCACGGTGCAGGAAAACCCATACCTTACAAAATACTCCTAAGATAACAGGCCATGCAATAAACAATACAAAGTACAAAACTACCAATGCAATACAAGCTTCGACACAGACAATACCAGGAAATACAATCTTCAATGCAAAATACAAAAGTAAATAATATTCAAAAGAATCAAAGCACAGAAACCCTCCCAGGCAACACGAGCAACGACGAAGTGCTGCACTCCTCAAGGGTAGCATGGTAAGTAAGCCCAAACATGCAGGACTCCTCCTGGGCAGCGCAGGGGATGAATCCATGAGCAGGATGCCACGGGGCTCTCAAGGTGACAAAGGCTGCCTCCCGAGACCTGCTCGCTGGGCTTGACTCCCGAGCAGGACTGTGCACAGGACCCTGCTCCCAATTGCTGTCACAGAGCGTCTGACCTGCTCTTGGGGGCGTCTAGAACTGTGCAAAAAAAATCGTCCTGGGCAGCAGCACAGTAGAAAACAAGCCACGGTGCAGGAAAACCCATACCTTACAAAATAGTCCTAAGATAACAGGCCATGCAATAAACAATACAAAGTACAAAACTACCAATGCAATACAAGCTTCGACACAGACAATACCAGGAAATACAATCTTCAATACAAAATACAAAAGCAAATAATATACAAAATAACTAGTAAACTTCAAAGCAAGGCGTAGTACTTACAGGCAGTGTGGAGAGGAAGCAAAGCACGGCTCACCTCCGCTGAAGCGCAGCAAAGAAGCACATGGTGGCAATCATCAGGGGCGTGATGGCAAAACAGCAAAGCACAGGGTGCCTCTAGGGCACCAGACAGCAACAAGCGAGGAACAAGACGCCTCCAAGGCCATGCCCTCAAAAAGCAAAGCACAGCAAACCTCCAGGAAAGCAGGAAGCAAAAGGCAAACGCAGCATTCCTCATGGGTGGTGAAGAAAGAAGCAGAGCACAACATTCCTCTGGGCCATCACAGCAAACAAGCAAAGCGCAGGATTCCTCCAGGGTAGCACAGGCAAAAAAGCAAAACTCAGAACTCCTCCAAAGAGGTGCAAGCAAAGAAGAAAATCATGGGAAACCTCCAGGGTAGTGCACGCGAAGAACCAAATGCAGGGCTCCTCCAAGCTGCAGGAGGGGAAACAAATCACAGGACTCCTCCAGGGCAGTTCAGGCCAAGAATAAATCCACAGGACTCCTCCAAAGAGGTGCAGGCTAGGCAAAAAACCACAGGACTTCTCCAAAGGGAGGCAAAAGTAGAACTGATGTGCTGGACTTCTCCATGAATCTGGATGAGAATGCAGGACAACTCCGAGCGCAGCTCAGGAAAAACAAAACTACAGGACTCCTCCAAGGTGGTGCAGCCAAGAATGCAGAGTGCTAGACTCCGCTTGGATATCACGGTGAAGAAGCCCGAAGCAGAGATCCTGCAGAGCATCATGGTAAAAAGCCAAGCGCAGGACTTCACCAGGCTGGTGCAGCAAAGAAGCAAAGCGCAGGACTTCTCCGAGGTGTTGCAGAGGAAGAAACGAACCTCTGGACTCCTGAAGGATTCTGCGGAAATGCAGCCAAGTGCAGGGATAGAAGCAAGCGCACAACTCCACGAGGCAGCGTGGGGAAGAACCGAAGCACAGAAATCCTCCCAGGCAACACGAGCAACGACGAAGTGCTGGACTCCTCAAGGGCAGGATGGTAAAAAAGCCCAAACATGCAGGACTCCTCTTGGGCAGTGCAGGGGATGAATCCAAGAGCAGGATGCCACGGGGCTCTCAAGGTGACAAAGGCTGCCTCCCGAGACCTGCTCGCTGGGCTTGACTCCCGAGCAGGACTGTGCACAGGACCCTGCTCCCAATTGCTGTCACAGAGCATGTGACCTGCTCTTGGGGGCGTCTAGCACTGTGCAAAACATCGTCCTAGGCAGCAGCACAGTAGAAAACAAGCCACGGTACAGGAAAACCCATACCTTACAAAATACTCCTAAGATAACAGGCCATGCAATAAACAATACAAAGTACAAAACTACCAATGCAATACAAGCTTCGACACAGACAATACCAGGAAATACAATCTTCAATGCAAAATACAAAAGTAAATAATATTCAAAAGAATCAAAGCACAGAAACCCTCCCAGGCAACACGAGCAACGACGAAGTGCTGCACTCCTCAAGGGTAGCATGGTAAGTAAGCCCAAACATGCAGGACTCCTCCTGGGCAGCGCAGGGGATGAATCCATGAGCAGGATGCCACGGGGCTCTCAAGGTGACAAAGGCTGCCTCCCGAGACCTGCTCGCTGGGCTTGACTCCCAAGCAGGACTGTGCACAGGACCCTGCTCCCAATTGCTGTCACAGAGCGTCTGACCTGCTCTTGGGGCCGTCTAGAACTGTGCAAAAAAAATCGTCCTGGGCAGCAGCACAGTAGAAAACAAGCCACGGTGCAGGAAAACCCATACCTTACAAAATAGTCCTAAGATAACAGGCCATGCAATAAACAATACAAAGTACAAAACTACCAATGCAATACAAGCTTCGACACAGACAATACCAGGAAATACAATCTTCAATACAAAATACAAAAGCAAATAATATACAAAATAACTAGTAAACGTCAAAGCAAGGCGTAGTACTTACAGGCAGTGTGGAGAGGAAGCAAAGCACGGCTCACCTCCGCTGAAGCGCAGCAAAGAAGCACATGGTGGCAATCATCAGGGGCGTGATGGCAAAACAGCAAAGCACAGGGTGCCTCTAGGGCACCAGACAGCAACAAGCGAGGAACAAGACGCCTCCAAGGCCATGCCCTCAAAAAGCAAAGCACAGCAAACCTCCAGGAAAGCAGGAAGCAAAAGGCAAACGCAGCATTCCTCATGGGTGGTGAAGAAAGAAGCAGAGCACAACATTCCTCTGGGCCATCACAGCAAACAAGCAAAGCGCAGGATTCCTCCAGGGTAGCACAGGCAAAAAAGCAAAACTCAGAACTCCTCCAAAGAGGTGCAAGCAAAGAAGAAAATCATGGGAAACCTCCAGGGTAGTGCATGCGAAGAACCAAATGCAGGGCTCCTCCAAGCTGCAGGAGGGGAAACAAATCACAGGACTCCTCCAGGGCAGTTCAGGCCAAGAATAAATCCACAGGACTCCTCCAAAGAGGTGCAGGCTAGGCAAAAAACCACAGGACTTCTCCAAAGGGAGGCAAAAGTAGAACTGATGTGCTGGACTTCTCCATGAATCTGGATGAGAATGCAGGACAACTCCGAGCGCAGCTCAGGAAAAACAAAACTACAGGACTCCTCCAAGGTGGTGCAGCCAAGAATGCAGAGTGCTAGACTCCGCTTGGATATCACGGTGAAGAAGCCCGAAGCAGAGATCCTGCAGAGCATCATGGTAAAAAGCCAAGCGCAGGACTTCACCAGGCTGGTGCAGCAAAGAAGCAAAGCGCAGGACTTCTCCGAGGTGTTGCAGAGGAAGAAACGAACCTCTGGACTCCTGAAGGATTCTGCGGAAATGCAGCCAAGTGCAGGGATAGAAGCAAGCGCACAACTCCACGAGGCAGCGTGGGGAAGAACCGAAGCACAGAAATCCTCCCAGGCAACACGAGCAACGATGAAGTGCTGGACTCCTCAAGGGCAGGATGGTAAAAAAGCCCAAACATGCAGGACTCCTCCTGGGCAGCGCAGGGGATGAATCCAAGAGCAGGATGCCACGGGGCTCTCAAGGTGACAAAGGCTGCCTCCCGAGACCTGCTCGCTGGGCTTGACTCCCGAGCAGGACTGCGCACAGGACCCTGCTCCCAATTGCTGTCACAGAGCATGTGACCTGCTCTTGGGGGCGTCTAGCACTGTGCAAAACATCGTCCTAGGCAGCAGCACAGTAGAAAACAAGCCACGGTGCAGGAAAACCCA
This sequence comes from Phaenicophaeus curvirostris, assembly GCF_032191515.1. Lineage (NCBI taxonomy): Eukaryota > Metazoa > Chordata > Aves > Cuculiformes > Cuculidae > Phaenicophaeus > Phaenicophaeus curvirostris. The sequence goes on along the minus strand of NC_091393.1, from coordinate 88,541,579 downwards.
TACCTTACAAAATACTCCTAAGATAACAGGCCATGCAATAAACAATACAAAGTACAAAACTACCAATGCAATACAAGCTTCGACACAGACAATACCAGGAAATACAATCTTCAATGCAAAATACAAAAGTAAATAATATTCAAAAGAATCAAAGCACAGAAACCCTCCCAGGCAACACGAGCAACGACGAAGTGCTGCACTCCTCAAGGGTAGCATGGTAAGTAAGCCCAAACATGCAGGACTCCTCCTGGGCAGCGCAGGGGATGAATCCATGAGCAGGATGCCACGGGGCTCTCAAGGTGACAAAGGCTGCCTCCCGAGACCTGCTCGCTGGGCTTGACTCCCGAGCAGGACTGTGCACAGGACCCTGCTCCCAATTGCTGTCACAGAGCGTCTGACCTGCTCTTGGGGGCGTCTAGAACTGTGCAAAAAAAATCGTCCTGGGCAGCAGCACAGTAGAAAACAAGCCACGGTGCAGGAAAACCCATACCTTACAAAATAGTCCTAAGATAACAGGCCATGCAATAAACAATACAAAGTACAAAACTACCAATGCAATACAAGCTTCGACACAGACAATACCAGGAAATACAATCTTCAATACAAAATACAAAAGCAAATAATATACAAAATAACTAGTAAACTTCAAAGCAAGGCGTAGTACTTACAGGCAGTGTGGAGAGGAAGCAAAGCACGGCTCACCTCCGCTGAAGCGCAGCAAAGAAGCACATGGTGGCAATCATCAGGGGCGTGATGGCAAAACAGCAAAGCACAGGGTGCCTCTAGGGCACCAGACAGCAACAAGCGAGGAACAAGACGCCTCCAAGGCCATGCCCTCAAAAAGCAAAGCACAGCAAACCTCCAGGAAAGCAGGAAGCAAAAGGCAAACGCAGCATTCCTCATGGGTGGTGAAGAAAGAAGCAGAGCACAACATTCCTCTGGGCCATCACAGCAAACAAGCAAAGCGCAGGATTCCTCCAGGGTAGCACAGGCAAAAAAGCAAAACTCAGAACTCCTCCAAAGAGGTGCAAGCAAAGAAGAAAATCATGGGAAACCTCCAGGGTAGTGCACGCGAAGAACCAAATGCAGGGCTCCTCCAAGCTGCAGGAGGGGAAACAAATCACAGGACTCCTCCAGGGCAGTTCAGGCCAAGAATAAATCCACAGGACTCCTCCAAAGAGGTGCAGGCTAGGCAAAAAACCACAGGACTTCTCCAAAGGGAGGCAAAAGTAGAACTGATGTGCTGGACTTCTCCATGAATCTGGATGAGAATGCAGGACAACTCCGAGCGCAGCTCAGGAAAAACAAAACTACAGGACTCCTCCAAGGTGGTGCAGCCAAGAATGCAGAGTGCTAGACTCCGCTTGGATATCACGGTGAAGAAGCCCGAAGCAGAGATCCTGCAGAGCATCATGGTAAAAAGCCAAGCGCAGGACTTCACCAGGCTGGTGCAGCAAAGAAGCAAAGCGCAGGACTTCTCCGAGGTGTTGCAGAGGAAGAAACGAACCTCTGGACTCCTGAAGGATTCTGCGGAAATGCAGCCAAGTGCAGGGATAGAAGCAAGCGCACAACTCCACGAGGCAGCGTGGGGAAGAACCGAAGCACAGAAATCCTCCCAGGCAACACGAGCAACGACGAAGTGCTGGACTCCTCAAGGGCAGGATGGTAAAAAAGCCCAAACATGCAGGACTCCTCTTGGGCAGTGCAGGGGATGAATCCAAGAGCAGGATGCCACGGGGCTCTCAAGGTGACAAAGGCTGCCTCCCGAGACCTGCTCGCTGGGCTTGACTCCCGAGCAGGACTGTGCACAGGACCCTGCTCCCAATTGCTGTCACAGAGCATGTGACCTGCTCTTGGGGGCGTCTAGCACTGTGCAAAACATCGTCCTAGGCAGCAGCACAGTAGAAAACAAGCCACGGTACAGGAAAACCCATACCTTACAAAATAGTCCTAAGATAACAGGCCATGCAATAAACAATACAAAGTACAAAACTACCAATGCAATACAAGCTTCGACACAGACAATACCAGGAAATACAATCTTCAATACAAAATACAAAAGCAAATAATATACAAAATAACTAGTAAACTTCAAAGCAAGGCGTAGTACTTACAGGCAGTGCGGAGAGGAAGCAAAGCACGGCTCACCTCCGCTGAAGCGCAGCAAAGAAGCACATGGTGGCAATCATCAGGGGCGTGATGGCAAAACAGCAAAGCACAGGATGCCTCTAGGGCACCAGACAGCAACAAGCGAGGAACAAGACGCCTCCAAGGCCATGCCGTCAAAAAGCAAAGCACAGCAAACCTCCAGGAAAGCAGGAAGCAAAAGGCAAACGCAGCATTCCTCATGGGTGGTGAAGAAAGAAGCAGAGCACAACATTCCTCTGGGCCATCACAGCAAACAAGCAAAGCGCAGGATTCCTCCAGGGTAGCACAGGCAAAAAAGCAAAACTCAGAACTCCTCCAAAGAGGTGCAAGCAAAGAAGAAAATCATGGGAAACCTCCAGGGTAGTGCACGCGAAGAACCAAATGCAGGGCTCCTCCAAGCTGCCGGAGGGGAAACAAATCACAGGACTCCTCCAGGGCAGTTCAGGCCAAGAATAAATCCACAGGACTCCTCCAAAGAGGTGCAGGCTAGGCAAAAAACCACAGGACTTCTCCAAAGGGAGGCAAAAGTAGAACTGATGTGCTGGACTTCTCCATGAATCTGGATGAGAATGCAGGACAACTCCGAGCGCAGCTCAGGAAAAACAAAACTACAGGACTCCTCCAAGGTGGTGCAGCCAAGAATGCAGAGTGCTAGACTCCGCTTGGATATCACGGTGAAGAAGCCCGAAGCAGAGATCCTGCAGAGCATCATGGTAAAAAGCCAAGCGCAGGACTTCACCAGGCTGGTGCAGCAAAGAAGCAAAGCGCAGGACTTCTCCGAGGCGTTGCAGAGGAAGAAACGAACCTCTGGACTCCTGAAGGATTCTGCGGAAATGCAGCCAAGTGCAGGGATAGAAGCAAGCGCACAACTCCACGAGGCAGCGTGGGGAAGAACCGAAGCACAGAAATCCTCCCAGGCAACACGAGCAACGATGAAGTGCTGGACTCCTCAAGGGCAGGATGGTAAAAAAGCCCAAACATGCAGGACTCCTCCTGGGCAGCGCAGGGGATGAATCCAAGAGCAGGATGCCACGGGGCTCTCAAGGTGACAAAGGCTGCCTCCCGAGACCTGCTCGCTGGGCTTGACTCCCGAGCAGGACTGCGCACAGGACCCTGCTCCCAATTGCTGTCACAGAGCATGTGACCTGCTCTTGGGGGCGTCTAGCACTGTGCAAAACATCGTCCTAGGCAGCAGCACAGTAGAAAACAAGCCACGGTGCAGGAAAACCCATACCTTACAAAATACTCCTAAGATAACAGGCCATGCAATAAACAATACAAAGTACAAAACTACCAATGCAATACAAGCTTCGACACAGACAATACCAGGAAATACAATCTTCAATGCAAAATACAAAAGTAAATAATATTCAAAAGAATCAAAGCACAGAAACCCTCCCAGGCAACACGAGCAACGACGAAGTGCTGCACTCCTCAAGGGTAGCATGGTAAGTAAGCCCAAACATGCAGGACTCCTCCTGGGCAGCGCAGGGGATGAATCCATGAGCAGGATGCCACGGGGCTCTCAAGGTGACAAAGGCTGCCTCCCGAGACCTGCTCGCTGGGCTTGACTCCCGAGCAGGACTGTGCACAGGACCCTGCTCCCAATTGCTGTCACAGAGCGTCTGACCTGCTCTTGGGGGCGTCTAGAACTGTGCAAAAAAAATCGTCCTGGGCAGCAGCACAGTAGAAAACAAGCCACGGTGCAGGAAAACCCATACCTTACAAAATAGTCCTAAGATAACAGGCCATGCAATAAACAATACAAAGTACAAAACTACCAATGCAATACAAGCTTCGACACAGACAATACCAGGAAATACAATCTTCAATACAAAATACAAAAGCAAATAATATACAAAATAACTAGTAAACTTCAAAGCAAGGCGTAGTACTTACAGGCAGTGTGGAGAGGAAGCAAAGCACGGCTCACCTCCGCTGAAGCGCAGCAAAGAAGCACATGGTGGCAATCATCAGGGGCGTGATGGCAAAACAGCAAAGCACAGGGTGCCTCTAGGGCACCAGACAGCAACAAGCGAGGAACAAGACGCCTCCAAGGCCATGCCCTCAAAAAGCAAAGCACAGCAAACCTCCAGGAAAGCAGGAAGCAAAAGGCAAACGCAGCATTCCTCATGGGTGGTGAAGAAAGAAGCAGAGCACAACATTCCTCTGGGCCATCACAGCAAACAAGCAAAGCGCAGGATTCCTCCAGGGTAGCACAGGCAAAAAAGCAAAACTCAGAACTCCTCCAAAGAGGTGCAAGCAAAGAAGAAAATCATGGGAAACCTCCAGGGTAGTGCACGCGAAGAACCAAATGCAGGGCTCCTCCAAGCTGCAGGAGGGGAAACAAATCACAGGACTCCTCCAGGGCAGTTCAGGCCAAGAATAAATCCACAGGACTCCTCCAAAGAGGTGCAGGCTAGGCAAAAAACCACAGGACTTCTCCAAAGGGAGGCAAAAGTAGAACTGATGTGCTGGACTTCTCCATGAATCTGGATGAGAATGCAGGACAACTCCGAGCGCAGCTCAGGAAAAACAAAACTACAGGACTCCTCCAAGGTGGTGCAGCCAAGAATGCAGAGTGCTAGACTCCGCTTGGATATCACGGTGAAGAAGCCCGAAGCAGAGATCCTGCAGAGCATCATGGTAAAAAGCCAAGCGCAGGACTTCACCAGGCTGGTGCAGCAAAGAAGCAAAGCGCAGGACTTCTCCGAGGTGTTGCAGAGGAAGAAACGAACCTCTGGACTCATGAAGGATTCTGCGGAAATGCAGCCAAGTGCAGGGATAGAAGCAAGCGCACAACTCCACGAGGCAGCGTGGGGAAGAACCGAAGCACAGAAATCCTCCCAGGCAACACGAGCAACGACGAAGTGCTGGACTCCTCAAGGGCAGGATGGTAAAAAAGCCCAAACATGCAGGACTCCTCTTGGGCAGTGCAGGGGATGAATCCAAGAGCAGGATGCCACGGGGCTCTCAAGGTGACAAAGGCTGCCTCCCGAGACCTGCTCGCTGGGCTTGACGCCCGAGCAGGACTGCGCACAGGACCCTGCTCCCAATTGCTGTCACAGAGCATGTGACCTGCTCTTGGGGGCGTCTAGCACTGTGCAAAACATCGTCCTAGGCAGCAGCACAGTAGAAAACAAGCCACAGTACAGGAAAACCCATACCTTACAAAATACTCCTAAGATAACAGGCCATGCAATAAACAATACAAAGTACAAAACTACCAATGCAATACAAGCTTCGACACAGACAATACCAGGAAATACAATCTTCAATGCAAAATACAAAAGTAAATAATATTCAAAAGAATCAAAGCACAGAAACCCTCCCAGGCAACACGAGCAACGACGAAGTGCTGCACTCCTCAAGGGTAGCATGGTAAGTAAGCCCAAACATGCAGGACTCCTCCTGGGCAGCGCAGGGGATGAATCCATGAGCAGGATGCCACGGGGCTCTCAAGGTGACAAAGGCTGCCTCCCGAGACCTGCTCGCTGGGCTTGACTCCCGAGCAGGACTGTGCACAGGACCCTGCTCCCAATTGCTGTCACAGAGCGTGTGACCTGCTCTTGGGGGCGTCGAGAACTGTGCAAAAAAAATCGTCCTGGGCAGCAGCACAGTAGAAAACAAGCCACGGTGCAGGAAAACCCATACCTTACAAAATAGTCCTAAGATAACAGGCCATGCAATAAACAATACAAAGTACAAAACTACCAATGCAATACAAGCTTCGACACAGACAATACCAGGAAATACAATCTTCAATACAAAATACAAAAGCAAATAATATACAAAATAACTAGTAAACTTCAAAGCAAGGCGTAGTACTTACAGGCAGTGTGGAGAGGAAGCAAAGCACGGCTCACCTCCGCTGAAGCGCAGCAAAGAAGCACATGGTGGCAATCATCAGGGGCGTGATGGCAAAACAGCAAAGCACAGGGTGCCTCTAGGGCACCAGACAGCAACAAGCGAGGAACAAGACGCCTCCAAGGCCATGCCCTCAAAAAGCAAAGCACAGCAAACCTCCAGGAAAGCAGGAAGCAAAAGGCAAACGCAGCATTCCTCATGGGTGGTGAAGAAAGAAGCAGAGCACAACATTCCTCTGGGCCATCACAGCAAACAAGCAAAGCGCAGGATTCCTCCAGGGTAGCACAGGCAAAAAAGCAAAACTCAGAACTCCTCCAAAGAGGTGCAAGCAAAGAAGAAAATCATGGGAAACCTCCAGGGTAGTGCACGCGAAGAACCAAATGCAGGGCTCCTCCAAGCTGCAGGAGGGGAAACAAATCACAGGACTCCTCCAGGGCAGTTCAGGCCAAGAATAAATCCACAGGACTCCTCCAAAGAGGTGCAGGCTAGGCAAAAAACCACAGGACTTCTCCAAAGGGAGGCAAAAGTAGAACTGATGTGCTGGACTTCTCCATGAATCTGGATGAGAATGCAGGACAACTCCGAGCGCAGCTCAGGAAAAACAAAACTACAGGACTCCTCCAAGGTGGTGCAGCCAAGAATGCAGAGTGCTAGACTCCGCTTGGATATCACGGTGAAGAAGCCCGAAGCAGAGATCCTGCAGAGCATCATGGTAAAAAGCCAAGCGCAGGACTTCACCAGGCTGGTGCAGCAAAGAAGCAAAGCGCAGGACTTCTCCGAGGTGTTGCAGAGGAAGAAACGAACCTCTGGACTCATGAAGGATTCTGCGGAAATGCAGCCAAGTGCAGGGATAGAAGCAAGCGCACAACTCCACGAGGCAGCGTGGGGAAGAACCGAAGCACAGAAATCCTCCCAGGCAACACGAGCAACGACGAAGTGCTGGACTCCTCAAGGGCAGGATGGTAAAAAAGCCCAAACATGCAGGACTCCTCTTGGGCAGTGCAGGGGATGAATCCAAGAGCAGGATGCCACGGGGCTCTCAAGGTGACAAAGGCTGCCTCCCGAGACCTGCTCGCTGGGCTTGACGCCCGAGCAGGACTGCGCACAGGACCCTGCTCCCAATTGCTGTCACAGAGCATGTGACCTGCTCTTGGGGGCGTCTAGCACTGTGCAAAACATCGTCCTAGGCAGCAGCACAGTAGAAAACAAGCCACAGTACAGGAAAACCCATACCTTACAAAATAGTCCTAAGATAACAGGCCATGCAATAAACAATACAAAGTACAAAACTACCAATGCAATACAAGCTTCGACACAGACAATACCAGGAAATACAATCTTCAATGCAAAATACAAAAGTAAATAATATTCAAAAGAATCAAAGCACAGAAACCCTCCCAGGCAACACGAGCAACGACGAAGTGCTGCACTCCTCAAGGGTAGCATGGTAAGTAAGCCCAAACATGCAGGACTCCTCCTGGGCAGCGCAGGGGATGAATCCATGAGCAGGATGCCACGGGGCTCTCAAGGTGACAAAGGCTGCCTCCCGAGACCTGCTCGCTGGGCTTGACTCCCGAGCAGGACTGTGCACAGGACCCTGCTCCCAATTGCTGTCACAGAGCGTGTGACCTGCTCTTGGGGGCGTCGAGAACTGTGCAAAAAAAATCGTCCTGGGCAGCAGCACAGTAGAAAACAAGCCACGGTGCAGGAAAACCCATACCTTACAAAATAGTCCTAAGATAACAGGCCATGCAATAAACAATACAAAGTACAAAACTACCAATGCAATACAAGCTTCGACACAGACAATACCAGGAAATACAATCTTCAATACAAAATACAAAAGCAAATAATATACAAAATAACTAGTAAACTTCAAAGCAAGGCGTAGTACTTACAGGCAGTGTGGAGAGGAAGCAAAGCACGGCTCACCTCCGCTGAAGCGCAGCAAAGAAGCACATGGTGGCAATAATCAGGGGCGTGATGGCAAAACAGCAAAGCACAGGGTGCCTCTAGGGCACCAGACAGCAACAAGCGAGGAACAAGACGCCTCCAAGGCCATGCCGTCAAAAAGCAAAGCACAGCAAACCTCCAGGAAAGCAGGAAGCAAAAGGCAAACGCAGCATTCCTCATGGGTGGTGAAGAAAGAAGCAGAGCACAACATTCCTCTGGGCCATCACAGCAAACAAGCAAAGCGCAGGATTCCTCCAGGGTAGCACAGGCAAAAAAGCAAAACTCAGAACTCCTCCAAAGAGGTGCAAGCAAAGAAGAAAATCATGGGAAACCTCCAGGGTAGTGCACGCGAAGAACCAAATGCAGGGCTCCTCCAAGCTGCAGGAGGGGAAACAAATCACAGGACTCCTCCAGGGCAGTTCAGGCCAAGAATAAATCCACAGGACTCCTCCAAAGAGGTGCAGGCTAGGCAAAAAACCACAGGACTTCTCCAAAGGGAGGCAAAAGTAGAACTGATGTGCTGGACTTCTCCATGAATCTGGATGAGAATGCAGGACAACTCCGAGCGCAGCTCAGGAAAAACAAAACTACAGGACTCCTCCAAGGTGGTGCAGCCAAGAATGCAGAGTGCTAGACTCCGCTTGGATATCACGGTGAAGAAGCCCGAAGCAGAGATCCTGCAGAGCATCATGGTAAAAAGCCAAGCGCAGGACTTCACCAGGCTGGTGCAGCAAAGAAGCAAAGTGCAGGACTTCTCCGAGGCGTTGCAGAGGAAGAAACGAACCTCTGGACTCCTGAAGGATTCTGCGGAAATGCAGCCAAGTGCAGGGATAGAAGCAAGCGCACAACTCCACGAGGCAGCGTGGGGAAGAACCGAAGCACAGAAATCCTCCCAGGCAACACGAGCAACGACGAAGTGCTGGACTCCTCAAGGGCAGGATGGTAAAAAAGCCCAAACATGCAGGACTCCTCCTGGGCAGTGCAGGGGATGAATCCAAGAGCAGGATGCCACGGGGCTCTCAAGGTGACAAAGGCTGCCTCCCGAGACCTGCTCGCTGGGCTTGACTCCCGAGCAGGACTGTGCACAGGACCCTGCTCCCAATTGCTGTCACAGAGCATGTGACCTGCTCTTGGGGGCGTCTAGCACTGTGCAAAACATCGTCCTAGGCAGCAGCACAGTAGAAAACAAGCCACGGTACAGGAAAACCCATACCTTACAAAATAGTCCTAAGATAACAGGCCATGCAATAAACAATACAAAGTACAAAACTACCAATGCAATACAAGCTTCGACACAGACAATACCAGGAAATACAATCTTCAATACAAAATACAAAAGCAAATAATATACAAAATAACTAGTAAACTTCAAAGCAAGGCGTAGTACTTACAGGCAGTGTGGAGAGGAAGCAAAGCACGGCTCACCTCCGCTGAAGCGCAGCAAAGAAGCACATGGTGGCAATCATCAGGGGCGTGATGGCAAAACAGCAAAGCACAGGATGCCTCTAGGGCACCAGACAGCAACAAGCGAGGAACAAGACGCCTCCAAGGCCATGCCGTCAAAAAGCAAAGCACAGCAAACCTCCAGGAAAGCAGGAAGCAAAAGGCAAACGCAGCATTCCTCATGGGTGGTGAAGAAAGAAGCAGAGCACAACATTCCTCTGGGCCATCACAGCAAACAAGCAAAGCGCAGGATTCCTCCAGGGTAGCACAGGCAAAAAAGCAAAACTCAGAACTCCTCCAAAGAGGTGCAAGCAAAGAAGAAAATCATGGGAAACCTCCAGGGTAGTGCACGCGAAGAACCAAATGCAGGGCTCCTCCAAGCTGCCGGAGGGGAAACAAATCACAGGACTCCTCCAGGGCAGTTCAGGCCAAGAATAAATCCACAGGACTCCTCCAAAGAGGTGCAGGCTAGGCAAAAAACCACAGGACTTCTCCAAAGGGAGGCAAAAGTAGAACTGATGTGCTGGACTTCTCCATGAATCTGGATGAGAATGCAGGACAACTCCGAGCGCAGCTCAGGAAAAACAAAACTACAGGACTCCTCCAAGGTGGTGCAGCCAAGAATGCAGAGTGCTAGACTCCGCTTGGATATCACGGTGAAGAAGCCCGAAGCAGAGATCCTGCAGAGCATCATGGTAAAAAGCCAAGCGCAGGACTTCACCAGGCTGGTGCAGCAAAGAAGCAAAGCGCAGGTCTTCTCCGAGGTGTTGCAGAGGAAGAAACGAACCTCTGGACTCCTGAAGGATTCTGCGGAAATGCAGCCAAGTGCAGGGATAGAAGCAAGCGCACAACTCCACGAGGCAGCGTGGGGAAGAACCGAAGCACAGAAATCCTCCCAGGCAACACGAGCAACGATGAAGTGCTGGACTCCTCAAGGGCAGGATGGTAAAAAAGCCCAAACATGCAGGACTCCTCCTGGGCAGCGCAGGGGATGAATCCAAGAGCAGGATGCCACGGGGCTCTCAAGGTGACAAAGGCTGCCTCCCGAGACCTGCTCGCTGGGCTTGACTCCCGAGCAGGACTGTGCACAGGACCCTGCTCCCAATTGCTGTCACAGAGCATGTGACCTGCTCTTGGGGGCGTCTAGAACTGTGCAAAACATCTTCCTAGGCAGCAGCACAGTAGAAAACAAGCCACGGTACAGGAAAACCCATACCTTACAAAATAGTCCTAAGATAGCAGGCCATGCAATAAACAATACAAAGTACAAAACTACCAATGCAATACAAGCTTCGACACAGACAATACCAGGAAATACAATCTTCAATACAAAATACAAAAGCAAATAATATACAAAATAACTAGTAAACTTCAAAGCAAGGCGTAGTACTTACAGGCAGTGTGGAGAGGAAGCAAAGCACGGCTCACCTCCGCTGAAGCGCAGCAAAGAAGCACATGGTGGCAATCATCAGGGGCGTGATGGCAAAACAGCAAAGCACAGGGTGCCACTAGGGCACCAGACAGCAACAAGCGAGGAACAAGACGCCTCCAAGGCCATGCCCTCAAAAAGCAAAGCACAGCAAACCTCCAGGAAAGCAGGAAGCAAAAGGCAAACGCAGCATTCTTCATGGGTGGTGAAGAAAGAAGCAGAGCACAACATTCCTCTGGGCCATCACAGCAAACAAGCAAAGCGCAGGATTCCTCCAGGGTAGCACAGGCAAAAAAGCAAAACTCAGAACTCCTCCAAAGAGGTGCAAGCAAAGAAGAAAATCATGGCAAACCTCCAGGGTAGTGCACGTGAAGAACCAAATGCAGGGCTCCTCCAAGCTGCAGGAGGGGAAACAAATCACAGGACTCCTCCAGGGCAGTTCAGGCCAAGAATAAATCCACAGGACTCCTCCAAAGAGGTGCAGGCTAGGCAAAAAACCACAGGACTTCTCCAAAGGGAGGCAAAAGTAGAACTGATGTGCTGGACTTCTCCATGAATCTGGATGAGAATGCAGGACAACTCCGAGCGCAGCTCAGGAAAAACAAAACTACAGGACTCCTCCAAGGTGGTGCAGCCAAGAATGCAGAGTGCTAGACTCCGCTTGGATATCACGGTGAAGAAGCCCGAAGCAGAGATCCTGCAGAGCATCATGGTAAAAAGCCAAGCGCAGGACTTCACCAGGCTGGTGCAGCAAAGAAGCAAAGCGCAGGACTTCTCCGAGGCGTTGCAGAGGAAGAAACGAACCTCTGGACTCCTGAAGGATTCTGCGGAAATGCAGCCAAGTGCAGGGATAGAAGCAAGCGCACAACTCCACGAGGCAGCGTGGGGAAGAACCGAAGCACAGAAATCCTCCCAGGCAACACGAGCAACGATGAAGTGCTGGACTCCTCAAGGGCAGGATGGTAAAAAAGCCCAAACATGCAGGACTCCTCCTGGGCAGCGCAGGGGATGAATCGAAGAGCAGGATGCAACGGGGCTCTCAGGGTGACAAAGGCTGCCTCCCGAGACCTGCTCGCTGGGCTTGACGCCCGAGCAGGACTGCGCACAGGACCCTGCTCCCAATTGCTGTCACAGAGCATGTGACCTGCTCTTGGGGGCGTCTAGCACTGTGCAAAACATCGTCCTAGGCAGCAGCACAGTAGAAAACAAGCCACAGTACAGGAAAACCCATACCTTACAAAATAGTCCTAAGATAACAGGCCATGCAATAAACAATACAAAGTACAAAACTACCAATGCAATACAAGCTTCGACACAGACAATACCAGGAAATACAATCTTCAATTCAAAATACAAAAGTAAATAATATTCAAAAGAATCAAAGCACAGAAACCCTCCCAGGCAACACGAGCAACGACGAAGTGCTGCACTCCTCAAGGGTAGCATGGTAAGTAAGCCCAAACATGCAGGACTCCTCCTGGGCAGCGCAGGGGATGAATCGAAGAGCAGGATGCCACGGGGCTCTCAAGGTGACAAAGGCTGCCTCCCGAGACCTGCTCGCTGGGCTTGACTCCCGAGCAGGACTGTGCACAGGACCCTGCTCCCAATTGCTGTCACAGAGCGTCTGACCTGCTCTTGGGGCCGTCTAGAACTGTGCAAAAAAAATCGTCCTGGGCAGCAGCACAGTAGAAAACAAGCCACGGTGCAGGAAAACCCATACCTTACAAAATAGTCCTAAGATAACAGGCCATGCAATAAACAATACAAAGTACAAAACTACCAATGCAATACAAGCTTCGACACAGACAATACCAGGAAATACAATCTTCAATACAAAATACAAAAGCAAATAATATACAAAATAACTAGTAAACTTCAAAGCAAGGCGTAGTACTTACAGGCAGTGTGGAGAGGAAGCAAAGCACGGCTCACCTCCGCTGAAGCGCAGCAAAGAAGCACATGGTGGCAATCATCAGGGGCGTGATGGCAAAACAGCAAAGCACAGGATGCCTCTAGGGCACCAGACAGCAACAAGCGAGGAACAAGACGCCTCCAAGGCCATGCCGTCAAAAAGCAAAGCACAGCAAACCTCCAGGAAAGCAGGAAGCAAAAGGCAAACGCAGCATTCCTCATGGGTGGTGAAGAAAGAAGCAGAGCACAACATTCCTCTGGGCCATCACAGCAAACAAGCAAAGCGCAGGATTCCTCCAGGGTAGCACAGGCAAAAAAGCAAAACTCAGAACTCCTCCAAAGAGGTGCAAGCAAAGAAGAAAATCATGGGAAACCTCCAGGGTAGTGCACGCGAAGAACCAAATGCAGGGCTCCTCCAAGCTGCAGGAGGGGAAACAAATCACAGGACTCCTCCAGGGCAGTTCAGGCCAAGAATAAATCCACAGGACTCCTCCAAAGAGGTGCAGGCTAGGCAAAAAACCACAGGACTTCTCCAAAGGGAGGCAAAAGTAGAACTGATGTGCTGGACTTCTCCATGAATCTGGATGAGAATGCAGGACAACTCCGAGCGCAGCTCAGGAAAAACAAAACTACAGGACTCCTCCAAGGTGGTGCAGCCAAGAATGCAGAGTGCTAGACTCCGCTTGGATATCACGGTGAAGAAGCCCGAAGCAGAGATCCTGCAGAGCATCATGGTAAAAAGCCAAGCGCAGGACTTCACCAGGCTGGTGCAGCAAAGAAGCAAAGTGCAGGACTTCTCCGAGGCGTTGCAGAGGAAGAAACGAACCTCTGGACTCCTGAAGGATTCTGCGGAAATGCAGCCAAGTGCAGGGATAGAAGCAAGCGCACAACTCCACGAGGCAGCGTGGGGAAGAACCGAAGCACAGAAATCCTCCCAGGCAACACGAGCAACGACGAAGTGCTGGACTCCTCAAGGGCAGGATGGTAAAAAAGCCCAAACATGCAGGACTCCTCCTGGGCAGTGCAGGGGATGAATCCAAGAGCAGGATGCCACGGGGCTCTCAAGGTGACAAAGGCTGCCTCCCGAGACCTGCTCGCTGGGCTTGACTCCCGAGCAGGACTGTGCACAGGACCCTGCTCCCAATTGCTGTCACAGAGCATGTGACCTGCTCTTGGGGGCGTCTAGCACTGTGCAAAACATCGTCCTAGGCAGCAGCACAGTAGAAAACAAGCCACGGTACAGGAAAACCCATACCTTACAAAATAGTCCTAAGATAACAGGCCATGCAATAAACAATACAAAGTACAAAACTACCAATGCAATACAAGCTTCGACACAGACAATACCAGGAAATACAATCTTCAATACAAAATACAAAAGCAAATAATATACAAAATAACTAGTAAACTTCAAAGCAAGGCGTAGTACTTACAGGCAGTGTGGAGAGGAAGCAAAGCACGGCTCACCTCCGCTGAAGCGCAGCAAAGAAGCACATGGTGGCAATCATCAGGGGCGTGATGGCAAAACAGCAAAGCACAGGATGCCTCTAGGGCACCAGACAGCAACAAGCGAGGAACAAGACGCCTCCAAGGCCATGCCGTCAAAAAGCAAAGCACAGCAAACCTCCAGGAAAGCAGGAAGCAAAAGGCAAACGCAGCATTCCTCATGGGTGGTGAAGAAAGAAGCAGAGCACAACATTCCTCTGGGCCATCACAGCAAACAAGCAAAGCGCAGGATTCCTCCAGGGTAGCACAGGCCAAAAAGCAAAACTCAGAACTCCTCCAAAGAGGTGCAAGCAAAGAAGAAAATCATGGGAAACCTCCAGGGTAGTGCACGCGAAGAACCAAATGCAGGGCTCCTCCAAGCTGCCGGAGGGGAAACAAATCACAGGACTCCTCCAGGGCAGTTCAGGCCAAGAATAAATCCACAGGACTCCTCCAAAGAGGTGCAGGCTAGGCAAAAAACCACAGGACTTCTCCAAAGGGAGGCAAAAGTAGAACTGATGTGCTGGACTTCTCCATGAATCTGGATGAGAATGCAGGACAACTCCGAGCGCAGCTCAGGAAAAACAAAACTACAGGACTCCTCCAAGGTGGTGCAGCCAAGAATGCAGAGTGCTAGACTCCGCTTGGATATCACGGTGAAGAAGCCCGAAGCAGAGATCCTGCAGAGCATCATGGTAAAAAGCCAAGCGCAGGACTTCACCAGGCTGGTGCAGCAAAGAAGCAAAGCGCAGGTCTTCTCCGAGGTGTTGCAGAGGAAGAAACGAACCTCTGGACTCCTGAAGGATTCTGCGGAAATGCAGCCAAGTGCAGGGATAGAAGCAAGCGCACAACTCCACGAGGCAGCGTGGGGAAGAACCGAAGCACAGAAATCCTCCCAGGCAACACGAGCAACGATGAAGTGCTGGACTCCTCAAGGGCAGGATGGTAAAAAAGCCCAAACATGCAGGACTCCTCCTGGGCAGCGCAGGGGATGAATCCAAGAGCAGGATGCCACGGGGCTCTCAAGGTGACAAAGGCTGCCTCCCGAGACCTGCTCGCTGGGCTTGACTCCCGAGCAGGACTGTGCACAGGACCCTGCTCCCAATTGCTGTCACAGAGCATGTGACCTGCTCTTGGGGGCGTCTAGAACTGTGCAAAACATCTTCCTAGGCAGCAGCACAGTAGAAAACAAGCCACGGTACAGGAAAACCCATACCTTACAAAATAGTCCTAAGATAGCAGGCCATGCAATAAACAATACAAAGTACAAAACTACCAATGCAATACAAGCTTCGACACAGACAATACCAGGAAATACAATCTTCAATACAAAATACAAAAGCAAATAATATACAAAATAACTAGTAAACTTCAAAGCAAGGCGTAGTACTTACAGGCAGTGTGGAGAGGAAGCAAAGCACGGCTCACCTCCGCTGAAGCGCAGCAAAGAAGCACATGGTGGCAATCATCAGGGGCGTGATGGCAAAACAGCAAAGCACAGGGTGCCACTAGGGCACCAGACAGCAACAAGCGAGGAACAAGACGCCTCCAAGGCCATGCCCTCAAAAAGCAAAGAACAGCAAACCTCCAGGAAAGCAGGAAGCAAAAGGCAAACGCAGCATTCTTCATGGGTGGTGAAGAAAGAAGCAGAGCACAACATTCCTCTGGGCCATCACAGCAAACAAGCAAAGCGCAGGATTCCTCCAGGGTAGCACAGGCAAAAAAGCAAAACTCAGAACTCCTCCAAAGAGGTGCAAGCAAAGAAGAAAATCATGGCAAACCTCCAGGGTAGTGCACGCGAAGAACCAAATGCAGGGCTCCTCCAAGCTGCAGGAGGGGAAACAAATCACAGGACTCCTCCAGGGCAGTTCAGGCCAAGAATAAATCCACAGGACTCCTCCAAAGAGGTGCAGGCTAGGCAAAAAACCACAGGACTTCTCCAAAGGGAGGCAAAAGTAGAACTGATGTGCTGGACTTCTCCATGAATCTGGATGAGAATGCAGGACAACTCCGAGCGCAGCTCAGGAAAAACAAAACTACAGGACTCCTCCAAGGTGGTGCAGCCAAGAATGCAGAGTGCTAGACTCCGCTTGGATATCACGGTGAAGAAGCCCGAAGCAGAGATCCTGCAGAGCATCATGGTAAAAAGCCAAGCGCAGGACTTCACCAGGCTGGTGCAGCAAAGAAGCAAAGCGCAGGACTTCTCCGAGGCGTTGCAGAGGAAGAAACGAACCTCTGGACTCCTGAAGGATTCTGCGGAAATGCAGCCAAGTGCAGGGATAGAAGCAAGCGCACAACTCCACGAGGCAGCGTGGGGAAGAACCGAAGCACAGAAATCCTCCCAGGCAACACGAGCAACGATGAAGTGCTGGACTCCTCAAGGGCAGGATGGTAAAAAAGCCCAAACATGCAGGACTCCTCCTGGGCAGCGCAGGGGATGAATCGAAGAGCAGGATGCAACGGGGCTCTCAGGGTGACAAAGGCTGCCTCCCGAGACCTGCTCGCTGGGCTTGACGCCCGAGCAGGACTGCGCACAGGACCCTGCTCCCAATTGCTGTCACAGAGCATGTGACCTGCTCTTGGGGGCGTCTAGCACTGTGCAAAACATCGTCCTAGGCAGCAGCACAGTAGAAAACAAGCCACAGTACAGGAAAACCCATACCTTACAAAATAGTCCTAAGATAACAGGCCATGCAATAAACAATACAAAGTACAAAACTACCAATGCAATACAAGCTTCGACACAGACAATACCAGGAAATACAATCTTCAATGCAAAATACAAAAGTAAATAATATTCAAAAGAATCAAAGCACAGAAACCCTCCCAGGCAACACGAGCAACGACGAAGTGCTGCACTCCTCAAGGGTAGCATGGTAAGTAAGCCCAAACATGCAGGACTCCTCCTGGGCAGCGCAGGGGATGAATCGAAGAGCAGGATGCCACGGGGCTCTCAAGGTGACAAAGGCTGCCTCCCGAGACCTGCTCGCTGGGCTTGACTCCCGAGCAGGACTGTGCACAGGACCCTGCTCCCAATTGCTGTCACAGAGCGTCTGACCTGCTCTTGGGGCCGTCTAGAACTGTGCAAAAAAAATCGTCCTGGGCAGCAGCACAGTAGAAAACAAGCCACGGTGCAGGAAAACCCATACCTTACAAAATAGTCCTAAGATAACAGGCCATGCAATAAACAATACAAAGTACAAAACTACCAATGCAATACAAGCTTCGACACAGACAATACCAGGAAATACAATCTTCAATACAAAATACAAAAGCAAATAATATACAAAATAACTAGTAAACGTCAAAGCAAGGCGTAGTACTTACAGGCAGTGTGGAGAGGAAGCAAAGCACGGCTCACCTCCGCTGAAGCGCAGCAAAGAAGCACATGGTGGCAATCATCAGGGGCGTGATGGCAAAACAGCAAAGCACAGGGTGCCTCTAGGGCACCAGACAGCAACAAGCGAGGAACAAGACGCCTCCAAGGCCATGCCCTCAAAAAGCAAAGCACAGCAAACCTCCAGGAAAGCAGGAAGCAAAAGGCAAACGCAGCATTCCTCATGGGTGGTGAAGAAAGAAGCAGAGCACAACATTCCTCTGGGCCATCACAGCAAACAAGCAAAGCGCAGGATTCCTCCAGGGTAGCACAGGCAAAAAAGCAAAACTCAGAACTCCTCCAAAGAGGTGCAAGCAAAGAAGAAAATCATGGCAAACCTCCAGGGTAGTGCACGCGAAGAACCAAATGCAGGGCTCCTCCAAGCTGCAGGAGGGGAAACAAATCACAGGACTCCTCCAGGGCAGTTCAGGCCAAGAATAAATCCACAGGACTCCTCCAAAGAGGTGCAGGCTAGGCAAAAAACCACAGGACTTCTCCAAAGGGAGGCAAAAGTAGAACTGATGTGCTGGACTTCTCCATGAATCTGGATGAGAATGCAGGACAACTCCGAGCGCAGCTCAGGAAAAACAAAACTACAGGACTCCTCCAAGGTGGTGCAGCCAAGAATGCAGAGTGCTAGACTCCGCTTGGATATCACGGTGAAGAAGCCCGAAGCAGAGATCCTGCAGAGCATCATGGTAAAAAGCCAAGCGCAGGACTTCACCAGGCTGGTGCAGCAAAGAAGCAAAGCGCAGGACTTCTCCGAGGCGTTGCAGAGGAAGAAACGAACCTCTGGACTCCTGAAGGATTCTGCGGAAATGCAGCCAAGTGCAGGGATAGAAGCAAGCGCACAACTCCACGAGGCAGCGTGGGGAAGAACCGAAGCACAGAAATCCTCCCAGGCAACACGAGCAACGATGAAGTGCTGCACTCCTCAAGGGCAGGATGGTAAAAAAGCCCAAACATGCAGGACTCCACCTGGGCAGCGCAGGGGATGAATCGAAGAGCAGGATGCAACGGGGCTCTCAGGGTGACAAAGGCTGCCTCCCGAGACCTGCTCGCTGGGCTTGACGCCCGAGCAGGACTGCGCAAAGGACCCTGCTCCCAATTGCTGTCACAGAGCATGTGACCTGCTCTTGGGGGCGTCTAGCACTGTGCAAAACATCGTCCTAGGCAGCAGCACAGTAGAAAACAAGCCACAGTACAGGAAAACCCATACCTTACAAAATAGTCCTAAGATAACAGGCCATGCAATAAACAATACAAAGTACAAAACTACCAATGCAATACAAGCTTCGACACAGACAATACCAGGAAATACAATCTTCAATGCAAAATACAAAAGTAAATAATATTCAAAAGAATCAAAGCACAGAAACCCTCCCAGGCAACACGAGCAACGACGAAGTGCTGCACTCCTCAAGGGTAGCATGGTAAGTAAGCCCAAACATGCAGGACTCCTCCTGGGCAGCGCAGGGGATGAATCTAAGAGCAGGATGCCACGGGGCTCTCAAGGTGACAAAGGCTGCCTCCCGAGACCTGCTCGCTGGGCTTGACTCCCGAGCAGGACTGTGCACAGGACCCTGCTCCCAATTGCTGTCACAGAGCGTCTGACCTGCTCTTGGGGGCGTCTAGAACTGTGCAGAAAAAATCGTCCTGGGCAGCAGCACAGTAGAAAACAAGCCACGGTGCAGGAAAACCCATACCTTACAAAATACTCCTAAGATAACAGGCCATGCAATAAACAATACAAAGTACAAAACTACCAATGCAATACAAGCTTCGACACAGACAATACCAGGAAATACAATCTTCAATACAAAATACAAAAGCAAATAATATACAAAATAACTAGTAAACTTCAAAGCAAGGCGTAGTACTTACAGACAGTGCGGAGAGGAAGCAAAGCACGGCTCACCTCCGCTGAAGCGCAGCAAAGAAGCACATGGTGGCAATCATCAGGGGCGTGATGGCAAAACAGCAAAGCACAGGGTGCCTCTAGGGCACCAGACAGCAACAAGCGAGGAACAAGACGCCTCCAAGGCCATGCCGTCAAAAAGCAAAGCACAGCAAACCTCCAGGAAAGCAGGAAGCAAAAGGCAAACACAGCATTCCTCATGGGTGGTGAAGAAAGAAGCAGAGCACAACATTCCTCTGGGCCATCACAGCAAACAAGCAAAGCGCAGGATTCCTCCAGGGTAGCACAGGCAAAAAAGCAAAACTCAGAACTCCTCCAAAGAGGTGCAAGCAAAGAAGAAAATCATGGGAAACCTCCAGGGTAGTGCACGCGAAGAACCAAATGCAGGGCTCCTCCAAGCTGCAGGAGGGGAAACAAATCACAGGACTCCTCCAGGGCAGTTCAGGCCAAGAATAAATCCACAGGACTCCTCCAAAGAGGTGCAGGCTAGGCAAAAAACCACAGGACTTCTCCAAAGGGAGGCAAAAGTAGAACTGATGTGCTGGACTTCTCCATGAATCTGGATGAGAATGCAGGACAACTCCGAGCGCAGCTCAGGAAAAACAAAACTACAGGACTCCTCCAAGGTGGTGCAGCCAAGAATGCAGAGTGCTAGACTCCGCTTGGATATCACGGTGAAGAAGCCCGAAGCAGAGATCCTGCAGAGCATCATGGTAAAAAGCCAAGCGCAGGACTTCACCAGGCTGGTGCAGCAAAGAAGCAAAGCGCAGGACTTCTCCGAGGCGTTGCAGAGGAAGAAACGAACCTCTGGACTCCTGAAGGATTCTGCGGAAATGCAGCCAAGTGCAGGGATAGAAGCAAGCGCACAACTCCACGAGGCAGCGTGGGGAAGAACCGAAGCACAGAAATCCTCCCAGGCAACACGAGCAACGATGAAGTGCTGCACTCCTCAAGGGCAGGATGGTAAAAAAGCCCAAACATGCAGGACTCCTCCTGGGCAGCGCAGGGGATGAATCCAAGAGCAGGATGCCACGGGGCTCTCAGGGTGACAAAGGCTGCCTCCTGATACCTGCTCGCTGGGCTTGACTCCCGAGCAGGACTGCGCACAGGACCCTGCTCCCAATTGCTGTCACAGAGCATGTGACCTGCTCTTGGGGGCGTCTAGCACTGTGCAAAACATCGTCCTAGGCAGCAGCACAGTAGAAAACAAGCCACGGTGCAGGAAAACCCATACCTTACAAAATACTCCTAAGACAACAGTCCATGCAATAAACAATACAAAGTACAAAACTACCAATGCAATACAAGCTTCGACACAGACAATACCAGGAAATACAATCTTCAATGCAAAATACAAAAGTAAATAATATTCAAAAGAATCAAAGCACAGAAACCCTCCCAGGCAACACGAGCAACGACAAAGTGCTGCACTCCTCAAGGGTAGCATGGTAAGTAAGCCCAAAC
Organism: Phaenicophaeus curvirostris; assembly: GCF_032191515.1. Classification (NCBI taxonomy): domain Eukaryota; kingdom Metazoa; phylum Chordata; class Aves; order Cuculiformes; family Cuculidae; genus Phaenicophaeus; species Phaenicophaeus curvirostris. The sequence continues at coordinate 88,520,585 of NC_091393.1, read as the reverse complement.
ATGCAGGACTCCTCCTGGGCAGCGCAGGGGATGAATCTAAGAGCAGGATGCCACGGGGCTCTCAAGGTGACAAAGGCTGCCTCCCGAGACCTGCTCGCTGGGCTTGACTCCCGAGCAGGACTGTGCACAGGACCCTGCTCCCAATTGCTGTCACAGAGCGTGTGACCTGCTCTTGGGGCCGTCTAGAACTGTGCAAAAAAAATCGTCCTGGGCAGCAGCACAGTAGAAAACAAGCCACGGTGCAGGAAAACCCATACCTTACAAAATAGTCCTAAGATAACAGGCCATGCAATAAACAATACAAAGTACAAAACTACCAATGCAATACAAGCTTCGACACAGACAATACCAGGAAATACAATCTTCAATACAAAATACAAAAGCAAATAATATACAAAATAACTAGTAAACGTCAAAGCAAGGCGTAGTACTTACAGGCAGTGTGGAGAGGAAGCAAAGCACGGCTCACCTCCGCTGAAGCGCAGCAAAGAAGCACATGGTGGCAATCATCAGGGGCGTGATGGCAAAACAGCAAAGCACAGGGTGCCTCTAGGGCACCAGACAGCAACAAGCGAGGAACAAGACGCCTCCAAGGCCATGCCCTCAAAAAGCAAAGCACAGCAAACCTCCAGGAAAGCAGGAAGCAAAAGGCAAACGCAGCATTCCTCATGGGTGGTGAAGAAAGAAGCAGAGCACAACATTCCTCTGGGCCATCACAGCAAACAAGCAAAGCGCAGGATTCCTCCAGGGTAGCACAGGCAAAAAAGCAAAACTCAGAACTCCTCCAAAGAGGTGCAAGCAAAGAAGAAAATCATGGGAAACCTCCAGGGTAGTGCACGTGAAGAACCAAATGCAGGGCTCCTCCAAGCTGCAGGAGGGGAAACAAATCACAGGACTCCTCCAGGGCAGTTCAGGCCAAGAATAAATCCACAGGACTCCTCCAAACAGGTGCAGGCTAGGCAAAAAACCACAGGACTTCTCCAAAGGGAGGCAAAAGTAGAACTGATGTGCTGGACTTCTCCATGAATCTGGATGAGAATGCAGGACAACTCCGAGCGCAGCTCAGGAAAAACAAAACTACAGGACTCCTCCAAGGTGGTGCAGCCAAGAATGCAGAGTGCTAGACTCCGCTTGGATATCACGGTGAAGAAGCCCGAAGCAGAGATCCTGAAGAGCATCATGGTAAAAAGCCAAGCGCAGGACTTCACCAGGCTGGTGCAGCAAAGAAGCAAAGCGCAGGACTTCTCCGAGGCGTTGCAGAGGAAGAAACGAACCTCTGGACTCCTGAAGGATTCTGCGGAAATGCAGCCAAGTGCAGGGATAGAAGCAAGCGCACAACTCCACGAGGCAGCGTGGGGAAGAACCGAAGCACAGAAATCCTCCCAGGCAACACGAGCAACGATGAAGTGCTGGACTCCTCAAGGGCAGGATGGTAAAAAAGCCCAAACATGCAGGACTCCTCCTGGGCAGCGCAGGGGATGAATCCAAGAGCAGGATGCCACGGGGCTCTCAAGGTGACAAAGGCTGCCTCCCGAGACCTGCTCGCTGGGCTTGACTCCCGAGCAGGACTGTGCACAGGACCCTGCTCCCAATTGCTGTCACAGAGCGTCTGACCTGCTCTTGGGGGCGTCTAGAACTGTGCAGAAAAAATCGTCCTGGGCAGCAGCACAGTAGAAAACAAGCCACGGTGCAGGAAAACCCATACCTTACAAAATACTCCTAAGATAACAGGCCATGCAATAAACAATACAAAGTACAAAACTACCAATGCAATACAAGCTTTGACACAGACAATACCAGGAAATACAATCTTCAATACAAAATACAAAAGCAAATAATATACAAAATAACTAGTAAACTTCAAAGCAAGGCGTAGTACTTACAGGCAGTGCGGAGAGGAAGCAAAACACGGCTCACCTCCGCTGAAGCGCAGCAAAGAAGCACATGGTGGCAATCATCAGGGGCGTGATGGCAAAACAGCAAAGCACAGGGTGCCTCTAGGGCACCAGACAGCAACAAGCGAGGAACAAGACGCCTCCAAGGCCATGCCGTCAAAAAGCAAAGCACAGCAAACCTCCAGGAAAGCAGGAAGCAAAAGGCAAACACAGCATTCCTCATGGGTGGTGAAGAAAGAAGCAGAGCACAACATTCCTCTGGGCCATCACAGCAAACAAGCAAAGCGCAGGATTCCTCCAGGGTAGCACAGGCAAAAAAGCAAAACTCAGAACTCCTCCAAAGAGGTGCAAGCAAAGAAGAAAATCATGGGAAACCTCCAGGGTAGTGCACGCGAAGAACCAAATGCAGGGCTCCTCCAAGCTGCAGGAGGGGAAACAAATCACAGGACTCCTCCAGGGCAGTTCAGGCCAAGAATAAATCCACAGGACTCCTCCAAAGAGGTGCAGGCTAGGCAAAAAACCACAGGACTTCTCCAAAGGGAGGCAAAAGTAGAACTGATGTGCTGGACTTCTCCATGAATCTGGATGAGAATGCAGGACAACTCCGAGCGCAGCTCAGGAAAAACAAAACTACAGGACTCCTCCAAGGTAGTGCAGCCAAGAATGCAGAGTGCTAGACTCCGCTTGGATATCACGGTGAAGAAGCCCGAAGCAGAGATCCTGCAGAGCATCATGGTAAAAAGCCAAGCGCAGGACTTCACCAGGCTGGTGCAGCAAAGAAGCAAAGCGCAGGACTTCTCCGAGGCGTTGCAGAGGAAGAAACGAACCTCTGGACTCCTGAAGGATTCTGCGGAAATGCAGCCAAGTGCAGGGATAGAAGCAAGCGCACAACTCCACGAGGCAGCGTGGGGAAGAACCGAAGCACAGAAATCCTCCCAGGCAACACGAGCAACGATGAAGTGCTGGACTCCTCAAGGGCAGGATGGTAAAAAAGCCCAAACATGCAGGACTCCACCTGGGCAGCGCAGGGGATGAATCGAAGAGCAGGATGCCACGGGGCTCTCAGGGTGACAAAGGCTGCCTCCTGATACCTGCTCGCTGGGCTTGACTCCCGAGCAGGACTGCGCACAGGACCCTGCTCCCAATTGCTGTCACAGAGCATGTGACCTGCTCTTGGGGGCGTCTAGCACTGTGCAAAACATCGTCCTAGGCAGCAGCACAGTAGAAAACAAGCCACGGTGCAGGAAAACCCATACCTTACAAAATAGTCCTAAGATAACAGGCCATGCAATAAACAATACAAAGTACAAAACTACCAATGCAATACAAGCTTCGACACAGACAATACCAGGAAATACAATCTTCAATGCAAAATACAAAAGTAAATAATATTCAAAAGAATCAAAGCACAGAAACCCTCCCAGGCAACACGAGCAACGACAAAGTGCTGCACTCCTCAAGGGTAGCATGGTAAGTAAGCCCAAACATGCAGGACTCCTCCTGGGCAGCGCAGGGGATGAATCTAAGAGCAGGATGCCACGGGGCTCTCAAGGTGACAAAGGCTGCCTCCCGAGACCTGCTCGCTGGGCTTGACTCCCGAGCAGGACTGTGCACAGGACCCTGCTCCCAATTGCTGTCACAGAGCGTCTGACCTGCTCTTGGGGCCATCTAGAACTGTGCAAAAAAAATCGTCCTGGGCAGCAGCACAGTAGAAAACAAGCCACGGTGCAGGAAAACCCATACCTTACAAAATAGTCCTAAGATAACAGGCCATGCAATAAACAATACAAAGTACAAAACTACCAATGCAATACAAGCTTCGACACAGACAATACCAGGAAATACAATCTTCAATACAAAATACAAAAGCAAATAATATACAAAATAACTAGTAAACGTCAAAGCAAGGCGTAGTACTTACAGGCAGTGTGGAGAGGAAGCAAAGCACGGCTCACCTCCGCTGAAGCGCAGCAAAGAAGCACATGGTGGCAATCATCAGGGGCGTGATGGCAAAACAGCAAAGCACAGGGTGCCTCTAGGGCACCAGACAGCAACAAGCGAGGAACAAGACGCCTCCAAGGCCATGCCCTCAAAAAGCAAAGCACAGCAAACCTCCAGGAAAGCAGGAAGCAAAAGGCAAACGCAGCATTCCTCATGGGTGGTGAAGAAAGAAGCAGAGCACAACATTCCTCTGGGCCATCACAGCAAACAAGCAAAGCGCAGGATTCCTCCAGGGTAGCACAGGCAAAAAAGCAAAACTCAGAACTCCTCCAAAGAGGTGCAAGCAAAGAAGAAAATCATGGGAAACCTCCAGGGTAGTGCACGTGAAGAACCAAATGCAGGGCTCCTCCAAGCTGCAGGAGGGGAAACAAATCACAGGACTCCTCCAGGGCAGTTCAGGCCAAGAATAAATCCACAGGACTCCTCCAAAGAGGTGCAGGCTAGGCAAAAAACCACAGGACTTCTCCAAAGGGAGGCAAAAGTAGAACTGATGTGCTGGACTTCTCCATGAATCTGGATGAGAATGCAGGACAACTCCGAGCGCAGCTCAGGAAAAACAAAACTACAGGACTCCTCCAAGGTGGTGCAGCCAAGAATGCAGAGTGCTAGACTCCGCTTGGATATCACGGTGAAGAAGCCCGAAGCAGAGATCCTGCAGAGCATCATGGTAAAAAGCCAAGCGCAGGACTTCACCAGGCTGGTGCAGCAAAGAAGCAAAGCGCAGGACTTCTCCGAGGCGTTGCAGAGGAAGAAACGAACCTCTGGACTCCTGAAGGATTCTGCGGAAATGCAGCCAAGTGCAGGGATAGAAGCAAGCGCACAACTCCACGAGGCAGCGTGGGGAAGAACCGAAGCACAGAAATCCTCCCAGGCAACACGAGCAACGATGAAGTGCTGCACTCCTCAAGGGCAGGATGGTAAAAAAGCCCAAACATGCAGGACTCCTCCTGGGCAGTGCAGGGGATGAATCCAAGAGCAGGATGCCACGGGGCTCTCAAGGTGACAAAGGCTGCCTCCCGAGACCTGCTCGCTGGGCTTGACTCCCGAGCAGGACTGTGCACAGGACCCTGCTCCCAATTGCTGTCACAGAGCATGTGACCTGCTCTTGGGGGCGTCTAGCACTGTGCAAAACATCGTCCTAGGCAGCAGCACAGTAGAAAACAAGCCACGGTACAGGAAAACCCATACCTTACAAAATAGTCCTAAGATAACAGGCCATGCAATAAACAATACAAAGTACAAAACTACCAATGCAATACAAGCTTCGACACAGACAATACCAGGAAATACAATCTTCAATACAAAATACAAAAGCAAATAATATACAAAATAACTAGTAAACGTCAAAGCAAGGCGTAGTACTTACAGGCAGTGTGGAGAGGAAGCAAAGCACGGCTCACCTCCGCTGAAGCGCAGCAAAGAAGCACATGGTGGCAATCATCAGGGGCGTGATGGCAAAACAGCAAAGCACAGGATGCCTCTAGGGCACCAGACAGCAACAAGCGAGGAACAAGACGCCTCCAAGGCCATGCCCTCAAAAAGCAAAGCACAGCAAACCTCCAGGAAAGCAGGAAGCAAAAGGCAAACGCAGCATTCCTCATGGGTGGTGAAGAAAGAAGCAGAGCACAACATTCCTCTGGGCCATCACAGCAAACAAGCAAAGCGCAGGATTCCTCCAGGGTAGCACAGGCAAAAAAGCAAAACTCAGAACTCCTCCAAAGAGGTGCAAGCAAAGAAGAAAATCATGGCAAACCTCCAGGGTAGTGCACGCGAAGAACCAAATGCAGGGCTCCTCCAAGCTGCAGGAGGGGAAACAAATCACAGGACTCCTCCAGGGCAGTTCAGGCCAAGAATAAATCCACAGGACTCCTCCAAAGAGGTGCAGGCTAGGCAAAAAACCACAGGACTTCTCCAAAGGGAGGCAAAAGTAGAACTGATGTGCTGGACTTCTCCATGAATCTGGATGAGAATGCAGGACAACTCCGAGCGCAGCTCAGGAAAAACAAAACTACAGGACTCCTCCAAGGTGGTGCAGCCAAGAATGCAGAGTGCTAGACTCCGCTTGGATATCACGGTGAAGAAGCCCGAAGCAGAGATCCTGCAGAACATCATGGTAAAAAGCCAAGCGCAGGACTTCACCAGGCTGGTGCAGCAAAGAAGCAAAGCGCAGGACTTCTCCGAGGCGTTGCAGAGGAAGAAACGAACCTCTGGACTCCTGAAGGATTCTGCGGAAATGCAGCCAAGTGCAGGGATAGAAGCAAGCGCACAACTCCACGAGGCAGCGTGGGGAAGAACCGAAGCACAGAAATCCTCCCAGGCAACACGAGCAACGATGAAGTGCTGCACTCCTCAAGGGCAGGATGGTAAAAAAGCCCAAACATGCAGGACTCCTCCTGGGCAGCGCAGGGGATGAATCCAAGAGCAGGATGCCACGGGGCTCTCAGGGTGACAAAGGCTGCCTCCCAAGACCTGCTCGCTGGGCTTGACTCCCGAGCAGGACTGTGCACAGGACCCTGCTCCCAATTGCTGTCACAGAGCGTCTGACCTGCTCTTGGGGGCGTCTAGAACTGTGCATAAAAAATCGTCCTGGGCAGCAGCACAGTAGAAAACAAGCCACGGTACAGGAAAACCCATACCTTACAAAATAGTCCTAAGATAACAGGCCATGCAATAAACAATACAAAGTACAAAACTACCAATGCAATACAAGCTTCGACACAGACAATACCAGGAAATACAATCTTCAATGCAAAATACAAAAGTAAATAATATTCAAAAGAACCAAAGCACAGAAATCCTCCCAGGCAACACGAGCAACGACGAAGTGCTGCACTCCTCAAGGGTAGCATGGTAAGAAAGCCCAAACATGCAGGACTCCTCCTGGGCAGCGCAGGGGATGAATCCAAGAGCAGGATGCCACAGGGCTCTCAAGGTGACAAAGGCTGCCTCCCGAGACCTGCTCGCTGGGCTTGACTCCCGAGCAGGACTGTGCACAGGACCCTGCTCCCAATTGCTGTCACAGAGCATGTGACCTGCTCTTGGGGGCGTCTAGAACTGTGCAAAAAAAATCGTCCTGGGCAGCAGCACAGTAGAAAACAAGCCACGGTGCATGAAAACCCATACCTTACAAAATAGTCCTAAGATAACAGGCCATGCAATAAACAATACAAAGTACAAAACTACCAATGCAATACAAGCTTCGACACAGACAATACCAGGAAATACAATCTTCAATACAAAATACAAAAGCAAATAATATACAAAATAACTAGTAAACTTCAAAGCAAGGCGTAGTACTTACAGGCAGTGTGGAGAGGAAGCAAAGCACGGCTCACCTCCGCTGAAGCGCAGCAAAGCAGCACATGGTGGCAATCATCAGGGGCGTGATGGCAAAACAGCAAAGCACAGGGTGCCTCTAGGGCACCAGACAGCAACAAGCGAGGAACAAGACGCCTCCAAGGCCATGCCGTCAAAAAGCAAAGCACAGCAAACCTCCAGGAAAGCAGGAAGCAAAAGGCAAACGCAGCATTCCTCATGGGTGGTGAAGAAAGAAGCAGAGCACAACATTCCTCTGGGCCATCACAGCAAACAAGCAAAGCGCAGGATTCCTCCAGGGTAGCACAGGCACAAAAGCAAAACTCAGAACTCCTCCAAAGAGGTGCAAGCAAAGAAGAAAATCATGGGAAACCTCCAGGGTAGTGCACGCGAAGAACCAAATGCAGGGCTCCTCCAAGCTGCAGGAGGGGAAACAAATCACAGGACTCCTCCAGGGTGGCTTAATGTTAGAAGAAAACCACAGGACTTCTACAGTGTTAGACCGGGGATGAAGTGATGCACGGTACTCCTCTAAATATCTTGATGAGAAGGAAGGCGCTGGACACCTCCAGGCATTGCTGAGAAGCAAATATAGCCCTGGGTAACTCCAGAGTCTTGGAGGCGAATAAGTAAAGCATTGGTACAAGCTTCAAGGTTGTGCAGGTGGTGATCCACAGGACAGGATGACTCAAAGATGTTTTAGATGGAGAAAAGCACTGGACTCCTCCAGGCAGAACAGGTGAAGAAGGAAAGCACTGGACTCCTCCAATGTCCTGTAGGAGAAGTGAAGCATTGGAAACCTCTAGGGTGGCACAGGTGAAGAAGTGAAGTGAGGGAGTCCTCCAAGTTACGACAGCAGGTATGCAAAGCCTGCACTCTTTTGAGGTTGTGTGGTGAAAAATAAAGTGAAGCAAACCACTAGCACAGCAGTGCGTACAAGCTAAACGCCGCACACCTTTGAGCACTGAAGTGAGGAAGCGAAGCACTGTACTTCTCCACAGCATCGTGACAAAAATGCCAAGCACAGCATTCCTCCAGGGTGTTTCAGCCAGGAAGCAAGCTGATGCACTCAGAAAGGTGAAAAAATGATGCCCTCCGAAACAGCCTGGCGGTGATGTCCTCCTCCAGAGCCATACAGGTATATATATGATCCTCACATGCTTCAAAACTTGTGTGGGCAATCCTTGATTGTGGGAACCCTGCAACACAGGAGTGGAATAGCTACTTCTATTCCTGTTTAGAAATTCCTAGGCATCAACTATACACCAATCCTTACAGACTCATAACATCAGTCAGTCCAAGCAACTATTGTCAAAGTCCTTGAGCTCATCTTTATTCGTCATCCTCTGGGAGTTCCCGTGTACGTCCTCATTTCTCCCTCATTTTCCTGTGCCTATAAATCCCACTGCACTTTCCCGAAATGGAATCACTGCCTTCGTGTAGCTTGACTAGATGGGGACTGATGGGGACCCAAATGCCACACCAAATTCCTGGACCCCTGCTATTTATTGCACATAGACTACTCAGCTCTGCAGCTGACCACTTAATGCTGCCTAAAGAGCTTTCATCCGAAATAGGTGGCACCTGTGCAGGGGCACAACCAACTTCTCTGCCTTTGAAGAAACTTGCAACTCACAGAAGGCCCTGTCTGGCCAAGAAACAAGTTGGCTCTCTAAACATTCCCCTCAGCCCCTTCAAATGGCTGCCTGGAGAGAGAGCTCCTCTCTCACTCAGGAGCCACTTCCCTACTCGTCACCCTCACCTCACCCTTGCTGCTTGCCTGCTACCCAAGAGATACACAAGCAGCACAAAAAGCACAAAGCAGCACATCTGTGGCAATGCAGGAGGGTCAGCGGAGCTCCTCATGCTGATGCCAAAAGACATTCAGACAGCAGAGAATGGGCAAATGGACAAAATAGTTTGGACTATGTCCTTGCTGTCCATCTATAGTCTGAACAGAGCTCAACAGTCTGCTTACTGCCCACACTCAGAAGAGTCTGGATGAGGTTTCTGCATCTGTGAATGGGGTATAAAAAACTGGGAAACAGAAAAGCCTCACATCGCTTAGCTGAAGCTTTCTTAATTTCAGTTACATTAACTGCAGGTCTTGTGTATTACACACATAGAACAAGACCCACATTGCCTGAGTAAGGCAGTTGCTGTCCAGATACAAAATACACACAGCTAGGACACCATCAACAATATCTTCGTACGCAAAGAACATACAAAGAAAACATGCAGCAAGTGTAGACAGAATATATATGGCTGGGCATACAGAGGACATGCATGTTAACATACATCTTTTGAGAATATAGATACACACCCACACACATTCTTTATAAAACATCCACAGAAGCTATATACTCGATCACCAGGAAAGAAGAGACATTCAGAAGAGACATTCTCTGTGCATAAAAAACTACACACATAGGAAGCATAAGCACACTGTTCTCTCTATACGTACGCTCTTTACACAGAACACCACATACAGAGAATATCCATTAGAGACATACAACTTGTCAGTTGTGTACATACTGCACAAAACAGATAGGTGAGAGGAAGCTATGCTTCATGTCTTTATGTTCAACAGATGCTGTCTTTTCATGGAACACAGGCAAGGGAGGAAGGGCATTTCTGTGTGTGGAGTGTAGGCTGTCCTGACTTGGGACACATGCACGTGCATACACATACTTTACACATAGACAGAGACAGCAGAAAAGCACATGTTTTTCTGTCTGTATAGAGCTCATGGATTGCTGTTGCATAGGATGTGTAGTAGCTGCATGTAGGGATCATAGAAAGAGTAAGGCTTTTCAGTCTTCTCTTTAAAATACAGGCAAGGTGATAAGAGGTTTTCCATCTGCATAGAGAAGACATGGGCTATATGTAACACACTTACACAGAAAGGCAGTGCCTCACCTGACTCTACACCTACTGTCTACCACCTGTGCACACACATAACACCCACAACAACGGGAGGCTTTTCTGTTGCTACACGGAATACGTACTGTCCTCCTTGAGACTACGCATGGACAGGCAAAGCTAGGCTTGCTTTCTCAGTATGGAGCACAGACCAGGATATACTCTGCCTAACAGAAAAGAGATGGTGAGGATTTTCTCTCCGCATACAGACTGTATGGCAGCTATAGACAGACCGTATGCAGGCAAAGCATTTCTAGTTATAGACCAGACACTGCCTAGGCCAAACCAGGGCTTTTTGCTCGGCTCACACGGTGTATGCTGGCTGTATAGAGAACAGAAAAACAACAGAAAGATGAGCTGGGGCAATACTTTTCTGTCACCACACAAACTATAAAGTACCTGCATGGAGAATACACATGGAAAGCACTACATATCACTTTTCTATCAGGACACAGAAAGAATTCTAGTTAGAGTAGAAACAGGCTAGGTGAAGCAGGGCTTTCAGACCTATCCCCATGGGAAGTGTTGGGAGGCTATGGGGAGGACAGGGTGGTCTCTCTGTACATCAGGCACACTCTGCCTAGAGGAGCACATGAACATGGCAGGCAAGGCTTTTCCCCTTGAAAAGCAAAGACGTGCTGCAGGCAGGTAGCAAAGATGGGATTCTACTGCCTGTATGGGGAATACAGGCTGTCTAGAGAGCAGAGAGAAGTCTCTGTTCTTAGAACATGTCCTGCTGGTCTGCACAACAGATCCAGAGGGTCAAGAGAAGGTGGAGTGCTCCGGTCTGTGGCAATACGGGAGGGTGAGGTATGGCAAGGCTGCTGGGAGAGTAACAGTTATCAGAGACTTCCTCTGGCAGCTGGGGAGAGGCACCCTTCTGCCAATTGAGCCTGAAGTGTCAAGTGGCTTGAAGCTCACAGGATGATTGTGCACACAATGCTTCAAGAAAGCTGATGAAGCTCATACATCCCCCATCCCACAGGTGTGGCATTGGGACAAGCCCTGTCACGCTCTCTCCCACCCCCAGATCACGACTAGGACACTCTGGCCAGGACACTCTGGCCAGATGGGTGGGAGTGGCTGAAACTTCCAGCCTCCTGAGACACCCTGGTCTGGATCTCTCTTGGAGGGGTTTAGAGCACCAGCATCCCAGCAGGAAGACTCAATATGCATCACCTTCCTCTCTCCCTTCTCCCCATCTGCTGGAGGTGATTTTCCAGCACACTGCCCTGCACACAACTGTGAGGCCACCTGAAATCTGAGAGGCTGCCTCTGATATCAGGCCTTCGTTGCATGCCTCATCATCACAAAGGGAGAGGGGACCAGTTTGCTAACCAGGACCCTCACTAAACACAGGCACCACAAAAGCTGGCACAGGCACCAAAGCACAGCTCCACCAGGCAAAAGCTGGCCATGTTCAGCTACAGTTCCTCCCTGGGCCTTTCCCTCCCACAGAAACAAGCAACCACCGTCAGCTAAACGTATTTTCACCCTGTTGGTCAGGATACCCAGGACCTCAATGAGCTGGTCTGACTCTTGGACACTCTCTGATTCACAGACAGCCCCATTCATGTCAAAGAGGAAAATCTTTCTATAAACTTTACAGAAATCTACACACAGAGATCAGTATTTACAGGTTATATAACACGCCAAGACTTTTACACAAGTGCCATTCATAAAAGCAGCCCCATTGAAATACAACTGCAGACAGAACTGCACTGCAAGCACAGAGAGCCCCATAGAGTAAAGGGAAAGCACATTTACCCAGGACAAATGTCTTTGGGTGACTCGAGTGTGATGTTGCTCTGCAAACATCCACAACAACTAAAAAACTGGCCACAGGCCTCCCCACCCAAAACAAATGCTCTCCTTTGCTTTTCTTGAATTCAGAAAACTACCACAACACCTTTTCCATCAAGCTCGAGAAACTGGGCAGTGCTAGAATTGAGCCTGCTCAGGACACTCCTGCTTGGCTCCTGGGTGCCATACAAGGCCACGTGGATTTCCCAAGACAGGACCCTTCTAACCATGCCCAGCCTAAGAAGACTGGGGCTCCCCGACTAAAAAGCCCTTGCTGATTTCTCCATCCACTACAGCCAGTTGACTGCATGAACCGTGCTTCATTTATTCCACACAAAGAAGCGTGTGTGAAAGACACCTTTGGAATGTGCATTTATGAACCTTGTTACCTGCCACTTGTGTCAATTCGAAAGCCATAACTACCCCCTCAGGGTCCCAATGGTAAGGGCGGGCAGCCAAGAGCTCTCTAGAGCTGGAATCAGGCAGCACCCAAGGTCACCAGCCCCCGGCTCCAGAGCTCAACATCTCACCTGCTGGCACCTCACCCTTCAAACACCCACCGGGACACCCACCAGGACACGGACCTTCCACACATACCTTCCACACTCCAGCACAGCAGCGTGGACGCTGGGCCTCGAGGCAGCCGCTCACCAACTGCTCCCTGCAACTGCCCGCGGCCCCGGCAACCACCATGCACTCGCTCGCTGTCGCACGGCCCCGCCCCATTGGCCACGGCCTCAACGCCTCTGGGCACAGCCAATGCGAGCGCCCCGGCACCCGGTGCAGGCCGACAGTGCTGCAGCCCCGCTGGCCCCGCGCCTCCTGCCTGCCCTGGCCCTGCCCGGCCCGACACAGCCCCGAGGTGACACAGGATGGGACAGGACGAGCCACCTGCCCAGCAGGACACAGCCCACACACGGGCGAGCAGGAGGGCTCGGGCTGCACAAAGCTCAGAGCATGAGGTCCCAGGCCATGACACTTTTCCTTCCCCTCAGCTTTCCCCGCCCCCTCCAGAGGAGCCTCATCCCAACAACAAGATGGCTGCAGGGGCCCTGCAAACACATGGCATGGGCATTGCAGAAGGCACCATGGCCACAAAGTCCTCCTCTCAAAGGAGGACTGTCAACAAAGTGACAATCACAGCGTGTCTCTCCTTTAGAAGGTGCACCCATCGCTTGTGATGAATCATGCTACAATCAGGGATCTGGTGCCTGGAAGAGATGAGTGGGGGTGGCTATACTTATTTTCACCCTGTTGGTAAGGGCACCCAGGACCTCAATGAGCTGCTCTGACTCTTGAACACTCCTTAATCCACAGACAGCCCCCTTCCAGGTCAAACCAAAAAATCTTCCTGTAAATTTTACAGAAATCTCAGGCTTACATCCTGCAGCCTTGGTGTCCGTTTCTGATGATTCCTATTTAATAAGGACTGTTTGTTTATCATCAGGAATAAAGAAAAAATGGAAGAGATCCGTGTAATTGTCTTTAAAAATCTAAAATGATGCGGCAAAGAAATATACAGTCGTTTAATAGATTGGGTTGGAAGGGACCTTAAAGATCATAGCATCATAGAATAACCAGGTTGGAAGAGACCCACCGGATCATCGAGTCCAACCATTCCTATCAAACACTAAGCCATGCCCCTTAGCACCTCGTCCACCCGTCCCTTAGACTCCTCCTGGGAAGGTGACTCAACCACCTCCCTGGGCAGCCTCTGCCAGGGACCAATGACCCTTTCTGTGAAAAATTTTTGCCTAATGTCCAGTCTAAATCTCCCCTGGTGGAGCTTGAGGCCATTCCCTCTCGTCCTGTCCCCTGTCACTTGGGAGAAGAGGCCAGCTCCCTCCTCTCTACAACCTCGTTTCAGGTAGTTGTAGAGAGCAATGAGGTCTCCCCTCAGCCTCCTCTTCTCCAGGCTAAACAACCCCAGCTCTCTCAGCCGTTCCTCATAAGGCCTGTTCTCCAGCCCCTTCACCTGCTTCGTTGCTCTTCTCTGGACTCGCTCCAGAGCCTCAACATCCTTCTTGTGGTGAGGGGCGCAGAACTGAACACAGTATTCAAGAAGCGGTCTCGCCAGTGCCGAGTACAGAGGGAGAATAACCTCCCTGGACCTGCTGGTCACGCCGTTTCTGATACAAGCCAAGATGCCATTGGCCTTCTTGGCCACCTGGGCACACTGCTGGCTCATGTTCAGTCGGCTGTCAACCAACACCCCCAGGTCCCTCTCCTCCAGGCAGCTTTCTAGACAGACTTCCCCTAGTCTGTAGCACTGCATAGGGTTGTTGTGCCCCAAGTGCAGGACCCGGCACTTGGCCTTGTTAAACCTCATGCCATTGGACTCTGCCCAGCGGTCCAGCCTCTTCAGATCCCTTTGCAGGGCCTCCCTACCCTCCAGCAGATCAACACATCCACCCAGCTTAGTGTCATCTGCAAACTTGCTAAGGGTGCACTCGATGCCTTCATCCAGGTCATTGATAAAGACATTGAATGGGGCTGGACCCAGCACTGAGCCCTGGGGAACCCCACTTGTCACTGGCCTCCAGCTGGATTTCACACCATTTCCCACCACTCTCTGGGCCCGGCCATCCAACCAGTTTTCCACCCAGGAGAGTGTGCGTCTGTCCAGGCCAGAGGCTGACCGTTTCTCAAGCAGAATGCTGTGAGAAACTGTGTCAAAGGCTTTACCGAAGTCCAGGAAGACCACATCCACAGCCTTTCCCTCATCCAGCAGCCGAGTCACTTGGTCATAGAAGGCGATCAGGTTAGTTTGGCAAGACCTGCCTTTCATGAACCTGTGTTGACTGGGCCTGATCACCCAGTTCTCTTGCATGTGCTTCATGATAGCACTCAAGATCACCTGCTCCATGACTTTCCCTGGCACTGAGGTCAGACTGACAGGCCTGTAGTTTTCTGGGTCCTCCCTGCGACCCTTCTTGTAGATGGGCACAACATCAGCCAACCTCCAGTCCAGTGGAACTTCCCCAGTCTTCCAGGACCGTTGGAAGATGATGGAAAGGGGTTTGGCCAGCACATCCGCCAGCTCCTTCAATACCCTTGGATGAATCCCATCCGGCCCCATAGACTTGTGGGTGTCTAGCTGGGCTAGCAAGGCTCTGACCACCTCCTCTTGGATCATGGGAGCCTCATTTTGCTCCTCTAGCTCCTGGGTTTGTACACAGATGGAACGACTTTCTTTACAATTAAAGACTGAGGCAAAGAAGGCATTAAGTACCTCAGCCTTTTCCTCATCCCCTGTCACTGTTGTTCCTTCTGCGTCCAATAGGGACCGTATGGTCTCCCTAGTCCTCCTTTTATTATTTGTATATTTATAGAAAGATTTTTTGTTATCTTTCACAGACTTTGCCAATCTGATTTCTAGTTGAACCTTAGCCCTTCTGATTTTTTCTCTACACAATCTCACTTCCCTCCTGTAGTCCACCCAAGAGGCCTGTCCCCTCTTCCAGAGCCCATAAACATTTCTCTTCTTCTTGATATCCCTCAAGATCTCTCTGTTCAACCAAGCTGGTTTTCTCCCCTGCCGGCTTTTTTTACGGAACATGGGGATGGCTTTCTCCTGAGCTGCTAGGATTTCCTTTCTGAAGAGCTCCCAGCCCTCCTGGGCTCCCTTGCCCTTAAGTACTGTCTCCCATGAGACTTTGCCAACCAGCCTTCTGAAGAGTTCAAAGTCTGCCCTCCGGAAATTTCATGCTGCTGTCCTACTAACCACCCTCTTCACTTCACCTAGAACACAAAACCCTATCATCTCATGATCACTTTGTCCTAGGCGTCCACCTACTGCCACATCTCCCACAAGGCCTTCTTTGTTCACAAACAGCAGGTCCAGGAGGGCACCCTGCCTTGTTGATTCATTCACCAGCTGCGCAAGGAAGTTGTCTTCCACGCACTCCAGGAACCTCCTAGACTACTTCCTTTCTGCTCTATTGTACTTCCAGCAGATATCAGGAAGATTGAAGTCTCCCACAGGAATGAGAGGCATTGATCTAGAAATTAACCCCAGCTGTTTATGGAAGAGCTCATCAGCTGCTTCTCCTTGGCTGGGTGGTCTGTAACAGACTCCCATCACAAAATCTACCTTCTGGTGGGCTCCTCTGATTTTAACCCACAGGCACTCAATCTCCTCATCAGCACAATCTATCTCAACCGTGTCCAAGTCCTCCCTTACAAAGAGGGCTACCCCACCTCCTCTCCTACCCTTCCTATCCCGCCTGAAGAGTTTGTACCCCACCACAGCTGCACTCCAGTTCTATGAGTCGTCCCACCACGTTTCCGTGATGGCAACGACATCATAGGCTCCTTGCCCTACGACAGCTTCCAGCTCTTCCTTCTTATTCCCCATGCTGCATGCATTGGTGTAAATGCACTTGGGCTGAGCTGCTGAGCCTTCAGCCCTCTTAGAGGGAACAGAGCTCGTTCCCAATTGCCTGGTAACTGGAGTAGCTAGCACCAGAGTGCCCATATCTCCCTTAGCACCACCAGGTGTGTTCTCCCCCACTTTTTGTATGGTGATGTACTGGTGGTCCTCACCAGCACACCCTCTCTGAATCACCATTGCCCCACGTCCAGGCTTGTTCCTGTCTAGCCTGGTCTTAACCCCCTCCCCCTTCACATCTAGTTTAAAGCTCGATTTATGAGCTTAGCTAGGTTTTTAGCAAGGGCTTTAGCCCCCCTAGGAGACACACGTGTCCCATCCTTAGCAACAAAGCCTGGGGGTGCGTGAGCCACCCCATGATCAAAGAAGCCAAAGCCCCTCTCCTCACACCAGGCTCGGAGCCAGGCATTAATCGAATTCTTCTTCCTGACTTCCAGCTCCTCTCTATTTAGCCTTGGGATGGAGCAGAAGACTATTTGTGCCCCAGAGCCCTCCATCACTTTCCCAATGGCCCTGAAGTCTTTCTTGATGGTTTTGGTCTTTCTGTTTACTAGATCATCGTTACCATTTTGGACTACTGTCAGAGGATAGTAGTCTGTCTCGTGGACCAGGGAAGGAAGTTTTCTAGCTACCTCCTTCACTGATGCCCCCGGTAAGCAGCAGAGCTCTCTGTGGAGCGGGTCCGGTCTGCAAATGGGTCCCTCCGTTCCTTTTAGGAGGGAGTCCCCTACAACAATCACCCTCCTCTTCTTCTTAACGGAGGATGTTTTTATCTTTTTCTGAGGATGGTGCTGCCTAGGGAAGGATTCTAGGCTGTGGGAGCCATCATCCTCATCCTCAGGGTTGGATTCCACCTGCAGCACCTGGTACGTGTTCACCAGGGGGATCTGGGGTTTTGCTGTCTGGGTGAGGGGAGCAGGTTTCCTTCGTCTGGCAGGAACTTGCTGCCATTCCCCATCTCTTGTTCCCCCAACCTTGCAGTTTGCAGGTGGATGGTGTTTGGACACACCAGCTCCAGCAGGCTGCTGAGTTAGCGAGAGGGCACTACTCCACTGGTCTATCTCCCTCTCACACTCCCTGATGGTCCTCAGCCTCTTTACCTCCTCCCTTAACTCCTCCACCATGCGAAGGAGTTCCCCGACTCGAGCGCAGCTTTCACAAGTGGAGCCAGTAACAGAGGCACAAGCTGGTGTGGGAGCGGGGCACTGCCTGCAGCCCAGGGTCTGGGTTGCTGCATTCACCCCCTGTAATCATCCAGTTCCAACCCCCATGCCATGGTCAGGGATACCTCTCACCAGATCAGGCTGCCCAAGGCCCCGTCCAATCTGGCCTTGAACACCTCCAGGGATAGGGCTTCCGCAACTCCCCTGGGCAGCCTCTTCTAGTGTTCCACCACTCCCACGGTGAAGAAATTCTTCCTCATGTCTAGCCCAAATCTGCACCTCTCCAGTTCATACCCCTCGTCCTATCATTACAAGCCTTTGTGTACAGTCTCTCCCCAGCTTTCCTGTAGCCCCTTTCAGGTACTGGAAGGCCTCTATGAAGTCTTCTTGAGACTTCTCTCCTCCAGGCTGAACAACCTCAACTCTCTCAGCATGTACTCATAGCAGAGGTGTTCCAGCCCTCTGATCATCCTTGTAGCCCTCCTCTGGACCCTTTTCAGCAGTTCCATATCCTTCTTATGCTGGGGACTCCAGAACTGGACACGCTACTCCAGATGAGGTTTCACAAGAGAGGAAGAGAAAGGCAGAATCACCTCCCTCGACCTGCTGGCCACGCTTCTTTTGATGCAGCCCAGGATACGGTTGGCCTTCTGGGCCGTAAGCACACACTGCCAGCTCATATTGAGCTTCTCATCAATCAGCACCTCCAAGTCCTCTGCAGGGCTGTTCTCAATCACATCATCCCTCATCTTATATTGAAACTGCAAGTTGCCCTGACCCAGGTGTAACACCTTGCACTTGGCCTTGTTGAACCTCATGAGGTTCACACGGCCCCGCTTCTTCAGCTTGTACGAAAACCCACGTAATGGGTTACTCCCCATGGATTGTGTTGAGGACAAGGAGGGATGGGCTTGAAATGAAGCAAAGGAAATGCAGTTGAGGTGTTATGCAAGGAGAATTCAGAGGCAATTTGAGAGATATCAATGCTATCATGACTTAAAAGAAGGAGAGAAGGAATTATGGTTTGCACCTTATAATGCAAGGAAAAGAAAGCTTGAAAGGAAGTTCTCAGTTGGCAAATAGAAAACAAAGGGATGTAGTTCTTCACACCTCATACAGTTGAGCTCTGGAATGGTCTGCAGTCCTTGTAGGTGCCAAACAGATACGTTTGCTTTTGCAGTTAGGTATCTGACTGGGCCCACCAGTGATTAAAAGCTGTTTGAACTTTCAATGTAAAGGCTAGTAGCTCCTAAGAGTAGCTTAAAGAGCCATTCACAGGACACCACTACAGGATACAGAGTGTTTCTGCTTGAGGAAGGTTGTGGCCACAGAAAGCATCAGACCTTGTGGAATACACCAACTGGATTCTTTCTGTATGAAACAGCTTTGTTAGCCACCGGCCAACAGAAACTGATATTCTCCAAATGCAGAACAGCTGCCTATTGTGAATGTTTAGATTTTCAACATACACAATCTTTGAGAGAAACTTAAGACACACAATTGGCAGAAGATTACCCTGCAGCCAAAAGCAGCCCAATGCCACTTTGCAGAAATATCCATTTTATTTTAAGCACGCAACATTTTGCCACCCAACTGAAACCCCTGAGTGTCCAAAAACCTGCCAAACTCCCATGACTCTAGTCATCTGCTTACAAACATAATAAAACATTTCAACTCAAGGCAGACCAAATGTCTTTCTAGAAAGATCAGTTAAGTGCTGAATATGCTGAAGGCAACATCTTTCAACAAAGTCTTTCAAAATCAGAGATGCCCTTACATGTTTTTCCCACAGTATACTACAAGTTTAACTGCACAAAAATACACTTATAAGCTGTATTTCAGTTCTATTTCAGTTTTGTCGTGAACTGAACGCATTTCCCATGACGTACGTGCAAAGAAAGAGGTACTGCTGCAATTAGAGCAAATATACCTGTGATTCAGCACATGGAGATACTGTTCTCAAGTGATTTAGACAACCTGTATTTAACTACTGTACGTCAAGAGAATCAAAGAAATGACACCTAAAAGGAAAGCTGGTAGCAGACTAATGAAGTCTGAGACTGCATTAACTCAGAAGAACATTCATAAACAGTTTAGACAAATGATTCCCCAGCGATGGCCAAGAATTAGTCCTTCCCTTTATTCCAACTACCAGAAGTTGAAACATTAAAAACCTTTAAAAGTGTAATTCAAACTAGGAACCACCAGTGGTGCCTGAAAGAAGTAGCTGAAAAAAAAAGTTCCAGAGGTTCATCCTCTGGCTCCACCACTTAAGACAACAAACAAAAAACCCCCACCAAATAATGCATATGGACAAAAAAGGTGTGGGTGAATCCTCTCACCCCCATTGCAATCTTCCTGCAGTGCCTACATCGCTGAGGGAAAAACAGTTTTCAAAGCAGTTCCTCTCCTTGTGCATCTATGTTTCATCACAGCCAGATTGGACCTTCCTGGTGTTGTTCCATACAGCTCCTTTTCAGTCTTTGCAAATCTACATGCTCCTTGCAAAAGCTTTTCAACATCCTCATTATCCTTGTTTTCTGAACTTGATTCCCAGTCAGTCTTCATCTTTCAGCTCGCACTCCTCTTCCTCATCATCTAGGAAGCTGTTGTTAGGGTTATATTCATTTGGTTCATCATCATCATCATCGTTGTCACCATTTTTCTCCACAGCCCTTTTTCCTGTAGGGACAAAAATGACGTTTATTCACGGATCATAAATATAGAATGAAAGAGATCTCCCAGAAACCACTGAATTGGTCTGTCTCCTCAAGAAGAGAGAGAATCATCTAAAGCATCCTCCCCAGTGCTAACAATCTGGGGGCTGATATTCCAGACTCACGAAAAGCTGGGCCAGCTCTGACCACTACACTGCAGCGCTCATTGGTCTGATGGTTCACAAAGTTTTCCTTCCTGGTCTTAAACCCAGCCTCTTGTTACAGAGGACTCAGGGGGTTAAAATCCTCCTTTTAACACACCGCTATAGCACATTTCAGCATAACTCAAGAGCTTTTAACTCAGAAGCCAAAGCTACTGTCTAAAATGTTGAATATAGAGACGAAGCTCATATTTATCAATTGTCGCAACTCCAAATCACTTCTCAAATATGGCTGTTAATAGATTTCAAATATAACACAACAAATTCAAAAAAAACCTGGCCAAGTTATTACCAAAGAAAACAAATGTTAAGTTTCTCCCAACACATCAGCATACTGGTGACCTATCCATTTGGTTCTTTTTCACCAGAAATCTGATATTCACATCTATTTTATTGAACTGAAAGCAAATTTCAAACCACAAGCTGCAAAAATTAACGTGACAGCAGACTGTCTGCTGTTCATGGTGTATTACTGATGGCTTGCTGTATCTTTTAAACAAAGACAAACCTTTAAACACACAAACACTGAAGAGCAAACAAGAAATTATTTTCACATGTGAACAGGTGTCTCTGTGACATGACATGATTCCTCCAGTATTTGACCAGTGTTTCCATTGCATCCAAAATGTTAAAGTAGCAGAATCGGTAAAGTATGTGCCTAAATATTATGAACCCTTAGTCTTCCTTGGGCAGCCTGATCTAGTGGGATATCCCTGCCCATGGCAGGGGGGTTGGAACTACATGATCTTTAAGGCCTCTTCTTCCCCAAACTATTCTATGATTCCATGATTCTTCATACCCTCCTTGATCTGCAAAACTTGCAAAGTAAACCAGTGCCACGCTTCTGGAATATGGATACAACCCATCTGAAGCTGGGAGTCAAGCCTCTACCGCAACAACTACAGAGAGAAACTAAGTTCGCTGAGCAAGCTGCAGGTAGCTAAAGGACATGCCCTGTGCACCACTCAGGTGTTCAAAGGCTGCCAAAAATACCTGATTCACCCGCAAGATGTCTCTCATGTTGTCCTCATTAGCACAACATGAGAGCAAGTTACCTGAGCTGCCCTGCAGCCCCAGGCTCTGTCCACAGCTCAGAGAATGCACTCAGCATGATTCTCTGAGTCCTACTAAAACACCACCCATTTTAAAGGTTAACATCATCCGAGCCTGCTGAGTTGTATGGTTTTTCTTCCCCACTACGCGAGACTCCTTCCCTGTTTTATCTTTAAAGCTCCACAGGGAGACAAAAGCACAGCTGCTCGACTTAGCTGCACTGGTAACCCATGTTGTCTTGCACAGCCAAGTTCTCCAGCAATAGGAACTCAGATAAAAAGCCAAAGCAAGAGAACTAGACAAGATAACCTGAGACTGCAACTTTGAGGATGAATAAAAGAAGTGTGATAAGCATATACTTTTGGAACTACATGGTAACATACTGTACTGTCTTGATTTTGAAATGTCCATGCACTTCATAAACACAGTATTTCTAATCACTCCCAGAACAGTAAAGGGAAAAAAAAACAGAAGAACTTCCTTCTCTTCTTGCCTGCATAGATCTTAAGGATCAAATCAGGTAATAGTTACAATTTATTTCCAGCCCCCAAATTAAATCTTAGAAAGGGAACGCCAACAGGTACAAGGTAAACAAATCATCTGGACATTTTACTCCTCACGTTACTGTGCTCTACACTCTAGTTCAATAAGTTTAAATAGGAAAGCACTGATCAGGCCATAATTATCCCATTTTTCAATAAGAGGACTCAATTTCTTTTCAGCTAAGAAACACCTACCTGGTTCTAGTTTTATTACTTTAACTGCTGCTAGCTCAACTCTACCTTCTCTGACAACACGGAGTCAAAAAGCAGCTGAGATACACAAGGATCTAGGACAATGAAACTACTTGTTTAGGGTTCTTTTAGAAGAAAAAAATAAACAACACATGAGGAGCCAATAAATTAAAACATCTTAAGCATAAATGACTCATGCAAAGTTTCTTTTCTGAAATACACTGAACTCTTATTTTTTGTTGGGCTTACAGCATGCATTTTCACTAAATAAGCATTCTGTTCAGTTAGATCTAACACACTAATTTAAAATCCATGCTGTGCTTGATGACAGTGAAACAAACAGCAAGAATTCTGCAGCTAGCATGCTCTTTGCTCAGCACACATCCGTAGGAAGCATTATTTCAACAATGCTTCTCATCCTGGACTTCTTTGTTAGCAACAAGGCAAGCTATTTCAAAAAAACCCTACTAGGCAGCTAATTTGTACCGAGATCTGAAGTTTAAAAATGCTCAAGAAACCTTGCACAGCCACACAAGTCTGAAACTACTGATGTACTTTGCTGTTAAAACCCGTAAGCAAGTAAACCACTGAGATACCCACTGCGAAGCCGTTGTAACATACACAGCTCTCACAGCAGACAAGCAGGGCCCATGGAGCATCAAGGGCTGCACCCTGCAGCATATGTGACTGCTTCCAAGACTCCCACGAGAGCCACCCAATACCTCACGCTCATTTCACTACATGTCCCTCGGTCCTTACTCTGCACCAGCAGCAGCAGCCTCTCCTTGCTGCAAGGGTGCAAACCAAACAAGCCTGCAACAGAGGAGTCTGAAAGAATTCCCCGTGGATACACAGAAGCTCTGTGGCCAGCTTCAGCAGCAGTTACTTAGCAGCTTAAATGCGTTTTGTATAGGTCCTTGTCATGCTGCAGACAACATTCTATGAGCAACCAAGGATGATTTTTTATTTTAAAGCCATTAAGGAGCGACATAAATGATGATAATAAAGAATCCTCTTCCAGAACTGTTGTGTTTGACTGCTAATTGAAATCCGTGGAGCCATTTGCCCAGTTCCTTCCCGATAGTTCCATGCACCCGCACCCAGCAGCAAAGCTGCTCCCCAGCGCAGAAGCAGCAGTTCCTGCTACAGCATCTGCGCTCCCCATAGGAGTTTTGGTACTGGAACACCCCTGCACTGAATGCTGTGTCCACTCCAGCCCCTACACAGTGCACAGAAGATGAGTTCGGTCCTAAAAACACAAGAGACTTCAGAAAGGAGAGTTTACTGATCGGCTTAACCCTTTAGGTGACAATTTCACAAGGACAAAAATATGTTGTCCGGCTTGCCAGAGCACGGTACACTGAGCAGTCACGTGAGAGCAATTAATATTTGTCCAGCATGCACTACACACCATCTCACTCAGGAGCTTATCAGCAGCCTTGCAAAGACAATCAGTCTTGTCTAGCTTGCTGAGTTTGAGTCAGAAGCTCCCTTTAAATCCCTCTTAACAGTTAGTAAGATGCCCAAGACTTGTAGATGTGCAAACAAGTCAATTTTATTGAGAACAATTGATTATAGCAACTCAATGACTAAATAAGGGTTAGGTGGTGACTGGGCCTAAGATACTGTTTGCAAAAATACATTGAAAGTCAAGCACCTGAGCACAGATCGGAGCGATATGCAAGTAAGAAATAGGTAGTTAAAGTCAAAGTAGAGAGAGATACTAGTAATTAGTTTGATGGAAAGATATACATAACACCACTGTCTTCCTCCAGATGACTTTCTAGTAGGGGAAGGCAAGATGAAGTCCTGCCTACCGGCTGATCCCAGAACTTTAGATAACATTTTCCCCTCACAACTTTCCCCTTTGTTTACATTTTTATAGCAATTTTCACCTTTGGGATGCAACCCTGCTGACTGGTTGAAAAGTTGTTCTCACTTTGCTTGCCAAACTTAACTGTGAATGCTGAGTAGGAGAGGCTGGGGGAATGGTTTGTCGAGGAGGAAGGTAGCCTTAAGTGTAGGGGTGTATTTTAGTATGATAGTGATATAACAATGATGTTATAATGAGCACAGGTCAACTGGAGGGCTGGATTGTCAGAGCAGCAGCTGCAATTAATCTTGGAAAATAACTGGGCATTTGAACCACAGCCCTTGCAAGGGAATCACAGTCCTTGCTGACAACAGGAATTGGCTATGCCTGTCCCCAGACATCCCATCCCCCACTTCACAGAGTGAGATACCCTTGCTGCCTTCTTTTCTGATGAACAGTGTGCTGTCCCCAGCTGTGCTGCATCTCCACAAACTTAGTTTTTAAAGCCTTGTACTCAGCCTGTTGGGGGGGTTGGTATTCAGTCCCATTTCTCCTCACATTTAGCTTTATTTCCACAAGCCTCTCCTCTACCCAGGGGAGTTTTGGAACTGGAACACCCCTGCACTGAAGGCCATGTCCACTCTACTCCCTTCACATGGCACATAAGACCAGTTCTGCTTTTGCTTTTTCCTTCATCCAGTTTCAAATTGAAAAAGGACAGAATTACAGAATTTAATGATGCAGATACATACCCACCTTTTAAGCTGCTAATATTCTCATCTACGTCACTTAAGGAGCTCAAGGGCTCATACCTTTTATTGACTGATCTCACCCAATGCTGCAAGGTATTGGTTCTTAACACGGCAGCTTCAGAGCTGGATGTGGAATCACAAGTGGAAGGCAAAAACCCCTAACACTATAAAAAGTAGCCAGCAATGAAGTCTGGAAATAAATGCCGTGTGGATTCCTGTGTTCAGAGATCAAGCCAGCTCACTCCTGGCACACCTGATCTCAAACCTCCCCCTGTACGTTTCTGTGGCAATAATCTTCTGCAATGCTGGGAGTTTGGCATTTGCAAATAATTTGCAGGCAGATGGTTGTGGAAAGATCCCGAGACCAGTGGGAATCCTACAAAAATCAACAAGTCCAAACTTGGTAGGTTGTGGAAAGAACAGTAAAAAAAGGAATTTTCTCCAGCAGTTCTCCCTGAAAGTCATTTGCCCACTCCACCGATGGCAGCAGGGTCTCCACTCAGTGCTCATCCCCATGGTGGAACAAAGATGCAAAGACATTAAGAAGAGCAAAAACAGAAGTTCCTTTTATCTGTATCAGAGAATAGAGGCAACACATGAGAAAGTGGCACCAATGAAGCAGGAGCTAAGGTTTTGATGTATTTCTTTTCCCAAAATATTTGCGAGACACAAACTGAGACAAGATGTTCAGGAATCAAAGGTCAGCTGGCCATTCTCTAGACCAGTATTGCCAGGGCTCATAAAATCCAGAAAGGAAGAAAAAATCTGATTTATTACAGGCCACCAGTGCCTTTGGGAACAGCAGGCTACCAACTGCTTAAGGGCATAAATTGACACAGGAATCAAAGCCATGTAAATGAAAATGTTGTTGGCAACATTGAAGAATACTCAGCTCAACCCCCCCAACTATTTGCACATCACCTCTGTTTTGTTACAGGCACGACTTTGTAAGATGCTTGATGTAACTCAAACTCACTGTGAACTTCCAGCAGTCTTCAGATGAGGCAGCTCTGGACAATGGAACAGATTTTAAGCCCTGTATTTTACATAACTTCGGATGAGCATTTTGCCACACTAACATTTTCACTATCGTGGCCACACAACTTCACGTGAAAAAAATTTAAAAACCCAAATATCACCTCTCTTTCTGCCCCTCGCTGAAAAGTGTTATAGCCACTCTTTATGGCCCCAGGCCACGTTGAGAACTAAACCCAGGTGAAGCTTCACCTCCTACAACAAACTTGCACAGGTGCCAGTTAGAAGATCCATAATTGACCGCATGTATTTGATAGAGCACTAATGGCACAAACAAGTTATCCATTACCTTTCTTGGGACACATTCATTATAGTCTTCGCTAAAACTTCTTTGAAAGCTGACTTGGGGAGGGGGGCGTATAATTAGAAATATATTGGTTTAAGCCAGAAATCCATACTAGCAGACTTGCAGTGCACTAGAATGTTTCCAGGTACCAGCTCACCAGCAGAAGTCACTGCAGCAGGATCTTACCAATCTGGCCCATATCCTCCTGCCCTCTGGGTCTCCGTAGTGCAGTCTGCACCACAGGCTCTTACTTCAAATTCTAACATCTTCAGACTGGAGCCTGTGTGTTGTGGAAAGCACCTGCATAAAAACATGCTTCCAACTGGCTCCAACAATGAACTTCAAATAAAGAAAAAGAAAAAAAGCCCATACCAACTCAGACAGTTCTGATTGCTATCTCCATGCTAATCACAGCAGAGGAACACAATTCATGAGTCCATCTCAGTTTGCCAAGTTGCAAAGGCTTGTTCAAAATAGCAGCTGAAAGCAATCGTAGTCCTTCTCCATACCAATACTTCCCTGTCAGCTCAGCAGGCATGGGGAAGCCTTGGATTAGATTCTTCCCTCCAACAAACCTTTTGCAGAGACTACAAGAATTGCTGAGACCTCTCTCTCTTCAGGAGAATTTTTCCACATGCTGCTTTGCTCACAGAAGTCACTTTGAACTTGGCAAGTTTCTCCATCTTCCACAGTGCTTTTGGACTAACGTTACTGAGTGAGGAAAATCATTCTTTTTGATAGAACTAAGTCTCTTCACCCTAAAAAGCCAAAGCACACCCGTCACACACATACAAACACTGCAAAGAATTAACACAGAAAATAGTTTATTTTCTACTCCAAGGGATCTGAATAACAACATTTCAAACTCATCAGAAACAAGCTTTCAAGTAATACTGCAAGGGACACACAATAAAAGTACACATCCAGACCTCAAAAAGAGCTGGAGACTCCTGCAGACAAGATGTACTTCCTAAAAACACTGCTGAAGGTGAAAATCCAGTCACAGTTAATAGCAGCTCATTTGGGTTTGCAGTTCTGCAAATGAAGTCTCTGTCACAAAGAAACTCCTCCCAATACTGAGAGGTTTTGTCTAAGTAAGGATTTCAGGACTCTACCTCATTACAATATCTTACAGTAAAAATACTTGATGCATTATAAGGCATCTTCCACCTCTCCAAAAGAAGGAGAGAAAAGCAGAACCTTCCGATATCCAAAGAAAGTGAGCTGGACTAACAGATGGCACAGGCTTTGTTCCGATCAACAAGGCTCCACCAGATCACTGCCATGCTACTCTTGAAGCGTATCAGGATTCAAGTTCACTTTGACACAGTGCAAGAAAGCTACCGATTCCCAGCAGTACAGATCTTCCTGTATTTGTGTATGAAAGCATCCGTCTTTCCAAGACTAACTCCATAGACACCATCTGGCACCAGAGACCCAAACCGTGTCTGTCTGCTGCTGACGGAAGCTTCTTCAACACCGTTCACTGAGGAGGAAGCGTTCCCATCAACATTCAGGGCTTTTGCAATGGCAGCTTCCCTTGCGCCATCAGCAAAGACAATAGGAGAGTCACTTTTGGCATGCTTGGCAACGCCATCAATGCGCTTATGGAGATCTTGGCTCAGTAGCAATACAATAGTGCCTCCAACACGCAGTACTCTGGAAAAAAAAAAGGAAAAAAAATAGGTTAGGTGTTCATTCTGCCTGACATTCATTCATCTGTGCAGAACTCAACACTGCTGACGCTTCAGATGGCACTTGCATTCAACAAAACACTAGGCCTGTTAATGCTCATGGCTCAACTCGATAAACTACACTTCCAAATGGAGTTTAAATTCCCTATCTTTATAACTCTTTCTAAATGGGAGAACAAGGTCCTATCCTAACTCCCAAACATTTCTGGCCTCAGGAGTTCTTTCCACTGCATCAGCAGGGAAGGTAGATTCTGTTTTCCCCCTCTTGGTATTATTTCAAGGACTGAGGGGAGTATCAATTTCAAACACTGGTTTTCGGTTGCATAAGCCTCCACCACTCTGCAAAGGAACAGCTTCCCAGGGCAACAGAAGATTGGTAAGGCAATTCTGAAGCTGACCTTTCCATTTGGAAACTTTAAAAGGTCTGTTCTTTCTCTGTTCCACTGATCCTTAATGGTTTGCAAACTCAGGAAGCAGAGGAAAATTCATCACTGTGCGTAATCCATTTTTCACAGTACATGACCAGACGTGACACTTGGCTTTGAAAGAGAGGAGAAAATAGGACTATGCTTGCTCTGTTCACAGCAAGTGGATTGAACAGTCTTACTCGTGGGGCTCTCACAGTAACGGTCCCTTCCTCATTTCCACATTCCCAGGGAAATATTTTGCTTAGAGTGGCCCAGCAGAGCAAATAAGACCAGACTACAAGCAGAGTCAAAGGGAGGGCTGGTCACTGTAAGCTGACACAAGGTTGCCCTGCTGTTCTGTGGAGCTACCACACCTTCTTCACCACCTTCCCACTGCATTCCTGCATTGGGTGAGCAAAATGAACACTGCTGAAGACCAGTCCTACAGAAAGGACTGTCAGCCTTTCAGCCAAGAAAAGAAATAAAGAAGCACATGGTTTGAACTGCCTGATAGAAGCAGCCTGCTATTAGTTTGGCTGAACTCTGCTACAAAACAACAGGGTGAAAGATGAAAGGAGGCATCTAAAAGCAGACCAGGTGGCCAACTGGATATACACTAACAGAAAGGAAAATTGATACCACCATTTTCTGGTCTGACATCTTTCTTCCCAACAATATAGGCTAGTAAAAGCTTGATTGTCAACCCAAAAGGAAAGCCTATGATTTTATACAAGCTGACCTCAACGGAGACGCTTTATCCACCTGGCCGTGCGTTAAGTTCATCTAGGTCATCCTCTCCTCTTTCTCCTTTCTGCCTTAAGGGTATTTGTGAGTGTGACTCAAACATTTAACCATCGTGCCTTGGAAAGAATATTCGCGAATGTAGCCCACACAACAAGCTCATTCCTTGTCAGCTTGTGCTGCCGCCAGCATTTCCACAGCTTGCAAGACAAGCCACAACAGCCTTCAAGGGACAATTAAAGGACTCGGACTTTCACTGGCTGCACGGGATCCAACTAAAAAACTGGAGTGTGTTTGGAATAAAGAAAACCTGAAGCTGGCTGAACACTTAGGATCACAAACCATCATGACATTTACACCAAACACGTATACCATGTCAAGGGCCACACGTACCTCTCCATTTCCTGGAGAATATCTGGAAGGAGCTGAAAGACTTTTGTTATCTTGAACTTCTTCCCAAACGGAATATCCGCAATCACAGCATCAAAGCTTTCTGAAGGCAACGGCAATGCTGCAGAATAAAGGCAGGTCTTTAAATCGTCCTGTGTGGAAAACGAGCAGCAGCTATGCCCTCAAGCACCTTACAAAACTGCCTGCCAACGCTTTTGCGGGTTATGCACCCAGACTCATGGCTCCTTCTGTACCTTTCCTCACAAATGGCATCACAAAGCCACCAACCCAATGCAGACCGAGAAGAGACAAATGCATGAGTGTGTGGGTTAGCTCACAGACTCCTAGTTAGTGGGGATATGTTTGCCCCATAACAAGACTCTACAAACAAGGGACTGCATGGGTCCAAATCAGCTGCTGCTTCTCAACACAAGGGAATCTTTACAAGCAAAAACACAAAAGAAGAACTAAGCTTGCAAGCATTTTACACTAAGTACACGTATGAATGGCAACGAACCACATTTTAAATTCTTCTCTATCCCCGTTTTCTCCAATCAGAATCACCTAGGTTCTGTTGGAGCTTGAGTCATTGAAGTACCTTCCCAGAGTTTCTGCATCCTATAACAGTCCGTTGTTGTGACCATGAGGCAGCACTGCACCCTTGTGGTGATGAAGGTTGGCCATATACCAGGCTACGCCGGCCAGACAGGGCTTTGCCAGCTTGCCAAACAATGAGACTATGGATTCTCCATCTCTCAGGATGCTCAGAACTCGACTGGACAATGCCCTCAGCAACCTGACCCAGCTTTAGGGTTAGCCTCATTCCCAGCAGATGACAGGACTAAAGAGCTCCAGCAGTCCCTTCTCACCTAAATCCTGTCGTGATTCTATGCCAGCCTTTCCAGAACTGGCAGGAGATGTTTCTTGGACCATCCTTGGAGCAACACTTGCAGCACAACAATTTTAGAACAATTTTATCTACAAATGGAAGGACAAGTTACCTACAGTCCTTCAACACATGCAGAAATAACAGCATCTGATCAGTGACAAAGACACCAGTTACTTGTTCAGTATTAGAAAAGCCTGACATCAAAGTACTGTCCGTTACCCTAGAAGCTCAGCACAATCACAGCTTTTAAAGAAGAAATAAAGCTATATATGTTCTTACAAAAAACACATAATATTTCTTACAGTTCTGATAAGACATACATTGCAAGTTTGAAAAATATGAACGCTTCATCAGCCGTGCACAGGGAAGAACACCCAGCTCTCGTCTGGTGTAAATTTCATAAATGACTAATTTAGATTCAGGCTTTGAGGTCCAGAGTAAGGTCATTAAATTATTATGTTCTCCCCTGATTAACTTATGAAGTGAGAGCATGAGCAGGAGAGAGTCTTCCAGGAGAAAGGCATCGTCATTTAAGATACTCGTACTGCAAAACATCAACGAATTAGCTGATCTTAATGCAATTACTTATCTGGTAAATTGAAGTTACAAACCACTTTTTGTCTGTCCTTGCTGTTTTCCCATAAGACAAAGAATTCTTATATAGTATGTACTCTCTGTGGCATTCAAAACTTTACCATTCAGACAGACAACTACTGCCCATGTCTGACAATTATTATTTTCATTGTCTTCTGCTGAGTATATTCTCACCAAAGTTCCTGGGAGCAGGAGGCAGGGAGGGGAAAGCAAAAAATTATCCATTCTCTAGAACTACAGTCACTACTTGGCTCTTTTATTAAGAGGTAGCTCTACTACACGTAACCTCAAGAGATCCTATGTTACCTGCGTAATCCTAAAACTACAAAATATTTCCAACATGTATCACTTGGAAAGCCTACAGCCATACCTTTCACAGAAGCTTTAAGCAACTCAATCTTATCCATCAAGCCTGCAGTCCTAAGATTCTCATCTGCACCTTCTAACTGTGAATCACTTAGATCAGCACCCCAGTAACACGCTTCCTGTTCAGAGAAAAAGAGAAAAGTCACTTGGACGGGAACCAGGTGTATTTATTTTAGAAAGGCTTCTCAGAACTGTCTTGTTGCACACCTCTCCCAAGATAAACCCCTTGCTGGGAGATCTACTACCATTCCACAGAGCAATACATAGACTCAGAGGACAGAGAACTGGGTGAAGTTTGAGCACTCTTGACTCCTTCCGTATTCTGGTCTGCTCAAGACACTTGTGACTTACAGAAACATTTAGGCTCTGTACTAACAGCAAGACCCCAGCTGGCTACAAACAGCCATGCTGCCTCTAATAGTGGAAACTGGCTGTACTGTCCCACTGACACCTCTGATCCCAGGATAAGTCGAGGCACTTTTAGAAGTCCATGCCTGTCTTGCACAAACCCTGTGCTTCCTGCGGAGCAATGTTTGTCCTAAAACACTCTCAACAACGGCACAGAAGGACCGGTTTGGTTCTAGCTTTTCAGTAACGCACTTTGGTATAATGGTTGCACACATTTTTTCCCGATGGAACTACAAGGTCCTGCCTGTTGCTACTGTGATACTCACAGGCCACTCTTTAGCAGCTTCCAGAAGTATCGTTCCTAGCCCACACATGGGATCCAGCACAAAGGCACCTGCCTGCAAAAATAAAGGGGTTATTGTATCTCAAGCAAGACAAACTCCTCTCCCAGGACAAAGTTTACTACTGACGTATGGATCACCTAGGTATTCCCACTGTGCAGTGTAAGTAAAAATAATTACTGGTTTTCCAGGCCCAACTGGCTTGCAAGAGAACATAGCAAAACACATTAGTAGTTTCACTAGAGACAATGCATCGATGTATGTAGCCCTGAGGTGATGTTTAGTGGAAAAGACTAAAAGTGGACTGCAGACAGATATTGGTACCAAATTAATCTGTGGAAAATATCACACTCGCTTCTATTTTCCCCTCGGAAGAGCAACCCAAACAAAATTTGAAGCCTGGACAGTGAAAAAAACTGTGAATCCTTTTCCTCATTCATGTCTTAGAGCATGGGACACTACAATCACCACACTTCTTCAAAGCTCCCTGCTCCTGCCCCCATAAGCAGCAACCCCTCCATCATTTGGGACTCTACAGCTTTGCCATGAACATTTGGCTTACCCTGATTTCAGCCAGAGATGCCATGGCCCATGCAACTGTTGACCGCAGCCCTGCTGTTTTGATATACTGTCTGTTTGCCAACGGAAGCCTGCAGGCAGCAAAAAATCAATGTTAGGCAACAGCACAACCACCCAGAAAAGCCCATGTAATATGAAAGAATAAATGACCTGGACAGATCTGCAGACAGACACAAACGACAGCTTGCTTTTATCCATAACTCATCACAAAGTCTGGCCTACAAGCGCAGATAAGCTCCACACAGAACACAAGACTAACACGACAGTCCAGTGAATATCAAACCAGAAGATAAACGCTCACAGTCAAATGCAAGACTATTTAGAAATTATGCCTGTTCTGATACTGACAAAACAAATCTGATGAGGAGGACGCCCACCTGAAAAGGGGAATCCCCACCACAGAGTGAATGTCATTAAGATGGACAAAGACCTGAAAGAGGGGAAAAAAATTACATTTGAAACTCTCCATCTGACACATCAATAGCTTTAACTCATTTAAACCAGACACAGAAGATGTTTCTACAAACTTCTTATCCTAGTTTTAAGAACAAAAATATACACTTTGGACAATTAGATTAATTGGAAGAAAGCACACTAAATTATCAGAATACCTCCTTGAAGAGAGCATCCCAGCGCTCAGCTATTCCCACACACACGCTTATTTTTTGGGGCATTTCAGATGGAGGCAAAACTGAGTAATCCTTACAGAAGTATAGGCAGCTGAAGAAAATGCCCTCCTGTCCTACAGAAAGCATCTTAAAAGACAAGTGAGCTCCCCAACAGATTTGGCATGACTGTAGTCCCTCCCCATGGAGCCCTAAGAGAGCCATGATGCTTTTGAAGTATCTCAGTGCTCAGCACTTAAATGGTTTCATAGCAAAAATCTGGACAAGAACAAAAGCCCCACTTCAGGCTCAACAAGGCCGTATTTGATGCACAGCCGATAAAAAACAGAGCTAGTAGATGAGCTCAGAGCTTTTAGAGATGGTTTCAGACCTCCCAGCACCGGTGCTGAGAGCAGCTTCCACAGGCCAAGCACAGAAATGAAGAAACAGCTTGCCAAGGGCAATGAAACCTTTCCAAGATCTCCACACAGCCTGCACCATGGAGGATGCCTAAAGCAGGCTACTTTGAGGGACGAGCCCTGGGAGGAGGCTCTTCCATCAATGGCATTCTCAAGTTCTTCAAGAACACAACCTCCCCGCTCACTCTCTTCCCCTGTAGAGGCTAAACTACCTGCTCAACAGCTCAGGGGACCTCTGCTTTCAACACAGAGTTCAGCACTTTGCAAGCAGGCCAGATCCTGAACCATCACCTGCATGGATCCTTCCCCTCAGAGGGGGGCCATGCTGGCCATTCCAGTATTTAAGTGCTCGGGAAGGCACTCACACAGTGTCTACTGAAAACTTTAG
This sequence comes from Phaenicophaeus curvirostris, assembly GCF_032191515.1. Lineage (NCBI taxonomy): Eukaryota > Metazoa > Chordata > Aves > Cuculiformes > Cuculidae > Phaenicophaeus > Phaenicophaeus curvirostris. Next base: position 88,486,784 of record NC_091393.1, on the reverse strand, counting down.
CTCAGTGCTACCCAATGATTTCTAAATTCAGCAGCAGAAAGACAGAGAGAGGCCACCATCCCATGTGCAAAGGGAGCAAAGAACAAAATGAAAGATATTGCGAGCAATTCTGGAAGAAGCAAGAAGCCATCTAGCAGACAAGCACTACTACCTCTAGATCAGGGTTCCGCAGATCAGCCCGCCACCCAAACTGCTTCATGAGCGCTATGCCAACGGCTCTTCCAATCTCCTGCAAGGGGGAAGAACAGACACGGGCAGTAAAACCAACAGATTTAAAAAAACTACCCATTTCAGCCTCAACTGCACAATCCTCAAGTACCTGCCAAAAGAACGGGCCTCTCTTTATCCCTATGAGATTAATTCCTACAAAGCCCCAAAAACGGACAACAGGACACAGGGAGTAGAGCAAACACACCAAAGGACAAAGGGATTATCGCTTAGCTGGAGTGTGAGAGGCTGAAGTTTAAGTCCCGCCCAAGCTACAATAAAAGCTGTCATCACTTTTGGAATTATAGAACATGCACTAAAAATATTTCTGATGGACATAAACTAGATCACCAGGAGGAAATCTCCAAACACGCAACTGCTACTCACAATTTTAATGCTTCTATGGCATCTAGAAAGCTCTCACTACCTTCAGAGTGCAAGAGTTGAAACATGACACAAATTTAAGCAAACATTCATGTTGGCAGGCTCACGCGTCCCACCTGCCCACGTTCCTAGCTTCAGCAAGAAAAAAAAAAAACAATCTAGTTAAACCACTGCTGTCTTCAAGTAAGAGAAATCTACATAAATTGAAACTACACAGAGCTTTGTTTATTTTTTTTCCCCTCACAGCAGAAAGTTATTACAGATGGGATCAGTGCTAGATGGAAAGGGCCCCTGGAAGTCCTCTACGCCACTACTCTCTCCCAGGGCCAAGATCCACTCCCTGTGACACCTCCCAGGCCTGCACTGCCCTCCTAGGGAACAAACACTCCCCAATACCCAGTCAGAGCCCACCGACCCGCAAGTTCTGGCCTGTGCCTTTCTTTTACACCCTCTGCCACAACTGAGAGCAGTTTGGCTCCACAGTCCTTGCAAGGGCCCTTTTAAGTAGCTGTAAGCTAGTATCAGATCACTTCTCAAGCTCCACAAGCCCAAGTACCTCAACTTATCCTCAATAAAAGGCACTGATTTGAAAAATACTCAGGGTAACAGAGCCCAGAAATTAACAGCAACCCTAGCATTTCTACTTATTTAAAACAAATGCAGATTAAGGGCTTGGTTGAGAAAATACAGAAAAACCTCCAGCAGTTTATTATTCTAAAACATACAACACAACTGAAATGACAAACGAAACTACACATCTCCCTTCCCCTTTGGTAAATTACTTTAAAACAGAGATACTTGAGCATACCTGCGAAGTAAGTATTTTGGCAATTGCTCCACTACAGCGACAAGAAACTCTGAAACTGAAGCCAAATTCCTCATTTGCAACAGCTTCCTCTTTGCTGCTTTTGGAAAGGTCTTCTAAGGAAGCCTGGCTTTCAGTCCCACAGTTCTGGTCGCTCTTTCTCTCAGGTACCATATAACTCTCTCCATCTTCTGCCTGACATTCCTCAGGCTCTCTCACTTGTTCTGCTTTCTGCCTTTTAGTTACAATATTTGTCTCTTCTTCTGATTTTCTCTTGAGAGGCAACCTGTTTTCTGGAAGCACATCTTTTTTCCCCTCGCACCCACGAAGGTTCCTCCAAGTAGAGATTACATCCAGCCAAGACTTTGGTTCCTCAGTGACAAGGCTTTTAATCTCATGCAGCATCTTCCCTGGAAGAAAAAGTAGTTTCAGCTTAAGTACTACAGTCTCAGAATTTGATTTTCCTACAGATTGAGAACAGCTGTTAACAGACGGTGTTCAAATTTTGTTTGTGTGTGAATCCAGGAACCACAGCAGCAGGCATCACTGCCATCACAGGCACAACCGAGCTCTCAGTACCCACACATGCCACCAGCAGAGACCAAGGCATCCCTCTGATTAGAAGCTCTGCAGAACCAGGATGAAATTGTGCAAGGATTGTATTCTGCAGAAGAATTCAGCAGCTCTAAAAAAACTGGACCATTCCCAGGGACAGAGGGCCAGCCAACCATGCCATCCTCCCCAGAAAGCACTTGGTCCAGGATTAGAGACGTGGGATACTTTCCAAGAATCAAAGACACACATTGATTCAGCTCAGAATCAAGTCCTCCATCCCTGGAGGTGTTCAAGGCCAGGCTGGATGGGGCCTTGGGCAGCCTGATCTAGTGGGATGTCCCTGCTCAGGGCATGGGGGTTGGAACTAGATGATCTTTAAGGTCCCTTCCAGCCCATATTGTTTTATGATTGTATGACTCCCACCGGGGTTCACGATTCCAAGTACACCCGAGAGAAGGAGCTGGTGCCAGCCTTACCTTTCTCCCTAGAAACGGGGAGCGGGGGCTGTTTGTGGAGCCGCAGGAACAGCCGCTCTCCAGACCGGAGCTCCCTCAGCTCAGCCAGCTTTGCCTCTGTGCTGAAGAAGACCTTTCCAGGGACGCTGACCACCTCCAGGGAAACACAAGCTCCGATCGTGGCAGGAAGACGTGCAGCTGGCCACCCCAAACAAACGCACATTTGGGGCGAGCAGCAGCCCCTCAACCCCGGGTCCCCCCTCCTCCCCTGGCCCTTCTCCACCCTGGCCCCTCTGGGTCCAGGATTAGAGACAGGGGACACTTCCCAAGAATCAAAGACGCGCATCGATTAAGCTCAGACTAAAGTTCACCAGTTTGTTCTTTCTGAAAGGAAATATCTCTTCCCTATTCATCGAGCTGACTTCGGTCCTGCAAGGTCTGAAGCCTGAACTCACGCCTGGGGGTAGTTCTCCTGACCCAGCTGTGACGAGGGACGCACGAGGAATACAGAGGCCAATTCGCTGCAAAACCTCAAAACCGGTCAAGGCACAGGGGGCTGGGGGGAAGCTGCGTCTTTTCTCGGTTAGAACCACGGCTAAACTTGATCCTCAAAGCCGACGGCGACCTGTCATCTCCCAAATTCAACCCACCCAGCACGCTCGGGGCGAGCAGCCGCCCCTCCAGCGCGGGCCCCCCCTTCGCCCCAGCCGGTCCCCTCTCGCCTCCCTCGCTCCCTCTCGCCTCCCCCCGGCCCCTTCTGGCCCCGTCGCGGGGGAGGCAGCGCCGCCCCCGACCCCGCGGGGGCCGAGGGGACACGTCCCACCCCTGCGCCGGCCACCCGCCTCTCCTCCCTTCCCTCCCCTCCCCTTCTCCTCCCCGCCCGGCCCTCACCTCGGAGGCGCCGAGCCGCGCCCGCACCTCCCGCTCCAAGAAGGGCTCCAGCCCCCTGCCCGCCGTGCAAAAGAACCGCCCGCCGCCCGCCGCCATCGCAACGCGGGGCGGGGAGGGGGCGGGGCCCACGCGGGGCGGGAGGCGGGGCGGCGGCGCCTTCCCCTTCCTAGCGGGCGGTACCGCTCTGGGCCAGCTCCGTCCTCCCCATAACCTCCTTTCAGGTCCTTAGATGGAGCAATGAGGTCTCCCCTCAGCCTCCTGCAGGCTAAAAAACCCCAGCTCTCTCAGCCGCTCCTCATAAGGCCTGTTCTCCAGCCCCTTCACCAGCTTCGTTGCTCTTCTCTGGACTCGCTCCAGAGCCTCAACATCCTTCTTGTGGTGAGGGGCCCAGAACTGAACACAGGATTCAGGGTGCAGCCTCTCCAGTGTTGAGTACAAGAGCAGAATAACCTCCCTGGACCTGCTGGTCACACTGTTTCCGATACAAGCCAAGATGCCATTGGCCTTCTTGGCCACCTGGGCACACTGCTGGCTCATGTTCAGTTGCCATCAACCAACACCCCCAGGTGCTTCTCCTCGAGGCAGCTTTCTAGCTACCATGCCATGCCATGCCATAGCATAGTATAGCATACCACACCACAGCATCCCATCCCATATCATAAGCACAACCTGCTTGTGCATCACACAACCTGCAAAATGCATCACAACACATGCCACGCAATGCCATGCCGTACCCCATGCCGTACCCCATGCCGTACCATGCACGCAGCACAAAATGCAATACCATTGCAGACCATACAGATGACAGAAATGCCTTAGCATACCATTCCTACCAACCACAGAAAACCAGCCATGCCACACAGTAGAAACCATAGCATCCAAAAGGTACCATACACACAATACAAAACACACCATACTGGCTTCAAAATCCATACCATACCATTGTAATTACCATACCATGCAAAATATTCTATCAAACCATACCATACAATAGACAACATACCATAGTAAACATTTCCATACATACCATATAAAACACCGCACTACACCGTACAAAGCACCAAACCCTAAATACCATACCATACCCTACAATACAACACAAATTAAAATAAAATGCAAAATACAATACAGTACAGAACCCATTACAACCCAAATATATCACAAATACATTACAATACAACATACACCTGGGGCGGGGCAATCCCCAATTTCAGTACAGGATGCAGGATGATGTGATTGAGAACAGCCCTGTTGAGAAGGACTTCATGGTGCTTGTTTGATGAGAAGCGTGACATGAGCCAGCAATGTGCACTCACAGCCCAGAAGGCCAGCCGTATCCTGGGCTATATCAAAAGAAGCGTGGCCAGCAGGTACTTTCCAGTACGTGAAAGGGGCTACAAGAAAGCTGGGGAGAGACTGTTTACAAGGGCTTGTAGTGATAGGACTAGGGGCAATGCCTATAAACTATTTTGATAGGAATGGTTGGACTCGATGATCCGGTGGGTCTCTTCCAACCTGGTTGTTCTACGATTCTATGATTCTATGAAACTGGAAAGGGGCAGATTTAGAGCAGACATAAGGGAGAATTTCTTCACCATGAGAGTGGTGAGACACAGGAAGAGGTTGCCCAGGGAAGCTGTGGCTGCTCCGTCCCTGGAGGTGTTCAAGGCCGGGTTGGATGAGGCCTTGGGCAGCCTGGTCTGGTGAGAAGCGTCCCTGCCCATGGCAGCGGGGTTGGAACTAGGTGATCTTTAAGGTCCCTTCCAACACAAACGATTCTATGATTCTATGACACGTGAAATAAACCGTAGCAAAAAAGCCCTTTTTAAACTTTGGAAAACAGCTTTATGATTTGTTGGTTTTATTCTGTAAGATAATACCAAGGAGAATAAATGCCTGGAAAGTTGGTGTAAAATGCAATTTGCTAGAATGTATGTAGTTCTTTTGGAAATGCAACAAGCAAGAATCCTGTTTACCGCCTTATACAATGCCTTAGTTGGGAAATATTCTTCTTTTTTCAGAAGGAAAAAGTAGAATTAATAATTTATGACTTAGAGTGACGTACCTTAGAAAGAATGCAGTTAATGTTATAGCCCAACACCCAAAGCCCCTGAAAATCAGGAGAGGATTTAAGCAAAGCTGTCATTCAGCCTTTGGCTACTTTCAATATAACAAAGGAGATTAAAGAAAAGCGCACTCAACCCTCCATATCCTCTTTTATCTTTTATGTTGTGGTCTTTAGGAAGGCCTGTAAATTATTAAAGCATCTGTGCTATGTTGTAAGCAAACCTAGCATATTTGTGGCATTAAGTGCCACAGGTAAGATTAAGCCATACCACTTTACTCCAGTTTAGGCTATCAATTCAGCTCTGTGATCCTGACTAGAAAAGAAAAGGTTATTAATTAGCTGGGAACTAGGTTCTTTCTCTAGAAGCACAACCTGGTGGCCGAAGGAAACAATAACTTGAACATCTGTGTGTGACAAATGCAAGTAGACAGTCTGGAGTTTGCTGCTGAGCGCCTTCTGAGAAGTGTACCAGTACCGTATGGATACCAGGTGGAGAGGTCCGATAAATGAGGCAACAAGGGGGAAATGGAGAAACGCAGAAGTGCAAGATTTTTTTTATTGTAGAACATAATGTTTCTGACATTAGAGAAATGCTGTAATATATTAACAAACTGCTTATTTATTCATTTTGAAGACTTCTAAACCGAAAACATCACCCCAGCTGTTTGAAAACATGAATCTATCTGTCTTTTAATCCTATGAATTCTGAAAGAAAGACATAAACAAATTCAGGTAATAGGAGGTAAAGTCATAGTTTACATATTCTTTATTTGTATATTATAACAATACTGAATTTTAAAATTAAGTCTTTTCTATGTGAGCTGAGAATTCCACTTAAACAGGAATAGACTACAAAATTGCATTAAGGCAAAAGAGTTCTATGAAGAAGCCTGCAGTGAAACTGTACTGCTGGGATTTCACTCCCAGTAAGCTGCTACTGACATTTTATCTGACATGCTGTTGACTGTCTTTTCACATCTTGTGTTATTAAACTAACAATTAAGGAAAATCAGAAAAGCCAGTGATTCATAAATTGGTAGGTGTGGCCTAATACATGAGGTATTTTTCTGGAAATGTAGAAAATCATATATACATATATATATAATGTATCCGTTTAAAATGAGAAAGGAATAGTAGAAAAGTCACTCATGAAACACTTTTTATTAAAGAAATGGCTCATTATCCTTTTGTGTGACTCACAAAGTCACCATTAATCAGCTATGTAATCTGTAATTATATATAGCATTACTCTGCGCACATGGGTGCAAAAATCCATAGCTAGAATTTTATTATCCCTGTCTCAAGGGACTGATAGAAGAGAAAATTATTAAACAACAAAATTATGTGTTTCTTAGCATCACGAGGTGACAGTTCACTTGTAATAAATAGGTAGTGTAACTTTGTATTTTCATTATGCACATGTTAACCCTGTTTAAAAGCACGATACATTGAATGAAAAATTAAAATTCTTTTTTCTGTCCTTAATTGTTTTCTCTTTCAGATGCATTTTCTTCTGTTTGGTTCACTTGGTTCACTGACTACAAATGAGCACACTCATCTTTTCTATTTTTTTTATATTCTTTTACTACTCCTCACTCATTTTTTCTATTTTTTTTAAATACAGAATTAAAGGGCATTTGATATTAAGTTCTCTGCTCTCTCCAAAATGTGGCTTCTACTGTTCTCTCACATCCTGTTCCCTTAAACATCTCCTCTAAATTACTCCCTCTCCCTCCCCAATCCATGCCCCCAAGGAAACCTTTCACATTTCTATTTCAATATCTGATGACAACATGAAAAGCAGAATGCAAGGTAAGGATAGAACACTGATTGATATGAATGTGAAATGACAGTAATGGTCTCTGTTTGGGCCATGTCTGGAGACTTCAGTATAATAAAAAATCCTCCACAGTCAGTATTTTTTGTCCCTCTAGTAATATTAGCTATGATAATGTTGTAAAAGCTGTTTTAACAGAAAACTTGGTTCTGCTGCACAAAGTTTGGTTCCACCAATACACTGAAATTTTTTTTTCATCATCATCATCATCATCATCATCATCATCATCATCATCATCAAATCACCAGGTTGGAAGAGACTCACCAGATCATCGAGTCCAACCATTCCCATCAATCACTAACCCATGTCCCTCAGCACCTCGTCCACCCATCCCTTAAACCCCTCCAGGGAAGGGGACTCAACCCCCTCCCTGGGCAGCCTCTGACACTGCCCAGTGACCCTTTCCATGAAATATTTTTTCCCAATGTCCAGCCTGACCCTCCCCTGGTGGAGCTTGAGGCCATTCCCTCTCGTCCTGTCCCCTGTCCCTTGGGAGAAAAGCCCAGCTCCCTCCTAATGCTTCATCTTTGAAGCATTTCTAGAGTGGGATTTCTTTTTTTCCAAAAATGTGGAAGAAACAGATATTGGTAACCTTCATCGTAATTAGTACATTTCAATAATTGCTTCAGTATTATTCAGTTCTGGCCTCTCGAGAGATTTCAGAAGTGTTATTCAAAGTTAGGATATTGTTCATGAATAAGATTTCATGTGAATATGACGGTAATACAGGGAACTGACAATTACCTTTCCTTTCCTGAGTCAAGCACTGTGACTGTAATGTGAAAAGAAAGATGATGCAATATTTATTGGTTCTGTGGTAAGAAGAAGAGGTTCTGGTGAGGCGTGCAGTGTTGTCTTTTGCTTTACATACTACTAGAAATGTTAAGTACTCTTAGAATCTTACATTTAAAAATGTTGATGTTGTTTGATGTACTGCTCGTTAACCATGTCAAAGTAGCAGATGTTTCTGCTATGCAACTCCAAGATTTGAGAAACAAGAATCACATCACATCACACAATAAACAAACCCCCACCACTGGAAATCATCATCAATGAAGATAAGAATAGAGAGAACAAATAAGGGAAAGGCCAAGTTGCCAAGAGTCCTCCAGGTGACTTGTAAAAGTCTGGCTCTGGGTCTTTCTGCTGCTTATGGATCATCCAGGCGACTTTGGAAGAAGCAGCTCTGTTGCACAGCAGCTGGGGCAGGGCTCTGTCTCCCTGCATGGGCTGGCCTAACCACAGCTTCCCAATTGCCTCTCTGGAAGATGCTTAATTATGCTTTTTTTGGGGCAGAAGAAAGGGATAGCTGCTTCATAAGTGGAGATTCATTTAAAGTTCTGAAACAAGAAAAAAATATTGGGCCAATTATAACGTGCTAAAGGCATTTATACACTTGCAAATCATTCTAAGAAGCGTTTGTCAGACTACATTTCAAAAGTTTAGGTTGCTTTGGAACAGCTAGAATTGAGGCTTTCAGATACAAAGAGACTGGTCAAATTTAACAATTATTTAGATTGATGACAAAGCCCACGTTAGCTAAAAAGGAGATGATCTGTTGTCTTGCCAAAGCTGAAGTTCTGCTTACAAGTTCCAAGAAAAACTAAGAATTTTCAGCGTCTCTAAGATGACATATTTCGTTTCTGTTGTTGGATATCCAGAAGAGTTTTCAGTGTTTTTGCTTTCCAAAAAGAGCCTAAGGAAGAAACAAAACCTGGGAAATTTCAGCCTAACTGCCTGAAGACTGGCAAAACCATCAGCAGCTGGAGAACAGCATCCTGTAAGGGACAGAATCAGGCACCATGAAATTACAGATATTGTATGGGCATTAGCTGCTCTGGAAAAAGCCACATTCGCTAGTTAGTGGTATGGAAGGTTTTGCTAGATTCAACATGACTTAAAACTTACTATTAAAGCTCAAGGAATCTAAAACGTGGATAAGGAAGGTGCACTGTTGGAGAGGAGGAGGAAAACCACCAGCTACCCAGTGAAGCTGTGAAACTGTTTCTCTTTAGTTTGAAAGCAACAGTCATTCATAAAACACACAGCCACATTTACGGACTCACAGAGTGGTTGAGGTGGCAAGGGACCTCTGGAGATCAGTCGGTTCAATCCCCCTGCTCAAGAAGGGCCAGTCAGGGCTGATTGTCCAGGGCCATGTCCAGACAGCTTTTGAATATTTCCAAGGGTGGACACTCCACAGCCTCTCTGAGCAATGTGGTGCCAGTAAAGAAGTGAATTTTTTTTAATGGGTGGTGATACAGAGGAAAGTTTCTTTTTAGTTTGTGAAGTTGCAGTTTCCCCTGAAATTTCCCCATGTCAAAATTGTTTTGCTGAAGTCCTTTAGCTTCTGGCATGTTAGCTCTTACATTTTACAAACAACACAGTAAATAATATTTTTCTATAACTTACAGGAGGAACAAATATATGTAGATGGGCAGACAGCCATACTCACTGAATATCCTTTTTTTTTTTTTGCTGAGAAAAGCAAAAGACTGCTGAGAAATTCTGTACATCTGGCACTTAAAACACAAAGAATGTCTTTCCATGTTAAAAACCTTTCTGAGTGACTTAGAGCTCAAGACGTAACATTAAAAATAGGGACCAACATTCTCATTATATTCCTGTAGGATTAGGCACTGAAACATCACTGAAGACCTCGTCTCTCTTGCCAATTTCTTCAAGGCTTTGAATATGTCTTTGAGTGAAGCTATGAACTAAATGTATACAAAATATTTGAGGAATTGTAGCATTTCAAATTCCCAGTACTGACTTATTGCTCCCTCACCCTCAGGCTGAACCAGCACTTCTGAGCTCACAATTTAAGTCCCTGCAAGGTATATTAAAAAAATAGGCAGTAAAGACAGTATATTTTTTAAAAGCCAGTATGTTCAGCAACCACTTCAACTAATCAAAAGAAAACGCCAAAGCAAAGTGTCACTTAAAATGCAACATGTTTATTTGGAAATGACCAGTCCTGCTCCTTTTGATTCCTGACTTCTAAATGAATAGACTTCTTTTCCGAATATTGCCTCCTTCTCTCTTTTATATATGCAGATACGTTATCAACCCTTCTCTTCTGTTTCTGCCCCACTTGCTGGTCTTGTCAGTCACCACAGCCTCCCCTGGAAAAGTTATAAACCTAAGGGGGAACACCCAGTTGCAGTTGTGATCTGCATAATTGTTTGACACTTTATCAGTAATTATGGCTGATCATGGTGATCCTTAAAGAGTTTAGTAGTTTCTGGTTTTGTTTCTCCCCAGCTGGAAAGACTCCATGTGTGCTCACCAAAAGGAATGTTTGTGTCCTAAAGCCAGTTCCTTGATGTCAGGAAATGGGGCACGTTCCTTGTGGGGACCATGGCTTCAGGAAATTTTAGAACTGCTTAAGTGAAACATGTACCTTGCTCAATAGGAAAATGTTGACTATAACTGAACAACTTGAGGTGAAGAGAATCTAGTTCTATTTAGAAATGTGGATGTTAAGAATTTCTGATCAAAACATTTTGTTTGAACAAACAAAGACTTATTTTGTTTCAAGCTACAAGTATTATTTTAAAAATCAAACATCCTAGACTGCAAAGACCTTGTTTTCTGCTTTTCCTACTTAGTTTAAGAATACCCAAGACCTCCCAAAAACTTAAAAGCAGAACTGAGATCCAGGCAGGCAGCTGGCTCTGACACTAAGAGCAAGGATCAGCAAAAAAAGCAAAAAGCATCAGCAAAAAAAGGGCACAGTGGCAGAGAACTGATAATTTAATCTGGATAAATACATATTTTTAATTAGGTATCTCAGCCTTTACATTAAAAAAAGAAGGAAAAAATAGAAAAATGAAGCAGAACTGGATTGATACTTTTTTAAAACAAAAGTATCTTGATAGTGGAAAAGAGAACAGCAGAAGAGTGTCATCTTCTTGTTTTCCTTGATGCCTGCTACAAAGAACTTGTCTACTGTCTCCTACACATATTTAGACAAAAGAAACCCTTCTCAGGAATATATATTCTATAGTCTCTACTCTCTAACTTTGCAAAAAGACTTTTGAATCTATATGCAGCTTTACCCAAAACTTTGCTCATTCGATAATTCTTGTTCAGAGAAACTCATAAAAGAGAGAAATCTGTGGCATTTTCTGCTGACAAAAATTACAAGAAAACATGCAACGGCTTCTGTAAAACCCCATTCATTTTGAAAGCAATCAAATGTTGGCAGCTCAACCTCAGGCTTGTGTATTTAAATCAAATTTGAAAGACTAACTTCAGTAATAACATTTAGCCTTGGAACCAGATTTGAAAAAAAAGCATAGCACTACAAGGTGTGGAAGAAGGAATCAGTTCCATGATGTTGTTATCTGTAGGATGAAGTACCTAAACAGTTCTTGCAGTAAGGTCTAGAAACTCAATTACCTTTCTACTAATCTTATTGCCTATTGCCTCGTCAAAAAAAAAAAAAAAGAAAGAAAAGAAGTGGTGCCACTTCATTTTGGGTCAAGCACAATCTTGGTAGTACCTCGTTTGATTTCAGAGTATGCATGTGTGTGTGGAAAGGATAGTGGTGGGAAATGAAAACTGGAAAAGCTATTGCAGGACCCGTTACTTCTCAGGTTTTATAAACTGGTGCACAGAGAAACATACACGGCAGTAATGTTCCTTGATTTCATCCTTTTCCATCCTGTCTAAAGCCAAGTCAATCAATTAATACTATAGAAATGAACCTTGCAAAGTGGGCGCTATTGACACATTTTGTAGGTCTGAAAATGAATTTATTTCTTTAATTCTCCTTGCCAAAAGAAAAGTATTTTATTGTGAATTGTGTCCACTGTAAGATGATCAAACCCATCAATTCAATTTCTTGTTAACATACTTGATGTCAAATGCATAAATTAAAGGCTTAGCCATCAGCTGGTCTGCTTTTCTTACAGGGGTGGAACATGCAGTCAGCACAAGAACACGAGCACTCTCCATTACTGTTCCTCCCCCTCCTCTGCTAGAGATCATAGAATCACCAGGTTGGAAGAGGCCTACCGGATCATTGAGTCCAACCATTCCTATCTGCCACTAAACCATGTCCCTGAGCACCTCATCTACCTATCTTTTAAACACCTCCAGGGATGGTGACTCAACCACCCCTCTGGGCAGCCTGTTCTAGTGCCCGATGACCCTTTCTGTGAAAAATTTCTTTCCGATATCTAGTCTGATCCTCCCCTGGTGGACCTTGAGGCCATTGCCCCTTGTCCTGTCCCCTGTCACTTGGGAGAAGAGGCCAGCTCCCTCCTCTCCACAACTTCCTTTCAGGTAGTTATAGAGGGCAATGAGGTCTCCCCTCAGCCTCCTCTCTCCAGGCTAAACAACCCCAGCTCTCTCAGACACTCCTCATAAGGCCTGTTCTCCTGGCCCTTCACCAGCTTCGTCGCTCTTCTCTGGACTCACTCCAGAGCCTCAACATCCTTCTTGTGATGAGGGGCCCAGAACTGAACACAGTATTCGAGGAGCGGTCTCACCAGTGCCAAGTACAGAGGGAGAACAACCTCCCTGGACCTGCTGGTCACGCCGTTTCTGATCCAAGCCAAGATGCCATTGGCCTTCTTGGCCACCTGGGCACACTGCTGGCTCATGTTCAGTCAGCTGTTGACCAACACCCCCAGGTCCTTCTCCTCCAGGCAGCTTTCCAGCCACTCTTCTCCTAGTCTGTAGCACAGCACAGGGTTGTTGTGCCCCAAGTGCAGGACCCGGCATTTGGCCTTGTTAAACCTCATGCCATTGGACTCAGCCCATTGGTCCAGCCTGTTTAGATTCCTATGGAGATTCTCCCAATGCCGCTGGGTTCAGAACTTCTGCTTTACCGTATGGAGAATGTGGACTTGGCCATCAGCAGCACAGAAAGGGTGTGAAGTGGCTGGTATAGCCCATTTGCCCCATGGGACAAAAGATGCAGTTTTCTGAGTCTATATTATTTCCACAGTTTAACACACACACACCCCCCACACCCCTCCCCGCCCCAGATCAATAGACTAGGATTTCAGTCTACCCTTAGTGAGCAGTTTAAGGACAAGCCCTTAAGCTGTGTTATCACACAGAAGTCTCTTTTATCTTCACAAATTGTGTCCATGGTCTTGATTTAGCTTTTGGAAATTACTGGGCCCAAACTCAAGACCAAAATTAGCTGCAGGACACACAATGCCTTTCCCAAGCGTCTAGAAAAGGAGGTGGAGGAAAGAAGAGGCAGATGCAGGATGAATTATATTTTTCATTCACTGTAATTCATTGCCGGGGAGAAACTTAGCAGTTAAGCTATTTGCCATGCTGGTCTAGTTTTCGTGAGCGCTTGCACACAGCATGTCCTCTTGGGTATATTTACTCCCAGCTCCCCCTCTAACTCCCTCATGGAGCCCAAGAGCTGGTGGAAATGAAAATACTTGCAATAAACAGGCCCACACAGGTTGAATCCGTGTTCTGCAGTAATACCATCAATCCCTCATTCTCTCCTAAGGGCGCATCCTGCAAAAATTGCTGGCATGTATTTACTGTATATCACTTGTACAGGACAGTTAAAGAGACATAACAGCACATACTACGGAGAGAAAAGTAGGAACAGTTTTTCTGCATACTGGTAGTGGGTACTATATAGCTACCAGGTAGACAGTTTAACCCACAGTCAGCTGTAAGGCTTGGATGCAGATACGAATTGCTTAGTCCCGAGCCAAGGTGGACTTTGTCTTCCATTACTAAAAGGTATGTCTGTGTTGATGTAGCAGGTAGCTTTAAAAGGAATCCAGGTCAAAGCAAAGAAGGTCAGCAGATTCCTAGGCTTGTGCTGCTATCTGGTGGAATCAGCTCGGGAAGAAGACACTTTAGAAGAGGCAGGAACTAAGGAGCTAATGAGGAACTTTTCACTGGAGGCTTTTTAGAATCAAAATGTAGGATTGGAAGTCATGTCAACACGAACAGTTCACAAGTACTGCAAGACAGCAGGCTGCAAGCAGGGACTTAACTACCCTTCCTAACACAGTAGGTCTGCTTGTTCATGCTATTCCAAAGGCATTGGTAGCATCCATCATGATAGGCACAAAGTTGTGCTAGGTGATGTCTGGCCCTTGGTCAAAAGCACTATGGACAGCAGCCCAGAGGGGAAGATGTGAACTTTAAACTCAGAAGCGTAGACTTTTCTCCTTGTTATAGTGCAGAATTAAGAGGACAAATTCATGAAGATAATCCTTGCTATGTAGAGGACTCTAAAGCCACAACAGAAATGTAGCCCTTCCCGAGTTCCCCTGTCCCCTCAATCTAGCACGGGATCAATGCGGAGAAGAGGTGTAAAGTTGTGCGCTGGTCCCTGTTCGTCCCTGGCTAGCACAAATACTTTCTTTGTGTGCCTGGCTGCTCTTAGCTGTGCTGCCTATGGCAGCTTTGGGTCTGGCTGCATGGCAAACTTTGATATGGCCCCAGATTTGCTTTTCCTCTTCTTGCTCATTTCAAAGTGGCAGTGAAAGAAATATCTGTTGTGGCAGGAATCTCTTTGCCAGAACCGTGGGAGAAAGAAATAGAGCATTTTGAAAGAAAATTCTCGTGTCACTGTACACTGTACACTGCCCTAAGAACCACGGGGAGATGGGAAAGGGAGTCAGGGTCTAAAATACCATCAAGCAGATACCCTGAGAAGCAGGGGGACATGGACTGTCACTCAGAAGAACACGCAGCCAAAAGGCATCCTGCCCTGACACTACAGAAGCCAGGTGGGTTCTCATGAATGGCCTCCATATTACTTAAACCCAACTTCCTCAGCTGATGAACTGCTTTAATACAGAGCAAAGAGTCTAATTTTATGTTTGAGGATGAAAGTGTGCTAAAAATGATGTGCATGCAAAGTCCTACATTGCTTCAAATTATTTATAACTTTTCACAGGCTAAGCTTCTGTCAAGTTTAATTTCATTGCTTCTACAAATGGTATTCTAGACTGGAGTGCTAAAAGGGGAAAAAGCTGTCAGGGAAAGAGTCATTTCTGCTATTGAGTTCCATACTTTCTTCTAAACAAGTTTTCTTTATTCTTCTGGAGCTCCGGTCATTTCATTCTGAGAGTCTCTGGCATCCGTTTGTTACGATACTGAAAAAGAAAACCATCTCATATGTATGAAAAACTCTCCCTAGGTCCCCCAAATATCTCCCATAATCTTATTTTTTTGTTATGACTCTTCGCTCCCACTGAAAAGCTCCTGGTAAATTCAGAAAGAATTGTTTCTCTTTCTCATTTTGTTAAGTTTAGTTAGATCTAAATAGGAGAGCCACAATAAAAACTAAATGTGTTACTTTGATTACGATTTTTTGAGAGTGTGTTCTCATGGTTTGAGTTCTGAATTCACCACACACATCACATGCCTTGAGACATTTTGGTGGAATGGCTACTTCAACAGGAAAAAGCTCAGACAGCAATTCAAGATCCGGCAATGGGGGCAATATTGTCATAAATAGCCAATAATTGACAACCGTTAACAGTCTTATACGGTCAAGCAGATGTTTCAGAATATCCTCTTGTAATAAATGTTGTTGGATGGACAGATGACTATAAGAAAATAAGAGGTCTTTCTGCTGCAATCACCAGAAGCATTCACATGCCTTCAGCAGCTGCTGAGGCAGCTGAGAGCTGAGGCACTTCATCAGAACAGACAGTACATTTTGTTTTTCTACTACAAATAGACATTTGGTCTGTCCTTTCTCCCTCTCCTTTTGTGTTCTGCAGCTGCCTTATTGCAACAGGACTTCAGTTTGGTAGACATTAACTATTAAATGTGTCAAGTTGAATCAAATACTAATTTGTTCTCTTCATTATGTTAAAGCACTATCCTTTCTTTACTCAGAGGGAATAAATGTTTGAGCTTTACTCTCCAGTCCGTTTTGAATGAAAGTTCTTACAATGTGACTTCTTGAGGAATCTGGCTCCAAAATAGATACAAATGCATGTGCATTTGGTAAGGAGATTTGGATCAGCAGACTCATTGAAGTGGTTTTTGGTTTGTTTTGGGTTTTTTTTTAATGTAAAAGTGAAATACCTGTTGTTTTAAAATACGCCTAGGTGGTTTTTCTTAGAACATTTATTTATATACTTGTATAGAAATATTGTTGGTGCTTTTATGTCATTTGTATCCCTTTTAAGAGGTATTTTTTTCATTTACCTGCATCATTGGAAAGGAAAATGTTTGCTAACAAAACAAAGTCATCGCTTTGGCTCTTAATTTCCTGTTTATGTTGGAATTGATAGGTGATTCCTCCTTAGCAAAAAGAAGGATCTGCTAATCAATTCATAACTCGTTCACATTGTAGCCACAGAGCTACACCAGATCATAACCCCTGATTGATATCCAAAGAGTACCCACTGGTTTCAACAAATTGGATGATCCAAATCTTTCCCATAAATGGTTTCAATCCAGTATGAGCCAAAGGGCTTAACAGCAACCTGTGTAGGATAATCAAGACTGGCTCAGTATTAAATAATATAGGGTAACGTATCTATTGTTGTAGCATCTAATGACTAATTGCATTCTTTCCTACTAGAATTCACTGACATAAGTGTTTAAAAATATATTTAACTTTATCTGATGTAATATCTAAGCAGACATTAGACTTTTATTTAAATATTCATGATAGGAGTCTCATCCTCATGTGTTGCAATTTGCTTCAATTTCTGTTTGCTTTCAAATTTGTTTTGCCAATGACAGTGCTTTAATTAAAAGGTATTTGAGCACCTCATTGATTCAGAAGAGGAAGACAGGCGGGAGGAATTGGCCTAGAGTACTGTACTTATGTGCAGAAAAAAAGACTTAGAAAAGTAGAGACAAAAGCAGTTCTCAAATTCTTCCCTTTGCTGTTCTACGGCAATAAGTCTGTTTTGAATAGAACATGTTTGGTTTTTTTTAAAAAAGGTTGGTCCATCCACACATTAGTTCTGTATTTGGCTTTTAATTACTGGTTTGGATTGATTGCACAAGTAAGAACCAAGAATACTGGTAGATATATTTGAGAATTCAGAAAACCATTCAGTAGAAATTAGATGCAGGCATATTCAGTAAACCCTATACGCTCATCATCAAGGCTGATACGGCTTTCAGGATAAAGCTGAAGTTGTTCTTAATTTGTGAAAAATGTCTTTTTTCTTTTTCACAGTAGGATACACCTGATGGTGTAATGGATCAGCATCTCTTTGAGAATCTTCTACCTAAAAGCTAACTTAGAAAAGACGTGACACGTAGTTAGTACAAAGTGTCACCTGAATCATTTATGTAACATTTCTCCTACTGCACTGCTCATAATATCTTCAAAAATGGAGATGAAGAGGTGCAACAGAAGTGATAATGTAAGGGAGAAGCCTGAGATATTAAACAACAGCACAAGAGGCGCAGTTTATGCTTTACCCTATAAAAATGCTAAGACGAAGGCAATTCCAGGTCGTAAAGACACCAGAAACCTTTGTGTGAGAAAAACAATACCTCTATGCTTTTACAATGTAGTGAGTATGCATTTACATTGTGATACATATATGTGCATTAGTCAAATAACCATGATGTTTGCCCACAAACCAGTAGCGGACAAACCCCAAATATATTCAGGTCCATGAGAATTTTTTGGATCAAGTTTTCTAGCAAAATGATGGCAGCTGGGAAATGTTAACTATGTTCTATTTGTCAGCTTCACAGAAGAGAATATATGTATTAGAGATTTGTTCTCAATGTTACGGTCACCACATCGACATTAGTTGGAGTGTCACTGCGTCTGGTAAAATTTTGCTGAGCAAGGGGCTAAAACTGCAGGCCATATTCATCGTGCCACTCCTTCTTTCTTCCTTAGTTAATGCCCGAGGGCAGGCACCCTCCATCCACACCTTCTGCCCATGGGTCCACAATCTCTGTTTAAGCCCAATACTGAGTTGTTGCTCTGTCTCTCAATTCAGGTAACTGTTGTGCTTATTTTCAGCCCTGTCTCCTGCTGCTCTTGGCTGGGGAGAGCCACACATTCCTGGGGCTCTCTGGATAGTCCCTGGACATGATTCATCCCCGACTGTGCCTGGGACCTGCTTGCAGTGCATGGCTTTGTTTGTCCAGCTGAGCCACTGCAGAACTGTGTTGTGGTGTGAAGACACTGCCCTGCCATGGTCACCCTCGGCTCCTAGCCTATTCCTCCCAGCTCTTGCTGCTCCTTGGAAAAAGTAGTATATTTTAATATTTTTCAGTATACTTAAAAGTTTCTTTTATTTTTCCACACAATGGTCTGTTCAGCGAGAGGTGGTGGAAGCTAGGCTATTTGAAGAAGTTACTTTTGTAATATACAGTTGGATTAGAATACCATCATGACATAGGTTTGAAATAATATCATGGAATGGAAAACAAAACAATAAAACACAGCTGGCATGTTTCCGCGTGTACTACTCTGAGCCACAGTTTGCTGACAATGTAAGACCTCAGGGTGAGGTGTTTGTATTAACTTTACCTAGATACCCTAGCACGCTTCACCATTTTGCTTTATTTTCCTCTGTCAGTTTTTGTGCTTTGTGAAAACGTTCCTTGACTTTCTCTGGGAGCTGTAGTTGGGACTTTACAACCAGCAGGTTTTTCCATTATCTTCTGATTTTGCAATTCTGCTCTGGTACTGTAAAAGTAGGAAACAGCTTAAATCAAAAGCACACTTCTTCTAAGCCATGTACTAAATCAATTTGTGCCATTAATAGAGGAATAGATTTGAATCTCTTCTGCCTAGGGAGGTGGTTGAGTCACCTTCCCTGGACGTGTTTAAGGGACGGGGGGACGAGGCGCTGAGGGGCATGGTTTAGTATTTGGTAGGAATGGTTGGGCTCGATGATCCGGTGGGTCTTTTCCAACCTGGTGATTCTATGATTCTATGAATGGTCTCCCACATAAATAAGAGCTATTCACCCAAGTAAGTGTTTTCAAGACCTTATCCATACAGTTTAGGTATAAAAATAGTTTTCATAAACTTCCACCACCAATTAGAGAATCCAGGATGTCTGGACAAGATTGACTGCCAAAGTGAATAAACTTGACCTGCTGAACAACATGGCTATAGGGGAATTGCACTAGGATGAGTCTTTTGGCATTGAAGAGGCAACTGTTTGTCAGCAAGAGGCAGCGTGTAGCTCATGGCATTACCTTCCTTCCCACTATTTGCTATTTACACAACACCCGCAATCACATTTTCTACCTACTGATATGCTAGCTACTGAAAATTATGTATGCACATCAGAGCAGTCATTCAATGCAAAGTATGCAAGTAGGGCAGTATCTGCAATAATAACAATACCTGATCATGACGTGGAACAGGGTTTGGCCTCAATGACTTCCTTGCAATCCTTTTTAGTCTTGTGATTTGTAACGTAGTACGATACACTCCATAAAATCATTCATTGTTACAGTCTTGTTTCTCCAGCAGATGAATCATTAATATCTACATATGCTGATGCCTAACTAATCCTTTATGTGACAGAAACCCATGATAGCAAAAATCCAGTCTAAGGAAGAACTGCACAATTTATCAAAAAAGTCTGAGCTGGTGGTCAAATTCTCATTCAGACATTAAAACCCCAGTGGATGCCAGTGTGTCTTCTCGGTGTAAAGCCCAACTTCTTTACTTGCATTTGTTGTTTCTCAGACGTTGTCAGGGTGAAGGGCTGTGTGCACCCAATGGGCTTTTCTGTGGCTCCTGATTAACAAGGAGATGGTGAGGTGTAGAAAAAGGCACGGCTCCATCCCTCCCCATGCTAATAGGGCCCTATAAGTAGTACCTACAGAGAAGGCACAGTGTGTGTGCCCACCACCCCATATGATTGGCCTGAGGAAGGACTGTCCTGAAGAAGAACTCCTGGACCACGCGTTGCTGAAGAATTGCTGCTGGAGGAGTTGCTGCTGGATGGACCATGTTTTCCTGAGGAACCACTGTGCCCCACTGGAGTAGTGATAATTTTTCTTTTTCCCCTGCTACTTCCTTCTCTCTCTTTCTTACTTAACTTACTGTGCCTGCTTTTTTTCTTGGCACTATGGTGTATTGGAGTGAATCAGAGTTATGGTGTAGTTTGTTTAGTGCCCTTGGCTGTGTTCAAGGTATCAGCCTGTGATCTGACAAGATTAAAATCTGGTTTTGCAACTCTGAGAACCTGCGACTCAATTGTGCACTCGAGTATCTCTTCTGAGATTTTGGATGCAACCATGACAAATACTGCATTTGAATTAACCCTGGGAGAGTTGTTGGTCTCCCGTTTGCCACACGGATATCAAAAGAACCCTTTTTACCCTCCTTTTTCCTCTATGCAGGTCGAGGTGGGCTCCAACACTACTGGTTGTAGAGGAGGTCGAAACACATGGTTTATCAAGAAAAAGACAAGCCCTTCTTTCTTCATCCTGAGACTTTGCCATGGTTATCAATGTGTGCTATTATAGAGAACTCTATTTCAGTAAAGATTTCAACTTTAGAAACTGAAACTAATACAAATTTTGGTTGCCTAGCGTATAATAAAATGCTTCCTGAAGCTGTGTAATAGTATAATCTGAACTGGGATGTGGGCAGAGGGCATTTTCAATGAAGGATCTTTGTCAGTTAAAAAAACAGTTGATCCGGTATGACGGAAGAAAACGGGACAACACGCAGTGATCAATATGATCCAAGTGAAGCCATTTAATCGAAGCTCATAACGCATTTTATACCTCACTTAACTCAAGCAAGCCATTGTTTTGCCAGCTGATTTGACAATTCTCCATTAGCAACAAGTAATCATTAGTTACAATACATTATTATATTTTCCCATGAGAAACAGCTATGTGAGCATTTCAGTCTACAAATTGATAGACTACAAAGTAACAAGTCAAGGACTACCAAGGAAAGCTTCCTGTGAGAAATGAGAGGAGTATAAGGTAGAACAACTCTCTCTTGTTGCAAAGAGAAACCTTGAAGACAGTGTGTCATTTACCGTAGCTGCTTCTTCGGCAAAGTTAGCTTTAATTCTGATGCAAAAGCTGTGAGGCCTTATGCTAAGGTGCCTTTATTTCATTTAGCATAAGCTGCTCAGTGCTTGGGGTGCTCATTAAATGACCTCTGGCTCGTAACCACCCATCACCGGTACCCTAAGGCTTGGGTTTACAGACATGAACATCTGCTGCAATGTAGATTTTTCTCTCAGCTCTTCTCTGACAACATCACTGAAATAAGAAGGGGAGTATATTGCCAAGGACTCCTCTTGCAGGGATTGGTCTACTTTTTATTAACTCTTGGGGTTTTCCAGTCTTCTAGATAGATCACACTTTAATGAACCCAGCCTAGTAGAAAGGTAATGCACAGTGCATGCAATTGTCAGTGTCCTATCACTGTTTTCAAGCCTGTTTTGTAAAAGAGAGAGAGGAAACTGTATTGCTTGCTATCACATCAATTTATTTGAAAGAAATATTTATACATATATCACATGTCCCAGAAATTCCATAATTATGAAAAACCACTAACATGAACGGCTGAGAGAGCTGGGGTTGTTTAGCCTGGAGAAGAGGAGGCTGAGGGGAGACCTCATTGCTCTCTACAACTACCTGAAAGGAGGTTGTAGAGAGGAGGGTGATGGCCTCTTCTCCCAAGGGACAGGGGACAGGACGAGAGGAAATGGCCTCAAGCTCCGCCAGGGGAGGTTTAGGCTGGACATTAGGAAAAAAATTTTTACAGAAAGAGTCATTGGGCACTGGAACAGGCTGCCCAGCGAGGTAGTTGAGTCACCTTCCCTGGAGGTGTTTAAGGGACGGGTGGACGAGGTGCTAATGGGCATGGTTTAGTGGTTGACAGGAATGGTTGGACTCAATGATCCGGTGGGTCTCTTCCAACCTGGCTATTCTATGATTCCATGATTCTATGATTATGAATCCCACTGGATAAGAGAATGATTGTTCTCTAATCGCCTTCTATACATTCTGGGCTGCCTTACTCCTTCTGTAACCATTTTGTGCTTAACTTCCAGCTTAGTTCAAGTGTGTTATAATACTGCACTAAGCTCAGTATGGAAGTAAAGGATATTCAAAAGTGGAGAAAAAAAACCCTTAAATTAGAAGCAAATATGTATTTTTAATTAAAAACAATAAGGTTTAGGGTGGGTGGTTTATATTTAATTTCTGGTTTTACTTGTCTGCTTGCATTTACAGATACAAGGTTTAGGCCAGAAGACTTTGAGTACAGGTATCTCTGTAATAACAGGATTAATCTTGCAGAGGTAGCACTAATTTCTGCGGTGGTGACTTTTAAATTTAGTTATGCATTTTCTAATTTATTGTCAAAATATGACCTCTGTACTCAGAGATGTGTAGATAGTTGATTAAAGTTTTTTTTAAAAAGGTGTGTTGTGTTTCAAAGGTTACTTAAAAATACTCAAAGCTGCAATAGGAATTGCCCATATATAATCAGAACACGTGGCAATTTCTATTTCTTCTTAGCCAGGAATACACTGAGCATAAGCCAAGGATAAAAAGAGTTCAAGAGACATTTGGCTCTAGTTTCCTATACAAGATCACTATTGCAATTATTCACAAAAAGCCCATATATATTAATGTTACAGTACATTGTGTGAATAATTAGGTATCATTACCTTGATATAATACAAAACATTACAAAATCCAGTTATATTCATACAGCAATAAAAAAAGGGATCTGATATGTACAACAGGGTACAGACAATGCAATACATGCACTTTGATAAATACCATGGCATACTATACATACAATATACCGTCAATGCAAAACACAATACACACAATATACAATGCAGACAAGACGATACAGACAATACGAAACAGACAAGCCTACAAGAAAGCCTGAAAGAGGTGCAGGCGAAGAAGAAAAGCGTGGAAATCTCCAGAGTGGTGCAAGCGAAGAAGCAAATGCAGGGCTCCTCCAAGCTGCAGGTGAGGAAGAAAAGCACAGGAATCCTCCAGGGTGGCTCAGGCTGAGAAGAAAATTGCAAGACTCCTCCAAAGAGGTGCAGGCTAGGCAAAAAAACACAGGACTTCTCCAAAGGGAGGCAAATGTAGAACTGATGTGCTGGACTTCTCCATGAATCTGGATGAGAATGCAGGACAACTCCGAGCGCAGCTCAGGAAAAACAAAACTACAGGACTCCTCCAAGGTGGGGCAGCCAAGAATGCAGAGTGCTAGACTCCGCTTGGATATCACGGTGAAGAAGCCCGAAGCAGAGATCCTCCAGAGCATCATGGTAAAAAGCCAAGCGAAGGACTTCTCCGAGGCGTTGCAGAGGAAGAAACGAACCTCTGGACTCCTGAAGGATTCTGCGGAAATGCAGCCAAGTGCAGGGATAGAAGCAAGCGCACAACTCCACGAGGCAGCGTGGGGAAGAACCGAAGCACAGAAATCCTCCCAGGCAACACGAGCAACGATGAAGTGCTGGACTCCTCAAGGGCAGGATGGTAAAAAAGCCCAAACATGCAGGACTCCACCTGGGCATCGCAGGGAATGAATCGAAGAGCAGGATGCCACGGGGCTCTCAGGGTGACAAAGGCTGCCTCCCGAGACCTGCTCGCTGGGCTTGACTCCCGAGCAGGACTGCGCACAGGACCCTGCTCCCAATTGCTGTCACAGAGCATGTGACCTGCTCTTGGGGGCGTCTAGCACTGTGCAAAACATCGTCCTAGGCAGCAGCACAGTAGAAAACAAGCCACGGTACAGGAAAACCCATACCTTACAAAATAGTCCTAAGATAACAGGCCATGCAATAAACAATACAAAGTACAAAACTACCAATGCAATACAAGCTTCGACACAGACAATACCAGGAAATACAATCTTCAATGCAAAATACAAAAGTAAATAATATTCAAAAGAACCAAAGCACAGAAATCCTCCCAGGCAACACGAGCAACGACGAAGTGCTGCACTCCTCAAGGGTAGCATGGTAAGAAAGCCCAAACATGCAGGACTCCTCCTGGGCAGCGCAGGGGATGAATCCAAGAGCAGGATGCCACGGGGCTCTCAAGGTGACAAAGGCTGCCTCCCGAGACCTGCTCGCTGGGCTTGACCCCCGAGCAGGACTGTGCACAGGACCCTGCTCCCAATTGCTGTCACAGAGCGTCTGACCTGCTCTTGGGGCCGTCTAGAACTGTGCAAAAAAAATCGTCCTGGGCAGCAGCACAGTAGAAAACAAGCCACGGTGCAGGAAAACCCATACCTTACAAAATAGTCCTAAGATAACAGGCCATGCAATAAACAATACAAAGTACAAAACTACCAATGCAATACAAGCTTCGACACAGACAATACCAGGAAACACAATCTTCAATACAAAATACAAAAGCAAATAATATACAAAATAACTAGTAAACTTCAAAGCAAGGCGTAGTACTTACAGGCAGTGTGGAGAGGAAGCAAAGCACGGCTCACCTCCGCTGAAGCGCAGCAAAGAAGCACATGGTGGCAATCATCAGGGGCGTGATGGCAAAACAGCAAAGCACAGGATGCCTCTAGGGCACCAGACAGCAACAAGCGAGGAACAAGACGCCTCCAAGGCCATGCCGTCATAAAGCAAAGCACAGCAAACCTCCAGGAAAGCAGGAAGCAAAAGGCAAACGCAGCATTCCTCATGGGTGGTGAAGAAAGAAGCAGAGCACAACATTCCTCTGGGCCATCACAGCAAACAAGCAAAGCGCAGGATTCCTCCAGGGTAGCACAGGCAAAAAAGCAAAACTCAGAACTCCTCCAAAGAGGTGCAAGCAAAGAAGAAAATCATGGCAAACCTCCAGGGTAGTGCACGCGAAGAACCAAATGCAGGGCTCCTCCAAGCTGCAGGAGGGGAAACAAATCACAGGACTCCTCCAGGGCAGTTCAGGCCAAGAATAAATCCACAGGACTCCTCCAAAGAGGTGCAGGCTAGGCAAAAAACCACAGGACTTCTCCAAAGGGAGGCAAAAGTAGAACTGATGTGCTGGACTTCTCCATGAATCTGGATGAGAATGCAGGACAACTCCGAGCGCAGCTCAGGAAAAACAAAACTACAGGACTCCTCCAAGGTGGTGCAGCCAAGAATGCAGAGTGCTAGACTCCGCTTGGATATCACGGCGAAGAAGCCCGAAGCAGAGATCCTGCAGAGCATCATGGTAAAAAGCCAAGCGCAGGACTTCACCAGGCTGGTGCAGCAAAGAAGCAAAGCGCAGGACTTCTCCGAGGCGTTGCAGAGGAAGAAACGAACCTCTGGACTCCTGAAGGATTCTGCGGAAATGCAGCCAAGTGCAGGGATAGAAGCAAGCGCACAACTCCACGAGGCAGCGTGGGGAAGAACCGAAGCACAGAAATCCTCCCAGGCAACACGAGCAACGATGAAGTGCTGGACTCCTCAAGGGCAGGATGGTAAAAAAGCCCAAACATGCAGGACTCCACCTGGGCAGCGCAGGGGATGAATCGAAGAGCAGGATGCCACGGGGCTCTCAAGGTGACAAAGGCTGCCTCCCGAGACCTGCTCGCTGGGCTTGACGCCCGAGCAGGACTGCGCACAGGACCCTGCTCCCAATTGCTGTCACAGAGCATGTGACCTGCTCTTGGGGGCGTCTAGCACTGTGCAAAACATCGTCCTAGGCAGCAGCACAGTAGAAAACAAGCCACAGTACAGGAAAACCCATACCTTACAAAATAGTCCTAAGATAACAGGCCATGCAATAAACAATACAAAGTACAAAACTACCAATGCAATACAAGCTTCGACACAGACAATACCAGGAAATACAATCTTCAATGCAAAATACGAAAGTAAATAATATTCAAAAGAATCAAAGCACAGAAATCCTCCCAGGCAACACGAGCAACGACGAAGTGCTGCACTACTCAAGGGTAGCATGGTAAGAAAGCCCAAACATGCAGGACTCCTCCTGGGCAGCGCAGGGGATGAATCCAAGAGCAGGATGCCACGGGGCTCTCAAGGTGACAAAGGCTGCCTCCCGAGACCTGCTCGCTGGGCTTGACTCCCGAGCAGGACTGTGCACAGGACCCTGCTCCCAATTGCTGTCACAGTGCGTCTGACCTGCTCTTGGGGGCGTCTAGAACTCTGCAAAAAAAATCGTCCTGGGCAGCAGCACAGTAGAAAACAAGCCACGGTGCAGGAAAACCCATACCTTACAAAATAGTCCTAAGATAACAGGCCATGCAATAAACAATACAAAGTACAAAACTACCAATGCAATACAAGCTTCGACACAGACAATACCAGGAAATACAATCTTCAATACAAAATACAAAAGCAAATAATATACAAAATAACTAGTAAACTTCAAAGCAAGGCGTCGTACTTACAGGCAGTGTGGAGAGGAAGCAAAGCACGGCTCACCTCCGCTGAAGCGCAGCAAAGAAGCACATGGTGGCAATCATCAGGGGCGTGATGGCAAAACAGCAAAGCACAGGGTGCCTCTAGGGCACCAGATAGCAACAAGCGAGGAACAAGACGCCTCCAAGGCCATGCCGTCAAAAAGCAAAGCACAGCAAACCTCCAGGAAAGCAGGAAGCAAAAGGCAAACGCAGCATTCCTCATGGGTGGTGAAGAAAGAAGTAGAGCACAACATTCCTCTGGGCCATCACAGCAAACAAGCAAAGCGCAGGATTCCTCCAGGGTAGCACAGGCAAAAAAGCAAAACTCAGAACTCCTCCAAAGAGGTGCAAGCAAAGAAGAAAATCATGGCAAACCTCCAGGGTAGTGCACGCGAAGAACCAAATGCAGGGCTCCTCCAAGCTGCAGGAGGGGAAACAAATCACAGGACTCCTCCAGGGCAGTTCAGGCCAAGAATAAATCCACAGGACTCCTCCAAAGAGGTGCAGGCTAGGCAAAAAACCACAGGACTTCTCCAAAGGGAGGCAAAAGTAGAACTGATGTGCTGGACTTCTCCATGAATCTGGATGAGAATGCAGGACAACTCCGAGTGCAGCTCAGGAAAAACAAAACTACAGGACTCCTCCAAGGTGGTGCAGCCAAGAATGCAGAGTGCTAGACTCCGCTTGGATATCACGGTGAAGAAGCCCGAAGCAGAGATCCTGCAGAGCATCATGGTAAAAAGCCAAGCGCAGGACTTCACCAGGCTGGTGCAGCAAAGAAGCAAAGCGCAGGACTTCTCCGAGGCGTTGCAGAGGAAGAAACGAACCTCTGGACTCCTGAAGGATTCTGCGGAAATGCAGCCAATTGCAGGGATAGAAGCAAGCGCACAACTCCACGAGGCAGCGTGGGGAAGAACCGAAGCACAGAAATCCTCCCAGGCAACACGAGCAACGATGAAGTGCTGGACTCCTCAAGGGCAGGATGGTAAAAAAGCCCAAACATGCAGGACTCCACCTGGGCAGCGCAGGGGATGAATCGAAGAGCAGGATGCAACGGGGCTCTCAAGGTGACAAAGGCTGCCTTCCGAGACCTGCTCGCTGGGCTTGACACCTGAGCAGGACTGTGCACAGGACCCTGCTCCCAATTGCTGTCACAGAGCATGTGACCTGCTCTTGGGGGCGTCTAGCACTGTGCAAAACATCGTCCTAGGCAGCAGCACAGTAGAAAACAAGCCACAGTACAGGAAAACCCATACCTTACAAAATAGTCCTAAGATAACAGGCCATGCAATAAACAATACAAAGTACAAAACTACCAATGCAATACAAGCTTCGACACAGACAATACCAGGAAATACAATCTTCAATACAAACTACAAAAGCAAATAATATACAAAATAACTAGTAAACGTCAAAGCAAGGCGTAGTACTTACAGGCAGTGTGGAGAGGAAGCAAAGCACGGCTCACCTCCGCTGAAGCGCAGCAAAGAAGCACATGGTGGCAATCATCAGGGGCGTGATGGCAAAACAGCAAAGCACAGGATGCCTCTAGGGCACCAGACAGCAACAAGCGAGGAACAAGACGCCTCCAAGGCCATGCCCTCAAAAAGCAAAGCACAGCAAACCTCCAGGAAAGCAGGAAGCAAAAGGCAAACGCAGCATTCCTCATAGGTGGTGAAGAAAGAAGCAGAGCACAACATTCCTCTGGGCCATCACAGCAAACAAGCAAAGCGCAGGATTCCTCCAGGGTAGCACAGGCAAAAAAGCAAAACTCAGAACTCCTCCAAAGAGGTGCAAGCAAAGAAGAAAATCATGGCAAACCTCCAGGGTAGTGCACGCGAAGAACCAAATGCAGGGCTCCTCCAAGCTGCAGGAGGGGAAACAAATCACAGGACTCCTCCAGGGCAGTTCAGGCCAAGAATAAATCCACAGGACTCCTCCAAAGAGGTGCAGGCGAGGCAAAAAACCACAGGACTTCTCCAAAGGGAGGCAAAAGTAGAACTGATGTGCTGGACTTCTCCATGAATCTGGATGAGAATGCAGGACAACTCCGAGCGCAGCTCAGGAAAAACAAAACTACAGGACTCCTCCAAGGTGGTGCAGCCAAGAATGCAGAGTGCTAGACTCCGCTTGGATATCACGGTGAAGAAGCCCGAAGCAGAGATCCTGCAGAGCATCATGGTAAAAAGCCAAGCGCAGGACTTCACCAGGCTGGTGCAGCAAAGAAGCAAAGCGCAGGACTTCTCCGAGGCATTGCAGAGGAAGAAACGAACCTCTGGACTCCTGAAGGATTCTGCGGAAATGCAGCCAAGTGCAGGGATAGAAGCAAGCGCACAACTCCACGAGGCAGCGTGGGGAAGAACCGAAGCACAGAAATCCTCCCAGGCAACACGAGCAACGATGAAGTGCTGGACTCCTCAAGGGCAGGATGGTAAAAAAGCCCAAACATGCAGGACTCCACCTGGGCAGCGCAGGGGATGAATCGAAGAGCAGGATGCAACAGGGCTCTCAGGGTGACAAAGGCTGCCTCCCAAGACCTGCTCGCTGGGCTTGACTCCTGAGCAGGACTGTGCACAGGACCCTGCTCCCAATTGCTGTAACAGAGCATGTGACCTGCTCTTGGGGGCGTCTAGCACTGTGCAAAACATCGTCCTAGGCAGCAGCACAGTAGAAAACAAGCCACGGTACAGGAAAACCCATACCTTACAAAATAGTCCTAAGATAACAGGCCATGCAATAAACAATACAAAGTACAAAACTACCAATGCAATACAAGCTTCGACACAGACAATACCAGGAAATACAATCTTCAATGCAAAATACAAAGGTAAATAATATTCAAAAGAACCAAAGCACAGAAATCCTCCCAGGCAACACGAGCAACGACGAAGTGCTGCACTCCTCAAGGGTAGCATGGTAAGAAAGCCCAAACATGCAGGACTCCTCCTGGGCAGCGCAGGGGATGAATCCAAGAGCAGGATGCCACGGGGCTCTCAAGGTGACAAAGGCTGCCTCCCGAGACCTGCTCGCTGGGCTTGACTCCCGAGCAGGACTGTGCACAGGACCCTGCTCCCAATTGCTGTCACAGAGCATGTGACCTGCTCTTGGGGGCGTCTAGAACTCTGCAAAAAAAATCGTCCTGGGCAGCAGCACAGTAGAAAACAAGCCACGGTGCAGGAAAACCCATACCTTACAAAATAGTCCTAAGATAACAGGCCATGCAATAAACAATACAAAGTACAAAACTACCAATGCAATACAAGCTTCGACACAGACAATACCAGGAAATACAATCTTCAATACAAAATACAAAAGCAAATAATATACAAAATAACTAGTAAACTTCAAAGCAAGGCGTAGTACTTACAGGCAGTGTGGAGAGGAAGCAAAGCACGGCTCACCTCCGCTGAAGCGCAGCAAAGAAGCACATGGTGGCAATCATCAGGGGCGTGATGGCAAAACAGCAAAGCACAGGATGCCTCTAGGGCACCAGACAGCAACAAGCGAGGAACAAGACGCCTCCAAGGCCATGCCCTCAAAAAGCAAAGCACAGCAAACCTCCAGGAAAGCAGGAAGCAAAAGGCAAACGCAGCATTCCTCATAGGTGGTGAAGAAAGAAGCAGAGCACAACATTCCTCTGGGCCATCACAGCAAACAAGCAAAGCGCAGGATTCCTCCAGGGTAGCACAGGCAAAAAAGCAAAACTCAGAACTCCTCCAAAGAGGTGCAAGCAAAGAAGAAAATCATGGCAAACCTCCAGGGTAGTGCACGCGAAGAACCAAATGCAGGGCTCCTCCAAGCTGCAGGAGGGGAAACAAATCACAGGACTCCTCCAGGGCAGTTCAGGCCAAGAATAAATCCACAGGACTCCTCCAAAGAGGTGCAGGCTAGGCAAAAAACCACAGGACTTCTCCAAAGGGAGGCAAAAGTAGAACTGATGTGCTGGACTTCTCCATGAATCTGGATGAGAATGCAGGACAACTCCGAGCGCAGCTCAGGAAAAACAAAACTACAGGACTCCTCCAAGGTGGTGCAGCCAAGAATGCAGAGTGCTAGACTCCGCTTGGATATCACGGTGAAGAAGCCCGAAGCACAGATCCTGCAGAGCATCATGGTAAAAAGCCAAGCGCAGGACTTCACCAGGCTGGTGCAGCAAAGAAGCAAAGCGCAGGACTTCTCCGAGGCGTTGCAGAGGAAGAAACGAACCTCTGGACTCCTGAAGGATTCTGCGGAAATGCAGCCAAGTGCAGGGATAGAAGCAAGCGCACAACTCCACGAGGCAGCGTGGGGAAGAACCGAAGCACAGAAATCCTCCCAGGCAACACGAGCAACGATGAAGTGCTGGACTCCTCAAGGGCAGGATGGTAAAAAAGCCCAAACATGCAGGACTCCTCCTGGGCAGCGCAGGGGATGAATCCAAGAGCAGGATGCCACGGGGCTCTCAAGGTGACAAAGGCTGCCTCCCGAGACCTGCTCGCTGGGCTTGACCCCCGAGCAGGACTGTGCACAGGACCCTGCTCCCAATTGCTGTCACAGAGCATGTGACCTGCTCTTGGGGGCGTCTAGCACTGTGCAAAAAAATCGTCCAGGGCAGCAGCACAGTAGAAAACAAGCCACGGTGCAGGAAAACCCATACCTTACAAAATAGTCCTAAGATAACAGGCCATGCAATAAACAATACAAAGTACAAAACTACCAATGCAATACAAGCTTCGACACAGACAATACCAGGAAATACAATCTTCAATACAAAATACAAAAGCAAATAATATACAAAATAACTAGTAAACTTCAAAGCAAGGCGTAGTACTTACAGGCAGTGTGGAGAGGAAGCAAAGCACGGCTCACCTCCGCTGAAGCGCAGCAAAGAAGCACATGGTGGCAATCATCAGGGGCGTGATGGCAAAACAGCAAAGCACAGGATGTCTCTAGGGCACCAGACAGCAACAAGCGAGGAACAAGACGCCTCCAAGGCCATGCCCTCAAAAAGCAAAGCACAGCAAACCTCCAGGAAAGCAGGAAGCAAAAGGCAAACGCAGCATTCCTCATAGGTGGTGAAGAAAGAAGCAGAGCACAACATTCCTCTGGGCCATCACAGCAAACAAGCAAAGCGCAGGATTCCTCCAGGGTAGCACAGGCAAAAAAGCAAAACTCAGAACTCCTCCAAAGAGGTGCAAGCAAAGAAGAAAATCATGGCAAACCTCCAGGGTAGTGCACGCGAAGAACCAAATGCAGGGCTCCTCCAAGCTGCAGGAGGGGAAACAAATCACAGGACTCCTCCAGGGCAGTTCAGGCCAAGAATAAATCCACAGGACTCCTCCAAAGAGGTGCAGGCGAGGCAAAAAACCACAGGACTTCTCCAAAGGGAGGCAAAAGTAGAACTGATGTGCTGGACTTCTCCATGAATCTGGATGAGAATGCAGGACAACTCCGAGCGCAGCTCAGGAAAAACAAAACTACAGGACTCCTCCAAGGTGGTGCAGCCAAGAATGCAGAGTGCTAGACTCCGCTTGGATATCACGGTGAAGAAGCCCGAAGCAGAGATCCTGCAGAGCATCATGGTAAAAAGCCAAGCGCAGGACTTCACCAGGCTGGTGCAGCAAAGAAGCAAAGCGCAGGACTTCTCCGAGGCGTTGCAGAGGAAGAAACGAACCTCTGGACTCCTGAAGGATTCTGCGGAAATGCAGCCAAGTGCAGGGATAGAAGCAAGCGCACAACTCCACGAGGCAGTGTGGGGAAGAACCGAAGCACAGAAATCCTCCCAGGCAACACGAGCAACGATGAAGTGCTGGACTCCTCAAGGGCAGGATGGTAAAAAAGCCCAAACATGCAGGACTCCTCCTGGGCAGCGCAGGGGATGAATCCAAGAGCAGGATGCCACGGGGCTCTCAAGGTGACAAAGGCTGCCTCCCGAGACCTGCTCGCTGGGCTTGACCCCCGAGCAGGACTGTGCACAGGACCCTGCTCCCAATTGCTGTCACAGAGCATGTGACCTGCTCTTGGGGGCGTCTAGCACTGTGCAAAAAAATCGTCCTGGGCAGCAGCACAGTAGAAAACAAGCCACGGTGCAGGAAAACCCATACCTTACAAAATAGTCCTAAGATAACAGGCCATGCAATAAACAATACAAAGTACAAAACTACCAATGCAATACAAGCTTCGACACAGACAATACCAGGAAATACAATCTTCAATACAAAATACAAAAGCAAATAATATACAAAATAACTAGTAAACTTCAAAGCAAGGCGTAGTACTTACAGGCAGTGTGGAGAGGAAGCAAAGCACGGCTCACCTCCGCTGAAGCGCAGCATAGAAGCACATGGTGGCAATCATCAGGGGCGTGATGGCAAAACAGCAAAGCACAGGATGCCTCTAGGGCACCAGACAGCAACAAGCGAGGAACAAGACGCCTCCAAGGCCATGCCCTCAAAAAGCAAAGCACAGCAAACCTCCAGGAAAGCAGGAAGCAAAAGGCAAACGCAGCATTCCTCATGGGTGGTGAAGAAAGAAGCAGAGCACAACATTCCTCTGGGCCATCACAGCAAACAAGCAAAGCACAGGATTCCTCCAGGGTAGCACAGGCAAAAAAGCAAAACTCAGAACTCCTCCAAAGAGGTGCAAGCAAAGAAGAAAATCATGGCAAACCTCCAGGGTAGTGCACGCGAAGAACCAAATGCAGGGCTCCTCCAAGCTGCAGGAGGGGAAACAAATCACAGGACTCCTCCAGGGCAGTTCAGGCCAAGAATAAATCCACAGGACTCCTCCAAAGAGGTGCAGGTAGGCAAAAAACCACAGGACTTCTCCAAAGGGAGGCAAAAGTAGAACTGATGTGCTGGACTTCTCCATGAATCTGGATGAGAATGCAGGACAACTCCGAGCGCAGCTCAGGAAAAACAAAACTACAGGACTCCTCCAAGGTGGTGCAGCCAAGAATGCAGAGTGCTAGACTCCGCTTGGATATCACGGTGAAGAAGCCCGAAGCACAGATCCTGCAGAGCATCATGGTAAAAAGCCAAGCGCAGGACTTCACCAGGCTGGTGCAGCAAAGAAGCAAAGCGCAGGACTTCTCCGAGGCGTTGCAGAGGAAGAAACGAACCTCTGGACTCCTGAAGGATTCTGCGGAAATGCAGCCAAGTGCAGGGATAGAAGCAAGCGCACAACTCCACGAGGCAGCGTGGGGAAGAACCGAAGCACAGAAATCCTCCCAGGCAACACGAGCAACGATGAAGTGCTGGACTCCTCAAGGGCAGGATGGTAAAAAAGCCCAAACATGCAGGACTCCTCCTGGGCAGCGCAGGGGATGAATCCAAGAGCAGGATGCCACGGGGCTCTCAAGGTGACAAAGGCTGCCTCCCGAGACCTGCTCGCTGGGCTTGACCCCCGAGCAGGACTGTGCACAGGACCCTGCTCCCAATTGCTGTCACAG
This sequence comes from Phaenicophaeus curvirostris, assembly GCF_032191515.1. Taxonomy (NCBI): domain Eukaryota; kingdom Metazoa; phylum Chordata; class Aves; order Cuculiformes; family Cuculidae; genus Phaenicophaeus; species Phaenicophaeus curvirostris. The sequence continues at coordinate 88,452,829 of NC_091393.1, read as the reverse complement.
AGCATGTGACCTGCTCTTGGGGGCGTCTAGCACTGTGCAAAAAAATCGTCCAGGGCAGCAGCACAGTAGAAAACAAGCCACGGTGCAGGAAAACCCATACCTTACAAAATAGTCCTAAGATAACAGGCCATGCAATAAACAATACAAAGTACAAAACTACCAATGCAATACAAGCTTCGACACAGACAATACCAGGAAATACAATCTTCAATACAAAATACAAAAGCAAATAATATACAAAATAACTAGTAAACTTCAAAGCAAGGCGTAGTACTTACAGGCAGTGTGGAGAGGAAGCAAAGCACGGCTCACCTCCGCTGAAGCGCAGCAAAGAAGCACATGGTGGCAATCATCAGGGGCGTGATGGCAAAACAGCAAAGCACAGGATGCCTCTAGGGCACCAGACAGCAACAAGCGAGGAACAAGACGCCTCCAAGGCCATGCCCTCAAAAAGCAAAGCACAGCAAACCTCCAGGAAAGCAGGAAGCAAAAGGCAAACGCAGCATTCCTCATAGGTGGTGAAGAAAGAAGCAGAGCACAACATTCCTCTGGGCCATCACAGCAAACAAGCAAAGCACAGGATTCCTCCAGGGTAGCACAGGCAAAAAAGCAAAACTCAGAACTCCTCCAAAGAGGTGCAAGCAAAGAAGAAAATCATGGCAAACCTCCAGGGTAGTGCACGCGAAGAACCAAATGCAGGGCTCCTCCAAGCTGCAGGAGGGGAAACAAATCACAGGACTCCTCCAGGGCAGTTCAGGCCAAGAATAAATCCACAGGACTCCTCCAAAGAGGTGCAGGCGAGGCAAAAAACCACAGGACTTCTCCAAAGGGAGGCAAAAGTAGAACTGATGTGGTGGACTTCTCCATGAATCTGGATGAGAATGCAGGACAACTCCGAGCGCAGCTCAGGAAAAACAAAACTACAGGACTCCTCCAAGGTGGTGCAGCCAAGAATGCAGAGTGCTAGACTCCGCTTGGATATCACGGTGAAGAAGCCCGAAGCAGAGATCCTGCAGAGCATCATGGTAAAAAGCCAAGCGCAGGACTTCACCAGGCTGGTGCAGCAAAGAAGCAAAGCGCAGGACTTCTCCGAGGCGTTGCAGAGGAAGAAACGAACCTCTGGACTCCTGAAGGATTCTGCGGAAATGCAGCCAAGTGCAGGGATAGAAGCAAGCGCACAACTCCACGAGGCAGTGTGGGGAAGAACCGAAGCACAGAAATCCTCCCAGGCAACACGAGCAACGATGAAGTGCTGGACTCCTCAAGGGCAGGATGGTAAAAAAGCCCAAACATGCAGGACTCCTCCTGGGCAGCGCAGGGGATGAATCCAAGAGCAGGATGCCACGGGGCTCTCAAGGTGACAAAGGCTGCCTCCCGAGACCTGCTCGCTGGGCTTGACCCCCGAGCAGGACTGTGCACAGGACCCTGCTCCCAATTGCTGTCACAGAGCATGTGACCTGCTCTTGGGGGCGTCTAGCACTGTGCAAAAAAATCGTCCAGGGCAGCAGCACAGTAGAAAACAAGCCACGGTGCAGGAAAACCCATACCTTACAAAATAGTCCTAAGATAACAGGCCATGCAATAAACAATACAAAGTACAAAACTACCAATGCAATACAAGCTTCGACACAGACAATACCAGGAAATACAATCTTCAATACAAAATACAAAAGCAAATAATATACAAAATAACTAGTAAACTTCAAAGCAAGGCGTAGTACTTACAGGCAGTGTGGAGAGGAAGCAAAGCACGGCTCACCTCCGCTGAAGCGCAGCAAAGAAGCACATGGTGGCAATCATCAGGGGCGTGATGGCAAAACAGCAAAGCACAGGATGCCTCTAGGGCACCAGACAGCAACAAGCGAGGAACAAGACGCCTCCAAGGCCATGCCCTCAAAAAGCAAAGCACAGCAAACCTCCAGGAAAGCAGGAAGCAAAAGGCAAACGCAGCATTCCTCATGGGTGGTGAAGAAAGAAGCAGAGCACAACATTCCTCTGGGCCATCACAGCAAACAAGCAAAGCGCAGGATTCCTCCAGGGTAGCACAGGCAAAAAAGCAAAACTCAGAACTCCTCCAAAGAGGTGCAAGCAAAGAAGAAAATCATGGGAAACCTCCAGGGTAGTGCACGCGAAGAACCAAATGCAGGGCTCCTCCAAGCTGCAGGAGGGGAAACAAATCACAGGACTCCTCCAGGGCAGTTCAGGCCAAGAATAAATCCACAGGACTCCTCCAAAGAGGTGCAGGCTAGGCAAAAAACCACAGGACTTCTCCAAAGGGAGGCAAAAGTAGAACTGATGTGCTGGACTTCTCCATGAATCTGGATGAGAATGCAGGACAACTCCGAGCGCAGCTCAGGAAAAACAAAACTACAGGACTCCTCCAAGGTGGTGCAGCCAAGAATGCAGAGTGCTAGACTCCGCTTGGATATCACGGTGAAGAAGCCCGAAGCACAGATCCTGCAGAGCATCATGGTAAAAAGCCAAGCGCAGGACTTCACCAGGCTGGTGCAGCAAAGAAGCAAAGCGCAGGACTTCTCCGAGGTGTTGCAGAGGAAGAAACGAACCTCTGGACTCCTGAAGGATTCTGCGGAAATGCAGCCAAGTGCAGGGATAGAAGCAAGCGCACAACTCCACGAGGCAGTGTGGGGAAGAACCGAAGCACAGAAATCCTCCCAGGCAACACGAGCAACGATGAAGTGCTGGACTCCTCAAGGGCAGGATGGTAAAAAAGCCCAAACATGCAGGACTCCTCCTGGGCAGCGCAGGGGATGAATCCAAGAGCAGGATGCCACGGGGCTCTCAAGGTGACAAAGGCTGCCTCCCGAGACCTGCTCGCTGGGCTTTACCCCCGAGCAGGACTGTGCACAGGACCCTGCTCCCAATTGCTGTCACAGAGCATGTGACCTGCTCTTGGGGGCGTCTAGCACTGTGCAAAAAAATCGTCCTGGGCAGCAGCACAGTAGAAAACAAGCCACGGTGCAGGAAAACCCATACCTTACAAAATAGTCCTAAGATAACAGGCCATGCAATAAACAATACAAAGTACAAAACTACCAATGCAATACAAGCTTCGACACAGACAATACCAGGAAATACAATCTTCAATACAAAATACAAAAGCAAATAATATACAAAATAACTAGTAAACTTCAAAGCAAGGCGTAGTACTTACAGGCAGTGTGGAGAGGAAGCAAAGCACGGCTCACCTCCGCTGAAGCGCAGCATAGAAGCACATGGTGGCAATCATCAGGGGCGTGATGGCAAAACAGCAAAGCACAGGATGCCTCTAGGGCACCAGACAGCAACGAGCGAGGAACAAGACGCCTCCAAGGCCATGCCGTCAAAAAGCAAAGCACAGCAAACCTCCAGGAAAGCAGGAAGCAAAAGGCAAACGCAGCAATCCTCATGGGTGGTGAAGAAAGAAGCAGAGCACAACATTCCTCTGGGCCATCACAGCAAACAAGCAAAGCGCAGGATTCCTCCAGGGTAGCACAGGCAAAAAAGCAAAACTCAGAACTCCTCCAAAGAGGTGCAAGCAAAGAAGAAAATCATGGCAAACCTCCAGGGTAGTGCACGCGAAGAACCAAATGCAGGGCTCCTCCAAGCTGCAGGAGGGGAAACAAATCACAGGACTCCTCCAGGGCAGTTCAGGCCAAGAATAAATCCACAGGACTCCTCCAAAGAGGTGCAGGCTAGGCAAAAAACCACAGGACTTCTCCAAAGGGAGGCAAAAGTAGAACTGATGTGCTGGACTTCTCCATGAATCTGGATGAGAATGCAGGACAACTCCGAGCGCAGCTCAGGAAAAACAAAACTACAGGACTCCTCCAAGGTGGTGCAGCCAAGAATGCAGAGTGCTAGACTCCGCTTGGATATCACGGTGAAGAAGCCCGAAGCACAGATCCTGCAGAGCATCATGGTAAAAAGCCAAGCGCAGGACTTCACCAGGCTGGTGCAGCAAAGAAGCAAAGCGCAGGACTTCTCCGAGGTGTTGCAGAGGAAGAAACGAACCTCTGGACTCCTGAAGGATTCTGCGGAAATGCAGCCAAGTGCAGGGATAGAAGCAAGCGCACAACTCCACGAGGCAGCGTGGGGAAGAACCGAAGCACAGAAATCCTCCCAGGCAACACGAGCAACGACGAAGTGCTGGACTCCTCAAGGGCAGGATGGTAAAAAAGCCCAAAAATGCAGGACTCCTCCTGGGCAGCGCAGGGGATGAATCCAAGAGCAGGATGCCACGGGGCTCTCAAGGTGACAAAGGCTGCCTCCCGAGACCTGCTCGCTGGGCTTGACGCCCGAGCAGGACTGTGCACAAGACCCTGCTCCCAATTGCTGTCACAGAGCATGTGACCTGCTCTTGGGGGCGTCTAGCACTGTGCAAAAAAATCGTCCAGGGCAGCAGCACAGTAGAAAACAAGCCACGGTGCAGGAAAACCCATACCTTACAAAATAGTCCTAAGATAACAGGCCATGCAATAAACAATACAAAGTACAAAACTACCAATGCAATACAAGCTTCGACACAGACAATACCAGGAAATACAATCTTCAATACAAAATACAAAAGCAAATAATATACAAAATAACTAGTAAACTTCAAAGCAAGGCGTAGTACTTACAGGCAGTGTGGAGAGGAAGCAAAGCACGGCTCACCTCCGCTGAAGCGCAGCAAAGAAGCACATGGTGGCAATCATCAGGGGCGTGATGGCAAAACAGCAAAGCACAGGATGCCTCTAGGGCACCAGACAGCACCAAGCGAGGAACAAGACGCCTCCAAGGCCATGCCCTCAAAAAGCAAAGCACAGCAAACCTCCAGGAAAGCAGGAAGCAAAAGGCAAACGCAGCATTCCTCATAGGTGGTGAAGAAAGAAGCAGAGCACAACATTCCTCTGGGCCATCACAGCAAACAAGCAAAGCGCAGGATTCCTCCAGGGTAGCACAGGCAAAAAAGCAAAACTCAGAACTCCTCCAAAGAGGTGCAAGCAAAGAAGAAAATCATGGCAAACCTCCAGGGTAGTGCACGCGAAGAACCAAATGCAGGGCTCCTCCAAGCTGCAGGAGGGGAAACAAATCACAGGACTCCTCCAGGGCAGTTCAGGCCAAGAATAAATCCACAGGACTCCTCCAAAGAGGTGCAGGCGAGGCAAAAAACCACAGGACTTCTCCAAAGGGAGGCAAAAGTAGAACTGATGTGCTGGACTTCTCCATGAATCTGGATGAGAATGCAGGACAACTCCGAGCGCAGCTCAGGAAAAACAAAACTACAGGACTCCTCCAAGGTGGTGCAGCCAAGAATGCAGAGTGCTAGACTCCGCTTGGATATCACGGTGAAGAAGCCCGAAGCAGAGATCCTGCAGAGCATCATGGTAAAAAGCCAAGCGCAGGACTTCACCAGGCTGGTGCAGCAAAGAAGCAAAGCGCAGGACTTCTCCGAGGCGTTGCAGAGGAAGAAACGAACCTCTGGACTCCTGAAGGATTCTGCGGAAATGCAGCCAAGTGCAGGGATAGAAGCAAGCGCACAACTCCACGAGGCAGTGTGGGGAAGAACCGAAGCACAGAAATCCTCCCAGGCAACACGAGCAACGATGAAGTGCTGGACTCCTCAAGGGCAGGATGGTAAAAAAGCACAAACATGCAGGACTCCACCTGGGCAGCGCAGGGGATGAATCGAAGAGCAGGATGCCACGGGGCTCTCAAGGTGACAAAGGCTGCCTCCCGAGACCTGCTCGCTGGGCTTGACCCCCGAGCAGGACTGTGCACAGGACCCTGCTCCCAATTGCTGTCACAGAGCATGTGACCTGCTCTTGGGGGCGTCTAGCACTGTGCAAAAAAATCGTCCTGGGCAGCAGCACAGTAGAAAACAAGCCACGGTGCAGGAAAACCCATACCTTACAAAATAGTCCTAAGATAACAGGCCATGCAATAAACAATACAAAGTACAAAACTACCAATGCAATACAAGCTTCGACACAGACAATACCAGGAAATACAATCTTCAATACAAAATACAAAAGCAAATAATATACAAAATAACTAGTAAACTTCAAAGCAAGGCGTAGTACTTACAGGCAGTGTGGAGAGGAAGCAAAGCACGGCTCACCTCCGCTGAAGCGCAGCATAGAAGCACATGGTGGCAATCATCAGGGGCGTGATGGCAAAACAGCAAAGCACAGGATGCCTCTAGGGCACCAGACAGCAACGAGCGAGGAACAAGACGCCTCCAAGGCCATGCCGTCAAAAAGCAAAGCACAGCAAACCTCCAGGAAAGCAGGAAGCAAAAGGCAAACGCAGCAATCCTCATGGGTGGTGAAGAAAGAAGCAGAGCACAACATTCCTCTGGGCCATCACAGCAAACAAGCAAAGCGCAGGATTCCTCCAGGGTAGCACAGGCAAAAAAGCAAAACTCAGAACTCCTCCAAAGAGGTGCAAGCAAAGAAGAAAATCATGGCAAACCTCCAGGGTAGTGCACGCGAAGAACCAAATGCAGGGCTCCTCCAAGCTGCAGGAGGGGAAACAAATCACAGGACTCCTCCAGGGCAGTTCAGGCCAAGAATAAATCCACAGGACTCCTCCAAAGAGGTGCAGGCGAGGCAAAAAACCACAGGACTTCTCCAAAGGGAGGCAAAAGTAGAACTGATGTGCTGGACTTCTCCATGAATCTGGATGAGAATGCAGGACAACTCCGAGCGCAGCTCAGGAAAAACAAAACTACAGGACTCCTCCAAGGTGGTGCAGCCAAGAATGCAGAGTGCTAGACTCCGCTTGGATATCACGGTGAAGAAGCCCGAAGCACAGATCCTGCAGAGCATCATGGTAAAAAGCCAAGCGCAGGACTTCACCAGGCTGGTGCAGCAAAGAAGCAAAGCGCAGGACTTCTCCGAGGCGTTGCAGAGGAAGAAACGAACCTCTGGACTCCTGAAGGATTCTGCGGAAATGCAGCCAAGTGCAGGGATAGAAGCAAGCGCACAACTCCACGAGGCAGTGTGGGGAAGAACCGAAGCACAGAAATCCTCCCAGGCAACACGAGCAACGATGAAGTGCTGGACTCCTCAAGGGCAGGATGGTAAAAAAGCCCAAACATGCAGGACTCCTCCTGGGCAGCGCAGGGGATGAATCCAAGAGCAGGATGCCACGGGGCTCTCAAGGTGACAAAGGCTGCCTCCCGAGACCTGCTCGCTGGGCTTGACCCCCGAGCAGGACTGTGCACAGGACCCTGCTCCCAATTGCTGTCACAGAGCATGTGACCTGCTCTTGGGGGCGTCTAGCACTGTGCAAAAAAATCGTCCAGGGCAGCAGCACAGTAGAAAACAAGCCACGGTGCAGGAAAACCCATACCTTACAAAATAGTCCTAAGATAACAGGCCATGCAATAAACAATACAAAGTACAAAACTACCAATGCAATACAAGCTTCGACACAGACAATACCAGGAAATACAATCTTCAATACAAAATACAAAAGCAAATAATATACAAAATAACTAGTAAACTTCAAAGCAAGGCGTAGTACTTACAGGCAGCGTGGAGAGGAAGCAAAGCACGGCTCACCTCCGCTGAAGCGCAGCAAAGAAGCACATGGTGGCAATCATCAGGGGCGTGATGGCAAAACAGCAAAGCACAGGATGCCTCTAGGGCACCAGACAGCAACAAGCGAGGAACAAGACGCCTCCAAGGCCATGCCCTCAAAAAGCAAAGCACAGCAAACCTCCAGGAAAGCAGGAAGCAAAAGGCAAACGCAGCAATCCTCATGGGTGGTGAAGAAAGAAGCAGAGCACAACATTCCTCTGGGCCATCACAGCAAACAAGCAAAGCGCAGGATTCCTCCAGGGTAGCACAGGCAAAAAAGCAAAAATCAGAACTCCTCCAAAGAGGTGCAAGCAAAGAAGAAAATCATGGGAAACCTCCAGGGTAGTGCACGCGAAGAACCAAATGCAGGGCTCCTCCAAGCTGCAGGAGGGGAAACAAATCACAGGACTCCTCCAGGGCAGTTCAGGCCAAGAATAAATCCACAGGACTCCTCCAAAGAGGTGCAGGCTAGGCAAAAAACCACAGGACTTCTCCAAAGGGAGGCAAAAGTAGAACTGATGTGCTGGACTTCTCCATGAATCTGGATGAGAATGCAGGACAACTCCGAGCGCAGCTCAGGAAAAACAAAACTACAGGACTCCTCCAAGGTGGTGCAGCCAAGAATGCAGAGTGCTAGACTCCGCTTGGATATCACGGTGAAGAAGCCCGAAGCAGAGATCCTGCAGAGCATCATGGTAAAAAGCCAAGCGCAGGACTTCACCAGGCTGGTGCAGCAAAGAAGCAAAGCGCAGGACTTCTCCGAGGCGTTGCAGAGGAAGAAACGAACCTCTGGACTCCTGAAGGATTCTGCGGAAATGCAGCCAAGTGCAGGGATAGAAGCAAGCGCACAACTCCACGAGGCAGCGTGGGGAAGAACCGAAGCACAGAAATCCTCCCAGGCAACACGAGCAACGACGAAGTGCTGGACTCCTCAAGGGCAGGATGGTAAAAAAGCCCAAACATGCAGGACTCCTCCTGGGCAGCGCAGGGGATGAATCCAAGAGCAGGATGCCACGGGGCTCTCAAGGTGACAAAGGCTGCCTCCCGAGACCTGCTCGCTGGGCTTGACGCCCGAGCAGGACTGTGCACAAGACCCTGCTCCCAATTGCTGTCACAGAGCATGTGACCTGCTCTTGGGGGCGTCTAGCACTGTGCAAAAAAATCGTCCTGGGCAGCAGCACAGTAGAAAACAAGCCACGGTGCAGGAAAACCCATACCTTACAAAATAGTCCTAAGATAACAGGCCATGCAATAAACAATACAAAGTACAAAACTACCAATGCAATACAAGCTTCGACACAGACAATACCAGGTAATACAATCTTCAATACAAAATACAAAAGCAAATAATATACAAAATAACTAGTAAACTTCAAAGCAAGGCGTAGTACTTACAGGCAGTGTGGAGAGGAAGCAAAGCACGGCTCACCTCCGCTGAAGCGCAGCAAAGAAGCACATGGTGGCAATCATCAGGGGCGTGATGGCAAAACAGCAAAGCACAGGATGCCTCTAGGGCACCAGACAGCAACAAGCGAGGAACAAGACGCCTCCAAGGCCATGCCCTCAAAAAGCAAAGCACAGCAAACCTCCAGGAAAGCAGGAAGCAAAAGGCAAACGCAGCATTCCTCATGGGTGGTGAAGAAAGAAGCAGAGCACAACATTCCTCTGGGCCATCACAGCAAACAAGCAAAGCGCAGGATTCCTCCAGGGTAGCACAGGCGAAAAAGCAAAACTCAGAACTCCTCCAAAGAGGTGCAAGCAAAGAAGAAAATCATGGGAAACCTCCAGGGTAGTGCACGTGAAGAACCAAATGCAGGGCTCCTCCAAGCTGCAGGAGGGGAAACAAATCACAGGACTCCTCCAGGGCAGTTCAGGCCAAGAATAAATCCACAGGACTCCTCCAAAGAGGTGCAGGCTAGGCAAAAAACCACAGGACTTCTCCAAAGGGAGGCAAAAGTAGAACTGATGTGCTGGACTTCTCCATGAATCTGGATGAGAATGCAGGACAACTCCGAGCGCAGCTCAGGAAAAACAAAACTACAGGACTCCTCCAAGGTGGTGCAGCCAAGAATGCAGAGTGCTAGACTCCGCTTGGATATCACGGTGAAGAAGCCCGAAGCACAGATCCTGCAGAGCATCATGGTAAAAAGCCAAGCGCAGGACTTCATCAGGCTGGTGCAGCAAAGAAGCAAAGCGCAGGACTTCTCCGAGGTGTTGCAGAGGAAGAAACGAACCTCTGGACTCCTGAAGGATTCTGCGGAAATGCAGCCAAGTGCAGGGATAGAAGCAAGCGCACAACTCCACGAGGCAGCGTGGGGAAGAACCGAAGCACAGAAATCCTCCCAGGCAACACGAGCAACGATGAAGTGCTGGACTCCTCAAGGGCAGGATGGTAAAAAAGCCCAAACATGCAGGACTCCTCCTGGGCAGCGCAGGGGATGAATCCAAGAGCAGGATGCCACGGGGCTCTCAAGGTGACAAAGGCTGCCTCCCGAGACCTGCTCGCTGGGCTTGACGCCCGAGCAGGACTGTGCACAAGACCCTGCTCCCAATTGCTGTCACAGAGCATGTGACCTGCTCTTGGGGGCGTCTAGCACTGTGCAAAAAAATCGTCCTGGGCAGCAGCACAGTAGAAAACAAGCCACGGTGCAGGAAAACCCATACCTTACAAAATAGTCCTAAGATAACAGGCCATGCAATAAACAATACAAAGTACAAAACTACCAATGCAATACAAGCTTCGACACAGACAATACCAGGAAATACAATCTTCAATACAAAATACAAAAGCAAATAATATACAAAATAACTAGTAAACTTCAAAGCAAGGCGTAGTACTTACAGGCAGTGTGGAGAGGAAGCAAAGCACGGCTCACCTCCGCTGAAGCGCAGCATAGAAGCACATGGTGGCAATCATCAGGGGCGTGATGGCAAAACAGCAAAGCACAGGATGCCTCTAGGGCACCAGACAGCAACAAGCGAGGAACAAGACGCCTCCAAGGCCATGCCGTCAAAAAGCAAAGCACAGCAAACCTCCAGGAAAGCAGGAAGCAAAAGGCAAACGCAGCATTCCTCATGGGTGGTGAAGAAAGAAGCAGAGCACAACATTCCTCTGGGCCATCACAGCAAACAAGCAAAGCGCAGGATTCCTCCAGGGTAGCACAGGCAAAAAAGCAAAACTCAGAACTCCTCCAAAGAGGTGCAAGCAAAGAAGAAAATCATGGCAAACCTCCAGGGTAGTGCACGCGAAGAACCAAATGCAGGGCTCCTCCAAGCTGCAGGAGGGGAAACAAATCACAGGACTCCTCCAGGGCAGTTCAGGCCAAGAATAAATCCACAGGACTCCTCCAAAGAGGTGCAGGCTAGGCAAAAAACCACAGGACTTCTCCAAAGGGAGGCAAAAGTAGAACTGATGTGCTGGACTTCTCCATGAATCTGGATGAGAATGCAGGACAACTCCGAGCGCAGCTCAGGAAAAACAAAACTACAGGACTCCTCCAAGGTGGTGCAGCCAAGAATGCAGAGTGCTAGACTCTGCTTGGATATCACGGTGAAGAAGCCCGAAGCAGAGATCCTGCAGAGCATCATGGTAAAAAGCCAAGCGCAGGACTTCACCAGGCTGGTGCAGCAAAGAAGCAAAGCGCAGGACTTCTCCGAGGCGTTGCAGAGGAAGAAACGAACCTCTGGACTCCTGAAGGATTCTGCGGAAATGCAGCCAAGTGCAGGGATAGAAGCAAGCGCACAACTCCACGAGGCAGCGTGGGGAAGAACCAAAGCACAGAAATCCTCCCAGGCAACACGAGCAACGATGAAGTGCTGGACTCCTCAAGGGCAGGATGGTAAAAAAGCCCAAACATGCAGGACTCCTCCTGGGCAGCGCAGGGGATGAATCCAAGAGCAGGATGCCACGGGGCTCTCAAGGTGACAAAGGCTGCCTCCCGAGACCTGCTCGCTGGGCTTGACCCCCGAGCAGGACTGTGCACAGGACCCTGCTCCCAATTGCTGTCACAGAGCATGTGACCTGCTCTTGGGGGCGTCTAGCACTGTGCAAAAAAATCGTCCAGGGCAGCAGCACAGTAGAAAACAAGCCACGGTGCAGGAAAACCCATACCTTACAAAATAGTCCTAAGATAACAGGCCATGCAATAAACAATACAAAGTACAAAACTACCAATGCAATACAAGCTTCGACACAGACAATACCAGGAAATACAATCTTCAATACAAAATACAAAAGCAAATAATATACAAAATAACTAGTAAACTTCAAAGCAAGGCGTAGTACTTACAGGCAGCGTGGAGAGGAAGCAAAGCACGGCTCACCTCCGCTGAAGCGCAGCAAAGAAGCACATGGTGGCAATCATCAGGGGCGTGATGGCAAAACAGCAAAGCACAGGATGCCTCTAGGGCACCAGACAGCAACAAGCGAGGAACAAGACGCCTCCAAGGCCATGCCCTCAAAAAGCAAAGCACAGCAAACCTCCAGGAAAGCAGGAAGCAAAAGGCAAACGCAGCAATCCTCATGGGTGGTGAAGAAAGAAGCAGAGCACAACATTCCTCTGGGCCATCACAGCAAACAAGCAAAGCGCAGGATTCCTCCAGGGTAGCACAGGCAAAAAAGCAAAACTCAGAACTCCTCCAAAGAGGTGCAAGCAAAGAAGAAAATCATGGGAAACCTCCAGGGTAGTGCACGCGAAGAACCAAATGCAGGGCTCCTCCAAGCTGCAGGAGGGGAAACAAATCACAGGACTCCTCCAGGGCAGTTCAGGCCAAGAATAAATCCACAGGACTCCTCCAAAGAGGTGCAGGCTAGGCAAAAAACCACAGGACTTCTCCAAAGGGAGGCAAAAGTAGAACTGATGTGCTGGACTTCTCCATGAATCTGGATGAGAATGCAGGACAACTCCGAGCGCAGCTCAGGAAAAACAAAACTACAGGACTCCTCCAAGGTGGTGCAGCCAAGAATGCAGAGTGCTAGACTCCGCTTGGATATCACGGTGAAGAAGCCCGAAGCAGAGATCCTGCAGAGCATCATGGTAAAAAGCCAAGCGCAGGACTTCACCAGGCTGGTGCAGCAAAGAAGCAAAGCGCAGGACTTCTCCGAGGCGTTGCAGAGGAAGAAACGAACCTCTGGACTCCTGAAGGATTCTGCGGAAATGCAGCCAAGTGCAGGGATAGAAGCAAGCGCACAACTCCACGAGGCAGCGTGGGGAAGAACCGAAGCACAGAAATCCTCCCAGGCAACACGAGCAACGACGAAGTGCTGGACTCCTCAAGGGCAGGATGGTAAAAAAGCCCAAACATGCAGGACTCCTCCTGGGCAGCGCAGGGGATGAATCCAAGAGCAGGATGCCACGGGGCTCTCAAGGTGACAAAGGCTGCCTCCCGAGACCTGCTCGCTGGGCTTGACGCCCGAGCAGGACTGTGCACAAGACCCTGCTCCCAATTGCTGTCACAGAGCATGTGACCTGCTCTTGGGGGCGTCTAGCACTGTGCAAAAAAATCGTCCTGGGCAGCAGCACAGTAGAAAACAAGCCACGGTGCAGGAAAACCCATACCTTACAAAATAGTCCTAAGATAACAGGCCATGCAATAAACAATACAAAGTACAAAACTACCAATGCAATACAAGCTTCGACACAGACAATACCAGGTAATACAATCTTCAATACAAAATACAAAAGCAAATAATATACAAAATAACTAGTAAACTTCAAAGCAAGGCGTAGTACTTACAGGCAGTGTGGAGAGGAAGCAAAGCACGGCTCACCTCCGCTGAAGCGCAGCAAAGAAGCACATGGTGGCAATCATCAGGGGCGTGATGGCAAAACAGCAAAGCACAGGATGCCTCTAGGGCACCAGACAGCAACAAGCGAGGAACAAGACGCCTCCAAGGCCATGCCCTCAAAAAGCAAAGCACAGCAAACCTCCAGGAAAGCAGGAAGCAAAAGGCAAACGCAGCATTCCTCATGGGTGGTGAAGAAAGAAGCAGAGCACAACATTCCTCTGGGCCATCACAGCAAACAAGCAAAGCGCAGGATTCCTCCAGGGTAGCACAGGCGAAAAAGCAAAACTCAGAACTCCTCCAAAGAGGTGCAAGCAAAGAAGAAAATCATGGCAAACCTCCAGGGTAGTGCACGTGAAGAACCAAATGCAGGGCTCCTCCAAGCTGCAGGAGGGGAAACAAATCACAGGACTCCTCCAGGGCAGTTCAGGCCAAGAATAAATCCACAGGACTCCTCCAAAGAGGTGCAGGCTAGGCAAAAAACCACAGGACTTCTCCAAAGGGAGGCAAAAGTAGAACTGATGTGCTGGACTTCTCCATGAATCTGGATGAGAATGCAGGACAACTCCGAGCGCAGCTCAGGAAAAACAAAACTACAGGACTCCTCCAAGGTGGTGCAGCCAAGAATGCAGAGTGCTAGACTCCGCTTGGATATCACGGTGAAGAAGCCCGAAGCAGAGATCCTGCAGAGCATCATGGTAAAAAGCCAAGCGCAGGACTTCACCAGGCTGGTGCAGCAAAGAAGCAAAGCGCAGGACTTCTCCGAGGCGTTGCAGAGGAAGAAACGAACCTCTGGACTCCTGAAGGATTCTGCGGAAATGCAGCCAAGTGCAGGGATAGAAGCAAGCGCACAACTCCACGAGGCAGCGTGGGGAAGAACCGAAGCACAGAAATCCTCCCAGGCAACACGAGCAACGATGAAGTGCTGGACTCCTCAAGGGCAGGATGGTAAAAAAGCCCAAACATGCAGGACTCCTCCTGGGCAGCGCAGGGGATGAATCCAAGAGCAGGATGCCACGGGGCTCTCAAGGTGACAAAGGCTGCCTCCCGAGACCTGCTCGCTGGGCTTGACGCCCGAGCAGGACTGTGCACAAGACCCTGCTCCCAATTGCTGTCACAGAGCATGTGACCTGCTCTTGGGGGCGTCTAGCACTGTGCAAAAAAATCGTCCTGGGCAGCAGCACAGTAGAAAACAAGCCACGGTGCAGGAAAACCCATACCTTACAAAATAGTCCTAAGATAACAGGCCATGCAATAAACAATACAAAGTACAAAACTACCAATGCAATACAAGCTTCGACACAGACAATACCAGGAAATACAATCTTCAATACAAAATACAAAAGCAAATAATATACAAAATAACTAGTAAACTTCAAAGCAAGGCGTAGTACTTACAGGCAGTGTGGAGAGGAAGCAAAGCACGGCTCACCTCCGCTGAAGCGCAGCATAGAAGCACATGGTGGCAATCATCAGGGGCGTGATGGCAAAACAGCAAAGCACAGGATGCCTCTAGGGCACCAGACAGCAACAAGCGAGGAACAAGACGCCTCCAAGGCCATGCCGTCAAAAAGCAAAGCACAGCAAACCTCCAGGAAAGCAGGAAGCAAAAGGCAAACGCAGCATTCCTCATGGGTGGTGAAGAAAGAAGCAGAGCACAACATTCCTCTGGGCCATCACAGCAAACAAGCAAAGCGCAGGATTCCTCCAGGGTAGCACAGGCAAAAAAGCAAAACTCAGAACTCCTCCAAAGAGGTGCAAGCAAAGAAGAAAATCATGGGAAACCTCCAGGGTAGTGCACGCGAAGAACCAAATGCAGGGCTCCTCCAAGCTGCAGGAGGGGAAACAAATCACAGGACTCCTCCAGGGCAGTTCAGGCCAAGAATAAATCCACAGGACTCCTCCAAAGAGGTGCAGGCTAGGCAAAAAACCACAGGACTTCTCCAAAGGGAGGCAAAAGTAGAACTGATGTGCTGGACTTCTCCATGAATCTGGATGAGAATGCAGGACAACTCCGAGCGCAGCTCAGGAAAAACAAAACTACAGGACTCCTCCAAGGTGGTGCAGCCAAGAATGCAGAGTGCTAGACTCCGCTTGGATATCACGGTGAAGAAGCCCGAAGCAGAGATCCTGCAGAGCATCATGGTAAAAAGCCAAGCGCAGGACTTCACCAGGCTGGTGCAGCAAAGAAGCAAAGCGCAGGACTTCTCCGAGGCGTTGCAGAGGAAGAAACGAACCTCTGGACTCCTGAAGGATTCTGCGGAAATGCAGCCAAGTGCAGGGATAGAAGCAAGCGCACAACTCCACGAGGCAGCGTGGGGAAGAACCAAAGCACAGAAATCCTCCCAGGCAACACGAGCAACGATGAAGTGCTGGACTCCTCAAGGGCAGGATGGTAAAAAAGCCCAAACATGCAGGACTCCACCTGGGCAGCGCAGGGGATGAATCGAAGAGCAGGATGCAACGGGGCTCTCAACGTGACAAAGGCTGCCTCCCGAGACCTGCTCGCTGGGCTTGACTCCCGAGCAGGACTGTGCACAGGACCCTGCTCCCAATTGCTGTCACAGACCATGTGACCTGCTCTTGGGGGCGTCTAGAACTGTGCAAAACATCTTCCTAGGCAGCAGCACAGTAGAAAACAAGCCACGGTACAGGAAAACCCATACCTTACAAAATAGTCCTAAGGTAACAGGCCATTCAATAAACAATACAAAGTACAAAACTACCAATGCAATACAAGCTTCGACACAGACAATACCAGGAAATACAATCTTCAATGCAAAATACAAAAGTAAATAATATTCAAAAGAATCAAAGCACTGAAATCCTCCCAGGCAACACGAGCAACGACGAAGTGCTGCACTCCTCAAGGGTAGCATGGTAAGAAAGCCCAAACATGCAGGACTCCTCCTGGGCAGCGCAGGGGAATAATCCAAGAGCAGGATGCCACGGGGCTCTCAAGGTGACAAAGGCTGCCTCCCGAGACCTGCTCGCTGGGCTTGACTCCCGAGCAGGACTGTGCACAGGACCCTGCTCCCAATTGCTGTCACAGAGCGTCTGACCTGCTCTTGGGGGCGTCTAGAACTGTGCAGAAAAAATCGTCCTGGGCAGCAGCACAGTAGAAAACAAGCCACGGTGCAGGAAAACCCATACCTTACAAAATAGTCCTAAGATAACAGGCCATGCAATAAACAATACAAAGTACAAAACTACCAATGCAATACAAGCTTCGACACAGACAATACCAGGAAATACAATCTTCAATACAAAATACAAAAGCAAATAATATACAAAATAACTAGTAAACTTCAAAGCAAGGCGTAGTACTTACAGGCAGTGTGGAGAGGAAGCAAAGCACGGCTCACCTCCGCTGAAGCGCAGCAAAGAAGCACATGGTGGCAATCATCAGGGGCGTGATGGCAAAACAGCAAAGCACAGGATGCCTCTAGGGCACCAGACAGCAACAAGCGAGGAACAAGACGCCTCCAAGGCCATGCCCTCAAAAAGCAAAGCACAGCAAACCTCCAGGAAAGCAGGAAGCAAAAGGCAAACGCAGCATTCCTCATGGGTGGTGAAGAAAGAAGCAGAGCACAACATTCCTCTGGGCCATCACAGCAAACAAGCAAAGCGCAGGATTCCTCCAGGGTAGCACAGGCAAAAAAGCAAAACTCAGAACTCCTCCAAAGAGGTGCAAGCAAAGAAGAAAATCATGGCAAACCTCCAGGGTAGTGCACGCGAAGAACCAAATGCAGGGCTCCTCCAAGCTGCAGGAGGGGAAACAAATCACAGGACTCCTCCAGGGCAGTTCAGGCCAAGAATAAATCCACAGGACTCCTCCAAAGAGGTGCAGGCTAGGCAAAAAACCACAGGACTTCTCCAAAGGGAGGCAAAAGTAGAACTGATGTGCTGGACTTCTCCATGAATCTGGATGAGAATGCAGGACAACTCCGAGCGCAGCTCAGGAAAAACAAAACTACAGGACTCCTCCAAGGTGGTGCAGCCAAGAATGCAGAGTGCTAGACTCCGCTTGGATATCACGGTGAAGAAGCCCGAAGCACAGATCCTGCAGAGCATCATGGTAAAAAGCCAAGCGCAGGACTTCACCAGGCTGGTGCAGCAAAGAAGCAAAGCGCAGGACTTCTCCGAGGTGTTGCAGAGGAAGAAACGAACCTCTGGACTCCTGAAGGATTCTGCGGAAATGCAGCCAAGTGCAGGGATAGAAGCAAGCGCACAACTCCACGAGGCAGCGTGGGGAAGAACCGAAGCACAGAAATCCTCCCAGGCAACACGAGCAACGATGAAGTGCTGGACTCCTCAAGGGCAGGATGGTAAAAAAGCCCAAACATGCAGGACTCCACCTGGGCAGCGCAGGGGATGAATCGAAGAGCAGGATGCAACGGGGCTCTCAAGGTGACAAAGGCTGCCTCCCGAGACCTGCTCGCTGGGCTTGACTCCCGAGCAGGACTGTGCACAGGACCCTGCTCCCAATTGCTGTCACAGAGCATGTGACCTGCTCTTGGGGGCGTCTAGCACTGTGCAAAACATCGTCCTAGGCAGCAGCACAGTAGAAAACAAGCCACGGTACAGGAAAACCCATACCTTACAAAATAGTCCTAAGATAACAGGCCATGCAAAAAACAATACAAAGTACAAAACTACCAATGCAATACAAGCTTCGACACAGACAATACCAGGAAATACAATCTTCAATGCAAAATACAAAAGTAAATAATATTCAAAAGAATCAAAGCTCTGAAATCCTCCCAGGCAACACGAGCAACGATGAAGTGCTGCACTCCTCAAGGGTAGCATGGTAAGAAAGCCCAAACATGCAGGACTCCTCCTGGGCAGCGCAGGGGAATAATCCAAGAGCAGGATGCCACGGGGCTCTCAAGGTGACAAAGGCTGCCTCCCGAGACCTGCTCGCTGGGCTTGACTCCCGAGCAGGACTGTGCACAGGACCCTGCTCCCAATTGCTGTCACAGAGCGTGTGACCTGCTCTTGGGGGCGTCTAGAACTGTGCAAAAAAATCGTCCAGGGCAGCAGCACAGTAGAAAACAAGCCACGGTGCAGGAAAACCCATACCTTACAAAATAGTCCTAAGATAACAGGCCATGCAATAAACAATACAAAGTACAAAACTACCAATGCAATACAAGCTTCGACACAGACAATACCAGGAAATACAATCTTCAATACAAAATACAAAAGCAAATAATATACAAAATAACTAGTAAACTTCAAAGCAAGGCGTAGTACTTACAGGTAGTGTGGAGAGGAAGCAAAGCACGGCTCACCTCCGCTGAAGCGCAGCAAAGAAGCACATGGTGGCAATCATCAGGGGCGTGATGGCAAAACAGCAAAGCACAGGGTGCCTCTAGGGCACCAGACAGCAACAAGCGAGGAACAAGACGCCTCCAAGGCCATGCCGTCAAAAAGCAAAGCAGAGCAAACCTCCAGGAAAGCAGGAAGCAAAAGGCAAACGCAGCATTCCTCATGGGTGGTGAAGAAAGAAGCAGAGCACAACATTCCTCTGGGCCATCACAGCAAACAAGCAAAGCGCAGGATTCCTCCAGGGTAGCACAGGCAAAAAAGCAAAACTCAGAACTCCTCCAAAGAGGTGCAAGCAAAGAAGAAAATCATGGCAAACCTCCAGGGTAGTGCACGCGAAGAACCAAATGCAGGGCTCCTCCAAGCTGCAGGAGGGGAAACAAATCACAGGACTCCTCCAGGGCAGTTCAGGCCAAGAATAAATCCACAGGACTCCTCCAAAGAGGTGCAGGCTAGGCAAAAAACCACAGGACTTCTCCAAAGGGAGGCAAAAGTAGAACTGATGTGCTGGACTTCTCCATGAATCTGGATGAGAATGCAGGACAACTCCGAGCGCAGCTCAGGAAAAACAAAACTACAGGACTCCTCCAAGGTGGTGCAGCCAAGAATGCAGAGTGCTAGACTGCGCTTGGATATCACGGTGAAGAAGCCCGAAGCAGAGATCCTGCAGAGCATCATGGTAAAAAGCCAAGCGCAGGACTTCACCAGGCTGGTGCAGCAAAGAAGCAAAGCGCAGGACTTCTCCGAGGTGTTGCAGAGGAAGAAACGAACCTCTGGACTCCTGAAGGATTCTGCGGAAATGCAGCCATGTGCAGGGATAGAAGCAAGCGCACAACTCCACGAGGCAGCGTGGGGAAGAACCGAAGCACAGAAATCCTCCCAGGCAACACGAGCAACGATGAAGTGCTGGACTCCTCAAGGGCAGGATGGTAAAAAAGCCCAAACATGCAGGACTCCTCCTGGGCAGCGCAGGGGAATAATCCAAGAGCAGGATGCCACGGGGCTCTCAAGGTGACAAAGGCTGCCTCCCGAGACCTGCTCGCTGGGCTTGACTCCCGAGCAGGACTGTGCACAGGACCCTGCTCCCAATTGCTGTCACAGAGCGTGTGACCTGCTCTTGGGGGCGTCTAGAACTGTGCAAAAAAATCGTCCTGGGCAGCAGCACAGTAGAAAACAAGCCACGGTGCAGGAAAACCCATACCTTACAAAATAGTCCTAAGATAACAGGCCATGCAATAAACAATACAAAGTACAAAACTACCAATGCAATACAAGCTTCGACACAGACAATACCAGGAAATACAATCTTCAATACAAAATACAAAAGCAAATAATATACAAAATAACTAGTAAACTTCAAAGCAAGGCGTAGTACTTACAGGTAGTGTGGAGAGGAAGCAAAGCACGGCTCACCTCCGCTGAAGCGCAGCAAAGAAGCACATGGTGGCAATCATCAGGGGCGTGATGGCAAAACAGCAAAGCACAGGGTGCCTCTAGGGCACCAGACAGCAACAAGCGAGGAACAAGACGCCTCCAAGGCCATGCCGTCAAAAAGCAAAGCAGAGCAAACCTCCAGGAAAGCAGGAAGCAAAAGGCAAACGCAGCATTCCTCATGGGTGGTGAAGAAAGAAGCAGAGCACAACATTCCTCTGGGCCATCACAGCAAACAAGCAAAGCGCAGGATTCCTCCAGGGTAGCACAGGCAAAAAAGCAAAACTCAGAACTCCTCCAAAGAGGTGCAAGCAAAGAAGAAAATCATGGGAAACCTCCAGGGTAGTGCACGCGAAGAACCAAATGCAGGGCTCCTCCAAGCTGCAGGAGGGGAAACAAATCACAGGACTCCTCCAGGGCAGTTCAGGCCAAGAATAAATCCACAGGACTCCTCCAAAGAGGTGCAGGCTAGGCAAAAAACCACAGGACTTCTCCAAAGGGAGGCAAAAGTAGAACTGATGTGCTGGACTTCTCCATGAATCTGGATGAGAATGCAGGACAACTCCGAGCGCAGCTCAGGAAAAACAAAACTACAGGACTCCTCCAAGGTGGTGCAGCCAAGAATGCAGAGTGCTAGACTCCGCTTGGATATCACGGTGAAGAAGCCCGAAGAAGAGATCCTGCAGAGCATCATGGTAAAAAGCCAAGCGCAGGACTTCACCAGGCTGGTGCAGCAAAGAAGCAAAGCGCAGGACTTCTCCGAGGTGTTGCAGAGGAAGAAACGAACCTCTGGACTCCTGAAGGATTCTGCGGAAATGCAGCCAAGTGCAGGGATAGAAGCAAGCGCACAACTCCACGAGGCAGCGTGGGGAAGAACCGAAGCACAGAAATCCTCCCAGGCAACACGAGCAACGATGAAGTGCTGGACTCCTCAAGGGCAGGATGGTAAAAAAGCCCAAACATGCAGGACTCCACCTGGGCAGCGCAGGGGATGAATCCAAGAGCAGGATGCCACGGGGCTCTCAAGGTGACAAAGGCTGCCTCCCGAGACCTGCTCGTTGGGCTTGACTCCAGAGCAGGACTGTGCACAGGACCCTGCTCCCAATTGCTGTCACAGAGCATGTGACCTGCTCTTGAGGGCGTCTAGAACTGTGCAAAACATCTTCCTAGGCAGCAGCACAGTAGAAAACAAGCCACGGTACAGGAAAACCCATACCTTACAAAATAGTCCTAAGGTAACAGGCCATGCAATAAACAATACAAAGTACAAAACTACCAATGCAATACAAGCTTCGACACAGACAATACCAGGAAATACAATCTTCAATGCAAAATACAAAAGTAAATAATATTCAAAAGAATCAAAGCTCTGAAATCCTCCCAGGCAACACGAGCAACGACGAAGTGCTGCACTCCTCAAGGGTAGCATGGTAAGAAAGCCCAAACATGCAGGACTCCTCCTGGGCAGCGCAGGGGAATAATCCAAGAGCAGGATGCCACGGGGCTCTCAAGGTGACAAAGGCTGCCTCCCGAGACCTGCTCGCTGGGCTTGACTCCCGAGCAGGACTGTGCACAGGACCCTGCTCCCAATTGCTGTCACAGAGCGTGTGACCTGTTCTTGTGGGCGTCTAGAACTGTGCAAAAAAATCGTCCTGGGCAGCAGCACAGTAGAAAACAAGCCACGGTGCAGGAAAACCCATACCTTACAAAATAGTCCTAAGATAACAGGCCATGCAATAAACAATACAAAGTACAAAACTACCAATGCAATACAAGCTTCGACACAGACAATACCAGGAAATACAATCTTCAATACAAAATACAAAAGCAAATAATATACAAAATAACTAGTAAACTTCAAAGCAAGGCGTAGTACTTACAGGCAGTGTGGAGAGGAAGCAAAGCACGGCTCACCTCCGCTGAAGCGCAGCAAAGAAGCACATGGTGGCAATCATCAGGGGCGTGATGGCAAAACAGCAAAGCACAGGATGCCTCTAGGGCACCAGACAGCAACAAGCGAGGAACAAGACGCCTCCAAGGCCATGCCGTCAAAAAGCAAAGCACAGCAAACCTCCAGGAAAGCAGGAAGCAAAAGGCAAACGCAGCATTCCTCATGGGTGGTGAAGAAAGAAGCAGAGCACAACATTCCTCTGGGCCATCACAGCAAACAAGCAAAGCGCAGGATTCCTCCAGGGTAGCACAGGCAAAAAAGCAAAACTCAGAACTCCTCCAAAGAGGTGCAAGCAAAGAAGAAAATCATGGGAAACCTCCAGGGTAGTGCACGCGAAGAACCAAATGCAGGGCTCCTCCAAGCTGCAGGAGGGGAAACAAATCACAGGACTCCTCCAGGGCAGTTCAGGCCAAGAATAAATCCACAGGACTCCTCCAAAGAGGTGCAGGCTAGGCAAAAAACCACAGGACTTCTCCAAAGGGAGGCAAAAGTAGAACTGATGTGGTGGACTTCTCCATGAATCTGGATGAGAATGCAGGACAACTCCGAGCGCAGCTCAGGAAAAACAAAACTACAGGACTCCTCCAAGGTGGTGCAGCCAAGAATGCAGAGTGCTAGACTCCGCTTGGATATCACGGTGAAGAAGCCCGAAGCAGAGATCCTGCAGAGCATCATGGTATAAAGCCAAGCGCAGGACTTCACCAGGCTGGTGCAGCAAAGAAGCAAAGCGCAGGACTTCTCCGAGGCGTTGCAGAGGAAGAAACGAACCTCTGGACTCCTGAAGGATTCTGCGGAAATGCAGCCAAGTGCAGGGATAGAAGCAAGCGCACAACTCCACGAGGCAGCGTGGGGAAGAACCGAAGCACAGAAATCCTCCCAGGCAACACGAGCAACGATGAAGTGCTGGACTCCTCAAGGGCAGGATGGTAAAAAAGCCCAAACATGCAGGACTCCACCTGGGCAGCGCAGGGGATGAATCGAAGAGCAGGATGCCACGGGGCTCTCAAGGTGACAAAGGCTGCCTCCCGAGACCTGCTCGCTGGGCTTGACTCCCGAGCAGGACTGTGCACAGGACCCTGCTCCCAATTGCTGTCACAGAGCATGTGACCTGCTCTTGGGGGCGTCTAGCACTGTGCAAAACATCGTCCTAGGCAGCAGCACAGTAGAAAACAAGCCACGGTGCAGGAAAACCCATACCTTACAAAATAGTCCTAAGATAACAGGCCATGCAATAAACAATACAAAGTACAAAACTACCAATGCAATACAAGCTTCGACACAGACAATACCAGGAAATTCAATCTTTAATACAAAATACAAAAGCAAATAATATACAAAATAACTAGTAAACTTCAAAGCAAGGCGTAGTACTTACAGGCAGTGTGGAGAGGAAGCAAAGCACGGCTCACCTCCGCTGAAGCGCAGCAAAGAAGCACATGGTGGCAATCATCAGGGGCGTGATGGCAAAACAGCAAAGCACAGGATGCCTCTAGGGCACCAGACAGCAACAAGCGAGGAACAAGACGCCTCCAAGGCCATGCCCTCAAAAAGCAAAGCACAGCAAACCTCCAGGAAAGCAGGAAGCAAAAGGCAAACGCAGCATTCCTCATGGGTGGTGATGAAAGAAGCAGAGCACAACATTCCTCTAGGCCATCTCAGCAAACAAGCAAAGCGCAGGATTCCTCCAGGGTAGCACAGGCAAAAAAGCAAAACTCAGAACTCCTCCAAAGAGGTGCAAGCAAAGAAGAAAATCATGGGAAACCTCCAGGGTAGTGCACGCGAAGAACCAAATGCAGGGCTCCTCCAAGCTGCAGGAGGGGAAACAAATCACAGGACTCCTCCAGGGCAGTTCAGGCCAAGAATAAATCCACAGGACTCCTCCAAAGAGGTGCAGGCTAGGCAAAAAACCACAGGACTTCTCCAAAGGGAGGCAAAAGTAGAACTGATGTGCTGGACTTCTCCATGAATCTGGATGAGAATGCAGGACAACTCCGAGCGCAGCTCAGGAAAAACAAAACTACAGGACTCCTCCAAGGTGGTGCAGCCAAGAATGCAGAGTGCTAGACTCCGCTTGGATATCACGGTGAAGAAGCCCGAAGCAGAGATCCTGCAGAGCATCATGGTAAAAAGCCAAGCGCAGGACTTCACCAGGCTGGTGCAGCAAAGAAGCAAAGCGCAGGACTTCTCCGAGGCGTTGCAGAGGAAGAAACGAACCTCTGGACTCCTGAAGGATTCTGCGGAAATGCAGCCAAGTGCAGGGATAGAAGCAAGCGCACAACTCCACGAGGCAGCGTGGGGAAGAACCGAAGCACAGAAATCCTCCCAGGCAACACGAGCAACGATGAAGTGCTGCACTCCTCAAGGGCAGGATGGTAAAAAAGCCCAAACATGCAGGACTCCTCCTGGGCAGCGCAGGGGAATAATCCAAGAGCAGGATGCCACGGGGCTCTCAAGGTGACAAAGGCTGCCTCCCGAGACCTGCTCGCTGGGCTTGACTCCCGAGCAGGACTGTGCACAGGACCCTGCTCCCAATTGCTGTCACAGAGCGTGTGACCTGTTCTTGTGGGCGTCTAGAACTGTGCAAAAAAATCGTCCTGGGCAGCAGCACAGTAGAAAACAAGCCACGGTGCAGGAAAACCCATACCTTACAAAATAGTCCTAAGATAACAGGCCATGCAATAAACAATACAAAGTACAAAACTACCAATGCAATACAAGCTTCGACACAGACAATACCAGGAAATACAATCTTCAATACAAAATACAAAAGCAAATAATATACAAAATAACTAGTAAACTTCAAAGCAAGGCGTAGTACTTACAGGCAGTGTGGAGAGGAAGCAAAGCACGGCTCACCTCCGCTGAAGCGCAGCAAAGAAGCACATGGTGGCAATCATCAGGGGCGTGATGGCAAAACAGCAAAGCACAGGATGCCTCTAGGGCACCAGACAGCAACAAGCGAGGAACAAGACGCCTCCAAGGCCATGCCGTCAAAAAGCAAAGCACAGCAAACCTCCAGGAAAGCAGGAAGCAAAAGGCAAACGCAGCATTCCTCATGGGTGGTGAAGAAAGAAGCAGAGCACAACATTCCTCTGGGCCATCACAGCAAACAAGCAAAGCGCAGGATTCCTCCAGGGTAGCACAGGCAAAAAAGCAAAACTCAGAACTCCTCCAAAGAGGTGCAAGCAAAGAAGAAAATCATGGGAAACCTCCAGGGTAGTGCACGCGAAGAACCAAATGCAGGGCTCCTCCAAGCTGCAGGAGGGGAAACAAATCACAGGACTCCTCCAGGGCAGTTCAGGCCAAGAATAAATCCACAGGACTCCTCCAAAGAGGTGCAGGCTAGGCAAAAAACCACAGGACTTCTCCAAAGGGAGGCAAAAGTAGAACTGATGTGGTGGACTTCTCCATGAATCTGGATGAGAATGCAGGACAACTCCGAGCGCAGCTCAGGAAAAACAAAACTACAGGACTCCTCCAAGGTGGTGCAGCCAAGAATGCAGAGTGCTAGACTCCGCTTGGATATCACGGTGAAGAAGCCCGAAGCAGAGATCCTGCAGAGCATCATGGTATAAAGCCAAGCGCAGGACTTCACCAGGCTGGTGCAGCAAAGAAGCAAAGCGCAGGACTTCTCCGAGGCGTTGCAGAGGAAGAAACGAACCTCTGGACTCCTGAAGGATTCTGCGGAAATGCAGCCAAGTGCAGGGATAGAAGCAAGCGCACAACTCCACGAGGCAGCGTGGGGAAGAACCGAAGCACAGAAATCCTCCCAGGCAACACGAGCAACGATGAAGTGCTGGACTCCTCAAGGGCAGGATGGTAAAAAAGCCCAAACATGCAGGACTCCACCTGGGCAGCGCAGGGGATGAATCGAAGAGCAGGATGCCACGGGGCTCTCAAGGTGACAAAGGCTGCCTCCCGAGACCTGCTCGCTGGGCTTGACTCCCGAGCAGGACTGTGCACAGGACCCTGCTCCCAATTGCTGTCACAGAGCATGTGACCTGCTCTTGGGGGCGTCTAGCACTGTGCAAAACATCGTCCTAGGCAGCAGCACAGTAGAAAACAAGCCACGGTGCAGGAAAACCCATACCTTACAAAATAGTCCTAAGATAACAGGCCATGCAATAAACAATACAAAGTACAAAACTACCAATGCAATACAAGCTTCGACACAGACAATACCAGGAAATTCAATCTTTAATACAAAATACAAAAGCAAATAATATACAAAATAACTAGTAAACTTCAAAGCAAGGCGTAGTACTTACAGGCAGTGTGGAGAGGAAGCAAAGCACGGCTCACCTCCGCTGAAGCGCAGCAAAGAAGCACATGGTGGCAATCATCAGGGGCGTGATGGCAAAACAGCAAAGCACAGGATGCCTCTAGGGCACCAGACAGCAACAAGCGAGGAACAAGACGCCTCCAAGGCCATGCCCTCAAAAAGCAAAGCACAGCAAACCTCCAGGAAAGCAGGAAGCAAAAGGCAAACGCAGCATTCCTCATGGGTGGTGAAGAAAGAAGCAGAGCACAACATTCCTCTAGGCCATCACAGCAAACAAGCAAAGCGCAGGATTCCTCCAGGGTAGCACAGGCAAAAAAGCAAAACTCAGAACTCCTCCAAAGAGGTGCAAGCAAAGAAGAAAATCATGGGAAACCTCCAGGGTAGTGCACGCGAAGAACCAAATGCAGGGCTCCTCCAAGCTGCAGGAGGGGAAACAAATCACAGGACTCCTCCAGGGCAGTTCAGGCCAAGAATAAATCCACAGGACTCCTCCAAAGAGGTGCAGGCTAGGCAAAAAACCACAGGACTTCTCCAAAGGGAGGCAAAAGTAGAACTGATGTGCTGGACTTCTCCATGAATCTGGATGAGAATGCAGGACAACTCCGAGCGCAGCTCAGGAAAAACAAAACTACAGGACTCCTCCAAGGTGGTGCAGCCAAGAATGCAGAGTGCTAGACTCCGCTTGGATATCACGGTGAAGAAGCCCGAAGCAGAGATCCTGCAGAGCATCATGGTAAAAAGCCAAGCGCAGGACTTCACCAGGCTGGTGCAGCAAAGAAGCAAAGCGCAGGACTTCTCCGAGGCGTTGCAGAGGAAGAAACGAACCTCTGGACTCCTGAAGGATTCTGCGGAAATGCAGCCAAGTGCAGGGATAGAAGCAAGCGCACAACTCCACGAGGCAGCGTGGGGAAGAACCGAAGCACAGAAATCCTCCCAGGCAACACGAGCAACGATGAAGTGCTGCACTCCTCAAGGGCAGGATGGTAAAAAAGCCCAAACATGCAGGACTCCACCTGGGCAGCGCAGGGGATGAATCGAAGAGCAGGATGCAACGGGGCTCTCAAGGTGACAAAGGCTGCCTCCCGAGACCTGCTCGCTGGGCTTGACTCCCGAGCAGGACTGTGCACAGGACCCTGCTCCCAATTGCTGTCACAGAGCGTCTGACCTGCTCTTGGGGGCGTCTAGCACTGTGCAAAAAAATCGTCCTAGGCAGCAGCACAGTAGAAAACAAGCCACGGTGCAGGAAAACCCATACCTTACAAAATACTCCTAAGATAACAGGCCATGCAATAAACAATACAAAGTACAAAACTACCAATGCAATACAAGCTTCGACACAGACAATACCAGGAAATACAATCTTCAATGCAAAATACAAAAGTAAATAATATTCAAAAGAATCAAAGCACAGAATCCCTCCCAGGCAACACGAGCAACGACGAAGTGCTGCACTCCTCAAGGGTAGCATGGTAAGTAAGCCCAAACATGCAGGACTCCTCCTGGGCAGCGCAGGGGATGAATCTAAGAGCAGGATGCCACGGGGCTCTCAAGGTGACAAAGGCTGCCTCCCGAGACCTGCTCGCTGGGCTTGACTCCCGAGCAGGACTGTGCACAGGACCCTGCTCCCAATTGCTGTCACAGAGCGTCTGACCTGCTCTTGGGGGCGTCTAGAACTGTGCAAAAAAAATCGTCCTGGGCAGCAGCACAGTAGAAAACAAGCCACGGTGCAGGAAAACCCATACCTTACAAAATAGTCCTAAGATAACAGGCCATGCAATAAACAATACAAAGTACAAAACTACCAATGCAATACAAGCTTCGACACAGACAATACCAGGAAATACAATCTTCAATACAAAATACAAAAGCAAATAATATACAAAATAACTAGTAAACTTCAAAGCAAGGCGTAGTACTTACAGGCAGTGTGGAGAGGAAGCAAAGCACGGCTCACCTCCGCTGAAGCGCAGCAAAGAAGCACATGGTGGCAATCATCAGGGGCGTGATGGCAAAACAGCAAAGCACAGGATGCCTCTAGGGCACCAGACAGCAACAAGCGAGGAACAAGACGCCTCCAAGGCCATGCCGTCAAAAAGCAAAGCACAGCAAACCTCCAGGAAAGCAGGAAGCAAAAGGCAAACGCAGCATTCCTCATGGGTGGTGAAGAAAGAAGCAGAGCACAACATTCCTCTGGGCCATCACAGCAAACAAGCAAAGCGCAGGATTCCTCCAGGGTAGCACAGGCAAAAAAGCAAAACTCAGAACTCCTCCAAAGAGGTGCAAGCAAAGAAGAAAATCATGGCAAACCTCCAGGGTAGTGCACGCGAAGAACCAAATGCAGGGCTCCTCCAAGCTGCAGGAGGGGAAACAAATCACAGGACTCCTCCAGGGCAGTTCAGGCCAAGAATAAATCCACAGGACTCCTCCAAAGAGGTGCAGGCTAGGCAAAAAACCACAGGACTTCTCCAAAGGGAGGCAAAAGTAGAACTGATGTGCTGGACTTCTCCATGAATCTGGATGAGAATGCAGGACAACTCCGAGCGCAGCTCAGGAAAAACAAAACTACAGGACTCCTCCAAGGTGGTGCAGCCAAGAATGCAGAGTGCTAGACTCCGCTTGGATATCACGGTGAAGAAGCCCAAAGCAGAGATCCTGCAGAGCATCATGGTAAAAAGCCAAGCGCAGGACTTCACCAGGCTGGTGCAGCAAAGAAGCAAAGCGCAGGACTTCTCCGAGGCGTTGCAGAGGAAGAAACGAACCTCTGGACTCCTGAAGGATTCTGCGGAAATGCAGCCAAGTGCAGGGATAGAAGCAAGCGCACAACTCCACGAGGCAGCGTGGGGAAGAACCGAAGCACAGAAATCCTCCCAGGCAACACGAGCAACGATGAAGTGCTGGACTCCTCAAGGGCAGGATGGTAAAAAAGCCCAAACATGCAGGACTCCACCTGGGCAGCGCAGGGGATGAATCGAAGAGCAGGATGCCACGGGGCTCTCAGGGTGACAAAGGCTGCCTCCTGATACCTGCTCGCTGGGCTTGACTCCCGAGCAGGACTGCGCACAGGACCCTGCTCCCAATTGCTGTCACAGAGCATGTGACCTGCTCTTGGGGGCGTCTAGCACTGTGCAAAACATCGTCCTAGGCAGCAGCACAGTAGAAAACAAGCCACGGTGCAGGAAAACCCATACCTTACAAAATACTCCTAAGATAACAGGCCATGCAATAAACAATACAAAGTACAAAACTACCAATGCAATACAAGCTTCGACACAGACAATACCAGGAAATACAATCTTCAATACAAAATACAAAAGCAAATAATATACAAAATAACTAGTAAACGTCAAAGCAAGGCGTAGTACTTACAGGCAGTGTGGAGAGGAAGCAAAGCACGGCTCACCTCCACTGAAGCGCAGCAAAGAAGCACATGGTGGCAATCATCAGGGGCGTGATGGCAAAACAGCAAAGCACAGGATGCCTCTAGGGCACCAGACAGCAACAAGCGAGGAACAAGACGCCTCCAAGGCCATGCCGTCAAAAAGCAAAGCACAGCAAACCTCCAGGAAAGCAGGAAGCAAAAGGCAAACGCAGCATTCCTCATGGGTGGTGAAGAAAGAAGCAGAGCACAACATTCCTCTGGGCCATCACAGCAAACAAGCAAAGCGCAGGATTCCTCCAGGGTAGCACAGGCAAAAAAGCAAAACTCAGAACTCCTCCAAAGAGGTGCAAGCAAAGAAGAAAATCATGGCAAACCTCCAGGGTAGTGCACGCGAAGAACCAAATGCAGGGCTCCTCCAAGCTGCAGGAGGGGAAACAAATCACAGGACTCCTCCAGGGCAGTTCAGGCCAAGAATAAATCCACAGGACTCCTCCAAAGAGGTGCAGGCTAGGCAAAAAACCACAGGACTTCTCCAAAGGGAGGCAAAAGTAGAACTGATGTGCTGGACTTCTCCATGAATCTGGATGAGAATGCAGGACAACTCCGAGCGCAGCTCAGGAAAAACAAAACTACAGGACTCCTCCAAGGTGGTGCAGCCAAGAATGCAGAGTGCTAGACTCCGCTTGGATATCACGGTGAAGAAGCCCGAAGCACAGATCCTGCAGAGCATCATGGTAAAAAGCCAAGCGCAGGACTTCACCAGGCTGGTGCAGCAAAGAAGCAAAGTGCAGGACTTCTCCGAGGCGTTGCAGAGGAAGAAACGAACCTCTGGACTCCTGAAGGATTCTGCGGAAATGCAGCCAAGTGCAGGGATAGAAGCAAGCGCACAACTCCACGAGGCAGCGTGGGGAAGAACCGAAGCACAGAAATCCTCCCAGGCAACACGAGCAACGATGAAGTGCTGCACTCCTCAAGGGCAGGATGGTAAAAAAGCCCAAACATGCAGGACTCCTCCTGGGCAGTGCAGGGGATGAATCCAAGAGCAGGATGCCACGGGGCTCTCAAGGTGACAAAGGCTGCCTCCCGAGACCTGCTCGCTGGGCTTGACTCCCGAGCAGGACTGTGCACAGGACCCTGCTCCCAATTGCTGTCACAGAGCATGTGACCTGCTCTTGGGGGCGTCTAGCACTGTGCAAAACATCGTCCTAGGCAGCAGCACAGTAGAAAACAAGCCACGGTACAGGAAAACCCATACCTTACAAAATAGTCCTAAGATAACAGGCCATGCAATAAACAATACAAAGTACAAAACTACCAATGCAATACAAGCTTCGACACAGACAATACCAGGAAATACAATCTTCAATACAAAATACAAAAGCAAATAATATACAAAATAACTAGTAAACTTCAAAGCAAGGCGTAGTACTTACAGGCAGTGTGGAGAGGAAGCAAAGCACGGCTCACCTCCGCTGAAGCGCAGCAAAGAAGCACATGGTGGCAATCATCAGGGGCGTGATGGCAAAACAGCAAAGCACAGGGTGCCTCTAGGGCACCAGACAGCAACAAGCGAGGAACAAGACGCCTCCAAGGCCATGCCGTCAAAAAGCAAAGCACAGCAAACCTCCAGGAAAGCAGGAAGCAAAAGGCAAACGCCGCATTCCTCATGGGTGGTGAAGAAAGAAGCAGAGCACAACATTCCTCTGGGCCATCACAGCAAACAAGCAAAGCGCAGGATTCCTCCAGGGTAGCACAGGCAAAAAAGCAAAACTCAGAACTCCTCCAAAGAGGTGCAAGCAAAGAAGAAAATCATGGGAAACCTCCAGGGTAGTGCACGCGAAGAACCAAATGCAGGGCTCCTCCAAGCTGCAGGAGGGGAAACAAATCACAGGACTCCTCCAGGGTGGCTTAATGTTAGAAGAAAACCACAGGACTTCTACACTGTTAGACCGGGGATGAAGTGATGCACGGTACTCCTCTAAATATCTTGATGAGAAGGAAGGCGCTGGACACCTCCAGGCATTGCTGAGAAGCAAATATAGCCCTGGGTAACTCCAGAGTCTTGGAGGCGAATATGTAAAGCATTGGTACAAGCTTCAAGGTTGTGCAGGTGGTGATCCACAGGACAGGATGACTCAAAGATGTTTTAGATGGAGAAAAGCACTGGACTCCTCCAGGCAGAACAGGTGAAGAAGGAAAGCACTGCACTCCTCCAATGTCCTGTAGGAGAAGTGAAGCATTGGAAACCTCTAGGGTGGCACAGGTGAAGAAGTGAAGTGAGGGAGTCCTCCAAGTTACGACAGCAGGTATGCAAAGCCTGCACTCTTTTGAGGTTGTGTGGTGAAAAATAAAGTGAAGCAAACCACTAGCACAGCAGTGCGTACAAGCTAAACGCCGCACACCTTTGAGCACTGAAGTGAGGAAGCGAAGCACTGTACTTCTCCACAGCATCGTGACAAAAATGCCAAGCACAGCATTCCTCCAGGGTGTTTCAGCCAGGAAGCAAGCTGATGCACTCAGAAAGGTGAAAAAATTATGCCCTCCGAAACAGCCTGGCGGTGATGTCCTCCTCCAGAGCCATACAGGTATATATATGATCCTCACATGCTTCAAAACTTGTGTGGGCAATCCTTGATTGTGGGAACCCTGCAACACAGGAGTGGAATAGCTACTTCTATTCCTGTTTAGAAATTCCTAGGCATCAACTATACACCAATCCTTACAGTCTCATAACATCAGTCAGTCCAAGCAACTATTGTCAAAGTCCTTGAGCTCATCTTTATTCATCATCCTCTGGGAGTTCCCGTGTACGTCCTCATTTCTCCCTCATTTTCCTGTGCCTATAAATCCCACTGCACTTTCCCGAAATGGAATCACTGCCTTCGTGTAGCTTGACTAGATGGGGACTGATGGGGACCCAAATGCCACACCAAATTCCTGGACCCCTGCTATTTATTGCACATAGACTACTCAGCTCTGCAGCTGACCACTTAATGCTGCCTAAAGAGCTTTCATCCGAAATAGGTGGCACCTGTGCAGGGGCACAACCAACTTCTCTGCCTTTGAAGAAACTTGCAACTCACAGAAGGCCCTGTCTGGCCAAGAAACAAGTTGGCTCTCTAAACATTCCCCTCAGCCCCTTCAAATGGCTGCCTGGAGAGAGAGCTCCTCTCTCACTCAGGAGCCACTTCCCTACTCGTCACCCTCACCTCACCCTTGCTGCTTGCCTGCTACCCAAGAGATACACAAGCAGCACAAAAAGCACAAAGCAGCACATCTGTGGCAATGCAGGAGGGTCAGCGGAGCTCCTCATGCTGATGCCAAAAGACATTCAGACAGCAGAGAATGGGCAAATGGACAAAATAGTTTGGACTATGTCCTTGCTGTCCATCTATAGTCTGAACAGAGCTCAACAGTCTGCTTACTGCCCACACTCAGAAGAGTCTGGATGAGGTTTCTGCATCTGTGAATGGGGTATAAAAAACTGGGAAACAGAAAAGCCTCACATCGCTTAGCTGAAGCTTTCTTAATTTCAGTTACATTAACTGCAGGTCTTGTGTATTACACACATAGAACAAGACCCACATTGCCTGAGTAAGGCAGTTGCTGTCCAGATACAAAATACACACAGCTAGGACACCATCAACAATATCTTCGTACGCAAAGAACATACAAAGAAAACATGCAGCAAGTGTAGACAGAATATATATGGCTGGGCATACAGAGGACATGCATGTTAACATACATCTTTTGAGAATATAGATACACACCCACACCCATTCTTTATAAAACATCCACAGAAGCTATATACTCGATCACCAGGAAAGAAGAGACATTCAGAAGAGACATTCTCTGTGCATAAAAAACTACACACATAGGAAGCATAAGCACACTGTTCTCTCTATACGTACGCTCTTTACACAGAACACCACATACAGAGAATATCCATTATAGACATACAACTTGTCAGTTGTGTACATACTGCACAAAACAGATAGGTGAGAGGAAGCTATGCTTCATGTCTTTATGTTCAACAGATGCTGTCTTTTCATGGAACACAGGCAAGGGAGGAAGGGCATTTCTGTGTGTGGAGTGTAGGCTGTCCTGACTTGGGACACATGCACGTGCATACACATACTTTACACATAGACAGAGACAGCAGAAAAGCACATGTTTTTCTGTCTGTATAGAGCTCATGGATTGCTGTTGCATAGGATGTGTAGTAGCTGCATGTAGGGATCATAGAAAGAGTAAGGCTTTTCAGTCTTCTCTTTAAAATACAGGCAAGGTGATAAGAGGTTTTCCATCTGCATAGAGAAGACATGGGCTATATGTAACACACTTACACAGAAAGGCAGTGCCTCACCTGACTCTACACCTACTGTCTACCACCTGTGCACACACATAACACCCACAACAATGGGAGGCTTTTCTGTTGCTACACGGAATACGTACTGTCCTCCTTGAGACTACGCATGGACAGGCAAAGCTAGACTTGCTTTCTCAGTATGGAGCACAGACCAGGATATACTCTGCCTAACAGAAAAGAGATGGTGAGGATTTTCTCTCCGCATACAGACTGTATGGCAGCTATAGACAGACCGTATGCAGGCAAAGCATTTCTAGTTATAGACCAGACACTGCCTAGGCCAAACCAGGGCTTTTTGCTCGGCTCACACGGTGTATGCTGGCTGTATAGAGAACAGAAAAACAACAGAAAGATGAGCTGGGGCAATACTTTTCTGTCACCACACAAACTATAAAGTACCTGCATGGAGAATACACATGGAAAGCACTCCATATCACTTTTCTATCAGGACACAGAAAGAATTCTAGTTAGAGTAGAAACAGGCTAGGTGAAGCAGGGCTTTCAGACCTATCCCCATGGGAAGTGTTGGGAGGCTATGGGGAGGACAGGGTGGTCTCTCTGTACATCAGGCACACTCTGCCTAGAGGAGCACATGAACATGGCAGGCAAGGCTTTTCCCCTTGAAAAGCAAAGACGTGCTGCAGGCAGGTAGCAAAGATGGGATTCTACTGCCTGTATGGGGAATACAGGCTGTCTAGAGAGCAGAGAGAAGTCTCTGTTCTTAGAACATGTCCTGCTGGTCTGCACAACAGATCCAGAGGGTCAAGAGAAGGTGGAGTGCTCCGGTCTGTGGCAATACGGGAGGGTGAGGTATGGCAAGGCTGCTGGGAGGGTAACAGTTATCAGAGACTTCCTCTGGCAGCTGGGGAGAGGCACCCTTCTGCCAACTGAGCCTGAAGTGTCAAGTGGCTTGAAGCTCACAGGATGATTGTGCACACAATGCTTCAAGAAAGCTGATGAAGCTCATACATCCCCCATCCCACAGGTGTGGCATTGGGACAAGCCCTGTCACGCTCTCTCCCACCCCCAGATCACGACTAGGACACTCTGGCCAGGACACTCTGGCCAGATGGGTGGGAGTGGCTGAAACTTCCAGCCTCCTGAGACACCCTGGTCTGGCTCTCTCTTGGAGGGGTTTAGAGCACCAGCATCCCAGCAGGAAGACTCAATATGCATCACCTTCCTCTCTCCCTTCTCCCCATCTGCTGGAGGTGATTTTCCAGCACACTGCCCTGCACACAACTGTGAGGCCACCTGAAATCTGAGAGGCTGCCTCTGATATCAGGCCTTCGTTGCATGCCTCATCATCACAAAGGGAGAGGGGACCAGTTTGCTAACCAGGACCCTCACTAAACACAGGCACCACAAAAGCTGGCACAGGCACCAAAGCACAGCTCCACCAGGCAAAAGCTGGCCATGTTCAGCTACAGTTCCTCCCTGGGCCTTTCCCTCCCACAGAAACAAGCAACCACCGTCAGCTAAACGTATTTTCACCCTGTTGGTCAGGATACCCAGGACCTCAATGAGCTGGTCTGACTCTTGGACACTCTCTGATTCACAGACAGCCCCATTCATGTCAAAGAGGAAAATCTTTCTATAAACTTTACAGAAATCTACACACAGAGATCAGTATTTACAGGTTATATAACACGCCAAGACTTTTACACAAGTGCCATTCATAAAAGCAGCCCCATTGAAATACAACTGCAGACAGAACTGCACTGCAAGCACAGAGAGCCCCATAGAGTAAAGGGAAAGCACATTTACCCAGGACAAATGTCTTTGGGTGACTCGAGTGTGATGTTGCTCTGCAAACATCCACAACAACTAAAAAACTGGCCACAGGCCTCCCCACCCAAAACAAATGCTCCTCCTTTGCTTTTCTTGAATTCAGAAAACTACCACAACACCTTTTCCATCAAGCTCGAGAAACTGGGCAGTGCTAGAATTGAGCCTGCTCAGGACACTCCTGCTTGGCTCCTGGGTGCCATACAAGGCCACGTGGATTTCCCAAGACAGGACCCTTCTAACCATGCCCAGCCTAAGAAGACTGGGGCTCCCCGACTAAAAAGCCCTTGCTGATTTCTCCATCCACTACAGCCAGTTGACTGCATGAACCGTGCTTCATTTATTCCACACAAAGAAGCGTGTGTGAAAGACACCTTTGGAATGTGCATTTATGAACCTTGTTACCTGCCACTTGTGTCAATTCGAAAGCCATAACTACCCCCTCAGGGTCCCAATGGTAAGGGCGGGCAGCCAAGAGCTCTCTAGAGCTGGAATCAGGCAGCACCCAAGGTCACCAGCCGCTCCAGAGCTCAACATCTCACCTGCTGGCACCTCACCCTTCAAACACCCACCGGGACACCCACCAGGACACGGACCTTCCACACATACCTTCCACACTCCAGCACAGCAGCGTGGACGCTGGGCCTCGAGGCAGCCGCTCACCAACTGCTCCCTGCAACTGCCCGCGGCCCCGGCAACCACCATGCACTCGCTCGCTGTCGCACGGCCCCGCCCCATTGGCCACGGCCTCAACGCCTCTGGGCACAGCCAATGCGAGCGCCCCGGCACCCGGTGCAGGCCGACAGTGCTGCAGCCCCGCTGGCCCCGCGCCTCCTGCCTGCCCTGGCCCTGCCCGGCCCGACACAGCCCCGAGGTGACACAGGATGGGACAGGACGAGCCACCTGCCCAGCAGGACACAGCCCACACACGGGCGAGCAGGAGGGCTCGGGCTGCACAAAGCTCAGAGCATGAGGTCCCAGGCCATGACACTTTTCCTTCCCCTCAGCTTTCCCCGCCCCCTCCAGAGGAGCCTCATCCCAACAACAAGATGGCTGCAGGGGCCCTGCAAACACATGGCATGGGCATTGCAGAAGGCACCATGGCCACAAAGTCCTCCTCTCAAAGGAGGACTGTCAACAAAGTGACAATCACAGCGTGTCTCTCCTTTAGAAGGTGCACCCATCGCTTGTGATGAATCATGCTACAATCAGGGATCTGGTGCCTGGAAGAGATGAGTGGGGGTGGCTATACTTATTTTCACCCTGTTGGTGAGGGCACCCAGGACCTCAATGAGCTGCTCTGACTCTTGAACACTCCTTAATCCACAGACAGCCCCCTTCCAGGTCAAACCGAAAAATCTTCCTGTAAATTTTACAGAAATCTCAGGCTTACGTCCTGCAGCCTTGGTGTCCGTTTCTGATGATTCCTATTTAATAAGGACTGTTTGTTTATCATCAGGAATAAAGAAAAAATGGAAGAGATCCGTGTAATTGTCTTTAAAAATCTAAAATGATGCGGCAAAGAAATATACAGTCATTTAATAGATTGGGTTGGAAGGGACCTTAAAGATCATAGCATCATAGAATAACCAGGTTGGAAGAGACCCACCGGATCATCGAGTCCAACCATTCCTATCAAACACTAAGCCATGCCCCTTAGCACCTCGTCCACCCGTCCCTTAGACTCCTCCTGGGAAGGTGACTCAACCACCTCCCTGGGCAGCCTCTGCCAGGGACCAATGACCCTTTCTGTGAAAAATTTTTGCCTAATGTCCAGTCTAAATCTCCCCTGGTGGAGCTTGAGGCCATTCCCTCTCGTCCTGTCCCCTGTCACTTGGGAGAAGAGGCCAGCTCCCTCCTCTCTACAACCTCGTTTCAGGTAGTTGTAGAGAGCAATGAGGTCTCCCCTCAGCCTCCTCTTCTCCAGGCTAAACAACCCCAGCTCTCTCAGCCGTTCCTCATAAGGCCTGTTCTCCAGCCCCTTCAACTGCTTCGTTGCTCTTCTCTGGACTCGCTCCAGAGCCTCAACATCCTTCTTGTGGTGAGGGGTGCAGAACTGAACACAGTATTCAAGAAGCGGTCTCGCCAGTGCCGAGTACAGAGGGAGAATAACCTCCCTGGACCTGCTGGTCACGCCGTTTCTGATACAAGCCAAGATGCCATTGGCCTTCTTGGCCACCTGGGCACACTGCTGGCTCATGTTCAGTCGGCTGTCAACTACACCCCCAGGTCCCTCTCCTCCAGGCAGCTTTCTAGACAGACTTCCCCTAGTCTGTAGCACTGCATAGGGTTGTTGTGCCCCAAGTGCAGGACCCGGCACTTGGCCTTGTTAAACCTCATGCCATTGGACTCTGCCCAGCGGTCCAGCCTCTTCAGATCCCTTTGCAGGGCCTCCCTACCCTCCAGCAGATCAACACATCCACCCAGCTTAGTGTCATCTGCAAACTTGCTAAGGGTGCACTCGATGCCTTCATCCAGCTCATTGATAAAGACATTGAATGGGGCTGGACCCAGCACTGAGCCCTGGGGAACCCCACTTGTAACTGGCCTCCAGCTGGATTTCACACCATTTCCCACCACTCTCTGGGCCCGGCCATCCAACCAGTTTTCCACCCAGGAGAGTGTGCGCCTGTCCAGGCCAGAGGCTGACCGTTTCTCAAGCAGAATGCTGTGAGAAACTCTGTCAAAGGCTTTACTGAAGTCCAGGAAGACCACATCCACAGCCTTTCCCTCATCCAGCAGCCGAGTCACTTGGTCATAGAAGGCGATCAGGTTAGTTTGGCAAGACCTGCCTTTCATGAACCTGTGTTTACAGGGCCTGATCACCCAGTTCTCTTGCATGTGCTTCATGATAGCACTCAAGATCACCTGCTCCATGACTTTCCCTGGCACTGAGGTCAGACTGACAGGCCTGTAGTTTTCTGGGTCCTCCCTGCGACCCTTCTTGTAGATGGGCACAACATCAGCCAACCTCCAGTCCAGTGGAACTTCCCCAGTCTTCCAGGACCGTTGGAAGATGATGGAAAGGGGTTTGGCCAGCACATCTGCCAGCTCCTTCAATACCCTTGGATGAATCCCATCCGGCCCCATAGACTTGTGGGTGTCTAGCTGGGCTAGCAAGGCTCTGACCACCTCCTCTTGGATCATGGGAGCCTCATTTTGCTCCTCTAGCTCCTGGGTTTGTACACAGATGGAACGACTTTCTTTACAATTAAAGACTGAGGCAAAGAAGGCATTAAGTACCTCAGCCTTTTCCTCATCCCCTGTCACTGTTGTTCCTTCTGCGTCCAATAGGGACCGTATGGTCTCCCTAGTCCTCCTTTTATTATTTATATATTTATAGAAAGATTTTTTGTTATCTTTCACAGACTTTGCCAATCTGATTTCTAGTTGAACCTTAGCCCTTCTGATTTTTTCTCTACACAATCTCACTTCCCTCCTGTAGTCCACCCAAGAGGCCTGTCCCCTCTTCCAGAGCCCATAAACATTTCTCTTCTTCTTGATACCCCTCAAGATCTCTCTGTTCAACCAAGCTGGTTTTCTCCCCTGCCGGCTTTTTTTACGGAACATGGGGATGGCTTTCTCCTGAGCTGCTAGGATTTCCTTTCTGAAGAGCTCCCAGCCCTCCTGGGCTCCCTTGCCCTTAAGTACTGTCTCCCATGAGACTTTGCCAACCAGCCTTCTGAAGAGTTCAAAGTCTGCCCTCCGGAAATTTAATGCTGCTGTCCTACTAACCACCCTCTTCACTTCACCTAGAACACAAAACCCTATCATCTCATGATCACTTTGTCCTAGGCGTCCACCTACTGCCACATCTCCCACAAGGCCTTCTTTGTTCACAAACAGCAGGTCCAGGAGGGCACCCTGCCTTGTTGATTCATTCACCAGCTGCGCAAGGAAGTTGTCTTCCACGCACTCCAGGAACCTCCTAGACTACTTCCTTTCTGCTCTATTGTACTTCCAGCAGATATCAGGAAGATTGAAGTCTCCCACAGGAATGAGAGGCATTGATCTAGAAATTAACCCCAGCTGTTTATGGAAGAGCTCATCAGCTGCTTCTCC
Organism: Phaenicophaeus curvirostris; assembly: GCF_032191515.1. NCBI lineage: Eukaryota > Metazoa > Chordata > Aves > Cuculiformes > Cuculidae > Phaenicophaeus > Phaenicophaeus curvirostris. The sequence continues at coordinate 88,412,886 of NC_091393.1, read as the reverse complement.
TTGGCTGGGTGGTCTGTAACAGACTCCCATCACAAAATCTACCTTCTGGTGGGCTCCTCTGATTTTAACCCACAGGCACTCAATCTCCTCATCGCCACAATCTATCTCAACCGTGTCCAAGTCCTCCCTTACAAAGAGGGCTACCCCACCTCCTCTCCTACCCTTCCTATCCCGCCTGAAGAGTTTGTACCCCACCACAGCTGCACTCCAGTTCTATAAGTCGTCCCACCACGTTTCCGTGATGGCAACGACATCATAGGCTCCTTGCCCTACGACAGCTTCCAGCTCTTCCTTCTTATTCCCCATGCTGCATGCATTGGTGTAAATGCACTTCGGCTCAGCTGCTGAGCCTTCAGCCCTCTTAGAGGGAACAGAGTTCGTTCCCAATTGCCTGGTAACTGGAGTAGCTAGCACCAGAGTGCCCGTATCTCCCTTAGCACCACCAGGTGTGTTCTCCCCCACTTTTTGTATGGTGATGTACTGGTGGTCCTCACCAGCACACCCTCTCTGAATCACCATTGCCCCACGTCCAGGTTTGTTCCTGTCTAGCCTGGTCTTAACCCCCTCCCCCTTCACATCTAGTTTAAAGCTCGATTTATGAGCTTAGCTAGGTTTTTAGCAAGGGCTTTAGCCCCCCTAGGAGACACACGTGTCCCATCCTTAGCAACAAAGCCTGGGGGTGCGTGAGCCACCCCATGATCAAAGAAGCCAAAGCCCCTCTCCTCACACCAGGCTCGGAGCCAGGCATTAATCGAATTCTTCTTCCTGACTTCCAGCTCCTCTCTATTTAGCCTTGGGATGGAGCAGAAGACTATTTGTGCCCCAGAGCCCTCCATCACTTTCCCAATGGCCCTGAAGTCTTTCTTGATGGTTTTGGTCTTTCTGTTTACTAGATCATCGTTACCATTTTGGACTACTGTCAGAGGATAGTAGTCTGTCTCGTGGACCAGGGAAGGAAGTTTTCTAGCTACCTCCTTCCCTGATGCCCCCGGTAAGCAGCAGAGCTCTCTGTGGAGCGGGTCCGGTCTGCAAATGGGTCCCTCCGTTCCTTTTAGGAGGGAGTCCCCTACAACAATCACCCTCCTCTTCTTCTTAATGGAGGATGTTTTTATCTTTTTCTGAGGATGGTGCTGCCTAGGGAAGGATTCTAGGCTGTGGGAGCCATCATCCTCATCCTCAGGGTTGGATTCCACCTACAGCACCTGGTACGTGTTCACCAGGGGGATCTGGGGTTTTGCTGTCTGGGTGAGGGGAGCAGGTTTCCTTCGTCTGGCAGGAACTTGCTGCCATTCCCCATCTCTTGTTCCCCCAACCTTGCAGTTTGCAGGTGGATGGTGTTTGGACACACCAGCTCCAGCAGGCTGCTGAGTTAGCGAGAGGGCACTACTCCACTGGTCTATCTCCCTCTCACACTCCCTGATGGTCCTCAGCCTCTTTACCTCCTCCCTTAACTCCTCCACCATGCGAAGGAGTTCCCTGACTCGAGCGCAGCTTTCACAAGTGGAGCCAGTAACAGAGGCACAAGCTGGTGTGGGAGCGGGGCACTGCCTGCAGCCCAGGGTCTGGGTTGCTGCATTCACCCCCTGTAATCATCCAGTTCCAACCCCCATGCCATGGTCAGGGATACCTCTCACCAGATCAGGCTGCCCAAGGCCCCGTCCAATCTGGCCTTGAACACCTCCAGGGATAGGGCTTCCGCAACTCCCCTGGGCAGCCTCTTCTAGTGTTCCACCACTCCCACGGTGAAGAAATTCTTCCTCATGTCTAGCCCAAATCTGCACCTCTCCAGTTCATACCCCTCGTCCTATCATTACAAGCCTTTGTGTACAGTCTCTCCCCAGCTTTCCTGTAGCCCCTTTCAGGTACTGGAAGGCCTCTATGAAGTCTTCTTGAGACTTCTCTCCTCCAGGCTGAACAACCTCAACTCTCTCAGCCTGTACTCATAGCAGAGGCGTTCCAGCCCTCTGATCATCCTTGTAGCCCTCCTCTGGACCCTTTTCAGCAGTTCCATATCCTTCTTATGCTGGGGATTCCAGAACTGGACACGCTACTTCAGATGAGGTTTCACAAGAGAGGAAGAGAAAGGCAGAATCACCTCCCTCGACCTGCTGGCCACGCTTCTTTTGATGCAGCCCAGGATACGGTTGGCCTTCTGGGCCGTAAGCACACACTGCCAGCTCATATTGAGCTTCTCATCAATCAGCACCTCCAAGTCCTCTGCAGGGCTGTTCTCAATCACATCATCCCTCATCTTATATTGAAACTGCAAGTTGCCCTGACGCAGGTGTAACACCTTGCACTTGGCCTTGTTGAACCTCATGAGGTTCACACGGCCCCGCTTCTTCAGCTTGTACGAAAACCCACGTAATGGATTACTCCCCATGGATTGTGTTGAGGACAAGGAGGGATGGGCTTGAAATGAAGCAAAGGAAATGCAGTTGAGGTGTTATGCAAGGAGAATTCAGAGGCAATTTGAGAGATATCAATGCTATCATGACTTAAAAGAAGGAGAGAAGGAATTATGGTTTGCACCTTATAATGCAAGGAAAAGAAAGCTTGAAAGGAAGTTCTCAGTTGGCAAATAGAAAACAAAGGGATGTAGTTCTTCACACCTCATACAGTTGAGCTCTGGAATGGTCTGCAGTCCTTGTAGGTGCCAAACAGATACGTTTGCTTTTGCAGTTAGGTATCTGACTGGGCCCACCAGTGATTAAAAGCTGTTTGAACTTTCAATGTAAAGGCTAGTAGCTCCTAAGAGTAGCTTAAAGAGCCATTCACAGGACACCACTACAGGATACAGAGTGTTTCTGCTTGAGGAAGGTTGTGGCCACAGAAAGCATCAGACCTTGTGGAATACACCAACTGGATTCTTTCTGTATGAAATAGCTTTGTTAGCCACCGGCCAACAGAAACTGATATTCTCCAAATGCAGAACAGCTGCCTATTGTGAATGTTTAGATTTTCAACATACACAATCTTTGAGAGAAACTTAAGACACACAATTGGCAAAAGATTATCCTGCAGCCAAAAGCAGCCCAATGCCACTTTGCAGAAATATCCATTTTATTTTAAGCACGCAACATTTTGCCACCCAACTGAAACCCCTGAGTGTCCAAAAACCTGCCAAACTCCCATGACTCTAGTCATCTGCTTACAAACATAATAAAACATTTCAACTCAAGGCAGACCAAATGTCTTTCTAGAAAGATCAGTTAAGTGCTGAATATGCTGAAGGCAACATCTTTCAACAAAGTCTTTCAAAATCAGAGATGCCCTTACATGTTTTTCCCACAGTATACTACAAGTTTAACTGCACAAAAATACACTTATAAGCTGTATTTCAGTTCTATTTCAGTTTTGTCGTGAACTGAACGCATTTCCCATGACGTACGTGCAAAGAAAGAGGTACTGCTGCAATTAGAGAAAATATACCTGTGACTCAGCACATGGAGATACTGTTCTCAAGTGATTTAGACAACCTGTATTTAACTACTGTACGTCAAGAGAATCAAAGAAATGACACCTAAAAGGAAAGCTGGTAGCAGACTAATGAAGTCTGAGACTGCATTAACTCAGAAGAACATTCATAAACAGTTTAGACAAATGATTCCCCAGCGATGGCCAAGAATTAGTCCTTCCCTTTATTCCAACTACCAGAAGTTGAAACATTAAAAACCTTTAAAAGTGTAATTCAAACTAGGAACCACCAGTGGTGCTTGAAAGAAGTAGCTGAAAAAAAAAGTTCCAGAGGTTCATCCTCTGGCTCCACCACTTAAGACAACAAACAAAAAACCCCCACCAAATAATGCATATGGACAAAAAAGGTGTGGGTGAATCCTCTCACCCCCATTGCAATCTTCCTGCAGTGCCTACATCGCTGAGGGGAAAACAGTTTTCAAAGCAGTTCCTCTCCTTGTGCATCTATGTTTCATCACAGCCAGATTGGACCTTCCTGGTGTTGTTCCATACAGCTCCTTTTCAGTCTTTGCAAATCTACATGCTCCTTGCAAAAGCTTTTCAACATCCTCATTATCCTTGTTTTCTGAACTTGATTCCCAGTCAGTCTTCATCTTTCAGCTCGCACTCCTCTTCCTCATCATCTAGGAAGCTGTTGTTAGGGTTATATTCATTTGGTTCATCATCATCATCATCGTTGTCACCATTTTATTCCACAGCCCTTTTTCCTGTAGGGACAAAAATGACGTTTATTCACGGATCATAAATATAGAATGAAAGAGATCTCCCAGAAACCACTGAATTGGTCTGTCTCCTCAAGAAGAGAGAGAATCATCTAAAGCATCCTCCCCAGTGCTAACAATCTGGGGGCTGATATTCCAGACTCACGAAAAGCTGGGCCAGCTCTGACCACTACACTGCAGCGCTCATTGGTCTGATGGTTCACAAAGTTTTCCTTCCTGGTCTTAAACCCAGCCTCTTGTTACAGAGGACTCAGGGGGTTAAAATCCTCCTTTTAACACACCGCTATAGCACATTTCAGCATAACTCAAGAGCTTTTAACTCAGAAGCCAAAGCTACTGTCTAAAATGTTGAATATAGAGACGAAGCTCATATTTATCAATTGTTGCAACTCCAAACCACTTCTCAAATATGGCTGTTAATAGATTTCAAATATAACACAACAAATTCAAAAAAAACCTGGCCAAGTTATTACCAAAGAAAACAAATGTTAAGTTTCTCCCAACACATCAGCATACTGGTGACCTATCCATTTGGTTCTTTTTCACCAGAAATCTGATATTCACATCTATTTTATTGAACTGAAAGCAAATTTCAAACCACAAGCTGCAAAAATTAACGTGACAGCAGACTGTCCGCTGTTCATGGTGTATTACTGATGGCTTGCTGTATCTTTTAAACAAAGACAAACCTTTAAACACACAAACACTGAAGAGCAAACAAGAAATTATTTTCACATGTGAACAGGTGTCTCTGTGACATGACATGATTCCTCCAGTATTTGACCAGTGTTTCCATTGCATCCAAAATGTTAAAGTAGCAGAATCGGTAAAGTATGTGCCTAAATATTATGAACCCTTAGTCTTCCTTGGGCAGCCTGATCTAGTGGGATATCCCTGCCCATGGCAGGGGGGTTGGAACTACATGATCTTTAAGGCCTCTTCTTCCCCAAACTATTCTATGATTCCATGATTCTTCATACCCTCCTTGATCTGCAAAACTTGCAAAGTAAACCAGTGCCACGCTTCTGGAATATGGATACAACCCATCTGAAGCTGGGAGTCAAGCCTCTACCGCAACAACTACAGAGAGAAACTGAGTTCGCTGAGCAAGCTGCAGGTAGCTAAAGGACATGCCCTGTGCACCACTCAGGTGTTCAAAGGCTGCCAAAAATACCTGATTCACCCGCAAGATGTCTCTCATGTTGTCCTCATTAGCACAACATGAGAGCAAGTTACCTGAGCTGCCCTGCAGCCCCAGGCTCTGTCCACAGCTCAGAGAATGCACTCAGCATGATTCTCTGAGTCCTACTAAAACACCACCCATTTTAAAGGTTAACATCATCCGAGCCTGCTGAGTTGTATGGTTTTTCTTCCCCACTACGCCAGACTCCTTCCCTGTTTTATCTTTAAAGCTCCACAGGGAGACAAAAGCACAGCTGCTCGACTTAGCTGCACTGGTAACCCATGTTGTCTTGCACAGCCAAGTTCTCCAGCAATAGGAACTCAGATAAAAAGCCAAAGCAAGAGAACTAGACAAGATAACCTGAGACTGCAACTTTGAGGATGAATAAAAGAAGTGTGATAAGCATATACTTTTGGAACTACATGGTAACATACTGTACTGTCTTGATTTTGAAATGTCCATGCACTTCATAAACACAGTATTTCTAATCACTCCCAGAACAGTAAAGGGAAAAAAAAACAGAAGAACTTCCTTCTCTTCTTGCCTGCATAGATCTTAAGGATCAAATCAGGTAATAGTTACAATTTATTTCCAGCCCCCAAATTAAATCTTAGAAAGGGAACGCCAACAGGTACAAGGTAAACAAATCATCTGGACATTTTACTCCTCACGTTACTGTGCTCTACACTCTAGTTCAATAAGTTTAAATAGGAAAGCACTGATCAGGCCATAATTATCCCATTTTTCAATAAGAGGACTCAATTTCTTTTCAGCTAAGAAACACCTACCTGGTTCTAGTTTTATTACTTTAACTGCTGCTAGCTCAACTCTACCTTCTCTGACAACACGGAGTCAAAAAGCAGCTGAGATACACAAGGATCTAGGACAATGAAACTACTTGTTTAGGGTTCTTTTAGAAGAAAAAAATAAACAACACATGAGGAGCCAATAAATTAAAACATCTTAAGCATAAATGACTCATGCAAAGTTTCCTTTCTGAAATACACTGAACTCTTATTTTTTGTTGGGCTTACAGCACGCATTTTCACTAAATAAGCATTCTGTTCAGTTAGATCTAACACACTAATTTAAAATCCATGCTGTGCTTGATAACAGTGAAACAAACAGCAAGAATTCTGCAGCTAGCATGCTCTTTGCTCAGCACACATCCGTAGGAAGCATTATTTCAACAATGCTTCTCATCCTGGACTTCTTTGTTAGCAACAAGGCAAGCTATTTCAAAAAAACCCTACTAGGCAGCTAATTTGTACCGAGATCTGAAGTTTAAAAATGCTCAAGAAACCTTGCACAGCCACACAAGTCTGAAACTACTGATGTACTTTGCTGTTAAAACCCGTAAGCAAGTAAACCACTGAGATACCCACTGCGAAGCCGTTGTAACATACACAGCTCTCACAGCAGACAAGCAGGGCCCATGGAGCATCAAGGGCTGCACCCTGCAGCATATGTGACTGCTTCCAAGACTCCCACGAGAGCCACCCAATACCTCACGCTCATTGCACTACATGTCCCTTGGTCCTTACTCTGCACCAGCAGCAGCAGCCTCTCCTTGCTGCAAGGGTGCAAACCAAACAAGCCTGCAACAGAGGAGTCTGAAAGAATTCCCCGTGGATACACAGAAGCCCTGTGGCCAGCTTCAGCAGCAGTTACTTAGCAGCTTAAATGCGTTTTGTATAGGTCCTTGTCATGCTGCAGACAACATTCTATGAGCAACCAAGGATGATTTTTTATTTTAAAGCCATTAAGGAGCGACATAAATGATGATAATAAAGAATCCTCTTCCAGAACTGTTGTGTTTGACTGCTAATTGAAATCCGTGGAGCCATTTGCCCAGTTCCTTCCCGATAGTTCCATGCACCCGCACCCAGCAGCAAAGCTGCTCCCCAGCGCAGAAGCAGCAGTTCCTGCTACAGCATCTGCGCTCCCCATAGGAGTTTTGGTACTGGAACACCCCTGCACTGAATGCTGTGTCCACTCCAGCCCCTACACAGTGCACAGAAGATGAGTTCGGTCCTAAAAACACAAGAGACTTCAGAAAGGAGAGTTTACTGATCGGCTTAACCCTTTAGGTGACAATTTCACAAGGACAAAAATATGTTGTCCGGCTTGCCAGAGCACGGTACACTGAGCAGTCACGTGAGAGCAATTAATATTTGTCCAGCATGCACTACACACCATCTCACTCAGGAGCTTATCAGCAGCCTTGCAAAGACAATCAGTCTTGTCTAGCTTGCTGAGTTTGAGTCAGAAGCTCCCTTTAAATCCCTCTTAACAGTTAGTAAGATGCCCAAGACTTGTAGATGTGCAAACAAGTCAATTTTATTGAGAACAATTGATTATAGCAACTCAATGACTAAATAAGGGTTAGGTGGTGACTGGGCCTAAGATACTGTTTGCAAAAATACATTGAAAGTCAAGCACCTGAGCACAGATTGGAGCGATATGCAAGTAAGAAATAGGTAGTTAAAGTCAAAGTAGAGAGAGATACTAGTAATTAGTTTGATGGAAAGATATACATAACACCACTGTCTTCCTCCAGATGACTTTCTAGTAGGGGAAGGCAAGATGAAGTCCTGCCTACCGGCTGATCTCAGAAGTTTAGATAACATTTTCCCCTCACAACTTTCCCCTTTGTTTACATTTTTATAGCAATTTTCACCTTTGGGATGCAACCCTGCTGACTGGTTGAAAAGTTATTCTCACTTTGCTTGCCAAACTTAACTGTGAATGCTGAGTAGGAGAGGCTGGGGGAATGGTTTGTCGAGGAGGAAGGTAGCCTTAAGTGTAGGGGTGTATTTTAGTATGATAGTGATATAACAATGATGTTATAATGAGCACAGGTCAACTGGAGGGCTGGATTGTCAGAGCAGCAGCTGCAATTAATCTTGGAAAATAACTGGGCATTTGAACCACAGCCCTTGCAAGGGAATCACAGTCCTTGCTGACAACAGGAATTGGCTATGCCTGTCCCCAGACATCCCATCCCCCACTTCACAGAGTGAGATACCCTTGCTGCCTTCTTTTCTGATGAACAGTGTGCTGTCCCCAGCTGTGATGCATCTCCACTAACTTAGTTTTTAAAGCCTTGTACTCAGCCTGTTGGGGGGGTTGGTATTCAGTCCCATTTCTCCTCACATTTAGCTTTATTTCCACAAGCCTCTCCTCTACCCAGGGGAGTTTTGGAACTGGAACACCCCTGCACTGAAGGCCATGTCCACTCTACTCCCTTCACATGGCACATAAGACCAGTTCTGCTTCTGCTTTCTCCTTCATCCAGTTTCAAATTGAAAAAGGACAGAATTACAGAATTTAATGATGCAGATACATACCCACCTTTTAAGCTGCTAATATTCTCATCTAAGTCACTTAAGGTGCTCAAGGGCTCATACCTTTTATTGACTGATCTCACCCAATGCTGCAAGGTATTGGTTCTTAACACGGCAGCTTCAGAGCTGGATGTGGAATCACAAGTGGAAGGCAAAAACCCCTAACACTATAAAAAGTAGCCAGCAATGAAGTCTGGAAATAAATGCCGTGTGGATTCCTGTGTTCAGAGATCAAGCCAGCTCACTCCTGGCACACCTGATCTCAAACCTCCCCCTGTACGTTTCTGTGGCAATAATCTTCTGCAATGCTGGGAGTTTGGCATTTGCAAATAATTTGCAGGCAGATGGTTGTGGAAAGATCCCGAGACCAGTGGGAATCCTACAAAAATCAACAAGTCCAAACTTGGTAGGTTGTGGAAAGAACAGTAAAAAAAGGAATTTTCTCCAGCAGTTCTCCCTGAAAGTCATTTGCCCACTCCACCGATGGCAGCAGGGTCTCCACTCAGTGCTCATCCCCATGGTGGAACAAAGATGCAAAGACATTAAGAAGAGCAAAAACAGAAGTTCCTTTTATCTGTATCAGAGAATAGAGGCAACACATGAGAAAGTGGCACCAATGAAGCAGGAGCTAAGGTTTTGATGTATTTCTTTTCCCAAAATATTTGCGAGACACAAACTGAGACAAGATGTTCAGGAATCAAAGGTCAGCTGGCCATTCTCTAGACCAGTATTGCCAGGGCTCATAAAATCCAGAAAGGAAGAAAAAATCTGATTTATTACAGGCCACCAGTGCCTTTGGGAACAGCAGGCTACCAACTGCTTAAGGGCATAAATTGACACAGGAATCAAAGCCATGTAAATGAAAATGTTGTCGGCAACATTGAAGAATACTCAGCTCAACCCCCCCCAACTATTTGCAGATCACCTCTGTTTTGTTACAGGCACGACTTTGTAAGATGCTTGATGTAACTCAATCTCACCGTGAACTTCCAGCAGTCTTCAGATGAGGCAGCTCTGGACAATGGAACAGATTTTAAGCCCTATATTTTACATAACTTCGGATGAGCACTTTGCCACACTAACATTTTCACTATCGTGGCCACACAACTTCACGTGAAAAAAATTTAAAAACCCAAATATCACCTCTCTTTCTGCCCCTCGCTGAAAAGTGTTATAGCCACTCTTTATGGCCCCAGGCCACATTGAGAACTAAACCCAGGTGAAGCTTCACCTCCTACAACAAACTTGCACAGGTGCCAGTTAGAAGATCCATAATTGACCGCATGTATTTGATAGAGCACTAATGGCACAAACAAGTTATCCATTACCTTTCTTGTGACACATTCATTATAGTCTTCGCTAAAACTTCTTTGAAAGCTGACTTGGGGAGGGGGGCGTATAATTAGAAAAATATTGGTTTAAGCCAGAAATCCATACTAGCAGACTTGCAGTGCACTAGAATGTTTCCAGGTACCAGCTCACCAGCAGAAGTCACTGCAGCAGGATCTTCCCAATCTGGCCCATATCCTCCTGCCCTCTGGGTCTCCGTAGTGCAGTCTGCACCACAGGCTCTTACTTCAAATTCTAACATCTTCAGACTGGAGCCTGTGTGTTGTGGAAAGCACCTGCATAAAAAAATGCTTCCAACTGGCTCCAACAATGAACTTCAAATAAAGAAAAAGAAAAAAAGCCCATACCAACTCAGACAGTTCTGATTGCTATCTCCATGCTAATCACAGCAGAGGAACACAATTCATGAGTCCATCTCAGTTTGCCAAGTTGCAAAGGCTTGTTCAAAATAGCAGCTGAAAGCAATCGTAGTCCTTCTCCATACCAATACTTCCCTGTCAGCTCAGCAGCCATGGGGAAGCCTTGGATTAGATTCTTCCCTCCAACAAACCTTTTGCAGAGACTACAAGAATTGCTGAGACCTCTCTCTCTTCAGGAGAATTTTTCCACATGCTGCTTTGCTCACAGAAGTCACTTTGAACTTGGCAAGTTTCTCCATCTTCCACAGTGCTTTTGGACTAACGTTACTGAGTGAGGAAAATCATTCTTTTTGATAGAACTAAGTCTCTTCACCCTAAAAAGCCAAAGCACACCCGTCACACACATACAAACACTGCAAAGAATTAACACAGAAAATAGTTTATTTTCTACTCCAAGGGATCTGAATAACAACATTTCAAACTCATCAGAAACAAGCTTTCAAGTAATACTGCAAGAGACACACAATAAAAGTACACATCCAGCCCTCAAAAAGAGCTGGAGACTCCTGCAGACAAGATGTACTTCCTAAAAACACTGCTGAAGGTGAAAATCCAGTCACAGTTAATAGCAGCTCATTTGGGTTTGCAGTTCTGCAAATGAAGTCTCTGTCACAAAGAAACTCCTCCCAATACTGAGAGGTTTTGTCTAAGTAAGGATTTCAGGACTCTACCTCATTACAATATCTTACAGTAAAAATACTTGATGCATTATAAGGCATCTTCCACCTCTCCAAAAGAAGGAGAGAAAAGCAGAACCTTCCGATATCCAAAGAAAGTGAGCTGGACTAACAGATGGCACAGGCTTTGTTCCGATCAACAAGGCTCCACCAGATCACCGCCATGCTACTCTTGAAGCGTATCAGGATTCAAGTTCACTTTGACACAGTGCAAGAAAGCTACCGATTCCCAGCAGTACAGATCTTCCTGTATTTGTGTATGAAAGCATCCGTCTTTCCAAGACTAACTCCATAGACACCATCTGGCACCAGAGACCCAAACCGTGTCTGTCTGCTGCTGACGGAAGCTTCTTCAACACCGTTCACTGAGGAGGAAGCGTTCCCATCAACATTCAGGGCTTTTGCAATGGCAGCTTCCCTTGCGCCATCAGAAAAGACGATAGGAGAGTCACTTTTGGCATGCTTGGCAACGCCATCAATGCGCTTATGGAGATCTTGGCTCAGTAGCAATACAATAGTGCCTCCAACACGCAGTACTCTGGCAAAAAAAAAGGAAAAAAAGTAGGTTAGGTGTTCATTCTGCCTGACATGCATTCATCTGTGCAGAACTCAACACTGCTGACGCTTCAGATGGCACTTGCATTCAACAAAACACTAGGCCTGTTAATGCTCATGGCTCAACTCGATAAACTACACTTCCAAATGGAGTTTAAATTCCCTATCTTTATAACTCTTTCTAAATGGGAGAACAAGGTCCTATCCTAACTCCCAAACATTTCTGGCCTCAGGAGTTCTTTCCACTGCATCAGCAGGGAAGGTAGATTCTGTTTTCCCCCTCTTGGTATTATTTCAAGGACTGAGGGGAGTATCAATTTCAAACACTGGTTTTCGGTTGCATAAGCCTCCACCACTCTGCAAAGGAACAGCTTCCCAGGGCAACAGAAGATTGGTAAGGCAATTCTGAAGCTGACCTTTCCATTTGGAAACTTTAAAAGGTCTGTTCTTTCTCTGTTCCACTGATCCTTAATGGTTTGCAAACTCAGGAAGCAGAGGAAAATTCATCACTGTGCGTAATCCATTTTTCACAGTACATGACCAGACGTGACACTTGGCTTTGAAAGAGAGGAGAAAATAGGACTATCCTTGCTCTGTTCACAGCAAGTGGATTGAACAGTCTTACTCGTGGGGCTCTCACAGTAACGGTCCCTTCCTCATTTCCACATTCCCAGGGAAATATTTTGCTTAGAGTGGCCCAGCAGAGCAAATAAGACCAGACTACAAGCAGAGTCAAAGGGAGGGCTGGTCACTGTAAGCTGACACAAGGTTGCCCTGCTGTTCTGTGGAGCTACCACACCTTCTTCACCACCTTCCCACTGCATTCCTGCATTGGGTGAGCAAAATGAACACTGCTGAAGACCAGTCCTACAGAAAGGACTGTCAGCCTTTCAGCCAAGAAAAGAAATAAAGAAGCACATGGTTTGAACTGCCTGATAGAAGCAGCCTGCTATTAGTTTGGCTGAACTCTGCTACAAAACAACAGGGTGAAAGATGAAAGGAGGCATCTAAAAGCAGACCAGGTGGCCAACTGGATATACACTAACAGAAAGGAAAATTGATACCACCATTTTCTGGTCTGACATCTTTCTTCCCAACAATATAGGCTAGTAAAAGCTTGATTGTCAACCCAAAAGGAAAGCCTATGATTTTATACAAGCTGACCTCAACGGAGACGCTTTATCCACCTGGCCGTGCGTTAAGTTCATCTAGGTCATCCTCTCCTCTTTCTCCTTTCTGCCTTAAGGGTATTTGTGAGTGTGACTCAAACATTTAACCATCGTGCCTTGGAAAGAATATTCGCGAATGTAGCCCACACAACAAGCTCATTCCTTGTCAGCTTGTGCTGCCGCCAGCATTTCCACAGCTTGCAAGACAAGCCACAACAGCCTTCAAGGGACAATTAAAGGACTCGGACTTTCACTGGCTGCACGGGATCCGACTAAAAAACTGGAGTGTGTTTGGAATAAAGAAAACCTGAAGCTGGCTGAACACTTAGGATCACAAACCATCATGACATTTACACCAAACACGTATACCATGTCAAGGGCCACACGTACCTCTCCATTTCCTGGAGAATATCTGGAAGGAGCTGAAAGACTTTTGTTATCTTGAACTTCTTCCCAAACGGAATATCCGCAATCACAGCATCAAAGCTTTCTGAAGGCAACGGCAATGCTGCAGAATAAAGGCAGGTCTTTAAATCGTCCTGTGTGGAAAACGAGCAGCAGCTATGCCCTCAAGCACCTTACAAAACTGCCTGCCAACGCTTTTGCGGGTTATGCACCCAGACTCATGGCTCCTTCTGTACCTTTCCTCACAAATGGCATCACAAAGCCACCAACCCAATGCAGACCGAGAAGAGACAAATGCATGAGTGTGTGGGTTAGCTCACAGACTCCTAGTTAGTGGGGATATGTTTGCTCCATAACAAGACTCTACAAACAAGGGACTGCATGGGTCCAAATCAGCTGCTGCTTCTCAACACAAGGGAATCTTTACAAGCAAAAACACAAAAGAAGAACTAAGCTTGCAAGCATTTTACACTAAGTACATGTATGAATGGCAACGAACCACATTTTAAATTCTTCTCTATCCCCGTTTTCTCCAATCAGAATCGCCTAGGTTCTGTTGGAGCTTGAGTCATTGAAGTACCTTCCCAGAGTTTCTGCATCCTACAACAGTCCGTTGTTGTGACCATGAGGCAGCACTGCACCCTTGTGGTGATGAAGGTTGGCCATATACCAGGCTACGCCGGCCAGACAGGGCTTTGCCAGCTTGCCAAACAATGAGACTATGGATTCTCCATCTCTCAGGATGCTCAGAACTCGACTGGACAATGCCCTCAGCAACCTGACCCAGCTTTAGGGTTAGCCTCATTCCCAGCAGATGACAGGACTAAAGAGCTCCAGCAGTCCCTTCTCACCTAAATCCTGTCGTGATTCTATGCCAGCCTTTCCAGAACTGGCAGGAGATGTTTCTTGGACCATCCTTGGAGCAACACTTGCAGCACAACAATTTTAGAACAATTTTATCTACAAATGGAAGGACAAGTTACCTACAGTCCTTCAACACATGCAGAAATAACAGCATCTGATCAGTGACAAAGACACCAGTTACTTGTTCAGTATTAGAAAAGCCTGACATCAAAGTACTGTCCGTTACCCTAGAAGCTCAGCACAATCACAGCTTTTAAAGAAGAAATAAAGCTATATATGTTCTTACAAAAAACACATAATATTTCTTACAGTTCTGATAAGAAATACATTGCAAGTTTAAAAAATATGAACGCTTCATCACCCGTGCACAGGGAAGAACACCCAGCTCTCGTCTGGTGTAAATTTCATAAATGACTAATTTAGATTCAGGCTTTGAGGTCCAGAGTAAGGTCATTAAATTATTATGTTCTCCCCTGATTAACTTATGAAGTGAGAGCATGAGCAGGAGAGAGTCTTCCAGGAGAAAGGCATCGTCATTTAAGATACTCGTACTGCAAAACATCAACGAATTAGCTGATCTTAATGCAATTACTTATCTGGTAAATTGAAGTTACAAACCACTTTTTGTCTGTCCTTGCTGTTTTCCCATAAGACAAAGAATTCTTATATAGTATGTACTCTCTGTGGCATTCAAAACTTTACCATTCAGACAGACAACTACTGCCCATGTCTGACAATTATTATTTTCATTGTCTTCTGCTGAGTATATTCTCACCAAAGTTCCTGGGAGCAGGAGGCAGGGAGGGGAAAGCAAAAAATTATCCATTCTCTAGAACTACAGTCACTACTTGGCTCTTTTATTAAGAGGTAGCTCTACTACACGTAACCTCAAGAGATCCTATGTTACCTGCGTAATCCTAAAACTACAAAATATTTCCAACATGTATCACTTGGAAAGCCTACAGCCATACCTTTCACAGAAGCTTTAAGCAACTCAATCTTATCCATCAAGCCTGCAGTCCTAAGATTCTCATCTGCACCTTCTAACTGTGAATCACTTAGATCAGCACCCCAGTAACACGCTTCCTGTTCAGAGAAAAAGAGAAAAGTCACTTGGACGGGAACCAGGTGTATTTATTTTAGAAAGGCTTCTCAGAACTGTCTTGTTGCACACCTCTCCCAAGATAAACCCCTTGCTGGGAGATCTACTACCATTCCACAGAGCAATACATAGACTCAGAGGACAGAGAACTGGGTGAAGTTTGAGCACTCTTGACTCCTTCCGTATTCTGCTCTGCTCAAGACACTTGTGACTTACAGAAACATTTAGGCTCTGTACTAACAGCAAGACCCCAGATGGCTACAAACAGCCATGCTGCCTCTAATAGTGGAAACTGGCTGTACTGTCCCACTGACACCTCTGATCCCAGGATAAGTCGAGGCACTTTTAGAAGTCCACGCCAGTCTTGCACAAACCCTGTGCTTCCTGCGGAGCAATGTTTGTCCTAAAACACTCTCAACAACGGCACAGAAGGACCGGTTTGGTTCTAGCTTTTCAGTAACGCACTTTGGTATAATGGTTGCACACATTTTTTCCCGATGGAACTACAAGGTCCTGCCTGTTGCTACTGTGATACTCACAGGCCACTCTTTAGCAGCTTCCAGAAGTATCGTTCCCAGCCCACACATGGGATCCAGCACAAAGGCACCTGCCTGCAAAAATAAAGGGGTTATTGTATCTCAAGCAAGACAAACTCCTCTCCCAGGACAAAGTTTACTACTGACGTATGGATCACCTAGGTATTCCCACTGTGCAGTGTAAGTAAAAATAATTACTGGTTTTCCAGGCCCAACTGGCTTGCAAGAGAACATAGCAAAACACATTAGTAGTTTCACTAGAGACAATGCATCGATGTATGTAGCCCTGAGGTGATGTTTAGTGGAAAAGACTAAAAGTGGACTGCAGACAGATATTGGTACCAAATTAATCTGTGGAAAATATCACACTCGCTTCTATTTTCCCCTCGGAAGAGCAACCCAAACAAAATTTGAAGCCTGGACAGTGAAAAAAACTGTGAATCCTTTTCCTCATTCATGTCTTAGAGCATGGGACACTACAATCACCACACTTCTTCAAAGCTCCCTGCTCCTGCCCCCATAAGCAGCAACCCCTCCATCATTTGGGACTCTACAGCTTTGCCATGAACATTTGGCTTACCCTGATTTCAGCCAGAGATGCCATGGCCCATGCAACTGTTGACCGCAGCCCTGCTGTTTTGATATACTGTCTGTTTGCCAACGGAAGCCTGCAGGCAGCAAAAAATCAATGTTAGGCAACAGCACAACCACCCAGAAAAGCCCATGTAATATGAAAGAATAAATGACCTGGACAGATCTGCAGACAGACACAAACGACAGCTTGCTTTTATCCATAACTCATCACAAAGTCTGCCCTACAAGCGCAGATAAGCTCCACACAGAACACAAGACTAACACGACAGTCCAGTGAATATCAAACCAGAAGATAAACGCTCACAGTCAACAGCAAGACTATTTAGAAATTATGCCTGTTCTGATACTGACAAAACAAATCTGATGAGGAGGACGCCCACCTGAAAAGGGGAATCCCCACCACAGAGTGAATGTCATTAAGACGGACAAAGACCTGAAAGAGGGGAAAAAAATTACATTTGAAACTCTCCATCTGACACATCAATAGCTTTAACTCATTTAAACCAGACACAGAAGATGTTTCTACAAACTTCTTATCCTAGTTTTAAGAACAAAAATATACACTTTGGACAATTAGATTAATTGGAAGAAAGCACACTAAATTATCAGAATGCCTCCTTGAAGAGAGCATCCCAGCGCTCAGCTATTCCCACACACACGCTTATTTTTTGGGGCATTTCAGATGGAGGCAAAACTGAGTAATCCTTACAGAAGTATAGGCAGCTGAAGAAAATGCCCTCCTGTCCTACAGAAAGCATCTTAAAAGACAAGTGAGCTCCCCAACAGATTTGGCATGACTGTAGTCCCTCCCCATGGAGCCCTAAGAGAGCCATGATGCTTTTGAAGTATCTCAGTGCTCAGCACTTAAATGGTTTCATAGCAAAAATCTGGACAAGAACAAAAGCCCCACTTCAGGCTCAACAAGGCCGTATTTGATGCACAGCCGATAAAAAACAGAGCCAGTAGATGAGCTCAGAGCTTTTAGAGATGGTTTCAGACCTCCCAGCACCGGTGCTGAGAGCAGCTTCCACAGGCCAAGCACAGAAATGAAGAAACAGCTTGCCAAGGGCAATGAAACCTTTCCAAGATCTCCACACAGCCTGCACCATGGAGGATGCCTAAAGCAGGCTACTTTGAGGGACGAGCCCTGGGAGGAGGCTCTTCCATCAATGGCATTCTCAAGTTCTTCAAGAACACAACCTCCCCGCTCACTCTCTTCCCCTGTAGAGGCTAAACTACCTGCTCAACAGCTCAGGGGACCTCTGCTTTCAACACAGAGTTCAGCACTTTGCAAGCAGGCCAGATCCTGAACCATCACCTGCATGGATCCTTCCCCTCAGAGGGGGGCCATGCTGGCCATTCCAGTATTTAAGTGCTCGGGAAGGCACTCACACAGTGTCTACTGAAAACTTTAGCTCAGTGCTACCCAATGATTTCTAAATTCAGCAGCAGAAAGACAGAGAGAGGCCACCATCCCATGTGCAAAGGGAGCAAAGAACAAAATGAAAGATATTGCGAGCAATTCTGGAAGAAGCAAGAAGCCATCTAGCAGACAAGCACTACTACCTCTAGATCAGGGTTCCGCAGATCAGCCCGCCACCCAAACTGCTTCATGAGCGCTATGCCAACGGCTCTTCCGATCTCCTGCAAGGGGGAAGAACAGACACGGGCAGTAAAACCAACAGATTTAAAAAAACTACCCATTTCAGCCTCAACTGCACAATCCTCAAGTACCTGCCAAAAGAACGGGCCTCTCTTTATCCCTATGAGATTAATTCCTACAAAGCCCCAAAAACGGACAACAGGACACAGGGAGTAGAGCAAACACACCAAAGGACAAAGGGATTATCGCTTAGCTGGAGTGTGAGAGGCTGAAGTTTAAGTCCCGCCCAAGCTACAATAAAAGCTGTCATCACTTTTGGAATTATAGAACATGCACTAAAAATATTTCTGATGGACATAAACTAGATCACCCAGGAGGAAATCTCCAAACACGCAACTGCTACTCACAATTTTAATGCTTCTATGGCATCTAGAAAGCTCTCACTACTTTCAGAGTGCAAGAGTTGAAACATGACACAAATTTAAGCAAACATTCATGTTGGCAGGCTCACGCGTCCCACCTGCCCACGTTCCTAGCTTCAGCAAGAAAAAAAAAAAAAATCTAGTTAAACCACTGCTGTCTTCAAGTAAGAGAAATCTACATAAATTGAAACAACACAGAGCTTTGTTTATTTTTTTTCCCCTCACAGCAGAAAGTTATTACAGATGGGATCAGTGCTAGATGGAAAGGGCCCCTGGAAGTCCTCTACGCCACTACTCTCTCCCAGGGCCAAGATCCACTCCCTGTGACACCTCCCAGGCCTGCACTGCCCTCCTAGGGAACAAACACTCCCCAATACCCAGTCAGAGCCCACCGACCCGCAAGTTCTGGCCTGTGCCTTTCTTTTACACCCTCTGCCACAACTGAGAGGAGTTTGGCTCCACAGTCCTTGCAAGGGCCCTTTTAAGTAGCTGTAAGCTAGTATCAGATCACTTCTCAAGCTCCACAAGCCCAAGTACCTCAACTTATCCTCAATAAAAGGCACTGATTTGAAAAATACTCAGGGTAACAGAGCCCAGAAATTAACAGCAACCCTAGCATTTCTACTTATTTAAAACAAATGCAGATTAAGGGCTTGGTTGAGAAAATACAGAAAAACCTCCAGCAGTTTATTATTCTAAAACATACAACACAACTGAAATGACAAACGAAACTACACATCTCCCTTCCCCTTTGGTAAATTACTTTAAAACAGAGATACTTGAGCATACCTGCGAAGTAAGTATTTTGGCAATTGCTCCACTACAGCGACAAGAAACTCTGAAACTGAAGCCAAATTCCTCATTTGCAACAGCTTCCTCTTTGCTGCTTTTGGAAAGGTCTTCTAAGGAAGCCTGGCTTTCAGTCCCACAGTTCTGGTCGCTCTTTCTCTCAGGTACCATATAACTCTCTCCATCTTCTGCCTGACATTCCTCAGGCTCTCTCACTTGTTCTGCTTTCTGCCTTTTAGTTACAATATTTGTCTCTTCTTCTGATTTTCTCTTGAGAGGCAACCTGTTTTCTGGAAGCACATCTTTTTTCCCCTCGCACCCACGAAGGTTCCTCCAAGTAGAGATTACATCCAGCCAAGACTTTGGTTCCTCAGTGACAAGGCTTTTAATCTCATGCAGCATCTTCCCTGGAAGAAAAAGTAGTTTCAGCTTAAGTACTACAGTCTCAGAATTTGATTTTCCTACAGATTGAGAACAGCTGTTAACAGACGGTGTTCAAATTTTGTTTGTGTGTGAATCCAGGAACCACAGCAGCAGGCATCACTGCCATCACAGGCACAACCGAGCTCTCAGTACCCACACATGCCACCAGCAGAGACCAAGGCATCCCTCTGATTAGAAGCTCTGCAGAACCAAGATGAAATTGTGCAAGGATTGTATTCTGCAGAAGAATTCAGCAGCTCTAAAAAAACTGGACCATTCCCAGGGACAGAGGGCCAGCCAACCATGCCATCCTCCCCAGAAAGCACTTGGTCCAGGATTAGAGACGTGGGATACTTTCCAAGAATCAAAGACACACAGTGATTCAGCTCAGAATCAAGTCCTCCATCCCTGGAGGTGTTCAAGGCCAGGCTGGATGGGGCCTTGGGCAGCCTGATCTAGTGGGATGTCCCTGCTCAGGGCATGGGGGTTGGAACTAGATGATCTTTAAGGTCCCTTCCAGCCCATATTGTTTTATGATTGTATGACTCCCACCGGGGTTCACGATTCCAAGTACACCCGAGAGAAGGAGCTGGTGCCAGCCTTACCTTTCTCCCTAGAAACGGGGAGCGGGGGCTGTTTGTGGAGCCGCAGGAACAGCCGCTCTCCAGACCGGAGCTCCCTCAGCTCAGCCAGCTTTGCCTCTGTGCTGAAGAAGACCTTTCCAGGGACGCTGACCACCTCCAGGGAAACACAAGCTCCGATCGTGGCAGGGAGATGTGCAGCTGGCCACCCCAAACAAACGCACATTTGGGGCGAGCAGCAGCCCCTCAACCCCGGGTCCCCCCTCCTCCCCTGGCCCTTCTCCACCCTGGCCCCTCTGGGTCCAGGATTAGAGACAGGGGACACTTCCCAAGAATCAAAGACGCGCATCGATTAAGCTCAGACTAAAGTTCACCAGTTTGTTCTTTCTGAAAGGAAATATCTCTTCCCTATTCATCGAGCTGACTTCGGTCCTGCAAGGTCTGAAGCCTGAACTCACGCCTGGGGGTAGTTCTCCTGACCCAGCTGTGACGAGGGACGCACGAGGAATACAGAGGCCAATTCGCTGCAAAACCTCAAAACCGGTCAAGGCACAGGGGGCTGGGGGGAAGCTGCGTCTTTTCTCGGTTAGAACCACGGCTAAACTTGATCCTCAAAGCCGACGGCGACCTGTCATCTCCCAAATTCAACCCACCCAGCACGCTCGGGGCGAGCAGCCGCCCCTCCAGCGCGGGCCCCCCCTTCGCCCCAGCCGGTCCCCTCTCGCCTCCCTCGCTCCCTCTCGCCTCCCCCCGGCCCCTTCTGGCCCCGTCGCGGGGGAGGCAGCGCCGCCCCCGACCCCGCGGGGGCCGAGGGGACACGTCCCACCCCTGCGCCGGCCACCCGCCTCTCCTCCCTTCCCTCCCCTCCCCTTCTCCTCCCCGCCCGGCCCTCACCTCGGAGGCGCCGAGCCGCGCCCGCACCTCCCGCTCCAAGAAGGGCTCCAGCCCCCTGCCCGCCGTGCAAAAGAACCGCCCGCCGCCCGCCGCCATCGCAACGCGGGGCGGGGAGGGGGCGGGGCCCACGCGGGGCGGGAGGCGGGGCGGCGGCGCCTTCCCCTTCCTAGCGGGCGGTACCGCTCTGGGCCAGCTCCGTCCTCCCCATAACCTCCTTTCAGGTCCTTAGATGGAGCAATGAGGTCTCCCCTCAGCCTCCTGCAGGCTAAAAAACCCCAGCTCTCTCAGCCGCTCCTCATAAGGCCTGTTCTCCAGCCCCTTCACCAGCTTCGTTGCTCTTCTCTGGACTCGCTCCAGAGCCTCAACATCCTTCTTGGGGTGAGGGGCCCAGAACTGAACACAGGATTCAGGGTGCAGCCTCTCCAGTGTTGAGTACAAGAGCAGAATAACCTCCCTGGACCTGCTGGTCACACCGTTTCCGATACAAGCCAAGATGCCATTGGCCTTCTTGGCCACCTGGGCACACTGCTGGCTCATGTTCAGTTGCCATCAACCAACACCCCCAGGTGCTTCTCCTCGAGGCAGCTTTCTAGCTACCATGCCATGCCATGCCATGCCATAGCATAGTATAGCATACCACACCACAGCATCCCATCCCATATCATAAGCACAACCTGCTTGTGCATCACACAACCTGCAAAATGCATCACAACACATGCCACGCAATGCCATGCCGTACCCCATGCCGTACCCCATGCCGTACCATGCACGCAGCACAAAATGCAATACCATTGCAGACCATACAGATGACAGAAATGCCTTAGCATACCATTCCTACCAACCACAGAAAACCAGCCATGCCACACAGTAGAAACCATAGCATCCAAAAGGTACCATACACACAATACAAAACACACCATACTGGCTTCAAAATCCGTACCATACCATTGTAATTACCATACCATGCAAAATATTCTATCAAACCATACCATACAATAGACAACATACCATAGTAAACATTTCCATACATACCATATAAAACACCGCACTACACCGTACAAAGCACCAAACCCTAAATACCATACCATACCCTACAATACAACACAAATTAAAATAAAATGCAAAATACAATACAGTACAGAACCCATTACAACCCAAATATATCACAAATACATTACAATACAACATACACCTGGGGCGGGGCAATCCCCAATTTCAGTACAGGATGCAGGATGATGTGATTGAGAACAGCCCTGTTGAGAAGGACTTCATGGTGCTTGTTTGATGAGAAGCGTGACATGAGCCAGCAATGTGCACTCACAGCCCAGAAGGCCAGCCGTATCCTGGGCTGCATCAAAAGAAGCGTGGCCAGCAGGTACTTTCCAGTACGTGAAAGGGGCTACAAGAAAGCTGGGGAGAGACTGTTTACAAGGGCTTGTAGTGATAGGACTAGGGGCAATGCCTATAAACTATTTTGATAGGAATGGTTGGACTCGATGATCCGGTGGGTCTCTTCCAACCTGGTTATTCTATGATTCTATGATTCTATGAAACTGTAAAGGGACAGATTTAGAGCAGACATAAGGGAGAATTTCTTCACCATGAGAGTGGTGAGACACGGGAAGAGGTTGCCCAGGGAAGCTGTGGCTGCTCCGTCCCTGGAGGTGTTCAAGGCCGGGTTGGATGAGGCCTTGGGCAGCCTGGTCTGGTGAAAAGCGTCCCTGCCCATGGCAGCGGGGTTGGAACTAGGTGATCTTTAAGGTCCCTTCCAACACAAACGATTCTATGATTCTATGATTCTATGACATGTGAAATAAACCGTAGCAAAAAAGCCCTTTTTAAACTTTGGAAAACAGCTTTATGATTTGTTGGTTTTATTCTGTAAGATAATGCCAAGGAGAATAAATGCCTGGAAAGTTGGTGTAAAATGCAATTTGCTAGAATGTATGTAGTTCTTTTGGAAATGCAACAAGCAAGAATCCTGTTTACCGCCTTATACAATGCCTTAGTTGGGAAATATTCTTCTTTTTTCAGAAGGAAAAAGTAGAATTAATAATTTATGACTTAGAGTGATGTACCTTAAAAAGAATGCAGTTAATGTTATAGCCCAACACCCAAAGCCCCTGAAAATCAGGAGAGGATTTAAGCAAAGCTGTCATTCAGCCTTTGGCTACTTTCAATATAACAAAGGAGATTAAAGAAAAGCGCACTCAACCCTCCATATCCTCTTTTATCTTTTATGTTGTGGTCTTTAGGAAGGCCTTTAAATTATTAAAGCATCTGTGCTATGTTGTAAGCAAACCTAGCATATTTGTGGCATTAAGTGCCACAGGTAAGATTAAGCCGTACCACTTCACTCCAGTTTAGGCTATCAATTCAGCTCTGTGATCCTGACTAGAAAAGAAAAGGTTATTAATTAGCTGGGAACTAGGTTCTTTCTCTAGAAGTACAACCTGGTGGCCGAAGGAAACAATAACTTGAACATCTGTGTGTGACAAATGCAAGTAGACGGTCTGGAGTTTGCTGCTGAGCGCCTTCTGAGAAGTGTACCAGTACCGTATGGATACCAGGTGGAGAGGTCCGATAAATGAGGCAACAAGGGGGAAATGGAGAAACGCAGAAGTGCAAGATTTTTTTTATTGTAGAACATAATGTTTCTGACATTAGAGAAATGCTGTAATATATTAACAAACTGCTTATTTATTCATTTTGAAGACTTCTAAACCGAAAACATCACCCCAGCTGTTTGAAAACATGAGTCTATCTGTCTTTTAATCCTATGAATTCTGAAAGAAAGACATAAACAAATTCAGGTAATAGGAGGTAAAGTCATAGTTTACATATTCTTTATTTGTATATTATAACAATACTGAATTTTAAAATTAAGTCTTTTCTATGTGAGCTGAGAATTCCACTTAAACAGGAATAGACTACAAAATTGCATTAAGGCAAAAGAGTTCTATGAAGAAGCCTGCAGTGAAACTGTACTGCTGGGATTTCACTCCCAGTAAGCTGCTACTGACATTTTATCTGACATGCTGTTGACTGTCTTTTCACATCTTGTGTTATTAAACTAACAATTAAGGAAAATCAGAAAAGCCAGTGATTCATAAATTGGTAGGTGTGGCCTAATACATGAGGTATTTTTCTGGAAATGTAGAAAATCATATATACATATATATATAATGTATCCGTTTAAAATGAGAAAGGAATAGTAGAAAAGTCACTCATGAAACACTTTTTATTAAAGAAATGGCTCATTATCCTTTTGTGTGACTCACAAAGTCACCATTAATCAGCTATGTAATCTGTAATTATATATAGCATTACTCTGCGCACATGGGTGCAAAAATCCATAGCTAGAATTTTATTATCCCTGTCTCAAGGGACTGATAGAAGAGAAAATTATTAAACAACAAAATTATGTGTTTCTTAGCATCACGAGGTGACAGTTCCCTTGTAATAAATAGGTAGTGTAACTTTGTATTTTCATTCTGCACATGTTAACCCTGTTTAAAAGCACGATACATTGAATGAAAAATTAAAATTCTTTTTTCTGTCCTTAATTGTTTTCTTTTTCAGATGCATTTTCTTCTGTTTGGTTCACTTGGTTCACTGACTACAAATGAGCACACTCATCTTTTCTATTTTTTTTATATTCTTTTACTACTCCTCACTCATTTTTTCTATTTTTTTAAATACAGAATTAAAGGGCATTTGATATTAAGTTCTCTGCTCTCTCCAAAATGTGGCTTCTACTGTTCTCTCACATCCTGTTCCCTTAAACATCTCCTCTAAATTACTCCCTCTCCCTCCCCAATCCATGCCCCCAAGGAAACCTTTCACATTTCTATTTCAATATCTGATGACAACATGAAAAGCAGAATGCAAGGTAAGGATAGAACACTGATTGATATGAATGTGAAATGACAGTAATGGTCTCTGTTTGGGCCATGTCTGGAGACTTCAGTATAATGAAAAATCCTCCACAGTCAGTATTTTTTGTCCCTCTAGTAATATTAGCTATGATAATGTTGTAAAAGCTGTTTTAACAGAAAACTTGGTTCTGCTGCACAAAGTTTGGTTCCACCAATACACTGAAATTTTTTTTTTTCATCATCATCATCATCATCATCATCATCATCATCATCATCATCATCATCATCATCATCATATCACCAGGTTGGAAGAGACTCACCAGATCATCGAGTCCAACCATTCCCATCAATCACTAACCCATGTCCCTCAGCACCTCGTCCACCCATCCCTTAAACCCCTCCAGGGAAGGGGACTCAACCCCCTCCCTGGGCAGCCTCTGACACTGTCCAGTGACCCTTTCCATGAAATATTTTTTCCCAATGTCCAGCCTGACCCTCCCCTGGTGGAGCTTGAGGCCATTCCCTCTCGTCCTGTCCCCTGTCCCTTGGGAGAAGAGCCCAGCTCCCTCCTAATGCTTCATCTTTGAAGCATTTCTAGAGTGGGATTTCTTTTTTTCCAAAAATGTGGAAGAAACAGATATTGGTAACCTTCATCGTAATTAGTACATTTCAATAATTGCTTCAGTATTATTCACTTCTGGCCTCTCGAGAGATTTCAGAAGTGTTATTCAAAGTTAGGATATTGTTCATGAATAAGATTTCATGTGAATATGACGGTAATACAGGGAACTGACAATTACCTTTCCTTTCCTGAGTCAAGCACTGTGACTGTAATGTGAAAAGAAAGATGATGCAATATTTATTGGTTCTGTGGTAAGAAGAAGAGGTTCTGGTGAGGCGTGCAGTGTTGTCTTTTGCTTTACATACTACTAGAAATGTTAAGTACTCTTAGAATCTTGCATTTAAAAATGTTGATGTTGTTTGATGTACTGCTCGTTAACCATGTCAAAGTAGCAGATGTTTCTGCTATGCAACTCCAAGATTTGAGAATCAAGAATCACATCACATCACACAATAAACAAACCCCCACCACTGGAAATCATCATCAATGAAGATAAGAATAGAGAGAACAAATAAGGGAAAGGCCAAGTTGCCAAGAGTCCTCCAGGTGACTTGTAAAAGTCTGGCTCTGGGTCTTTCTGCTGCTTATGGATCATCCAGGCGACTTTGGAAGAAGCAGCTCTGTTGCACAGCAGCTGGGGCAGGGCTCTGTCTCCCTGCATGGGCTGGCCTAACCACAGCTTCCCAATTGCCTCTCTGGAAGATGCTTAATTATGCTTTTTTTGGGGCAGAAGAAAGGGATAGCTGCTTCATAAGTGGAGATTCATTTAAAGTTCTGAAACAAGAAAAAAATATTGGGCCAATTATAACGTGCTAAAGGCATTTATACACTTGCAAATCATTCTAAGAAGCGTTTGTCAGACTACATTTCAAAAGTTTAGGTTGCTTTGGAACAGCTAGAATTGAGGCTTTCAGATACAAAGAGATTGGTCAAATTTAACAATTATTTAGATTGATGACAAAGCCCACGTTAGCTAAAAAGGAGATGATCTGTTGTCTTGCCAAAGCTGAAGTTCTGCTTACAAGTTCCAAGAAAAACTAAGAATTTTCAGCGTCTCTAAGATGACATATTTCGTTTCTGTTGTTGGATATCCAGAAGAGTTTTCAGTGTTTTTGCTTTCCAAAAAGAGCCTAAGGAAGAAACAAAACCTGGGAAATTTCAGCCTAACTGCCTGAAGACTGGCAAAACCATCAGCAGCTGGAGAACAGCATCCTGTAAGGGACAGAATCAGGCACCATGAAATTACAGATATTGTATGGGCATTAGCTGCTCTGGAAAAAGCCACATTCGCTAGTTAGTGGTATGGAAGGTTTTGCTAGATTCAACATGACTTAAAACTTACTATTAAAGCTCAAGGAATCTAAAACGTGGATAAGGAAGGTGCACTGTTGGAGAGGAGGAGGAAAACCACCAGCTACCCAGTGAAGCTGTGAAACTGTTTCTCTTTAGTTTGAAAGCAACAGTCATTCATAAAACACACAGCCACATTTACGGACTCACAGAGTGGTTGAGGTGGCAAGGGACCTCTGGAGATCAGTCGGTTCAATCCCCCTGCTCAAGAAGGGCCAGTCAGGGCTGATTGTCCAGGGCCATGTCCAGACAGCTTTTGAATATTTCCAAGGGTGGACACTCCACAGCCTCTCTGAGCAATGTGGTGCCAGTAAAGAAGTGAATTTTTTTTAATGGGTGGTGATACAGAGGAAAGTTTCTTTTTAGTTTGTGAAGTTGCAGTTTCCCCTGAAATTTCCCCATGTCAAAATTGTTTTGCTGAAGTCCTTTAGCTTCTGGCATGTTAGCTCTTACATTTTACAAACAACACAGTAAATAATATTTTTCTATAACTTACAGGAGGAACAAATATATGTAGATGGGCAGACAGCCATACTCACTGAATATCCTTTTTTTTTTTTTGCTGAGAAAAGCAAAAGACTGCTGAGAAATTCTGTACATCTGGCACTTAAAACACAAAGAATGTCTTTCCATGTTAAAAACCTTTCTGAGTGACTTAGAGCTCAAGACATAACATTAAAAATAGGGACCAACATTCTCATTATATTCCTGTAGGATTAGGCACTGAAACATCACTGAAGACCTCGTCTCTCTTGCCAGTTTCTTCAAGGCTTTGAATATGTCTTTGAGTGAAGCTATGAACTAAATGTATACAAAATATTTGAGGAATTGTAGCATTTCAAATTCCCAGTACTGACTTATTGCTCCCTCACCCTCAGGCTGAACCAGCACTTCTGAGCTCACAATTTAAGTCCCTGCAAGGTATATTAAAAAAATAGGCAGTAAAGACAGTATATTTTTTAAAAGCTAGTATGTTCAGCAACCACTTCAACTAATCAAAAGAAAACGCCAAAGCAAAGTGTCACTTAAAATGCAACATGTTTATTTGGAAATGACCAGTCCTGCTCCTTTTGATTCCTGACTTCTAAATGAATAGACTTCTTTTCCGAATATTGCCTCCTTCTCTCTTTTATATATGCAGATACGTTATCAACCCTTCTCTTCTGTTTCTGCCCCACTTGCTGGTCTTGTCAGTCACCACAGCCTCCCCTGGAAAAGTTATAAACCTAAGGGGGAACACCCAGTTGCAGTTGTGATCTGCATAATTGTTTGACACTTTATCAGTAATTATGGCTGATCATGGTGATCCTTAAAGAGTTTAGTAGTTTCTGGTTTTGTTTCTCCCCAGCTGGAAAGACTCCATGTGTGCTCACCAAAAGGAATGTTTGTGTCCTAAAGCCAGTTCCTTGATGCCAGGAAATGGGGCACGTTCCTTGTGGGGACCATGGCTTCAGGAAATTTTAGAACTGCTTAAGTGAAACATGTACCTTGCTCAATAGGAAAATGTTGACTATAACTGAACAACTTGAGGTGAAGAGAATCTAGTTCTATTTAGAAATGTGGATTTTAAGAATTTCTGATCAAAACATTTTGTTTGAACAAACAAAGACTTATTTTGTTTCAAGCTACAAGTATTATTTTAAAAATCAAACATCCTAGACTGCAAAGACCTTGTTTTCTGCTTTTTCTACTTAGTTTAAGAATATCCAAGACCTCCCAAAAACTTAAAAGCAGAACTGAGATCCAGGCAGGCAGCTGGCTCTGACACTAAGAGCAAGGATCAGCAAAAAAAGCAAAAAGCATCAGCAAAAAAAGGGCACAGTGGCAGAGAACTGATAATTTAATCTGATAAATACATATTTTTAATTAGGTATCTCAGCCTTTACATTAAAACAAGAAGGAAAAAATAGAAAAATGAAGCAGAACTGGATTGATACTTTTTTAAAACAAAAGTATCTTGATAGTGGAAAAGAGAACAGCAGAAGAGTGTCATCTTCTTGTTTTCCTTGATGCCTGCTACAAAGAACTTGTCTACTGTCTCCTACACATATTTAGACAAAAGAAACCTTTCTCAGGAATATATATTCTATAGTCTCTACTCTCTAACTTTGCAAAAAGACTTCTGAATCTATATGCAGCTTTACCCAAAACTTTGCTCATTCAATAATTCTTGTTCAGAGAAACTCATAAAAGAGAGAAATCTGTGGCATTTTCTGCTGACAAAAATTACAAGAAAACATGCAACGGCTTCTGTAAAACCCCATTCATTTTGAAAACAATCAAATGTTGGCAGCTCAACCTCAGGCTTGTGTATTTAAATCAAATTTGAAAGACTAACTTCAGTAATAACATTTAGCCTTGGAACCAGATTTGAAAAAAAGCATAGCACTACAAGGTGTGGAAGAAGGAATCAGTTCCATGATGTTATTATCTGTAGGATGAAGTACCTAAACAGTTCTTGCAGTAAGGTCTAGAAACTCAATTACCTTTCTACTAATCTTATTGCCTATTGCCTCATCAAAAAAAAAAAAAAGAAAGAAAAGAAGTGGTGCCACTTCATTTTGGGTCAAGCACAATCTTGTTAGTACCTCGTTTGATTTCAGAGTATGCATGTGTGTGTGGAAAGGATAGTGGTGGGAAATGAAAACTGGAAAAGCTATTGCAGGACCCGTTACTTCTCAGGTTTTATAAACTGGTGCACAGAGAAACATACACGGCAGTAATGTTCCTTGATTTCATCCTTTTCCATCCTGTCTAAAGCCAAGTCAATCAATTAATACTATAGAAATGAACCTTGCAAAGTGGGCGTTATTGACACATTTTGTAGGTCTGAAAATGAATTTATTTCTTTAATTCTCCTTGCCAAAAGAAAAGTATTTTATTATGAATTGTGTCCACTGTAAGATGATCAAACCCATCAATTCAATTTCTTGTTAACATACTTGATGTCAAATGCATAAATTAAAGGCTTAGCCATCAGCTGGTCTGCTTTTCTTACAGGGGTGGAACATGCAGTCAGCACAAGAACACGAGCACTCTCCATTACTGTTCCTCCCCCTCCTCTGCTAGAGATCATAGAATCACCAGGTTGGAAGAGGCCTACCGGATCATTGAGTCCAACCATTCCTATCTGCCACTAAACCATGTCCCTGAGCACCTCATCTACCCCTCTTTTAAACACCTCCAGGGATGGTGACTCAGCCACTGCCCTGGGCAGCCTGTTCTAGTGCCCGATGACCCTTTCTGTGAAAAATTTCTTTCCGATATCTAGTCTGAACCTCCCCTGGCAGAGCTTGAGGCCATTGCCCCTTGTCCTGTCCCCTGTCACTCGGGAGAAGAAGCCAGCTCCCTCCTCTCCACAACCTCCTTTCAGGTAGTTGTAGAGGGCAATGAGGTCTCCCCTCAGCCTCCTCTTCTCCAGGCTAAACAACCCCAGCTCTCTCAGCCGCTCCTCGTAAGGCCTGTTCTCCTGGTGCTTCACCAGCTTCGTCGCTCTTCTCTGGACTCACTCCAGAGCCTCAACATCCTTCTTGTGGTGAGGGGCTCAGAACTGAACACAGTAATCAAGAAGCGGTCTCACCAGTGCCGGGTACAGAGGGAGAATAACCTCCCAGGACATGCTGGTCACACTGTTTCTGATCCAAGCCAAGATGCCATTGGCCTTCTTGGCCACCTGGGCACACTGCTGGCTCATGTTCAGCCGCTGTTAACCAACAACCCCAGGTCCTTCTCCTCCAGGCAGCTTTCCAGCCACTCTTCTCCTAGTCTGTAGCACAGCACAGGGTTGTTGTGCCCCAAGTGCAGGACCCGGCATTTGGCCTTGTTAAACCTCATGCCATTGGACTCAGCCCATTGGTCCAGCCTGTTTAGATTCCTATGGAGATTCTCCCAATGCCGCTGGGTTCAGAACTTCTGCTTTACCGTATGGAGAATGTGGACTTGGCCATCAGCAGCACAGAAAGGGTGTGAAGTGGCTGGTATAGCCCATTTGCCCCATGGGACAAAAGATGCAGTTTTCTGAGTCCATATTATTTCCACAGTTTAACACACACACACACACCCCACACCCCTCCCCGCCCCCAGATCAATAGACTAGGATTTCAGTCTACCCTTAGT
This sequence comes from Phaenicophaeus curvirostris, assembly GCF_032191515.1. Classification (NCBI taxonomy): domain Eukaryota; kingdom Metazoa; phylum Chordata; class Aves; order Cuculiformes; family Cuculidae; genus Phaenicophaeus; species Phaenicophaeus curvirostris. The sequence goes on along the minus strand of NC_091393.1, from coordinate 88,381,808 downwards.
GAGCAGTTTAAGGACAAGCCCTTAAGCTGTGTTATCACACAGAAGTCTCTTTTATCTTCACAAATAGTGTCCATAGTCTTGATTTAGCTTTTGGAAATTACTGGGCCCAAACTCAAGACCAAAATTAGCTACAAGACACACAATGCCTTTCCCAAGCGTCTAGAAAAGGAGGTGGAGGAAAGAAGAGGCAGATGCAGGATGAATTATATTTTTCATTCACTGTAATTCATTGCTGGGGCGAAACTTAGCAGTTAAGCTATTTGCCATGCTGGTCTAGTTTTCGTGAGCGCTTGCACACAGCATGTCCTCTTGGGTATATTTACTCCCAGCTCCCCCTCTAACTCCCTCATGGAGCCCAAGAGCTGGTGGAAATGAAAATACTTGCAATAAACAGGCCCACACAGGTTGAATCCATGTTCTGCAGTAATACCATCAATCCCTCATTCTCTCCTAAGGGCGCATCCTGCAAAAATTGCTGGCATGTATTTACTGTATATCACTTGTACAGGACAGTTAAAGAGACATAACAGCACATACTACGGAGAGAAAAGTAGGGACAGTTTTTCTGCATACTGGTAGTGGGTACTATATAGCTACCAGGTAGACAGTTTAACCCACAGTCAGCTGTAAGGCTTGGATGCAGATACGAATTGCTTAGTCCCGAGCCAAGGTGGACTTTGTCTTCCATTACTAAAAGGTATGTCTGTGTTGATGTAGCAGGTAGCTTTAAAAGGAATCCAGGTCAAAGCAAAGAAGGTCAGCAGATTCCTAGGCTTGTGCTGCTATCTGGTGGAATCAGCTCGGGAAGAAGACACTTTAGAAGAGGCAGGAACTAAGGAGCTAATGAGGAACTTTTCACTGGAGGCTTTTTAGAATCAAAATGTAGGATTGGAAGTCATGTCAACACGAACAGTTCACAAGTACTGCAAGACAGCAGGCTGCAAGCAGGGACTTAACTACCCTTCCTAACACAGTAGGTCTGCTCGTTCATGCTATTCCAAAGGCATTGGTAGCATCCATCATGATAGGCACAAAGTTGTGCTAGGTGATGTCTGGCCCTTGGTCAAAAGCACTATGGACAGCAGCCCAGAGGGGAAGATGTGAACTTTAAACTCAGAAGCGTAAACTTTTCTCCTTGTTATAGTGCAGAATTAAGAGGACAAATTCATGAAGATAATCCTTGCTATGTAGAGGACCCCAAAGCCACAACAGAAATGTAGCCCTTCCCGAGTTCCCCTGTCCCCTCAATCTAGCACGGGATCAATGCGGAGAAGAGGTGTAAAGTTGTGCGCTGGTCCCTGTTCGTCCCTGGCTAGCACAAATACTTTCTTTGTGTGCCTGGCTGCTCTTAGCTGTGCTGCCTATGGCAGCTTTGGGTCTGGCTGCATGGCAAACTTTGATATGGCCCCAGATTTGCTTTTCCTCTTCTTGCTCATTTCAAAGTGGCAGTGAAAGAAATATCTGTTGTGGCAGGAATCTCTTTGCCAGAACCGTGGGAGAAAGAAATAGAGCATTTTGAAAGAAAATTCTCGTGTCACTGTACACCACAGCCGTAAGAATCACGGGGAGATGGGAAAGGGAGTCAGGGTCTAAAATACCATCAAGCAGATACCCTGAGAAGCAGGGGGACATGGACTGTCACTCAGAAGAACACGCAGCCAAAAGGCATCCTGCCCTGACACTACAGAAGCCAGGTGGGTTCTCATGAATGGCCTCCATATTACTTAAACCCAACTTCCTCAGCTGATGAACTGCTTTAATACAGAGCAAAGAGTCTAATTTTATGTTTGAGGATGAAAGTGTGCTAAAAATGATGTGCATGCAAAGTCCTACATTGCTTCAAATTATTTATAACTTTTCACAGGCTAAGCTTCTGTCAAGTTTAATTTCATTGCTTCTAAAAATGGTATTCTAGACTGGAGGGCTAAAAGGGGAAAAAGCTGTCAGGGAAAGAGTCATTTCTGCTATTGAGTTCCATACTTTCTTCTAAACAAGTTTTCTTTATTCTTCTGGAGCTCCGGTCATTTCATTCTGAGAGTCTCTGGCATCCATTTGTTACGATACTGAAAAAGAAAACCATCTCATATGTATGAAAAACTCTCCCTAGGTCCCCCAAATATCTCCCATAATGTTATTTTTTTGTTATGACTCTTCGCTCCCACTGAAAAGCTCCTGGTAAATTCAGAAAGAATTGTTTCTCTTTCTCATTTTGTTAAGTTTAGTTAGATCTAAATAGGAGAGCCACAATAAAAACTAAATGTGTTACTTTGATTACGATTTTTTGAGAGTATGTTCTCATGGTTTGAGTTCTGAATTCACCACACACATCACATGCCTTGAGACATTTTGGTGGAATGGCTACTTCAACAGGAAAAAGCTCAGACAGCAATTCAAGATCCGGCAATGGGGGCAATATTGTCATAAATAGCCAATAATTGACAACCGTTAACAGTCTTATATGGTCAAGCAGATGTTTCAGAATATCCTCTTGTAATAAATGTTGTTGGATGGACAGATGACTATAAGAAAATAAGAGGTCTTTCTGCTGCAATCACCAGAAGCATTCACATGCCTTCAGCAGCTGCTGAGGCAGCTGAGAGCTGAGGCACTTCATCAGAACAGACAGTACATTTTGTTTTTCTACTACAAATAGACATTTGGTCTGTCCTTTCTCCCTCTCCTTTTGTGTTCTGCAGCTGCCTTATTGCAACAGGACTTCAGTTTGGTAGACATTAACTATTAAATGTGTCAAGTTGAATCAAATACTAATTTGTTCTCTTCATTATGTTAAAGCACTATCCTTTCTTTACTCAGAGGGAATAAATGTTTGAGCTTTACTCTCCAGTCCGTTTTGAATGAAAGTTCTTACAATGTGACTTCTTGAGGAATCTGGCTCCAAAATAGATACAAATGCATGTGCATTTGGTAAGGAGATTTGGATCAGCAGACTCATTGAAGTGGTTTTTGGTTTGTTTTGGGTTTTTTTTTAATGTAAAAGTGAAATACCTGTTGTTTTAAAATACACCTAGGTGGTTTTTCTTAGAACTTTTATTTATATACTTGTATAGAAATATTGTTGGTGCTTTTATGTCATTTGTATCCCTTTTAAGAGGTATTTTTTTCATTTACCTGCATCATTGGAAAGGAAAATGTTTGCTAACAAAACAAAGTCATCGTTTTGGCTCTTAATTTCCTGTTTATGTTGGAATTGATAGGTGATTCCTCCTTAGCAAAAAGAAGGATCTGCTAATCAATTAATAACTCGTTCACATTGTAGCCACAGAGCTACACCAGATCATAACCCCTGATTGATATCCAAAGAGTACCCACTGGTTTCAACAAATTGGATGATCCAAATCTTTCCCATAAATGGTTTCAATCCAGTATGAGCCAAAGGGCTTAACAGCAACCTGTGTAGGATAATCAAGACTGGCTCAGTATTAAATAATATAGGGTAACGTATCTATTGTTGTAGCATCTAATGACTAATTGCATTCTTTCCTACTAGAATTCACTGACATAAGTGTTTAAAAATATATTTAACTTTATCTGATGTAATATCTAAGCAGACATTAGACTTTTATTTAAATATTCATGATAGGAGTCTCATCCTCATGTGTTGCAATTTGCTTCAATTTCTGTTTGCTTTCAAATTTGTTTTGCCAATGACAGTGCTTTAATTAAAAGGTATTTGAGCACCTCATTGATTCAGAAGAGGAAGACAGGCGGGAGGAATTGGCCTAGAGTACTGTACTTATGTGCAGAAAAAAAGACTTAGAAAAGTAGAGACAAAAGCAGTTCTCAAATTCTTCCCTTTGCTGTTCTACGGCAATAAGTCTGTTTTGAATAGAACATGTTTGGTTTTTTTTAAAAAAGGTTGGTCCATCCACACATTAGTTCTGTATTTGGCTTTTAATTACTGGTTTGGATTGATTGCACAAGTAAGAACCAAGAATACTGGTAGATATATTTGAGAATTCAGAAAACCATTCAGTAGAAATTAGATGCAGGCATATTCAGTAAACCCTATACGCTCATCATCAAGGCTGATACGGCTTTCAGGATAAAGCTGAAGTTGTTCTTAATTTGTAAAAAATGTCTTTTTTCTTTTTCACAGTAGGATACACCTGATGGTTTAATGGATCAGCATCTCTTTGAGAATCTTCTACCTAAAAGCTAACTTAGAAAAGATGTGACACGTAGTTAGTACAAAGTGTCACCTGAATCATTTATGTAACATTTCTCCTACTGCACTGCTCATAATATCTTCAAAAATGGAGATGAAGAGGTGCAACAGAAGTGATAATGTAAGGGAGAAGCCTGAGATATTAAACAACAGCACAAGAGGCGCAGTTTATGCTTTACCCTATAAAAATGCTAAGACGAAGGCAATTCCAGGTCGTAAAGACACCAGAAACCTTTGTGTGAGAAAAACAATACCTCTATGCTTTTACAATGTAGTGAGTATGCATTTACATTGTGATACATATATGTGCATTAGTCAAATAACCACGATGTTTGCCCACAAACCAGTAGCGGACAAACCCCAAATATATTCAGGTCCATGAGAATTTTTTGGATCAAGTTTTCTAGCAAAATGATGGCAGCTGGGAAATGTTAACTATGTTCTATTTGTCAGCTTCACAGAAGAGAATATATGTATTAGAGATTTGTTCTCAATGTTATGGTCACCACATCGACATTAGTTGGAGTGTCACTGCGTCTGGTAAAATTTTGCTGAGCAAGGGGCTAAAACTGCAGGCCATCTTCATCGTGCCACTCCTTCTTTCTTCCTTAGTTGATGCCCGAGGGCAGGCACCCTCCATCCACACCTTCTGCCCATGGGTCCACAATCTCTGTTTAAGCCCAATACTGAGTTGTTGGTCTGTCTCTCAATTCAGGTAACTGTTGTGCTTATTTTCAGCCCTGTCTCCTGCTGCTCTTGGCTGGGGAGAGCCACACATTCCTGGGGCTCTCTGGATAGTCCCTGGACATGATTCATCCCCGACTGTGCCTGGGACCTGCTTGCAGTGCATGGCTTTGTTTGTCCAGCTGAGCCACTGCAGAACTGTGTTGTGGTGTGAAGACACTGCCCTGCCATGGTCACCCTCGGCTCCTAGCCTATTCCTCCCAGCTCTTGCTGCTCCTTGGAAAAAGTAGTATATTTTAATATTTTTCAGTATACTTAAAAGTTTCTTTTATTTTTCCACACAATGGTCTGTTCAGCGAGAGGTGGTGGAAGCTAGGCTATTTGAAGAAGTTACTTTTGTAATATACAGTTGGATTAGAATACCATCATGACATAGGTTTGAAATAATATCATGGAATGGAAAACAAAACAATAAAACACAGCTGGCATGTTTCCGCGTGTACTACTCTGAGCCACAGTTTGCTGACAATGTAAGACCTCAGGGTGAGGTGTTTGTATTAACTTTACCTAGATACCCTAGCACGCTTCACCATTTTGCTTTATTTTCCTCTGTCAGTTTTTGTGCTTTGTGAAAACGTTCCTTGACTTTCTCTGGGAGCTGTAGTTGGGACTTTACAACCAGCAGGTTTTTCCATTATCTTCTGATTTTGCAATTCTGCTCTGGTACTGTAAAAGTAGGAAACAGCTTAAATCAAAAGCACACTTCTTCTAAGCCATGTACTAAATCAATTTGTGCCATTAATAGAGGAATAGATTTGAATCTCTTCTGCCTAGGGAGGTGGTTGAGTCACCTTCCCTGGACGTGTTTAAGGGACGGGGGGACGAGGCGCTGAGGGGCATGGTTTAGTATTTGATAGGAATGGTTGGGCTCGATGATCCAGTGGGTCTTTTCCAACCTGGTGATTCTATGATTCTATGAATGGTCTCCCACATAAATAAGAGCTATTCACCCAAGTAAGTGTTTTCAAGACCTTATCCATACAGTTTAGGTATAAAAATAGTTTTCATAAACTTCCACCACCAATTAGAGAATCCAGGATGTCTGGACAAGATTGACTGCCAAAGTGAATAAACTTGACCTGCTGAACAACATGGCTATAGGGGAATTGCACTAGGATGAGTCTTTTGGCATTGAAGAGGCAACTGTTTGTCAGCAAGAGGCAGCGTGTAGCTCATGGCATTACCTTCCTTCCCACTATTTGCTATTTACACAACACCCGCAATCACATTTTCTACCTACTGATATGCTAGCTACTGAAAATTATGTATGCACATCAGAGCAGTCATTCAATGCAAAGTATGCAAGTAGGGCAGTATCTGCAATAATAACAATACCTGATCATGACGTGGAACAGGGTTTGGCCTCAATGACTTCCTTGCAATCCTTTTTAGTCTTGTGATTTGTAACGTAGTACGATACACTCCATAAAATCATTCATTGTTACAGTCTTGTTTCTCCAGCAGATGAATCATTAATATCTACATATGCTGATGCCTAACTAATCCTTTATGTGACAGAAACCCATGATAGCAAAAATCCAGTCTAAGGAAGAACTGCACAATTTATCAAAAAAGTCTGAGCTGGTGGTCAAATTCTCATTCAGACATTAAAACCCCAGTGGATGCCAGTGTGTCTTCTCGGTGTAAAGCCCAACTTCTTTACTTGCATTTGTTGTTTCTCAGACGTTGTCAGGGTGAAGGGCTGTGTGCACCCAATGGGCTTTTCTGTGGCTCCTGATTAACAAGGAGATGGTGAGGTGTAGAAAAAGGCACGGCTCCATCCCTCCCCATGCTAATAGGGCCCTATAAGTAGTACCTACAGAGAAGGCACAGTGTGTGTGCCCACCACCCCATATGATTGGCCTGAGGAAGGACTGTCCTGAAGAAGAACTCCTGGACCACGCGTTGCTGAAGAATTGCTGCTGGAGGAGTTGCTGCTGGATGGACCATGTTTTCCTGAGGAACCACTGTGCCCCACTGGAGTAGTGATAATTTTTCTTTTTCCCCTGCTACTTCCTTCTCTCTCTTTCTTACTTAACTTACTGTGCCTGCTTTTTTTCTTGGCACTATGGTGTATTGGAGTGAATCAGAGTTATGGTGTAGTTTGTTTAGTGCCCTTGGCTGTGTTCAAGGTATCAGCCTGTGATCTGACAAGATTAAAATCTGGTTTTGCAACTCTGAGAACCTGCGACTCAATTGTGCACTCGAGTATCTCTTCTGAGATTTTGGATGCAACCATGACAAATACTGCATTTGAATTAACCCTGGGAGAGTTGTTGGTCTCCCGTTTGCCACACGGATATCAAAAGAACCCTTTTTACCCTCCTTTTTCCTCTATGCAGGTCGAGGTGGGCTCCAACACTACTGGTTGTAGAGGAGGTCGAAACACATGGTTTATCAAGAAAAAGACAAGCCCTTCTTTCTTCATCCTGAGACTTTGCCATGGTTATCAATGTGTGCTATTATAGAGAACTCTATTTCAGTAAAGATTTCAACTTTAGAAACTGAAACTAATACAAATTTTGGTTGCCTAGCGTATAATAAAATGCTTCCTGAAGCTGTGTAATAGTATAATCTGAACTGGGATGTGGGCAGAGGGCATTTTCAATGAAGGATCTTTGTCAGTTAAAAAAACAGTTGATCCGGTATGACGGAAGAAAACGGGACAACACGCAGTGATCAATATGATCCAAGTGAAGCCATTTAATCGAAGCTCATAACGCATTTTATACCTCACTTAACTCAAGCAAGCCATTGTTTTGCCAGCTGATTTGACAATTCTCCATTAGCAACAAGTAATCATTAGTTACAATACATTATTATATTTTCCCATGAGAAACAGCTATGTGAGCATTTCAGTCTACAAATTGATAGACTACAAAGTAACAAGTCAAGGACTACCAAGGAAAGCTTCCTGTGAGAAATGAGAGGAGTATAAGGTAGAACAACTCTCTCTTGTTGCAAAGAGAAACCTTGAAGACAGTGTGTCATTTACCGTAGCTGCTTCTTCGGCAAAGTTAGCTTTAATTCTGATGCAAAAGCTGTGAGGCCTTATGCTAAGGTGCCTTTATTTCATTTAGCATAAGCTGCTCAGTGCTTGGGGTGCTCATTAAATGACCTCTGGCTCGTAACCACCCATCACCGGTACCCTAAGGCTTGGGTTTACAGACATGAACATCTGCTGCAATGTAGATTTTTCTCTCAGCTCTTCTCTGACAACATCACTGAAATAAGAAGGGGAGTATATTGCCAAGGACTCCTCTTGCAGGGATTGGTCTACTTTTTATTAACTCTTGGGGTTTTCCAGTCTTCTAGATAGATCACACTTTAATGAACCCAGCCTAGTAGAAAGGTAATGCACAGTGCATGCAATTGTCAGTGTCCTATCACTGTTTTCAAGCCTGTTTTGTAAAAGAGAGAGAGGAAACTGTATTGCTTGCTATCACATCAATTTATTTGAAAGAAATATTTATACATATATCACATGTCCCAGAAATTCCATAATTATGAAAAACCACTAACATGAACGGCTGAGAGAGCTGGGGTTGTTTAGCCTGGAGAAGAGGAGGCTGAGGGGAGACCTCATTGCTCTCTACAACTACCTGAAAGGAGGTTGTAGAGAGGAGGGTGATGGCCTCTTCTCCCAAGGGACAGGGGACAGGACGAGAGGAAATGGCCTCAAGCTCCGCCAGGGGAGGTTTAGGCTGGACATTAGGAAAAAAATTTTTACAGAAAGAGTCATTGGGCACTGGAACAGGCTGCCCAGCGAGGTAGTTGAGTCACCTTCCCTGGAGGTGTTTAAGGGACGGGTGGACGAGGTGCTAATGGGCATGGTTTAGTGGTTGACAGGAATGGTTGGACTCAATGATCCGGTGGGTCTCTTCCAACCTGGCTATTCTATGATTCCATGATTCTATGATTATGAATCCCACTGGATAAGAGAATGATTGTTCTCTAATCGCCTTCTATACATTCTGGGCTGCCTTACTCCTTCTGTAACCATTTTGTGCTTAACTTCCAGCTTAGTTCAAGTGTGTTATAATACTGCACTAAGCTCAGTATGGAAGTAAAGGATATTCAAAAGTGGAGAAAAAAAACCCTTAAATTAGAAGCAAATATGTATTTTTAATTAAAAACAATAAGGTTTAGGGTGGGTGGTTTATATTTAATTTCTGGTTTTACTTGTCTGCTTGCATTTACAGATACAAGGTTTAGGCCAGAAGACTTTGAGTACAGGTATCTCTGTAATAACAGGATTAATCTTGCAGAGGTAGCACTAATTTCTGCGGTGGTGACTTTTAAATTTAGTTATGCATTTTCTAATTTATTGTCAAAATATGACCTCTGTACTCAGAGATGTGTAGATAGTTGATTAAAGTTTTTTTTAAAAAGGTGTGTTGTGTTTCAAAGGTTACTTAAAAATACTCAAAGCTGCAATAGGAATTGCCCATATATAATCAGAACACGTGGCAATTTCTATTTCTTCTTAGCCAGGAATACACTGAGCATAAGCCAAGGATAAAAAGAGTTCAAGAGACATTTGGCTCTAGTTTCCTATACAAGATCACTATTGCAATTATTCACAAAAAGCCCATATATATTAATGTTACAGTACATTGTGTGAATAATTAGGTATCATTACCTTGATATAATACAAAACATTACAAAATCCAGTTATATTCATACAGCAATAAAAAAAGGGATCTGATATGTACAACAGGGTACAGACAATGCAATACATGCACTTTGATAAATACCATGGCATACTATACATACAATATACCGTCAATGCAAAACACAATACACTCAATATACAATGCAGACAAGACGATACAGACAATACCAAACAGACAAGCCTACAAGAAAGCCTAAAAGAGGTGCAGGCGAAGAAGAAAAGCGTGGAAATCTCCAGAGTGGTGCAAGCGAAGAAGCAAATGCAGGGCTCCTCCAAGCTGCAGGTGAGGAAGAAAAGCACAGGAATCCTCCAGGGTGGCTCAGGCTGAGAAGAAAATTGCAAGACTCCTCCAAAGAGGTGCAGGCTAGGCAAAAAAACACAGGACTTCTCCAAAGGGAGGCAAATGTAGAACTGATGTGCTGGACTTCTCCATGAATCTGGATGAGAATGCAGGACAACTCCGAGCGCAGCTCAGGAAAAACAAAACTACAGGACTCCTCCAAGGTGGTGCAGCCAAGAATGCAGAGTGCTAGACTCCACTTGGATATCACGGTGAAGAAGCCCGAAGCACAGATCCTGCAGAGCATCATGGTAAAAAGCCAAGCGAAGGACTTCACCAGGCTGGTGCAGCAAAGAAGCAAAGCGCAGGACTTCTCCGAGGCGTTGCAGAGGAAGAAACGAACCTCTGGACTCCTGAAGGATTCTGCGGAAATGCAGCCAAGTGCAGGGATAGAAGCAAGCGCACAACTCCACGAGGCAGCGTGGGGAAGAACCGAAGCACAGAAATCCTCCCAGGCAACACGAGCAACGATGAAGTGCTGCACTCCTCAAGGGCAGGATGGTAAAAAAGCCCAAACATGCAGGACTCCACCTGGGCAGCGCAGGGGATGAATCGAAGAGCAGGATGCAACGGGGCTCTCAGGGTGACAAAGGCTGCCTCCCGAGACATGCTCGCTGGGCTTGACTCCCAAGCAGGACTGTGCACAGGACCCTGCTCCCAATTGCTGTCACAGAGCACGTGACCTGCTCTTGGGGGCGTCTAGCACTGTGCAAAACATCTTCCTAGGCAGCAGCACAGTAGAAAACAAGCCACGGTACAGGAAAACCCATACCTTACAAAACAGTCCTAAGATAACAGGCCATGCAATAAACAATACAAAGTACAAAACTACCAATGCAATACAAGCTTCGACACAGACAATACCAGGAAATACAATCTTCAATGCAAAATACAAAAGTAAATAATATTCAAAAGAACCAAAGCAAAGAAATCCTCCCAGGCAACACGAGCAACGACGAAGTGCTGCACTCCTCAAGGGTAGCATGGTAAGAAAGTCCAAACATGCAGGACTCCTCCTGGGCAGCGCAGGGGATGAATCCAAGAGCAGGATGCCACGGGGCTCTCAAGGTGACAAAGGCTGCCTCCTGAGACCTGCTCACTGGGCTTGACTCCCGAGCAGGACTGTGCACAAGACCCTGCTCCCAATTGCTGTCACAGAGCGTCTGACCTGCTCTTGGGGCCATCTAGAACTGTGCAAAAAAAATCGTCCTGGGCAGCAGCACAGTAGAAAACAAGCCACGGTGCAGGAAAACCCATACCTTACAAAATAGTCCTAAGATAACAGGCCATGCAATAAACAATACAAAGTACAAAACTACCAATGCAATACAAGCTTCGACACAGACAATACCAGGAAATACAATCTTCAATACAAAATACAAAAGCAAATAATATACAAAATAACTAGTAAACTTCAAAGCAAGGCGTAGTACTTACAGGCAGTGTGGAGAGGAAGCAAAGCACAGCTCACCTCCGCTGAAGCGCAGCAAAGAAGCACATGGTGGCAATCATCAGGGGCGTGATGGCAAAACAGCAAAGCACAGGATGCCTCTAGGGCACCAGACAGCAACAAGCGAGGAACAAGACGCCTCCAAGGCCATGCCGTCAAAAAGCAAAGCACAGCAAACCTCCAGGAAAGCAGGAAGCAAAAGGCAAACGCAGCATTCCTCATGGGTGGTGAAGAAAGAAGCAGAGCACAACATTCCTCTGGGCCATCACAGCAAACAAGCAAAGCGCAGGATTCCTCCAGGGTAGCACAGGCAAAAAAGCAAAACTCAGAACTCCTCCAAAGAGGTGCAAGCAAAGAAGAAAATCATGGGAAACCTCCAGGGTAGTGCACGCGAAGAACCAAATGCAGGGCTCCTCCAAGCTGCAGGAGGGGAAACAAATCACAGGACTCCTCCAGGGCAGTTCAGGCCAAGAATAAATCCACAGGACTCCTCCAAAGAGGTGCAGGCTAGGCAAAAAACCACAGGACTTCTCCAAAGGGAGGCAAAAGTAGAACTGATGTGCTGGACTTCTCCATGAATCTGGATGAGAATGCAGGACAACTCCGAGCGCAGCTCAGGAAAAACAAAACTACAGGACTCCTCCAAGGTGGTGCAGCCAAGAATGCAGAGTGCTAGACTCCGCTTGGATATCACGGTGAAGAAGCCCGAAGCAGAGATCCTGCAGAGCATCATGGTAAAAAGCCAAGCGCAGGACTTCACCAGGCTGGTGCAGCAAAGAAGCAAAGCGCAGGACTTCTCCGAGGCGTTGCAGAGGAAGAAACGAACCTCTGGACTCCTGAAGGATTCTGCGGAAATGCAGCCAAGTGCAGGGATAGAAGCAAGCGCACAACTCCACGAGGCAGCGTGGGGAAGAACCGAAGCACAGAAATCCTCCCAGGCAACACGAGCAACGATGAAGTGCTGCACTCCTCAAGGGCAGGATGGTAAAAAAGCCCAAATATGCAGGACTCCTCCTGGGCAGCGCAGGGGATGAATCCAAGAGCAGGATGCCACGGGGCTCTCAAGGTGACAAAGGCTGCCTCCCGAGACCTGCTCGCTGGGCTTGACCCCCGAGCAGGACTGTGCACAGGACCCTGCTCCCAATTGCTGTCACAGAGCATGTGACCTGCTCTTGGGGGCGTCTAGAACTGTGAAAAAATCGTCCTAGGCAGCAGCACAGTAGAAAACAAGCCACGGTACAGGAAAACCCATACCTTACAAAATAGTCCTAAGATAACAGGCCATGCAATAAACAATACAAAGTACAAAACTACCAATGCAATACAAGCTTCGACACAGACAATACCAGGAAATACAATCTTCAATGCAAAATACAAAAGTAAATAATATTCAAAAGAACCAAAGCAAAGAAATCCTCCCAGGCAACACGAGCAACGACGAAGTGCTGCACTCCTCAAGGGTAGCATGGTAAGAAAGCCCAAACATGCAGGACTCCTCCTGGGCAGCGCAGGGGATGAATCCAAGAGCAGGATGCCACGGGGCTCTCAAGGTGACAAAGGCTGCCTCCCGAGACCTGCTCGCTGGGCTTGACTCCCGAGCAGGACTGTGCACAGGACCCTGCTCCCAATTGCTGTCACAGAGAATGTGACCTGCTCTTGGGGGCGTCTAGCACTGTGCAAAACATCTTCCTAGGCAGCAGCACAGTAGAAAACAAGCCACGGTACAGGAAAACCCATACCTTACAAAATAGTCCTAAGGTAACAGGCCATGCAATAAACAATACAAAGTACAAAACTACCAATGCAATACAAGCTTCGACACAGACAATACCAGGAAATACAATCTTCAATGCAAAATACAAAACTAAATAATATTCAAAAGAATCAAAGCACTGAAATCCTCCCAGGCAACACGAGCAACGACGAAGTGCTGCACTCCTCAAGGGTAGCATGGTAAGAAAGCCCAAACATGCAGGACTCCTCCTGGGCAGCGCAGGGGATGAATCCAAGAGCAGGATGCCACGGGGCTCTCAAGGTGACAAAGGCTGCCTCCCGAGACCTGCTCGCTGGGCTTGACTCCCGAGCAGGACTGTGCACAGGACCCTGCTCCCAATTGCTGTCACAGAGCGTGTGACCTGCTCTTGGGGGCGTCTAGAACTGTGCAAAAAAATCGTCCTGGGCAGCAGCACAGTAGAAAACAAGCCACGGTGCAGGAAAACCCATACCTTACAAAATAGTCCTAAGATAACAGGCCATGCAATAAACAATACAAAGTACAAAACTACCAATGCAATACAAGCTTCGACACAGACAATACCAGGAAATACAATCTTCAATACAAAATACAAAAGCAAATAATATACAAAATAACTAGTAAACTTCAAAGCAAGGCGTAGTACTTACAGGCAGTGTGGAGAGGAAGCAAAGCACGGCTCACCTCCGCTGAAGCGCAGCAAAGAAGCACATGGTGGCAATCATCAGGGGCGTGATGGCAAAACAGCAAAGCACAGGATGCCTCTAGGGCACCAGACAGCAACAAGCGAGGAACAAGACGCCTCCAAGGCCATGCCCTCAAAAAGCAAAGCACAGCAAACCTCCAGGAAAGCAGGAAGCAAAAGGCAAACGCAGCATTCCTCATGGGTGGTGAAGAAAGAAGCAGAGCACAACATTCCTCTGGGCCATCACAGCAAACAAGCAAAGCGCAGGATTCCTCCAGGGTAGCACAGGCAAAAAAGCAAAACTCAGAACTCCTCCAAAGAGGTGCAAGCAAAGAAGAAAATCATGGCAAACCTCCAGGGTAGTGCACGCGAAGAACCAAATGCAGGGCTCCTCCAAGCTGCAGGAGGGGAAACAAATCACAGGACTCCTCCAGGGCAGTTCAGGCCAAGAATAAATCCACAGGACTCCTCCAAAGAGGTGCAGGCTAGGCAAAAAACCACAGGACTTCTCCAAAGGGAGGCAAAAGTAGAACTGATGTGCTGGACTTCTCCATGAATCTGGATGAGAATGCAGGACAACTCCGAGCGCAGCTCAGGAAAAACAAAACTACAGGACTCCTCCAAGGTGGTGCAGCCAAGAATGCAGAGTGCTAGACTCCGCTTGGATATCACGGTGAAGAAGCCCGAAGCAGAGATCCTGCAGAGCATCATGGTAAAAAGCCAAGCGCAGGACTTCACCAGGCTGGTGCAGCAAAGAAGCAAAGCGCAGGACTTCTCCGAGGTGTTGCAGAGGAAGAAACGAACCTCTGGACTCCTGAAGGATTCTGCGGAAATGCAGCCAAGTGCAGGGATAGAAGCAAGCGCACAACTCCACGAGGCAGCGTGGGGAAGAACCGAAGCACAGAAATCCTCCCAGGCAACACGAGCAACGATGAAGTGCTGGACTCCTCAAGGGCAGGATGGTAAAAAAGCCCAAACATGCAGGACTCCACCTGGGCAGCGCAGGGGATGAATCGAAGAGCAGGATGCAACGGGGCTCTCAAGGTGACAAAGGCTGCCTCCCGAGACCTGCTCGCTGGGCTTGACTCCCGAGCAGGACTGTGCACAGGACCCTGCTCCCAATTGCTGTCACAGAGCATGTGACCTGCTCTTGAGGGCGTCTAGAACTGTGCAAAACATCTTCCTAGGCAGCAGCACAGTAGAAAACAAGCCACGGTACAGGAAAACCCATACCTTACAAAATAGTCCTAAGGTAACAGGCCATGCAATAAACAATACAAAGTACAAAACTACCAATGCAATACAAGCTTCGACACAGACAATACCAGGAAATACAATCTTCAATGCAAAATACAAAAGTAAATAATATTCAAAAGAATCAAAGCACAGAATCCCTCCCAGGCAACACGAGCAACGACGAAGTGCTGCACTCCTCAAGGGTAGCATGGTAAGTAAGCCCAAACATGCAGGACTCCTCCTGGGCAGCGCAGGGGATGAATCGAAGAGCAGGATGCCACGGGGCTCTCAAGGTGACAAAGGCTGCCTCCCGAGACCTGCTCGCTGGGCTTGACTCCCGAGCAGGACTGTGCACAGGACCCTGCTCCCAATTGCTGTCACAGACCGTCTGACCTGCTCTTGGGGGCGTCTAGAACTGTGCAAAAAAAATCGTCCTGGGCAGCAGCACAGTAGAAAACAAGCCACGGTGCAGGAAAACCCATACCTTACAAAATAGTCCTAAGATAACAGGCCATGCAATAAACAATACAAAGTACAAAACTACCAATGCAATACAAGCTTCGACACAGACAATACCAGGAAATACAATCTTCAATACAAAATACAAAAGCAAATAATATACAAAATAACTAGTAAACGTCAAAGCAAGGCGTAGTACTTACAGGCAGTGTGGAGAGGAAGCAAAGCACGGCTCACCTCCGCTGAAGCGCAGCAAAGAAGCACATGGTGGCAATCATCAGGGGCGTGATGGCAAAACAGCAAAGCACAGGGTGCCTCTAGGGCACCAGACAGCAACAAGCGAGGAACAAGACGCCTCCAAGGCCATGCCGTCAAAAAGCAAAGCACAGCAAACCTCCAGGAAAGCAGGAAGCAAAAGGCAAACGCAGCATTCCTCATGGGTGGTGAAGAAAGAAGCAGAGCACAACATTCCTCTGGGCCATCACAGCAAACAAGCAAAGCGCAGGATTCCTCCAGGGTAGCACAGGCAAAAAAGCAAAACTCAGAACTCCTCCAAAGAGGTGCAAGCAAAGAAGAAAATCATGGGAAACCTCCAGGGTAGTGCACGTGAAGAACCAAATGCAGGGCTCCTCCAAGCTGCAGGAGGGGAAACAAATCACAGGACTCCTCCAGGGCAGTTCAGGCCAAGAATAAATCCACAGGACTCCTCCAAAGAGGTGCAGGCTAGGCAAAAAACCACAGGACTTCTCCAAAGGGAGGCAAAAGTAGAACTGATGTGCTGGACTTCTCCATGAATCTGGATGAGAATGCAGGACAACTCCGAGCGCAGCTCAGGAAAAACAAAACTACAGGACTCCTCCAAGGTGGTGCAGCCAAGAATGCAGAGTGCTAGACTCCGCTTGGATATCACGGTGAAGAAGCCCGAAGCAGAGATCCTGCAGAGCATCATGGTAAAAAGCCAAGCGCAGGACTTCACCAGGCTGGTGCAGCAAAGAAGCAAAGCGCAGGACTTCTCCGAGGCGTTGCAGAGGAAGAAACGAACCTCTGGACTCCTGAAGGATTCTGCAGAAATGCAGCCAAGTGCAGGGATAGAAGCAAGCGCACAACTCCACGAGGCAGCGTGGGGAAGAACCGAAGCACAGAAATCCTCCCAGGCAACACGAGCAACGATGAAGTGCTGCACTCCTCAAGGGCAGGATGGTAAAAAAGCCCAAACATGCAGGACTCCTCCTGGGCAGCGCAGGGGATGAATCCAAGAGCAGGATGCCACGGGGCTCTCAAGGTGACAAAGGCTGCCTCCCGAGACCTGCTCGCTGGGCTTGACTCCCGAGCAGGACTGCGCACAGGACCCTGCTCCCAATTGCTGTCACAGAGCATGTGACCTGCTCTTGAGGGCGTCTAGAACTGTGCAAAACATCTTCCTAGGCAGCAGCACAGTAGAAAACAAGCCACGGTACAGGAAAACCCATACCTTACAAAATAGTCCTAAGGTAACAGGCCATGCAATAAACAATACAAAGTACAAAACTACCAATGCAATACAAGCTTCGACACAGACAATACCAGGAAATACAATCTTCAATGCAAAATACAAAACTAAATAATATTCAAAAGAATCAAAGCTCTGAAATCCTCCCAGGCAACACGAGCAACGACGAAGTGCTGCACTCCTCAAGGGTAGCATGGTAAGAAAGCCCAAACATGCAGGACTCCTCCTGGGCAGCGCAGGGGAATAATCCAAGAGCAGGATGCCACGGGGCTCTCAAGGTGACAAAGGCTGCCTCCCGAGACCTGCTCGCTGGGCTTGACTCCCGAGCAGGACTGTGCACAGGACCCTGCTCCCAATTGCTGTCACAGAGCGTGTGACCTGCTCTTGGGGGCGTCTAGAACTGTGCAAAAAAATCGTCCTGGGCAGCAGCACAGTAGAAAACAAGCCACGGTGCAGGAAAACCCATACCTTACAAAATAGTCCTAAGATAACAGGCCATGCAATAAACAATACAAAGTACAAAACTACCAATGCAATACAAGCTTCGACACAGACAATACCAGGAAATACAATCTTCAATACAAAATACAAAAGCAAATAATATACAAAATAACTAGTAAACTTCAAAGCAAGGCGTAGTACTTACAGGCAGTGTGGAGAGGAAGCAAAGCACGGCTCACCTCCGCTGAAGCGCAGCAAAGAAGCACATGGTGGCAATCATCAGGGGCGTGATGGCAAAACAGCAAAGCACAGGATGCCTCTAGGGCACCAGACAGCAACAAGCGAGGAACAAGACACCTCCAAGGCCATGCCCTCAAAAAGCAAAGCACAGCAAACCTCCAGGAAAGCAGGAAGCAAAAGGCAAACGCAGCATTCCTCATGGGTGGTGAAGAAAGAAGCAGAGCACAACATTCCTCTGGGCCATCACAGCAAACAAGCAAAGCGCAGGATTCCTCCAGGGTAGCACAGGCAAAAAAGCAAAACTCAGAACTCCTCCAAAGAGGTGCAAGCAAAGAAGAAAATCATGGCAAACCTCCAGGGTAGTGCACGCGAAGAACCAAATGCAGGGCTCCTCCAAGCTGCAGGAGGGGAAACAAATCACAGGACTCCTCCAGGGCAGTTCAGGCCAAGAATAAATCCACAGGACTCCTCCAAAGAGGTGCAGGCTAGGCAAAAAACCACAGGACTTCTCCAAAGGGAGGCAGAAGTAGAACTGATGTGCTGGACTTCTCCATGAATCTGGATGAGAATGCAGGACAACTCCGAGCGCAGCTCAGGAAAAACAAAACTACAGGACTCCTCCAAGGTGGTGCAGCCAAGAATGCAGAGTGCTAGACTCCGCTTGGATATCACGGTGAAGAAGCCCGAAGCAGAGATCCTGCAGAGCATCATGGTAAAAAGCCAAGCGCAGGACTTCACCAGGCTGGTGCAGCAAAGAAGCAAAGCGCAGGACTTCTCCGAGGTGTTGCAGAGGAAGAAACGAACCTCTGGACTCCTGAAGGATTCTGCGGAAATGCAGCCAAGTGCAGGGATAGAAGCAAGCGCACAACTCCACGAGGCAGCGTGGGGAAGAACCGAAGCACAGAAATCCTCCCAGGCAACACGAGCAACGATGAAGTGCTGGACTCCTCAAGGGCAGGATGGTAAAAAAGCCCAAACATGCAGGACTCCACCTGGGCAGCGCAGGGGATGAATCCAAGAGCAGGATGCCACGGGGCTCTCAAGGTGACAAAGGCTGCCTCCCGAGACCTGCTCGTTGGGCTTGACTCCCGAGCAGGACTGTGCACAGGACCCTGCTCCCAATTGCTGTCACAGAGCATGTGACCTGCTCTTGAGGGCGTCTAGAACTGTGCAAAACATCTTCCTAGGCAGCAGCACAGTAGAAAACAAGCCACGGTACAGGAAAACCCATACCTTACAAAATAGTCCTAAGGTAACAGGCCATGCAATAAACAATACAAAGTACAAAACTACCAAGGCAATACAAGCTTCGACACAGACAATACCAGGAAATACAATCTTCAATACAAAATACAAAAGCAAATAATATACAAAATAACTAGTAAACTTCAAAGCAAGGCATAGTACTTACAGGCAGTGTGGAGAGGAAGCAAAGCACGGCTCACCTCCGCTGAAGCGCAGCAAAGAAGCACATGGTGGCAATCATCAGGGGCGTGATGGCAAAACAGCAAAGCACAGGGTGCCTCTAGGGCACCAGACAGCAACAAGCGAGGAACAAGACGCCTCCAAGGCCATGCTGTCAAAAAGCAAAGCACAGCAAACCTCCAGGAAAGCAGGAAGCAAAAGGCAAACGCAGCATTCCTCATGGGTGGTGAAGAAAGAAGCAGAGCACAACATTCCTCTGGGCCATCACAGCAAACAAGCAAAGCGCAGGATTCCTCCAGGGTAGCACAGGCAAAAAAGCAAAACTCAGAACTCCTCCAAAGAGGTGCAAGCAAAGAAGAAAATCATGGCAAACCTCCAGGGTAGTGCACGCGAAGAACCAAATGCAGGGCTCCTCCAAGCTGCAGGAGGGGAAACAAATCACAGGACTCCTCCAGGGCAGTTCAGGCCAAGAATAAATCCACAGGACTCCTCCAAAGAGGTGCAGGCTAGGCAAAAAACCACAGGACTTCTCCAAAGGGAGGCAAAAGTAGAACTGATGTGCTGGACTTCTCCATGAATCTGGATGAGAATGCAGGACAACTCCGAGCGCAGCTCAGGAAAAACAAAACTACAGGACTCCTCCAAGGTGGTGCAGCCAAGAATGCAGAGTGCTAGACTCCGCTTGGATATCACGGTGAAGAAGCCCGAAGCAGAGATCCTGCAGAGCATCATGGTAAAAAGCCAAGCGCAGGACTTCACCAGGCTGGTGCAGCAAAGAAGCAAAGCGCAGGACTTCTCCGAGGCGTTGCAGAGGAAGAAACGAACCTCTGGACTCCTGAAGGATTCTGCGGAAATGCAGCCAAGTGCAGGGATAGAAGCAAGCGCACAACTCCACGAGGCAGCGTGGGGAAGAACCGAAGCACAGAAATCCTCCCAGGCAACACGAGCAACGATGAAGTGCTGGACTCCTCAAGGGCAGGATGGTAAAAAAGCCCAAACATGCAGGACTCCACCTGGGCAGCGCAGGGGATGAATCGAAGAGCAGGATGCAACGGGGCTCTAAGGGTGACAAAGGCTGCCTCCCGAGACCTGCTCGCTGGGCTTGACGCCCGAGCAGGACTGCGCACAGGACCCTGCTCCCAATTGCTGTCACAGAGCATGTGACCTGCTCTTGGGGGCATCTAGCACTGTGCAAAACATCGTCCTAGGCAGCAGCACAGTAGAAAACAAGCCACAGTACAGGAAAACCCATACCTTACAAAATAGTCCTAAGATAACAGGCCATGCAATAAACAATACAAAGTACAAAACTACCAATGCAATACAAGCTTCGACACAGACAATACCAGGAAATACAATCTTCAATGCAAAATACAAAAGTAAATAATATTCAAAAGAATCAAAGCACAGAAACCCTCCCAGGCAACACGAGCAACGACGAAGTGCTGCACTCCTCAAGGGTAGCATGGTAAGTAAGCCCAAACATGCAGGACTCCTCCTGGGCAGCGCAGGGGATGAATCTAAGAGCAGGATGCCACGGGGCTCTCAAGGTGACAAAGGCTGCCTCCCGAGACCTGCTCGCTGGGCTTGACTCCCGAGCAGGACTGTGCACAGGACCCTGCTCCCAATTGCTGTCACAGAGCGTCTGACCTGCTCTTGGGGGCGTCTAGAACTGTGCAGAAAAAATCGTCCTGGGCAGCACCACAGTAGAAAACAAGCCACGGTGCAGGAAAACCCATACCTTACAAAATATTCCTAAGATAACAGGCAATGCAATAAACAATACAAAGTACAAAACTACCAATGCAATACAAGCTTCGACACAGACAATACCAGGAAATACAATCTTCAATACAAAATACAAAAGCAAATAATATACAAAATAACTAGTAAACTTCAAAGCAAGGCGTAGTACTTACAGGCAGTGTGGAGAGGAAGCAAAGCACGGCTCACCTCCGCTGAAGCGCAGCAAAGAAGCACATGGTGGCAATCATCAGGGGCGTGATGGCAAAACAGCAAAGCACAGGGTGCCTCTAGGGCACCAGACAGCAACAAGCGAGGAACAAGACGCCTCCAAGGCCATGCCGTCAAAAAGCAAAGCACAGCAAACCTCCAGGAAAGCAGGAAGCAAAAGGCAAACGCAGCATTCCTCATGGGTGGTGAAGAAAGAAGCAGAGCACAACATTCCTCTGGGCCATCACAGCAAACAAGCAAAGCGCAGGATTCCTCCAGGGTAGCACAGGCAAAAAAGCAAAACTCAGAACTCCTCCAAAGAGGTGCAAGCAAAGAAGAAAATCATGGGAAACCTCCAGGGTAGTGCACGTGAAGAACCAAATGCAGGGCTCCTCCAAGCTGCAGGAGGGGAAACAAATCACAGGACTCCTCCAGGGCAGTTCAGGCCAAGAATAAATCCACAGGACTCCTCCAAAGAGGTGCAGGCTAGGCAAAAAACCACAGGACTTCTCCAAAGGGAGGCAAAAGTAGAACTGATGTGCTGGACTTCTCCATGAATCTGGATGAGAATGCAGGACAACTCCGAGCGCAGCTCAGGAAAAACAAAACTACAGGACTCCTCCAAGGTGGTGCAGCCAAGAATGCAGAGTGCTAGACTCCGCTTGGATATCACGGTGAAGAAGCCCGAAGCACAGATCCTGCAGAGCATCATGGTAAAAAGCCAAGCGCAGGACTTCACCAGGCTGGTGCAGCAAAGAAGCAAAGCGCAGGACTTCTCCGAGGTGTTGCAGAGGAAGAAACGAACCTCTGGACTCCTGAAGGATTCTGCGGAAATGCAGCCAAGTGCAGGGATAGAAGCAAGCGCACAACTCCACGAGGCAGCGTGGGGAAGAACCGAAGCACAGAAATCCTCCCAGGCAACACGAGCAACGATGAAGTGCTGGACTCCTCAAGGGCAGGATGGTAAAAAAGCCCAAACATGCAGGACTCCACCTGGGCAGCGCAGGGGATGAATCCAAGAGCAGGATGCCACGGGGCTCTCAAGGTGACAAAGGCTGCCTCCCGAGACCTGCTCGTTGGGCTTGACTCCCGAGCAGGACTGTGCACAGGACCCTGCTCCCAATTGCTGTCACAGAGCATGTGACCTGCTCTTGAGGGCGTCTAGAACTGTGCAAAACATCTTCCTAGGCAGCAGCACAGTAGAAAACAAGCCACGGTGCAGGAAAACCCATACCTTACAAAATAGTCCTAAGGTAACAGGCCATGCAATAAACAATACAAAGTACAAAACTACCAAGGCAATACAAGCTTCGACACAGACAATACCAGGAAATACAATCTTCAATACAAAATACAAAAGCAAATAATATACAAAATAACTAGTAAACTTCAAAGCAAGGCATAGTACTTACAGGCAGTGTGGAGAGGAAGCAAAGCACGGCTCACCTCCGCTGAAGCGCAGCAAAGAAGCACATGGTGGCAATCATCAGGGGCGTGATGGCAAAACAGCAAAGCACAGGGTGCCTCTAGGGCACCAGACAGCAACAAGCGAGGAACAAGACGCCTCCAAGGCCATGCCGTCAAAAAGCAAAGCACAGCAAACCTCCAGGAAAGCAGGAAGCAAAAGGCAAACGCAGCATTCCTCATGGGTGGTGAAGAAAGAAGCAGAGCACAACATTCCTCTGGGCCATCACAGCAAACAAGCAAAGCGCAGGATTCCTCCAGGGTAGCACAGGCAAAAAAGCAAAACTCAGAACTCCTCCAAAGAGGTGCAAGCAAAGAAGAAAATCATGGGAAACCTCCAGGGTAGTGCACGCGAAGAACCAAATGCAGGGCTCCTCCAAGCTGCAGGAGGGGAAACAAATCACAGGACTCCTCCAGGGCAGTTCAGGCCAAGAATAAATCCACAGGACTCCTCCAAAGAGGTGCAGGCTAGGCAAAAAACCACAGGACTTCTCCAAAGGGAGGCAAAAGTAGAACTGATGTGCTGGACTTCTCCATGAATCTGGATGAGAATGCAGGACAACTCCGAGCGCAGCTCAGGAAAAACAAAACTACAGGACTCCTCCAAGGTGGTGCAGCCAAGAATGCAGAGTGCTAGACTCCGCTTGGATATCACGGTGAAGAAGCCCGAAGCAGAGATCCTGCAGAGCATCATGGTAAAAAGCCAAGCGCAGGACTTCACCAGGCTGGTGCAGCAAAGAAGCAAAGCGCAGGACTTCTCCGAGGCGTTGCAGAGGAAGAAACGAACCTCTGGACTCCTGAAGGATTCTGCGGAAATGCAGCCAAGTGCAGGGATAGAAGCAAGCGCACAACTCCACGAGGCAGCGTGGGGAAGAACCGAAGCACAGAAATCCTCCCAGGCAACACGAGCAACGATGAAGTGCTGGACTCCTCAAGGGCAGGATGGTAAAAAAGCCCAAACATGCAGGACTCCACCTGGGCAGCGCAGGGGATGAATCCAAGAGCAGGATGCAACGGGGCTCTAAGGGTGACAAAGGCTGCCTCCCGAGACCTGCTCGCTGGGCTTGACGCCCGAGCAGGACTGCGCACAGGACCCTGCTCCCAATTGCTGTCACAGAGCATGTGACCTGCTCTTGGGGGCATCTAGCACTGTGCAAAACATCGTCCTAGGCAGCAGCACAGTAGAAAACAAGCCACAGTACAGGAAAACCCATACCTTACAAAATAGTCCTAAGATAACAGGCCATGCAATAAACAATACAAAGTACAAAACTACCAATGCAATACAAGCTTCGACACAGACAATACCAGGAAATACAATCTTCAATGCAAAATACAAAAGTAAATAATATTCAAAAGAATCAAAGCACAGAAACCCTCCCAGGTAACACGAGCAACGACGAAGTGCTGCACTCCTCAAGGGTAGCATGGTAAGTAAGCCCAAACATGCAGGACTCCTCCTGGGCAGCGCAGGGGATGAATCTAAGAGCAGGATGCCACGGGGCTCTCAAGGTGACAAAGGCTGCCTCCCGAGACCTGCTCGCTGGGCTTGACTCCCGAGCAGGACTGTGCACAGGACCCTGCTCCCAATTGCTGTCACAGAGCGTCTGACCTGCTCTTGGGGCCGTCTAGAACTGTGCAAAAAAAATCGTCCTGGGCAGCAGCACAGTAGAAAACAAGCCACGGTGCAGGAAAACCCATACCTTACAAAATAGTCCTAAGATAACAGGCCATGCAATAAACAATACAAAGTACAAAACTACCAATGCAATACAAGCTTCGACACAGACAATACCAGGAAATACAATCTTCAATACAAAATACAAAAGCAAATAATATACAAAATAACTAGTAAACTTCAAAGCAAGGCGTAGTACTTACAGGCAGTGTGGAGAGGAAGCAAAGCACGGCTCACCTCCGCTGAAGCGCAGCAAAGAAGCACATGGTGGCAATCATCAGGGGCGTGATGGCAAAACAGCAAAGCACAGGGTGCCTCTAGGGCACCAGACAGCAACAAGCGAGGAACAAGACGCCTCCAAGGCCATGCCGTCAAAAAGCAAAGCACAGCAAACCTCCAGGAAAGCAGGAAGCAAAAGGCAAACGCAGCATTCCTCATGGGTGGTGAAGAAAGAAGCAGAGCACAACATTCCTCTGGGCCATCACAGCAAACAAGCAAAGCGCAGGATTCCTCCAGGGTAGCACAGGCAAAAAAGCAAAACTCAGAACTCCTCCAAAGAGGTGCAAGCAAAGAAGAAAATCATGGGAAACCTCCAGGGTAGTGCACGTGAAGAACCAAATGCAGGGCTCCTCCAAGCTGCAGGAGGGGAAACAAATCACAGGACTCCTCCAGGGCAGTTCAGGCCAAGAATAAATCCACAGGACTCCTCCAAAGAGGTGCAGGCTAGGCAAAAAACCACAGGACTTCTCCAAAGGGAGGCAAAAGTAGAACTGATGTGCTGGACTTCTCCATGAATCTGGATGAGAATGCAGGACAACTCCGAGCGCAGCTCAGGAAAAACAAAACTACAGGACTCCTCCAAGGTGGTGCAGCCAAGAATGCAGAGGGCTAGACTCCGCTTGGATATCACGGTGAAGAAGCCCGAAGCAGAGATCCTGCAGAGCATCATGGTAAAAAGCCAAGCGCAGGACTTCACCAGGCTGGCGCAGCAAAGAAGCAAAGCGCAGGACTTCTCCGAGGCGTTGCAGAGGAAGAAACGAACCTCTGGACTCCTGAAGGATTCTGCAGAAATGCAGCCAAGTGCAGGGATAGAAGCAAGCGCACAACTCCACGAGGCAGCGTGGGGAAGAACCGAAGCACAGAAATCCTCCCAGGCAACACGAGCAACGATGAAGTGCTGGACTCCTCAAGGGCAGGATGGTAAAAAAGCCCAAACATGCAGGACTCCTCCTGGGCAGCGCAGGGGATGAATCCAAGAGCAGGATGCCACGGGGCTCTCAAGGTGACAAAGGCTGCCTCCCGAGACCTGCTCGCTGGGCTTGACTCCCGAGCAGGACTGTGCACAGGACCCTGCTCCCAATTGCTGTCACAGAGCGTCTGACCTGCTCTTGGGGGCGTCTAGAACTGTGCAGAAAAAATCGTCCTGGGCAGCACCACAGTAGAAAACAAGCCACGGTGCAGGAAAACCCATACCTTACAAAATACTCCTAAGATAACAGGCAATGCAATAAACAATACAAAGTACAAAACTACCAATGCAATACAAGCTTCGACACAGACAATACCAGGAAATACAATCTTCAATACAAAATACAAAAGCAAATAATATACAAAATAACTAGTAAACTTCAAAGCAAGGCGTAGTACTTACAGGCAGTGTGGAGAGGAAGCAAAGCACGGCTCACCTCCGCTGAAGCGCAGCAAAGAAGCACATGGTGGCAATCATCAGGGGCGTGATGGCAAAACAGCAAAGCACAGGGTGCCTCTAGGGCACCAGACAGCAACAAGCGAGGAACAAGACGCCTCCAAGGCCATGCCGTCAAAAAGCAAAGCACAGCAAACCTCCAGGAAAGCAGGAAGCAAAAGGCAAACGCAGCATTCCTCATGGGTGGTGAAGAAAGAAGCAGAGCACAACATTCCTCTGGGCCATCACAGCAAACAAGCAAAGCGCAGGATTCCTCCAGGGTAGCACAGGCAAAAAAGCAAAAATCAGAACTCCTCCAAAGAGGTGCAAGCAAAGAAGAAAATCATGGGAAACCTCCAGGGTAGTGCACGCGAAGAACCACATGCAGGGCTCCTCCAAGCTGCAGGAGGGGAAACAAATCACAGGACTCCTCCAGGGCAGTTCAGGCCAAGAATAAATCCACAGGACTCCTCCAAAGAGGTGCAGGCTAGGCAAAACACCACAGGACTTCTCCAAAGGGAGGCAAAAGTAGAACTGATGTGCTGGACTTCTCCATGAATCTGGATGAGAATGCAGGACAACTCCGAGCGCAGCTCAGGAAAAACAAAACTACAGGACTCCTCCAAGGTGGTGCAGCCAAGAATGCAGAGTGCTAGACTCCGCTTGGATATCACGGTGAAGAAGCCCGAAGCAGAGATCCTGCAGAGCATCATGGTAAAAAGCCAAGCGCAGGACTTCACCAGGCTGGTGCAGCAAAGAAGCAAAGCGCAGGACTTCTCCGAGGCGTTGCAGAGGAAGAAACGAACCTCTGGACTCCTGAAGGATTCTGCGGAAATGCAGCCAAGTGCAGGGATAGAAGCAAGCGCACAACTCCACGAGGCAGCGTGGGGAAGAACCGAAGCACAGAAATCCTCCCAGGCAACACGAGCAACGATGAAGTGCTGGACTCCTCAAGGGCAGGATGGTAAAAAAGCCCAAACATGCAGGACTCCACCTGGGCAGCGCAGGGGATGAATCGAAGAGCAGGATGCCACGGGGCTCTCAGGGTGACAAAAGCTGCCTCCTGATACCTGCTCGCTGGGCTTGACTCCCGAGCAGGACTGCGCACAGGACCCTGCTCCCAATTGCTGTCACAGAGCATGTGACCTGCTCTTGGGGGCGTCTAGCACTGTGCAAAACATCGTCCTAGGCAGCAGCACAGTAGAAAACAAGCCACGGTGCAGGAAAACCCATACCTTACAAAATAGTCCTAAGATAACAGGCCATGCAATAAACAATACAAAGTACAAAACTACCAATGCAATACAAGCTTCGACACAGACAATACCAGGAAATACAATCTTCAATGCAAAATACAAAAGTAAATAATATTCAAAAGAATCAAAGCTCTGAAATCCTCCCAGGCAACACGAGCAACGACGAAGTGCTGCACTCCTCAAGGGTAGCATGGTAAGAAAGCCCAAACATGCAGGACTCCTCCTGGGCAGCGCAGGGGAATAATCCAAGAGCAGGATGCCACGGGGCTCTCAAGGTGACAAAGGCTGCCTCCCGAGACCTGCTCGCTGGGCTTGACTCCCGAGCAGGACTGTGCACAGGACCCTGCTCCCAATTGCTGTCACAGAGCGTCTGACCTGCTCTTGGGGGCGTCTAGAACTGTGCAAAAAAATCGTCCTGGGCAGCAGCACAGTAGAAAACAAGCCACGGTGCATGAAAACCCATACCTTACAAAATAGTCCTAAGATAACAGGCCATGCAATAAACAATACAAAGTACAAAACTACCAATGCAATACAAGCTTCGACACAGACAATACCAGGAAATACAATCTTCAATACAAAATACAAAAGCAAATAATATACAAAATAACTAGTAAACTTCAAAGCAAGGCGTAGTACTTACAGGCAGTGTGGAGAGGAAGCAAAGCACGGCTCACCTCCGCTGAAGCGCAGCAAAGAAGCACATGGTGGCAATCATCAGGGGCGTGATGGCAAAACAGCAAAGCACAGGATGCCTCTAGGGCACCAGACAGCAACAAGCGAGGAACAAGACGCCTCCAAGGCCATGCCCTCAAAAAGCAAAGCACAGCAAACCTCCAGGAAAGCAGGAAGCAAAAGGCAAACGCAGCATTCCTCATGGGTGGTGAAGAAAGAAGCAGAGCACAACATTCCTCTGGGCCATCACAGCAAACAAGCAAAGCGCAGGATTCCTCCAGGGTAGCACAGGCAAAAAAGCAAAACTCAGAACTCCTCCAAAGAGGTG